>NW_027596103.1:1220000-1820000 GCF_964194155.1 Cetorhinus maximus | reverse complement strand
TTGTTGACAGAAGATGAAAAGCAAATATGCACTGAGAAAATGTCCGTTGTGGTTCTAGGAACAGTGACTGTGCTGAGCTTGGTAAAGAATGTTTTCTGGTGTTTTATGTTATCAGATTGGAATTTGCTAATGAACTCACCATAGTTTTGTATTTTCGCTATGGAATTTGAGCTCTCTCCAGTCTGGGTAACTATTGAATTTATCCATCACATTTTTACACCCTGTGTCCCATTTGCCCTGATTCTGCTGCTCAATGTTCTCACCGTCAGACACATTTTAATGAGCAGCAGAGCCCGCAGGTGACTCCGGGCTCAGAGCAGTGGGGAGAGTCCAGAGACCCAGAGATGGACAGTCGGTGGAAGTCCATCATTTTACTTTTCGTTATCTCTGCCAATTTCATCCTTTTGTGAACGATGCTGATGGTGTTTTCTATATGCAGGCGGATATTTTATATGATGCCTGGTCCTGTATTGATGGATGTCTCTTTTTGGAGAATTGGGCTTCATGCAGCAGCTCCTGAGTTGCTGCACAAACACTGGGATTTACGCCGTGATCCATACAAGGTTCAGGCAGAAGTTGAAGAATGTTTTGAAGTTTGCCTTTACTCCAAGTCTTCGATGCTTTTGAGGATTTGAAGAAATTAATCACTGAGAGTTTCCACCATTTTACCATTTGATTTTTCTCTTCCAGCGGGGCGGTGAGCTGCCTCTGTTGTGACACAGTGGGGACCGGTCCCGTTCCTGTTGTAAAATATGGGGGACATGATGTGTCCCTGTCGCGACAGAGCGGGCTGCTGCCTATCGCTCTGGTGACGGGGGAATGGTGGAGCCTGTGACTATGATTAGAGAGCGGGGAGGGCTGTTCTGCTAGGGGGACAGTGAGGCAGGTGGCTTTCCTGTGGTAACAGAGAGTGAATGGGGCCGGTCGCTCTGATTCCAGTGAGGGGCAGGGCCTGTCAATGTTAATGCAAAGCGTGGCATTCCCTCTGGCTCTATATTGCAGACGTGGGAGCAGAGAATCTGACGCTGGAAACAGAGTGAGGATGGCTCTCTCTCTATGGGTACAGAGCTAAACACGTAACTGCCTTTATGGTCACTGGACGGACAACGGGCTAATATCAATCCTGGTGACAGCTGCCTTCCTCCATTCTCCTAACAAATTGGAGCCTAGACGTGGGAGTGGGGGGTGGGGGTGAGGATGGGATCAATTGCCACCGCCGAATTGCAGGGAAACAAGAAGAGGAAGAGAGAATGCCATGCCAGGTAAAATGGGAAATCTTGCTCCTGACACAGGTTCACTGGGGCAGAGTGAGTTAAAGCAGGAAGATGGGTGAGAGGGTATGTGAGCACGGTGGGGTTCTTATAAAAATAAATGCAGCAATAAATTTTCGATATTGTTTGTGCTTTAAAAATATTTTCCTTTTGAAAAGAATCAGTGTGAGAACTTGAAAACTTTATTGGCAACTTATAGAAACTTTTAGCAAGATGCATTTTGTAACGGTTAATCATTGATCATGTATTGCAGAGGAATTACAGAATAGGGATTAGGGTCTGATAACTGTACCAGATGTGCACATTGCAGTCTGGGATAATCCAAAACTACCATTTCCAGCCAATATCTCCATTGGGGAATGAGGAGAGAGTTCATGTACAGGATCTGGTGGTAAAAGAGCGAATGTACTACCCTAGTGAACTGCACACGGTGCTGCAAACTTCAACCTTTTACAGTATTGTTCAATATTCTAACTTCATCAAACTGCTTCCAGATGCAATCATGCAGTATTCTCTGAAACTGGCAAAGAGCAGCGCCTGTTGTGGCGGTGAGTGGCCAGCAGAGGCTGGGGTTGTATCATTTTAATCACGTGGCAGTAAAATGGGTTTGAGAAAAGCCTTGGAACCTGGGCGCTGGGAATGTGGAATCAATTAATCACTTAAACGCCCATCCTGTCTGATGCTGAGCCTCACCACTCAGTGAGCAGCCCTTATGGAGAAAGAGAGGCAGTAATAATTCACATGATCCAGTAAAAAAAGGAGCTTCTTAAAACGTTCAGGGTAAGCCTTCAGGAGTTTATTAAGCTCGGAATCCAAGCAATAACCATTACACCCATAGTACAAAAACATCCAGATTTCCCTTCAAAGCGGATTATCACAGACTCAAGCGTGTTCCAGTTGTGAGCTCAGTATTCAGCCACTCAATCCTTTGCAATTGGAATGCTCATTGCATTCTGCGACTTTATTGATGCCTTTCTAACGGAGAGATTTCCTTGTCTGATTGTCCATCAATGGAAGCCCTGCTTGCTGACTGTAGGGCAAATGTACCATTTCACAACATTTCTATTGATGGTCGTCAGTGAAAATGTGCAAGAAAACAGACTTTTCACTTCCACAGAATAAAATGCCGAGCAGGGAAATTTCATTCAATCCACCTCTTTTCTGTAACTTCAGTTAATTCAGCAGCTCCCCTTACATTTACTTTCAATCACTTCAACATGAACTTAATTTTATACAGCAGGTCTAACACAGCTACTGTAACACAAAATCACTCTTATATCCATTAAAAATCTTGACTTGTGAGTTTATATCTGATGCTGCAAAGCCCCGCACCAAATTATTCCCCCATTGATTAAACATTGATTAAAAACATCATATCCTCCCAGAGATTGACCTTCAAAAAGGGACTCCCTGTTGTCCCTGTGCCCGTTCTCAGTGTTGACAGGTTCATGAAGCTTTAGGGCCTGCACACAGTGGGAGATCTTTAATCGAAAAGCCTCATTAAACAAGAGATAAATTCATTGCTGAAACGGGCTGGAGCTGAGGATCAGTCTGGCTTCAGTCTGATCAGAGCTCACTAATTTTAAAAAGGGACTCATCCTCTATTTAACAAAGCAAAGAATGAATAAAACCCCCACTCTACCAGTTTGGAGCTGAATCAATAGCGGTATCAGAATCACGCATGACTAGCTGCAGATGATCACATTGATTACAGAATCATTGTGTTAAAGAAGCTGAAGATAAAGGATAGCCGCTATCAAGCGAGTATGTAAAACAGCCAGAGACAGGATCACGGCTGCTCGGTGAAACTCTCCATCTCCTTCACGGTTCCGGTGTGTCCACACCTGAGCTCTGAATGTCTTCCCGCTTCAAGCCGATTAAACATTGATCCTTCTGGAGCTGCGGCAAACAGAAGAAATGATGGATGGATGTCACAACCAAGGGAGGAATTGGGCAGAATGACTGGACGTGTGACAGATGGATCGATCATGAGAATTATCGCCTTTTTAATCATTCATGGAATGAGGGCTTTCAGGTGTTGGTGTTCACATCTGTCTGTTGTCCTTTTCCTTTCCGATAGTAGTGGTCTTTTGTTTGGATGGCGCTGTCGAAGCAGCCCTGGTCAATTCATGCAGAACATCTTGTAGATGGTACACACTGCTGCTACTGTGTGTCGGTGGTGGAGGGACTGTATGTTTGTGGATGGGGTGCCAATCAGCGGGGCTATTTTGTGCTGGATGGTGTCGAGCTTCATAAGTGTTGTGGGAGTTCACTTATGTAGGCTATTGGGGAGTATTCTATCACAAACCTGACTTGTGCCTTGTAGATTGTGGACAGGCTTTGTGGAGTCAGGAGGTGAGTTAAGTGCCGCAGGATACCCAGCCTCTGACCTATCCTTGTAGCCACAGTGTTAATATGGCTGGTCCAGTTCACTTTCTGGTCAAATGACAGGAGAATATCCAAAGGGGAAATTGGGACAGTTATATGAGGTGGGGGGGGGGGTTCATAATCAGTGATTACAGTTTGTGAAAGGGATTAACTGGGGTTTCTCATGTTTGTACTGAGTCTGAGTGCAGTGCAGTCTCTCACACGATCCATAATGATATCCTTCGCTCTCTCTTCATTGAGCCCTCTCACTGAAGTGACCTTCACACGAATCGTCTTGTAGTTACTATCTAAACACAACAGTAAGAACATGAACAGGTTAAACACACCCATAATTCCCCTCACCCTCTCTCCATACCTCTCTTCATCTCATTCCATCTGATCTCAGTTCTGCCCTTTCCGTATTATCATTCTCCAACCTTTCTCTTCACTTTCAGCTCTTTGTTAGCTTTCCTTACATCATTTACGTGTTTACGTCTTTTAGGAGAGAATGAGATTGAGAGAGAGAGACAAAGAGCGGGGGGACGGATAGATAGATAAGAAGACAGGCAGCGGGAGAGAGCGAGTCAGAAAGAAAGGGTGAGACAGGGTGAGATGAAGAGAGAGAGAGAGGCAGAGAGCGAGACAGAGAGAGAAAAATGAAGACAGGAAGGAAAGAGAGACTGAAAGAGAGAGACTGAAAGAGAGAGACGGAGAGGTGTACAGAGAAACAGAGAGGAAGAAAGAGAGATACAGAGGTCGATAGAATGATAGATAGAAAGATCTGTAGAGAGAGACAGAGAGAGAGAGAGAGTTGGAGAAACAAAGAGAGAGAGACAGAGAGGGAGAAAGGAAGCGAGACACGGAACGAGGGATAGAGAGAGGGAGGGAGAGACAGGAGAGAGCAACGTCGGTGTTGGTGGGGGAGCGTAAATCTGAGACAGAGATTGGGGAGAACAGAGGCTGCGAGAAAAAGAACGAAAAATGCAGAGGAAGCCAGTGGGACAGAGGCAATAAGAGATAGATAGAGAGGGTGAGGTAAAGTGATAGACAGAGCGAGTGAGAGACAGAGTGAGACAAAAGTGAGAACTCTAGAAATGGAGAGATGAGGAGAGTCACAGAGACAAAACGAGATGGAGCAACAAAGGGTGAGGGGGAGAGTGGCAGATATGGTGAGTACATAAATATTATACATGTATCAGCATAAGAATCAGTGAAAGAGGGAAAGAGAGACGGAGGAAGAAACAGAGAATGCGACAGAGAGAGACAGAGAGATGAAGCCACGATTGACACAGAGGCAGAGAGAGACATAGAGGCTCAAAAAATATTTCCAAAATTGCAGCCTTTATTTCCAATGATTTCACACAAAGCGATTCTACGGATTTGTTTTGTTTTAATTTGTTGTGTGTCTGCATCGCGGGCAAGGGCAGCATTTACTACCCATCCATAACTGAACTAGAGAACGTGGTGGGCAGGCGCCTTCTTGATGCGCTGCAGTCCGTCTGGTCCCCCTTCTCTCTAATGGCTGGATACAACTGAGTGGCTGCCTGGGTCATTTCAGAGGACAGTTAGGAGTCAGTCACATTGCTGTGGATCTGGAGTCACACATAGGCCAGAGCGGGAAAGGGCGGAAAATTTTTTTTGCTAAAAGAACATTCCGAAAGTACAGGGATTTTAGAGCGGTTCGGAATGATTGACCAGTGCCAGGAATGGCTTCCTGCAATTAATTTTAATGCAGAGATAGACAGGGTTGCCTCCAGAGATCAAGGGACTTAGGGAGTGGGCAGGAAAGTGCAGTTGAATCCGAAGATCAGCCATGGTCGTCTGGAATGGGGGAGCAGGCTAGAGGGTCCGAATGGTCTTCTCCTGCTCCTATTAGTTCTGTTCTTCTGTTCTGCACATGCTCACTTACTGAATAACCTGACATCACTGCTTCACCGCAGCGAATCAATCTGTACCATTACTCAGCAGGGGATTCGTCAGAAATCCTCAACTGCAGAATCATCTACATTTCAACTGAGAAATGAACTGGCCGGGCCCAAAATCTCCAAATTTGGGCAGAAACCAGCATAGCTAAAACCTCAGAATGGAGTGGGGAACAGGAGGATGAGAACAAGCAGCAAACAACTCGAGTAAGAGAGGAGAGATTGAAACAAGAGTGAGAGTGAAGAGATGTGAGTGGAAAATGGAGGAAGAGAGAAAAGGAGCCACATGAGGCAAATTATGCAAAATAACTCAATCACTGATTTCAAATGTATTGACTCAATGCATCTCGCTCCCCTTATTTACTGCGTACCACTCCCCGTACTCACTACGTCCAACACCCCTCAGTCACTGCGTCCCACACAACTCAAACACTGCTCCTCACTCACTGCGTCCAACGAGCATCAGTCACTGCATCCCAATCCCCTCAGTCACTGCGTCCCACTCTCCTCAGTCACTGCGTCCCACACAACTCAAACACTGCACCTCACTCACTGTGTTCCACTACCCTCAGTCAGTGCATCCCACTCCCCGCAATCCATTCATCCCACTCCCCTCAGTCACTGCGTCCCACTATCCTCAGTAACTGCGTCCCACTACCGTCTGTCATTGCGTCCCGCTGCCCTCAGTTACTGTCTTTCACTCCGCTCATTCAAAACATCCCCCTCCCCTCATTCGTTAAATCCCACTTTACTCAAACGCTAAATTCCACGCCCCTCAGTCGCTGCATCCCACTGCCCTCAATCACTGCAATCCACTCCACTCAGCCATTCATCCCGCTCCCCTGAACCACGTCCCCTCACTGCCCTCAGTGAATGCGTGCTACTCGCCTGAATCTCTACATCCCCTCCCCTGATTCGCAACCTCCTACCCCCCTCATTCACCACAAACACCTCCCGTCATTCAGTGCATCCCATGGTCGTCAGTTACTGTGTCTCACTCCCCTCAGTAACTACACCCCATCCCCTCAGTATAAAATGTCACACCACTCAGTCACTACATCCACCTCCCCTAACTCAAGGTGTCCCATTCCCCTCAATCATACATCACACTCGACTCAGCCACGGCGTCCGACTCCCCTCAGTTGCTGCATCCCTCTCCACTCAGGCACTACTTCCCACTCCACTCATTCACTTCGTACTACTCCCCGCAGTACATGCGCCTCAATCCCCTCAATTCTACATCCCATCCCCTCAGCCACGCCATCCCACTCCCCTCAGTCACTAGGTCCCATTCGCCTCAATCATTACATTCCATTCCCCTCATTCACATCCGTCCACACACCTCAGTCACTGCATCTGCCCCCCCTCAGCCACTGGTACCACTCCCGGGAGTCAGGCTTGTCACTCGCCTCAGTCAGTAAATCCCACTCCACTCAGTTCTGCATCTGACACGCCTCAACCACTACATCCCACTTCTGTCAGTCACTGATTCCCACTCGCCTCATTCAGTACACCAGAATCACCTCAGTAACTGTCAGCCACACCTCCCAGTCACTACATCCCACTCCTTTGATTCACTACCTCCCAGAACCCTCAACCACGAGATTCCATTCCCATCACTCACTGAATCTCACTGCCCTCAGTTACTTAGCCTCATCCCCCACAGTCACAATATCCCGCTCCCTCCACTCACTACATCCTGCAACCCTCAGTCAGGACACCCGGCACCCTTCAGTTCCAGTTTTCAGTGTTCATGATGTGTGAAATTTTCTGTGGTATATGTCCTCCAAACAGATACCTGATGTTTCACATTCTGTGGGACGAGTTGATTCAGGGAGAGCGGATTTTCGAGTCGACTGCTCCTCAGATTCCAGAGTTGGCGTTGTCCCTGGATCTGCAGTGAACGAAGGAAACATGGAAAATTTATGTGCAAGTATCACCTCAAGAGATCATTTACTTTGTAGGACAGTTTAGATAATGATTCATCTCATTATTATACAGCCTGACAAGGGCCAAAATCACTCTGCTCCGTCACTATTGGCTGTACCCCAGTCACTAAGTCCATGTCTCTTCAGTCACTGCTTCCCACTCCCTTCATTCACTGCATCCCACTTTCCTCAGTCACTACATCGCACTCCCCTCAGTCACCATGTCCCACTCCCCTAAGTCACTGCATCTCACTCCTCACAGTCACTGCATGCCCCTCCCCTCATTTGCTACCTCCAATTCCCCTCAGTCACAACATCAATATGACCTCAGTCATTGCTTCTCGATCCCCTCAGTCACTACATTCAACTACTCTAATTCACTCCTTCCCACTCCCCTTAATCACTGATTCACACAGACCTGAGTCTCTACATCCCACTCGCATCAGTCACACCGTCCCGCTCTCCTCAATCATTGAATTCCACCTCCCCTCATTCTCTACCTCCTACTCCCCTCAGTAACAAAATCCCACTCCCCTCAATCATTACATCCCACTCCCCTCAGTCAGTACATCCCGCACCCTTCTGTACCAGATTTCAGCGATCATTATTTCTGAAGGTTTTCTGCGGGTAACCTCCACAAAACTGATACCTGATATATCAGATCCTTTTGGACTACTAGATTCGTGGAGAGTGGATTTTAGAGTCGGTTGCTCCTCAGATTCCGGAGTTGGTGTTGTCCCTGGGCCTGCAGTGAAGTAAGGAGACATGGGAGATTTAAGTGCGCATATCACCTCAGCCACGACAACCCACTCCCCTCAGTCGCTGTTTCAGACTCTGCTTAATCACCACATACCAACCCACTCAATCACTGCATTCCATTTCCCTCTGCCATTGCATCCCACTCCCCTCAGCCACTACAGCCCACTCCCCTCTGTTACCAACTTCTTGTTTAACGTAACATTACATGCATTGTCCTCTGACACTATTACACATTTGCACTGGAATAGATTGAGTAATGTATTTGAGTGAATATTCCCGGAGTCAAACTATGTGAAGAATTCCTTTAGGAACGAGCCCACTGTGCAGATACCTAAGCTTGAAGACTTCTGAGAAATAGAGGGTGAAATTCCAACAGATTCTTTCGTCGATTTTTTCTCGGGCTTCTTTGCTGGTGAAGTCACGGAATCTATAATAAAGGAAGAGGGAGATGAGGAAGCGAGTAGTGGAGATAACTGGAGATTTCACCAGTTTGACATGAAGCTTCAGTGAACGTCACACATTTTAGGGAATGGAGATACTTAAGGGAGTTTATGATGGTTCTTGTAGGTGCTAGGATTGTTTGTTTTAAAGTTTTAGTTTGATTTGTATAACTGTATTTGTGTGATAAGAAAGGTCATATTGACTTTTTATTTCAGTTTAAAAAGGTGCTTGCATTACAAATGGGAGTTTGCGACATAAGAACTAAAGTAAACACAAGGGTGGTAAAAAAAAATCCTGCTTTTGCCTAGCAATAGATGTCAAGTCTGGCAGGTATCTCCTACACACACACATAGAAGAAGCAAGCTAACAGCTTATTTGGGACGCTGTTGGACTTCAGCTAGCTTTCAAAAAGATTGCCGAAGTGAAGCCAAAGAAAATGGGACAGGTAACTAGCCTCAAGCTAAAACTGTTTGAAGGTAGCTGCCTGAGAGACTGGTGCAAAGGGAACAGATAACCACGCCCAACTTGAAGATAAGACCACAAAATTTAGGGGAGTGGAAAAGGAGAAAGTCTCAAGCAGGTCCTGTTAATGAAGTTAAAAGTGAGAGGAAGAGAACAATGCGACATGCTTCAGAATTACAGTCAAAAGCTGCATAAAGCAAATTGTAAGTGATAGCAGATTGCAAGAGTCAAGACGGTAAAATAAAGAATGGAAAAAATGAAAGTTAATATGCCAGCCCTCAGTCACTACTTCCCACTCCCCTAAGTCACTACCTCCCATCCCAAAGACTTAGTCGCTACATCCCACTCGCTCGGTCGTTACATCCCTCACCCTTCAGTCACAACATCTCTCTCCCCTTACTCACTGATCCCCAATTGCCTCAGTTAATACAACACATTCCCCTCAGCCACAGCATCCCACTCCCGCTACTCACTACATCCCACTCCCCTCCGTCAGTACATCCTGCAGCCTTCAGCATCAGATTTCAGCGTTCATATTGTGTGAAGAGTCTACGTATAATATCACCTCCAAACTAATACCAGATATTTCAGATCCTTTTAGGCAATTTCAAACTCACCAATGTCACCATGCTCTGTCACTCCTCAGTCAGAATTCCCCACTCCATAAACTCCATTTTCCCCCCTACCCTCAGTCACTCCATCTTACTCACCTCAGTCACTGCGTTTAATTCTCTTCAATCACAATTCCCCACTCCACAAACTCACGTCACGCCACTACCCTCAGTCTTTCCATCCCACTCCCCTCAGTCACTCCATCCCATTCCCCTCAGTCACTGCATCCCACTCCATTCAATCACTGTATTCCACTCGCCTCGATCACTGGATCTCACTCCCCGAAGTCACAACAACCCACACACCTCATTCACTGCATCCCACTCTCCTCACATGTTACATCTAACCCCCCTCAGTCACCACAAACAAGTTTAATGAAACATTAGATATCATCGTCCTCAGGCACGTATTCATATCCCCTCTGCGATAAGTAGAATAAACCTCTTGGACTGAACACTGCTGGAGTCAAATTAAGTGAAGAATCAGTTTTGAATCAACTCCACCGTGCAGATACCTGAGCTTGAACACATCGCTGTATTGGAGGGCGAAATGTCAGTTGATTCACTTGTCGACTGTTCTCCGGGTTCCTTATTTGGGGAAGCCTCTGAACCTTCAACAAATTAAGAGGGAGATTAGGGAGTAAAGACTGGTTGCCCCTGCAAATTTCAGAATTCTTTTTATTTGTAGGTGTTGGCCATGATTTAAGTCTATGCTTTTTTCCTATTTCTCTATCTGTGTGTTAAGGAAGGTCAAAATAAGTTTTAGATTCACTTTATAAAAGATGCCTGAATTGCTAATGATAGTTTACGATTTAAGATTAGCAAACACAAGAGTAGACAAAATGTTGTTGTTGACTAGCAACAGGGGTACAGACCGACAAGTCCCTCCCACAAGCGCAGAAAGAAAGAAGAAAGACAGCAGTCTTTTTGGAAGCTGTTGGAGTTCAGCTAGCTTGGACCACATTTGCCGAACCGAAGCCACCTAAATGGCAAAGATCGCTGGCCTCAATGTGGAGTTAGTTGAGACTGAGGCAAAGGGGGAAGAAAGTAATTCCTTGGCTAATGAAACACTGCAAAATCCAAGGGAGTGGAGCAGTGGAAATTCTCAAGCAGACCTGTTAGTCAAAGGAAAGTCAGGAACCTGGAAAACGTCCTGCTAATGAAGTTCATAGAGAGTCTCAAAGCTTCAGTTTCAAAGAGACAAACGGTGCAGAAAGCAGAGTTCAAGCGAGATCAACTAGAAGGCCTAGAAATACCGTTGAATGCCTTTTACTTTTTGCTAGGCCATGTGAAGCAATGGTTTTGTTTTCGGCTGAATAGGCGAGAGAGAGAGAGAGAGAGTGCGTAGAAGGCAACTGGGTGGCATGTGGCGACCAAAGGAAGAGGAGCATCACAAGGAGAGTTCGAAAACATGGAGGTGGCGCCTTGCAGAAGACGTCTAAGAGAAAGCGTCAGTATGGGAAAAGATTCGAACGTGATGCATTGGAGATTGGAATTCCTCGTGTGAAATACAGAGTGCAGTGAGAATAGTTGGCTCATGGAGTGACATGTGTCTGGGAGGCCTTGATGAGAGATCCAAGAACCTGTTTGAGTTGGTATGTTCCATTTGGTTTCAGGTTGTGGTATGTCTGACCAGAGGGTGCCATAGATTTACATGTACTATGTGCTTATTGTGAACATTAAACTATGAGACACCTTTGTTACTTGTGTTATCCTTAAAAATATATCTGTAAAAGTTACACTTGTGGTTGAAGTAGTATGGTAACATAGTTTCCTGTTTAATACATATTTTCTACTTTTGATAAAACATCTTCAGCAGCGTCATGCAACTCCGTTCAGTAGCTACTCACCACGTATATAATAAAAATAAACAAATTGAACGTAACATTCTATAAGGCTGGGTTCAGCAGGATATTCCACAGGTAACCTCAGATGGGATCCTAACACTCAGCAGTCTTCATTTCACATGTGTTGATCAAATACACTTCATTTTTATCACTGCAGTCTGTGCTGTAACTGAAGAAATCCCAGGCTCTCAAACAGGACACACAACTGCTGAAAATTGCTTCCCCCTACATGACACCCCAAACTCTCCATCCATTAATAAACGCAAACGTTAGATACTGAATTAAATTCCCCTCACTCACTAAATGACACAACCTTCAGTCCTTGAATCTCACACTCCACAGCCTGTGCACCCCACTCCACACAGCCACTGCACTCCACTCCCCTCAGTCACTACATTCCACTCACCTCAGTCCCTGCATTCCACTCACTTCAGTCACTGTACCGCACTCCCCTCAGTCACTACATCCCACCCACCTCAGTCCCTGCATTCCACTCACTTCAGTCACTGTACCGCACTCCCATCAGTCACGACATCCGACTCACCTTAGTCACGCAATCCCACTCGCCTCAGTCACTGAATCCCACTCCCCTCAGTCACTGCACCATACTCCCATAAGTCACAACATCCCAATTACCTCAGTCGCTGCACCCCACTGCCATCAGTCACGACATCCCACACCCCTCCGTCACTACATCCCACTCCCCTCAATCACTGCATCCCACTCCCATCAGACACTGCATCCCACTCCCCTCAGTCACTATATCCCACTCCCTTCAGTCACTATATCCCACTCCCCTTGTCACTATATCCCACTCACCTCAGTCACTGCATCTCAGTCCCCTCAAAAACTACATCCCACTCCCCTCAGTCACTACACCCCACTCCCCTCAGTCACTACATTCCAATCACCTCAGTCACTGCATCGCAGTCCCCTCAGTCACTACGTTCCACTCTTCTCAGTGACTACATCCCTCTTCCCTCTGTCAAGACATCTCGCCCCCTCAATCACGGCATTCCACTCCCCCCAGTAATGGCATCCCGATCCCCTCAGTCACTACATCCAACTCTCCTCTATCACAACATCCCACTCCCCTCAGTGACTATATCCCAAACCCCTCAGTCACTACATCTCACCGCCCCTCTGTCAAGGCATCCCACTCCCCACATTAACTACGTCCCACTCCCCTCATTCACTACAACCGGCTGCCTTTAGCATGTGATTTCAGTTATCGTATTCTGGCAAGATTCTCTGTAGAATGTCCATTGAAAACTGTAACCTGTAATTTCAGATACTGGTGGGTTAGATGATGCAGGGAAAGTGTATTCTCGAGTCGAGTGTGCCTCTGATTCTGGAGTTGGTGTTTTCCCTGGATCTGCAATGAAGGAAGGGGACATGGGAGATTACAGTGTGCGGATCACCCCAAGAGACCATTTGCTTGTTAAGAAAGTTTGGAAAATGATTCACTTAATAAATTATACAGTCTGAAGCTCACCAATATCACTTCACTTTGTCACTCCCGACTTTATCCCAGTAGTTAAATCGCAGCCCTCTCACTCAATACATCCCACTCCCCTCAGTCATTGCATCGCACTCCCCTCAGTCACTACATCCCACTTCCCTCAGTCACTGCACCCCACTCCCCTCTAT
This sequence comes from Cetorhinus maximus, assembly GCF_964194155.1. Taxonomy (NCBI): domain Eukaryota; kingdom Metazoa; phylum Chordata; class Chondrichthyes; order Lamniformes; family Cetorhinidae; genus Cetorhinus; species Cetorhinus maximus. The sequence goes on along the minus strand of NW_027596103.1, from coordinate 1,806,742 downwards.
CACTGCATCCCACTCCCCTCAGACACTACATCCCGCTACCTCTCCCTCAGTTTCTCTTCTCGTTGTCCCTTACTGTGAATTGGACATATATGCGTGACTGAGCTCTCATTGGGTGACGAGACTGTTTTGATTAATTGTCATACGTTCGATACCTGAGTTTACAGAAGTTGCTCGGGCCGATGATGAATGGGCACCCGGCTTTGGACTCGACTTTTCCGAATTTTCCTGAGTATTTGGATCTGCAATGAAGGAAGAGTAAATTGTGTATTGTGCCGAAACGTTTCATCTGTTTCATGACGGGAATGTCAGAGACGCATTCATCAATCCTTGACCATCATCCGCTACTCTTCCTTAACAGTGTGTCCCCCTGAGGGACTGGCTGTTACCCAGCTCCTCATTCAGAGCCTTCCTCTGCCCCAGGGTGCTGCTTGGAGCGGAGTGTCTGATAGACACAGACAACAGTCACTGGGGCAAATCACTATTGTTCTGGTGAAAAGTTGACTGTGTGTCAGAGCCATTAGTCCTCGTGTCACTCACACAAGGGATAGAGGCCTGTGATTTTCTTCGTTTTATTGGTGACATGGGTCATCCCGGACCACACTTCTGAATGCTTTAGAAATGACATTGTACCTGTACAGTAAGCAGCATAACGGTGTAATGACATCAACTCTTAAACGAAGTAACTGCTGCAGTTTTTAATCATTATCTCATGGACCCAGTTGCAGGGATTTCCAAAATGGTTTAAACAAACTGTCCTGATTACTTCCCCCTGTCCCACGGTGGGATGAGAACCTGAAATGAGGTTTATAAATATAGAAGAATGTAACCGATGTGAACAGTGCTGGACAGTGAATGTAAATCTGATATTAGAAAGTCTGAACGTACCATTTAACCAGCCTGGGGCGCGAGTGGAACAGTGTCTACGTGTGACCTCAGTCTCCGGAATCTTCCATCCACCAGAACTGAAACGACAATCGCAGAGTCTGCTCCTGAACTGCAACCGCGCCCATGACATTATTTCCGACCTGTCTTCCTGCTCCCTGCACAGACGCCCAGCATCCCCACTACTGGTTAGACACGGCCATTGACTGATTTCTTCTCCGCCGATGCTGCCAGACCTGCTGAGTTTTTCCAGGTAATTCTGTTTTTGTTTTGGATTTCCAGCATCCGCAGTAGCTTTTAGCTTTTTTGTTTTTACGGCCATTGATCACTTCCATCCCATTCCTCCTAGCACAGCCCTCATCATTAACTCTCCCTCCCTGAATCAACCTCAGCGCCCCTTTACCCTTACGTTCCTTCCCAGCATCGTCCACGTTTAACTGATCATCCGCCGCCATTAACACCACCTCCATTCTGAGGTCACCACCAAAAACATCTTCCTCTCCTGATTCAGAATTCAGAAGCGACCATTCCCTCCGCGTTACCCGAGCCCAGTGATCGGTCACCACAAACTTCCCCCTGCTTCCACAGCACATTAATACATCCCCTCTATCCAGTGTTCTTTCCCTTTACTCTCTGTCTCTGCTCAACGTCATCCCCTATCCAGTGTTATATCACTTTACTCTCTATATGTGTTTTTTATACCCCTTTATCCAGTGTTATCTCTCATTACTCTCTGCCTCTGTTCTATATCACCCACTATCCAGTGTTATCTCCCTTTACTCTCTGCTTCTGTTCTATATCACCCACTATCCAGTGTTATCTTCCTTTACTCTCTGTCTCTGTTCTATATACCCCTTTATCCAGTGTTATCTCCCTTTACTCTCTGCTTCTGTTCTATATATCCCTATATCCAGTGTTATCTCCCTTTACTCTCAGCCTCGGTTCTATATCACGCTCTTTCTTTTTCATTCATTAACGGGAAGTGGGTGCGGCTGTCTTGTCCAGTATTTTTATTGCCCATCCCTAATGGCCCGTTGTGAAGTTGCTGTTGAGCTGCCTTCTTGAACCGCTGCAGTCCATGTGGTGTAGGAAAGCCCACAGTGCATTTAGCGAGAGAGTTCCAGGACATTGACCTCGCGGCAATGAAGGAACGGCCGAAATATTTCGAAATCAGGATGGTGAGTGGCTCCTATGGGAACTTCCAGGTGGTGGTGTTGCCATCTAACTGCTGCCCTTGTCCTTCTAGCTGGGAGCGGTCGGGGTTTGGAATGTGCTGCGAATGAGCTTTGCAGAATTCCAGGAATGCAACTTATAGATGGTGCATACTGCTGCTCATGTGCATTAGCGGTGGAGGGAGTGAACATTTGTGGATCCGGTGCCAATGAAGCGCGATGCTTTATCCTGGCAGGTGTTGAGCTTCTTGAGTGTTGTGGGAGCTGCACTTATCTAGGCGAATGAAGATTCTTCCATCACACTCCTGGCTTGTGCCTTGTAGACAGTGGACAGTCTGTTTGGAGTCAGGAGGTGAGTTACTCATCGCAGAGTTCCTAGCCTCTGACCTGCTCTTGTATCCATAGGATTTATCTGGCTAGTCCAGTTCAGTGTCTGGTCAATGCTGACAGTGGGGGATAGATTGATGTTAGTACCATTGAATGTCAAGGAGCGACGGTTAATGTTTCACCTGTTGGAGATGATCATTGCCTGACACTTCTGTGGAAACAATGTTACCTGCCACTTGTCAGCCAAAGCCTGGATATTGTCCAGGCCTTGCTGCAATTGGACATGGACTACTTCAGCGTCTGAGGAGTCGTGAACGATGCTAAACATTGAGCAATCTTCAGCGAACATCTCCACTTCTGTTCTTATGAAGGAAGGATAGTTATTAATGAAACAAATGGAAATGGTTGGGGCTGTCTCCGTCCCTGTTCTATAACCCTCTGCCTCTATATCGCTTTACTCTCTGTCCCTGTTCTATATCCCACTCTAGCCAGTGTTTACTCCCTTCACTCTCATGTCTCTGTCCTTGATACCCTCTCTCCAGTGTTATCTCTCCTTGCACTCTGTCCATGTTCTATAACCACCCCTATCCAGTTTAATCTCCCTTTACACCGTGTCTCTGTTCTGTATCCACCTCCATCCAGTGTTATAACCTCAACTCTCTGTCCTGCTCTATATCACCCTCCAACCAATGTCATCTCCTCGTGCTCCCTGCACTATATTCCACTCCATTCAGGTGCATTATTTATTTTCCCTGTTTCTCTCTGTCTGACTCTTCTCCAATCCCTGTATCATCACCTTCCACCATTGTTCTGCATGATAGCCTCGGCCCCCATCAGTCCCTGTTCCTCCTCTCGCCTTTTTTTCATTAATACATTTGTTTCCCCAAGTATAACCCCTCGTTACCCTCAATATGGGTCCATCTGTTACCTTTTAAATCGGTACCATCCGTGGTTCAGTTTGTCATCACTTTTCAGACGCGTGCACCCGGTATCAGTACAATCCGTGCTCCTCCAGGGCTGGTCCTGGACTGTGTGCATTACACACGGGTCAGTCACTGCAGAGTCTGTGACTGAGTGACAGGCAGGTGTTTAATGTTAATATAAAGTATAGTGATTATTACACAGAGACTTGTATCCTCCGAAGAGGCTGTAACCTTTGTCTCACCCTCTCCGACATGTAGGAATTCCACCCATTAAAAGCCCGAATCGTTCTTCCTTCTCCAAAGCAGTTTTCCCTCAGTCTCCGAGTTCGGCCTCCCCCTCTAACTGGCGGCTCACAGGCCGAAACCATTCGAGATTCACCCCCAGCTCTCAGTTAACAGAAAGCAGCAGAGATCTCAGATTCACTTCGTCCCAGCGGAGAAGCTGCAGTTTTGAAATGGGAATTTTGTTCATCCCGTAACCCATGGAAGTTGGGGCTGCGTTTTGACTTTATTAACCAGGAGACCCCCATGTTGCCCTTACGATGCTGTTCCAGACCAGCAGAGCCTTGCAGACACCCATCCCCCACACTATCCCCTGGATGACCCCTAATCCCACAGCCCATTCCCCACCTCCCAACACCACATCTCAGCGAAACCTCCCTGCAAACCAACAACCCTCAAAGAACTCTTTATTCCTCCACTTCCAGAACACCCACATTGACAGGCCAGTGTTCAGCTCCCTGTACTCTAAGCTATGGACTTCCCTCCGGACTCTACTCCGGCTCTCTTACCCTCCCTCCTCCTGGAACACTATCCTTACAACCTACCTCTTGATCAAGTGTTTGCTCTGTGTCTATTGATATTGCACCAGCTACAATGTTCTGAATGATAGAGCCTCTCTGAGACGCCTTGCGATGTGGTCAATGCTACAGGCGCTATATAAATTCATATTGTCAACCCTGTTGTCGCTGTATCCCGTTCAATCCCTCAAACCTAGGATCTGGAGAGGCAACATGCAAAGCTCATATCCATCATTGTGGCCCACAGAGATCCATTGCAAGGACCAGAGTCTGTGGTTATCACGGACAACAATGTCTGATTCAGTTACCTCCCCTCTTTGGGGAATTGTTTCACTCTATGTTTCAGACCTTTATCCGTTGTGGCTCTTACAACAACGGGGAACACGTGGAATATTATTATTTCAGTGAGTGACCCGGCACATCCAGAGTCACCCTCCTGGGTCATTTATAAACAGCAATGTACCTGTGCAATAAGCTGCATTACAGCGTGGCGCCGGCTTCAGCTCATAAACGAAGTAACTGCTGCAGTTTTTAATCTTTATCTCTCGGGTCCAGGAGCAGCGTTTTCCAGCCCAGTTAAAACAAACAGTCCTGGTGACTTCCCCCTGTCCCACGGTGGGATGTGATCCTGAAATGAAATTTGTCAATATTGTAGAATGTAACCGATGTGAACAGGGCTGGCGAGTGAATCTAAATCTGAAAGTAGAAAGTCTGGACGTACCATTTAACCAGCCTGATCGATTTGTGGAGCAGTGAAAGGCTGGGACAACAGTTTCTGGAATCTTCCCTCCACCAGAACTGAAACAATAATCACAGAATCATCTCCTGAATTGATCACACTGAGTAACTGATAAAAAGGTTGGTACCGGCAGAGAGGACCAGAAACTGGGCTTCGTCTCTCACTCACCCTGTCCCCGATTCACATTCCTCTCTATCCTGCTTTTCTCCTTTTATATCACAATTTACCCTCTTCCCCCATTCGATATCCTAATTTGGGCTGACAGAGTCTTTACTGCACAGTTCACTCAAATTGTCCATTTCGGAGTTTGTGGTCAATACGAAACTCCTCCCATCCCATCCTCACCTCCCGCCATCAACATCTCGCTCTGTTATGATCTCCCTCATCTCTTTCTAACCGATCCCCGCGCCGGCCCGTTAAATACATCAACTCAATTCCCCACAGCCCCAGTTCCTGTGGGAGTGAGTCTCAAATTCTCCCCACTCTCTGTGTAAAGTAGTTTCTCCTGAATTCGCCTTTGGATGTATTACTGTCTGTCTAATATTGAGACGAAATCCCCTCCTGAGTTCTGGTATCCCCTGCGAGTGGACACATCTCTACGTTGACCCTATCAAAACACCTTTCATCATCTAACAGACCTCGATCAGGTGAGCCCTCAGCCTTCTCTGTTCCAGGGAAAATAGACCCAGCCTGTTCACTCTGTCCTGATAGTTAAAACACTCTCAAACTGGAACTGAGCACGGTGCTCCGCGTGCAGTCTAACCAAGGGAGATGGAGACTGGAACTGTGCACAGTGCTCCGAGTGTGGCCTAACCGCGGGGTACGGAGACGGGAACTGTGCATGGTGCTCTGAATGTGGCCTAACTCAAGGATACGGAAACCAGAAATGTGCACGGTGCTCTGAGTGCAGTCAAACTGAGGGATACGGAGACAGGAATTATGCACGGTTCACCGAGTCTGGTCTAACTGAAGGATACGGAGACTGCAACTGTGCCCGGTGCTTCGAGTGTGGTGTAACCGAGCTTCTGTGAAGGTTAATCATACCTTCTGTGCTTTTCACATCCAGCCCATTTGTACTTAAACCCACTGTTTTATTTCCTTTCCAAGGACGTATTAACTTGTGTCGCTATTTTACACGAGTTGTTTATTCACTCCCCCGGATCACTTTACACCTCAACCCCATTCGGACTATTACATGTTGAAGGAGTCTGGCAGTTCCTGTCTGCACACCCTAATGTTCATATCTTCCAGTGATAGGCATTGAATTTAATTTTCTAATTATGCACTGAATCTGTAAGTTTATTCAGGCTTTCTGCATTGTCTCACTCTCCCCCTCTGAATTAACCACACCCACCAATTTGGTCAGATCCACACATTTTTATTTGCGTAAATAATCCAAAATCTTTGTTATAAATTTGAAAGAGGAATTGTCCCAGCACTGATCCCTGTGGATCGCCACTTCCCAGTTTTCGGTAGTACTACTACAGCCCGCCGCCCCATTAGTCCGAGTTGTCTCCCATTAATCTGTCTCCCTGTTCTTCATCCACTTCATGTTCTCCACAAGTCGAATCCCGTCCTTCCCCATTCTCCGTATTCACTCCGTACCCCATTGTCCGGAGTGATGATCCCAGTCTCCCAGCAGTTCCTTTTCCCCCACTAGCACACTCTTCTCTTCTCTATCTTCACTTCCCTCCACTCGACTCCTTTACCTCAAATTTCTGGTCCATCTTTCCGTTGGTGGGTTGACTTGGATTTTCACCTTCACATTACCTGTTAAATCGGTACCATCCGTACTTCAGATCCCGATCACACTTCCATTGGCCAGAACAATCTCTCTCAGTACAATCGATGCTCCTCCAGGCCTCGTCCAGGACGCTGTGATTTACACACGGGTCAGTGAGTGTGGAGTCTAGGACTGAATTACAGGAAGATGTCCAATGATAATGTGTAAAGTACAGTTGATATCACACAGCGACTTGCAACCCCAGAAGCACAAATTACATCAGTTTCACTCTTCACTCTGGAATAAAATTCCCCCAAACTAAACCTGGGAATGTTTATCCTTCGCTGGATGTGGTTTCCCTCTATCTCCCAGCTCGGCCTCACTACACCCCCACCTCGGTCACTACACCCCACTCCCCTCAGACAATACACCCCGCTCCCCTCAGTCACTGCATCCCTCTCCCCTCAGTCACTCCATCTCTCTCCCCTCAGTCACTACATTCCTTTCCACCTAGTCACTGCACCCCACTCCCATTAGTCACTGCACCCGACTCCCCTCAGTTCCTACACCCCACTCCTCTCAGTCACTGCACCCCACTGCCCACAGTCACTGCACCCGACTCCCCTCATTTACTACACCCCACTCCCCTCAGTCACTGCACCCGTCTCCCATCAGTCATTACACCCCACTCCCCTCAGTCAGTGCACCCAACTCCCGTCAATCGCTACATTCTATACCCCTCAATCACTGCATCCTGCTCCCCTCAGTAGCTGCGTCCCTCTACCCTCAGTCACTGCATCCCACTCCCCTCGGTCACTACATCCCACACCCCCGAGTCACTGCATCCGCTCCCTTCATTCACTGAAATTTACCTGTGCAATAAGCAGCACCGTCGTCATTCGTAGGCTTCAGCTCATAAACGAAGTAACTGCTGCAGTTTTTAACCTTTATCTCTCGTGTGCATTGACACTTATCTTCATCTCCTTTACTTTCAAAACAAACTGTCCTGTTGACTTCTCCCTGTCCCACAGTGGGATGTGAACCTGAAATGAGGTTTATATATTTTGAAGAATGTAACCGATGTGAACGGTGCTGAGCAGTGAATCTAAATCTGATATTGCAAAGTATGAAAATACCATTTAACCAGCCTGGATGTTTTGTGGAGCAGTGCTTCTTTGTGACACGTTTCTCCGGAATCTTCCATCCACCAGAACTGAAACGACAATCACCGAATCACAGGATTAGGGAAGAAGACAGGTCAGAATGTGGCCATTCGGCCCAGTGTGTGGCGGCAAGCTCTTTCTTATGTCTATCCAATGATTCCATCTCCCCTCCTGTTCTTCCAGCATTGTAAATCTCCCCTTCCCGGATTTAGCTGATATCCTGTCGAAATGCATTAATTGGGTTTGTTTTCCCGGCCCTTCAGACTGTGCGTTCCACATCACAAGAATTCACTGCCAAATACAAACTTCACCTTATCTTGTCCTTGTTCTTTTACCAATGACATTAAATCTGTGTTTTGTGCTTTCCGAACCTTATTCCAGTGTAAACAATCTCTCCTTTTCTATTCTATTCACACTCTTCATGTATTTGAGCACCTCTGCAAAACCTTTCCGATCCCATTCTCTGCCCGAGGGAGAACAATCCGTGTCACTTCCCCCTTAGCTGGAATGCGCCCCCAGCCCCACCCCCCTAAACGGCGGGAACCATTCTGGTGAAACTCCTCCCTGTCCTGTTCAAGGTTTGACGCCCTTATTCAAGTTTGGGTTCAGGAATCGTACACATTACTTCAGATGAGTCCTAGCTCCAGATTGCTTCTTATTCTTTCATGGGATGTGGGCTTCGCTGGTTTGGCTACATTTATTGCCCATCCTTATTTTCCCTTCAGGAGCTGGTGGTGAGCTGCCTTATTGAAGCGCTGCAGTACATGAGGTGTAGACATACCCACAGTTTTTTTCGGGAGGAAGTTCCAGGATTTTGACCAAGTCACAGTGAAGGAACGGCCAATATATTTCCAAGTCAGGATTGTGGGTGTCTTGGATGAGAGATTCCAGTTGGTGGCTCTCCAATGTGTCTGCTGCACTTGTCCTTCTAGATGGTAGCAGTTGTAAGTTTGGGTGGCGCTGTCGAAGGAGCCTTGATAAATTCCATCTTTGCATCTTTCCATGGTACACACTGCTGCTATTGTGCGCCGGTGGTGCTGGGAATTAATTTTTATTCATGGGGTTCCAATCAAGCTGGTCTGCTTTGTCCTGGATGGTGTCGAGCTTCTTGAGTGTTTTTGAAGATGGACATGGAGACCAGAACTGTGCTCAGTGCTCCGAGTCTGGTGCAACTGAGGGATATGGAGACCAGAACCGTGCAGAGTGCACCGAGTTTCCTTTAACAGAGTGATACGGAGACCTTTATGCGATAGTGCACCGAGGGACTGGGAATTGTAAAGACCCCTCGGGCTGTCTGACTCACATTGAATGTATGCCGCGAATACTAAATGTATCATAATTTAACTGAAGCACTTCACTGTGTCATAAGATCCATGTTGAATTTTTTTTGGAAAAAAATTACTTTATTTATACATTATCTGAAAGGATAATAGAAAGCATTTGAAAAATAGCATTACAAAAAAGTGCACTCGTAAGCAGATTTTCCACATAGATCATGAGGTACTTCAATAAAATCAATGAATATCACAGTCATTTCAATGAGGACATGACAGACAGTCAGACAGTGATAAGGAATTGGGGTTATCAACATACATCATGTTGCACTCTGAGATGCTTCAGTACAAATATGATGCATTTAGTATTCAATGCATACATTCATTATGAGCCTTACAACCCAAGGGTTCCATTGGTTTCGAATCCCCTATGTGTACTGTAGCTGAAAGATCTTAGACAGCGAGTTTTCCCTATTGGGCCTTTGTGGCGGCTGCTCCAAGATATAGTGCGTCCCTCAACATGTAGTCAAGGGCATTGGAACGTGTCAGTCTGCAAAACTCGGTCGGGGACAACTATTTTCACTGGAAGACCAACAATGTTAGGGCAGACTAAAGAGGGTTTTTGACCAAGTTGATGATCCTCCAGCTGCAGTTGATGATTATTTCGGTTTGTGTCCCTGGGAACAGCCGGTAGAGCACAGAGTCCAGTGTCACAGAACTGCTCGAGATGAATTTCGAGATAACCCACTGCATATCTGTGCATACCTTCTTTGCAAAGACACAATCCGTAAGTAGGTGAACAACAACCCCATCGCCCCCACAGCCATCTCGAGGACAACGTGCGGAAGGGGTGAGACTCCTGGCCTACAGGAAGGATGTGATGGGAAGGGCCTTTCTCACCACCGGCCAAGCTACATCTTGGTGTTTGTTTGAAAATTCTGGCGATGAGGCATTGTGCAAAATTACTTTGACAGTCCGCACAGGGAACCATTGGGGAGGATTCACCATTTCCTTTACGTGCCAACCACTGCCAGATGGACTTGTTGTCAATCGGTTGAAAATTTATCCACGAGGGACAGTTGGTATGGCCCGATCCGTCAACTTGGAACGTTCCGTGGCAGCGTGGCCAGACCCATCCTTCACAACACCGGGGGCAGGTAGTACCTCAGTTTGTCACTAGCTCCAATACAATTGCCCTGCCTGACTGCCTGTCATGACCATGTTGAAATGTCTGTAATGTTCATTGATTGTATTAAGGCTCCTCATGGTCCACGGGGAGAAGTTGCATTTGTTTACACTTCTTTTGTGATGACCAAAGTGAAATATTTTGTAAAGATCTTTCGGCTACTTTCTGAATAAAGTGTATTTTTTTCCAAAAAGAATGCCTCAAGTGATACCACTGATGATCTCCGACTCTCTGCATTTCCTGTGTCTACACTCACCCTTTCCTCTCTTTGCCTAGTTTATCAGAAAGTTTCCCTACATGTTACCTTTTAAATCGGTACCATCCATCCTGAAGATTCTTATCACACATCCACTCGCAAGAATCATCATCGTCGTCACAACCAGAGTCCTCAGCCCGATTGCAATTTATACACTCGGTCCCTTCACAATCGATGCTCCTCCAGGCCTGGTCCAGGACGGTGTGATTTACACACGGGTCAGTGAGTGCCGAGTCTGCGACTGAGAGACAAAATATGTTTCATGCTAATATAAACTACATTTTCTGTTACACTGTGACTTGTAACCCCCAAAGCAGCAAAACCTCAATTTCTCGCTCCCCACTGCTTGAAAATGTAACAAATTCAAGCTTAAATCTTCCCTCCTTCTCTGAACCAGGTTTCCATCTGTCTCCCACTTCAACCTCCCCCTCTAACTCAGTGCTCACAGGCAGTGTTACCCATTTTAGATTAACCATTCACACACAGTTACCAGATAACAGGAAATAACCTCAGCGTCAGCTGAACTTAACAGAAAGGCTGCAAATATTCAATGAGATTTATCATGGAGTAGCTCAGTCCTTAGTTGAAACAGAGTACAGATGGGTAGAGACAATCGATGGTCAGTGGGAGATATCCTGGGCTATCTCAGTCCCCAGGTGAAAACTGAGTAAAGATGGTGATGGACACTCGATGGTCAGTGAGGGATATCCTGTGCTATTTCAGATCCCAAGTGAACACTGAGTACAGATGGTGAGGGATACTCGATGGTCAGTTAGGAATATCCTGGGCTATCTCAGTCCCCAGGTGAACACTGAGTACAGATGGTGAGGGGTACTCGACGGCCAGTGAGAGATACCCTTCGCTATCTCATTCCCCAGGTGAAATTAGATTCTGAATCAGTTTATGTTTTGTCTGTTTCACCTCTAAACTATACATTAAACAGTGAATAAACTATTATCGAATTGATAAATAAATTGGATGATCGCTATTAACATATTTTTAATAATAAATTAGGCAAAGTGTATAATATGGTTACAGATTAAAATGCTGAAATTATGATATATCAAGTTAAATATCGGATCTGAATGGAAATATATTTAAAAGTTATGGGGAAGTATAAGCAAACACAACTGTAAATGATATTTCAAATGTGCACATCTTTAAAAATTAGAGTTATAATAAAACTACATCTAAATAGAAGCAATGTAGATATGTAACCATGATGTTTACAATAAATATCAGACTATTTGTATAAATAAGACTGATTTACACTGATTAACAACGAATGTTTTTACCCTTGCTCTTCCTGAGATTTATTAATATGCCAGTGTATACCGGGCACAGGACAAAGAACAAAGAACAAAGAACAATGAAAAGTACAGCACAGGAAAAGGTTCTTTGGCACTCCAAGCCTCCGCCGATCCTATTGCCTGTCGAACTATAACATTTTGCACTTCCGGTGTCCGTTTCCCTCTATTTCCATCCTATTCATGTATTTGTCAAGCTGCCTCTTAAACACCACTATCATACCTGCTTCAATCACCTCCACTGGCAGCGAATTCCAGACACTCACAACTCACTGCGTAAAAAACTAGACACGCTCATATCCTATAAAGTTTTCTCGTCTCACCTTAAATATATGTTCCAAAGTAATTGATTCTTCAACCCTGGGAAAAAAGAAATACTTCTGACTATCTACTCTTCCATGCCACTCAAAATGTTGTAAACTTCTATTAAGTTGCCCATCAATCTCCGTTCCTCTAGTGAGAACAATCCGAGTTTCTCCAAACTCTCCTCATAACTAATAACCTCCAGACCAGGCAGCTTCCTGGCAAACCTCCTCTGCAACCTCACCAACGCCTCCATATCCTTCTGGTAATGTGGCGACCAAAATTGCAAGCAATATTCCAAGTGTGGCCTAAACAATTTTCTCTACAGCTGCTGCATCACTTCTCAGCTTTTATATTCAATATTCCTGACGATGAAGGCAAGCATGCCATATGCCTTACTGACTACCTTATCCACCTGCGTTACCACTTTCAGTGACCTGTGGAGATGTACATCCAGATCCCTCTGGCCATCGATGCAGTTAAGGGTTCTGCCATCTACTGTATAATTCCCACCTGAATTAGACATTCCAAAATGAATTACCTCGCATTTGTCCGGATTGAACTGCATCTGTCTTTTCACCGCCCAAGTACCGAAACGATCTCTATCCCATTGTACCCTTTGACAATTAACTTCACTATCTGAAAATCCTCCAACCTTAGTGAAGTCTTCTGACTTACCAATTAGCCCAGTTACATTTTCCTCCAATTGATTTGAGTGTTCTAAAAACAGCAAAGGTTCCAGCACTGATCCCTGCGGCACACCAGTAGTCACAGCTCTCTATTCATAAACGCTCCCTTCCTCTGCTACACTCTGTCTTCTATGACCAAGCCAATTCTGTATCCATCTTGCCAGCTCACCTCTGATACCGTGCGATGTTGCCTTCTGTACCAGTCTGCCATTAGGGACCTTATCCAATGTGTCACTGAAATCCATGCAGATAACATCCACTGCCTTTCCATCGTCTGTCATCTTTGCCACTTCCTCGAAAAACTCGATCAAGTTCGTCTCAAAAAATTGTGGAAATTGGAAAAGTTGGAATCTCTGTGATCTGTGATCGGGATAGTGTAGAGAAGGCTGGTCTAACTGGATGCCTGCGGGCCAGAATCCAGCCCTAGACTCCTTTGGCTCCACCGGCCAACCTTCTTGGACATTCAAATATCTCAGTCGTGAACAATGCGTTGGAGCTTCTCATCAAATCACTGGCTCGGTTCGCCAAGCATTTGTTCACCAGTGAGCCTATCAGCAGCACATTCAGGGATAAATAAGCCTTTGATTGGACGAGAGGCAAACAGAAGGAAGGTGAGCTTTCAAGATAAGATCCAAGACCAGGAGCAGAAATGGGGCTGGGTGGCTAGGTGAGTGGGGTGGAGTGGGAGTAGGGGTGGGGGTTTCAGGGCTGGAACTTGTGGGGGAGGGTGGAGGGGGGAGTGAGCGGATGGTCAGGTGGTAGACAGATCGTGGGGACGGGGCGTTAGAGAAAGGGGCCGCGTTGGAGAGAGCGGTGCAGACGTGTGGGCGATTGCTGGGCCACGGAGAGGCAGCAAGTCAGGGGCCTGGGTGGAATGAGTGTGACCGCGGTTGTAGAAAGTGGGGACTTGGGTGTAAAGAGCGTGGCCAGGGGGTAGGGCGCCTGATCGTGGTTTAGAGCAAACCTTGAGCGGAGGCAGATAGAGGCCAGGAGAAGAGAGCTAATACATTACCCCCAAAACGGCGAGCTCCTATCTTATGCATTAACCCTTTATGTGGCCCCTTATCCAATGCCATTTGGAAATCCAAATACACCATATGTACCAGTTCCCCTTTATCAACTCTGTTTGTTATACCCTCAAGGAAAACTTGCAAATTTTTCAAACATAATTTCACTTTCACAAAACAATGTTGCTTATATGATCCACCAGTCATTGGGATGATGGCCTATACCTGGCATCACACTGTCGCTGAAATTCATATCTCACATTGCTCATTTGTGTGATAGACAGAACATCTATTTGGCTTGACCACAGCATTCTGTTAGTGGCAAATACCACTCGTGCTGCAACAGCATAGTGACAGCTTCAAATGGCTAGTTTCACCTGTTGCTCAAATTTTTGGGTCACCTTACCTTTCCAGAGTAATCTGAGGTAGACGTGACTGTTTGATTTTGTTAAGCTTTGCTAAATGTCCTATTTCTTCCTTAGCAATAGCCTCTAACATTTTCGTTTGACAGATGTTGGGCTGAATGGCCTATGATTTCCTGCATTTAATCTCTCCCCCTTCTTGGACAGGGGCATCGCATTAGCGGTTTTCCAATCCACTTCGACCCTCCTGGAATCCAGTGAGTTCTGGAATTTTTTATGGGAGCCTCCAGCATCTCTGCAGCCACATCCTTTTAAACCCTTGAATGGAAACCATCGGTCCCGGAGATTGTCTGCTTTTAGTCTCATTACTTACTCAAGTACTTTGTCCCTTGTGATGGGGCTGTTACAAGAGCAGGGCTGTGGGTAGAGAACGGGGCCGGGGGGTAGAGAGCAGGGGAGCGGGAGGAGAGAGAGTGGACAGGGGGAGTGATGTGAGTGGGGCTGAGGGTTGTTGAATGGGGTCGGTGGTGGAGAGAGACAGGACCAGGTGGGGGAGAGAGTGGGGCTGGGGTGAGAGCAAGGAGCTGGGGGAGAAAGGGGACCAGCCGGTGATCCAGGCCGTCCAGGGCCAGGCGGACGGAGAGAGGCAAGAGAGGGAGAAAGTGAGTAGGGAAGGAGGGAATGAGCGGGCGGAGCCAGAGCGAGTGAGTGAGCGGGGCTGGAGGGAGTGAATGAGTGGGACAGAGGGAGTGAGCGAGGGGGGCCAGAGGGAGTGAGCGAGGGGGGCTAGAGGGAGTGAGCGAGCGAGGTAAGAGAGAGAGATTGAGTGGAGCTGAAGACAGTGAGTGAACGCCGCCGGTGAGAGAGTGAGATGAGCCAGAGGGTGAGAGTGAGCGTGGTTGGGGGGAGAGAGTGAGCAAGTTCAGAGGAAGAGTGTAGGTGGGGCCGGATGTAGAGCGCGAGTGGGGTCAGAGGGAGAGAGTTCGCGGGGCGGGAGTAAGGGAGCGAGTGAGGCGGGAGGGAGAGGGAGAGTGGGGACGCAGTGATAGTTCGAGTGGGGACTCAGTAAGAGAGAGAGCCGGGCCGGTGGGAGAGAAAACGCGGTGCCAGAGGGAGAGACTGATCTGGGGGCTGGGTGAAAGTGAGCCGCGTCGGAAGGAGAGAGTGAGCGGGGCCATAGAGGGACAGAGAGGAGCCTGGGAGATAGATTGCGGGGCCGGGGGGGATAGAGAGCGGGGCCGGTGTGATAGAGAGTGGGGCCGGGGGGATTGAGAGCGTGGCCGGGGGATTAGATAGCGGGGCCGGGGGGATAGAGAGCGGGGACTGGGTCAAAGAAAGAGGAGCCGGGGGGCGAGAGAGTGGGGCTGTAGTTTCAGAGAGTGGGGACGGGAGAAAATAGAGTGCAGGCGGGGGGATACGGAGCGGAGCCTGGTCGAGAGAGCCGGTCCAGGGGGCTATAGAGCTGGGCCATAGTGTTAGAGAACGGTACTGGGGAGAGAGAGCACGGAGCCGGGCGCATAGAGACTGGGGCCGGTGGGAGAGATAGCTGGGCGGGTTGATAGAGAGTGTGGCTGGGGAGACAAAGCGGGCGCCCGGGTGTTGAGAGAGCGGGGCCGGGGTAGTGAGAGAGCGAGGGCGGGTGCTAGAGAGAGGAGTCGGTGTTTTAGAGAGCTGGGCCTGTGGGATAAGAACGATTGAGGCCGGACAGGGAGAGCGAGCAGGGCTGGAAGAAGTGAAAGAGCGCGGCTGAGGTGAGAGAGCGAGAGGGGCAAGGGGAGAGAGTGAGCGGGGAGGCAGGGAGTGAAAGAGCCGGGCCGGAGGGAGAGAGCAAGCGAGGCCGGAGTGTGAGAGTGAGCAGATTTGTAGGGTGGGAATGAGCGGGGCCGGAGGAAGAGAATGAGAGGGGCCGGAGGGAGATTGTGAGTGGGACCGGGGATAGAGTGCGAGCGAGGCTGCATGGAGAGGAACCACTGCCTGAGGTATAGAGAGCGGGGCAGGCTGGATAGAGAACAGTGCCGGGGGATAGAGAGCGGGGCCGGGGGGATAGAGAGTGGGGCCGGGGGGATAGAGAGCTTGGCTGGGGGGATAGATAGCGGTGCCGAGGGGATAGAGAGCTGGGCCGTGGTGATAGAGAGAACTGCCGGGGAGATAGAGAGCGGGGCCGAGGGGAGAGAGAGTGGGGCTGGGGTGATAGAGAGTGGGGCCGTGGGGATAGAGAGTGGGGCCGGGGGGATAGAGAGTGGGGCCGGGGTGATAAAGAACGGGGCCGAGGGGAGAGAGAGTGGGGCCAGGGGGATAGAGAGTGGGGCCGGGGGGATAGAGAGCGGGGCCGGGAGGAGACAAACCGCTACCTGAGGTATAGATAGCGGATCAGGCTGGATAGAGAGCAGTTCCGGGGGGATAGAGAGCGGGGCCGGGGGTATTGAGAGCAGGGCCGGGGGGATAGAGAGCGGGGCCGGGGTGATAGAGAGCAGAGCCGTGGGGATAGAGAGCGGGGCCGGGGGAATAGTGAGCAGAGCTGTGTGGATAGAGAGCGGGGCCGGTGTGATAGAGAGCAGGGCCGGCGGGATAGTGAGCGGGGCCGGGGGGATAGTGAGCAGAGCCGTGGGGATAGAGAGCGGGGCCGGAGGGATAGAGAGCAGGGCCAGGCGTACAGAGAGCGGGGCCGGGGGGAATGAGCGCAGGGTCGGGGGGATAGAGAGCGGGGTATGGGTGATAGACAGAGGTGCCGGCGGGATAGAGAGCGGGGCCCGGGGGAAAGAGATTGGGGCCCGGTGGATAGAGAGCTTGGCCGGGTGGATAGAGATCGGGGCCGGTGGGATAGAGAGCGGGGCCGTGGGGATAGAGAGCAGTGCAGGGTGGATAGATAGCGGGACCGGGGGGATAGATAGCGGGGCCGGGGGGATAGAGAGCGGGGCCTGGGGGATAGAGTTCGGGGCTGGATGGATAGATTGCGGGGCCAGGGGGAGAGAGAGCGGGGCCGGCGTGATAGAGAGCGGGGCCTTGGGGATAGATAGCGGGGCCGGGGGGATAGAGAGCGTGGCCGGGGGGAGAGAGAGCGGAGCCGGGGGGATAGAGAGCGGAGCCCAGGGGATAGAGAGCGGGGCCAGAGGGATAGATAGCGGGGCCCGGGGGATAGAGAGCGGGGCTGGTAGGATAGAGGTTGGGGTGAGGGGATAGAGAGCGTGGACGGGTGGATAAAGAGCGGGGCTGGGGGTAGAGAGAGCGGTGCTGGGGGGATAGAGAGCGGGGAAGGGGGGATAGAGAGCGGGGCCGGGGGGATAGAGAGCGGGGCCCGGGCGATAGATAGCGGGGCCGGCTGGATAGAGAGCGGGTCATGGGTTTAAGGAGCCAGGCCGGAAGAGATAGAGCGGGACCTGGGCGAGAGAGAGCGGGGCCAGGGGGATGAGAGAGCAATGCCGGGGGGTTGGAAGACAGCAGCAGGGGAAATAGAGCAGAGCCAGTTGGAGGGAGAGCGGGGCCGGCATTAGAGAACTGGGCTGGGAGTTAGAGAGCGGGGCCGGGGGGATAGAGAGCGTGGCCAGGGTTTAAGGCGTGGGAAGGTGTTGTTATTTTTCGAGGCCTTGGGTTAGAGAGCAGGGTTGGTGGGATGAGAGAGCGGTACCGGGCAGAGAGAGTGCGGGCAGAGCGGGGTAGGGGGGAGGCAGAGCGCAACCGGGCTGTTAGAGAGCGGGACAGGGGGGAAAGAGAGCCGGACCTGGGGCATAGAGAGAGGAGCCAGGGGGCGAGTGAGCGGGGCTGTAGTTTCAGAGAGCGGAGCCGGGAGAAAATAGAGTGCAGGCGGGTTGATAGGGACCGGAGCCTGGTCGAGAGAGCCGGTCCAGGGGGCTATAGAGCTGGGCAATAGTGTTAAGAAAGGTACTGGGGGGAGAGAGCACGGAGCCGGGCGGATAGAGACTGGGGCCCATCGGAGAGATGGCAGGGCGGGTTGATAGAGAGTGTGGGCGGGGAGACAGAGGGCGCAGCCGGGTGTTGAGTGAGCCGGGCCGGGGTAGTGAGAGAGCGAGGGCGGGAGCCAGGGAGAGGGTTCCGGGGTTTACAGAGCTGGGCATGTGGGATAAGAGCGACCGAGGCCGGACAGAGAGAGCGAGCAGGGCTGGAGGAAGAGAAAGAGAATGGCTGGGGAGAGAGAGGAAGAGGGGCCAGGGGAGAGAGTGAGCGGGGATGTAGGGAGTGAGAGAGCTGGGCCGGAGGGAGAGAGCAGGCGAGGTCGGAGTGTGAGAGTGAGCAGATATGTAGGGTGGGATTGAGTGGGGCCGGAGGAAGAGAATGAGTGGGGCCGGAGGGAGATTGTGAGTGGGACCGGGGATAGAGTGCGAGCGAGGCCGATTGGAGAGAAACCGCTGCCTGAGGTGTAGAGAACGGGGCAGGCTGGATAGAGAGCAGTGCAGGGGGGATAGAGAGCGGGGACGGGGGGATCGAGAGCAGTGCAGTGTGGATAGATAGTTGGCCGGGGGGATCGAGAGCGGGGCCGGGGGGATAGAGAGCAGTGCAGGGTGCATAGATAGCGGGTTCTGGGGAGAGAGAGAGCGGGGCCGGGGGGATAGAGAGCGAGGCCAGGGGGATAGAGAGCGGGGCCGGGGGGATAGAGAGCGGGGCCGGGGGGATAGAGAGCGAGGCCGGGGGGATAGAGAGCGGGGCCGGTGGGATAGAGAGTGGGGCCCGGGGGACAGAGAGCGGGGCCGGTGGGATAGAGATCGGGGCCGGGTGGAGAGATAGCAGGTCCGGCGGGAGAGAGAGCGTGGCGGGGGTGATAGAGAGCGGGGCCTGGGGGATAGAGATCGGGGCCGGGTGGATAGATAGTGGGGCCGGCGGGAGAGAGAGCGGGGCGTGGGTGATAGAGAGCGGGGTCGGGGGGATAGAGAGCGGGGCCGTGGGGATAGATAACGGGGCCGGGGGAATAGAGAGCGGGGCCGGGGGAATAGAGAGCGGGGCAGGGGGGATAGAGAGCGGCGCCGTGGGTATAGAGAGAAGTGCCGGGGGGATAGAGAGAGGAGCCGGGGGGATAAAGAGCGGGGCCGGGGCGAGAGAGAGTGGGGCCGGGGGGATAGAGAGCGTGGCCGGGGGGATAGAGAGAGGGGCCGGGGGAATAGAGAGCGGGGCCGGGGGGATAGAGAGCGGGGCCGGGGAGAGAGAGAAAACGGGGGAGGGGGTTAGAGACCGGGGCCAGGGTAATAGAGAGCGGGGCCGGGGGAATAGAGAACGGGGCCGGGTGATAGAGAGCGGGGCCGGGGGGATAGAGAGCGGGGCCGGGGGTATAGAGATCGGGGCCGGGGGGAAATAGAGCGGGGCCGGGGGGATAGAGGGCGGGGCCGTGGGGGTAGAGAGAAGTGCCGGGGGGAGAGAGAGCGGGGCCGGGGGGATAAAGAGTGGGGCCGGGGGGATACAGAGCGGGGCCGGGAGGTGAGTGAGCGGGGCCAGAGGGAGAGAGAGCAGGCCCGGGTGAATAGAGAGCGGGGCCGGGGTGATAGAGGGCGGGGCCGGGGGGATAAAAGCGGGGCCGGGGGATATATAGCGGGGCCGGGGGGAGAGAGAGCGGGCCCGGTTGAATAGAGAGCGGTGCCGGCGGGAGAGAGAGCGGGGCCTGTGGAATAGAGAGCGGGGCCGGGGTTTTGGAGAGCAGGGCCGGAGAGACAGAGGGCGTGGCCGGGTGTTGAGAGAACGTGTCCGGGGTAGTGAGAGAGCAAAGGCGGGGGCTAGAGTGACGGGTCCGGGGTTTAGAGAGCTGGGCCTGTGGGATTAGAGCGATCGAGGCCGGACAGAGAGAGCGACCAGGGCTGGAGGAAAAGAAAGAGCACGGCTGGTGTGAGAGAGCGAGAGGGTCCAGGGGAGAGAGTGAGCGGGGACGGAGGGAGTGAGAGAGCCGGGCCGGAGGGAGAGAGCAAGCGAGATCGGAGTGTGAGAGTGAGCAGACTTGTAGGGTCGGATTGAGCGGGGCCGGAGTAAGAGAATCAGTGGGGCTGGAGGGAGATTGTGAGTGGGACCGGGGATATAGTGCGAGCGAGGCTGCACGGAAAGAAACCGCTGCCTGAGGTATAGAGAGCGGGGCAGGCTGGATAGAGAGCAGTGCCGGGGGGATAGAGATCGGGGCCGGGGGGATAGAGAGCGGGGCCGGGCGTAAGAGAGCGGGGCCGTGGGGATAGATAACGGGGCCGGGGGAATAGAGAGCGGGGCCGGGGGGATAGAGAGCAGGGCCGTGGGGATAGAGAGAATGACGGCGGAATAGAGAGCAGGACCGGCGGGATAGAGAGCGGGGCCGGGGGCATAGAGTGCGGGGCCAGGGGGAGAGTGCGGGGCCTGGGGGATAGGGTGCGCGGTCGGGGAGATAGAAAAAGGGGCCGTGGGGATAGAGAGCGTGGCCGTGTGGATAGAGGGTGGGGCCGGGTGGATAGAGAGCTTGGCCGCATGGATAGAGATCGGGGCCGGGGGATAGAGAGCGCGGCCGGGGGGATAGAGAGCGCGGCCGGGGGGATAGAGAGTGGGGCCGGGGGTATAGAGAGCGCGGCCAGGATAATAAAGAGCGGGGCCGGGAATTAGAGCGTGGGAATGTGGTGTTATTTTTCGGGGCCTGGAGTTAGAGAGCAGGGCTGGTGGGATGAGAGAGCGGGACCTGGCGGAGAGAGTGCCGGGAGAGCGGGTTTGCGGGGACACAGAGTGCTACCGGGCTGTTAGGTAACGGGTCCGGGGGGAAAGAAAGCCGGACCTGGGGCATAGAGAGAAGAGCCGGGGGCCGGGAGAGCTCGGCTGTAGTTTTAGTGAGCGGGGCCGGGAGAAAATAGAGCGCAGGCGGGGGGATAGGGAGCGGAGCCTGGTCGAGAGAGATGGCCCAGGGGGCTATAGAGCTGGGCCATAGTGTTAGAGAACGGTACTGGTGGGAGAGAGCACGGACCCGAGTGGATAGAGACTGGGGCCGGTGGGAGTGATAGCGGTGCGGGTTGATAGAGAGTGAGGCCGGAGAGAGAGAGGGCGCGGCCGGTAGTTGAGAGGTCGGGGCAAAGGTAGTGAGAGAGCGAGGGCGGGAGCCAGAGAGAGGGGTCGGGGGTTTAGAGAGCTGGGCCTGTGGGATAAGAGCGATCGAGGCCGGACAGGGAGAGCGAGCAGGGCTGGAGACAGAGAAAGAGCATGGCTGGCGTGAGAGATTGAGATGGGCCAGGGAAGTGAGTGAGCGGGGACGGAGGGAGTGAGAGGGCTGGGCCGGAGGGAGAGAGCAAGTGTGGCCGGAGTGTGAGAGTGAGCAGATTTGTAGGGTGGGATTGAGTTGGGCCGGAGGATGAGAATGATTGGGGATGGAGGGAGATTGAGAGTTGGAGCGGGGATTGAGTGCGAGCGAGGCTGAATCTAGAGATACCGCTGCCTGAGGTATAGAGAGCGGGGCAGGCTGGATAGAGAGCAGTGCCGGGGGAATAGAGAGCGGGGCCGGGGAGATAGAGAGCGGGGCTGGGGGAATAGAGAGCGGGGCCGGGGGGATAGAGAGCGGGGCCAGGGGGATAGAGAGCGGGGCCGGGGAGATAGAGAGTGGGGCAGGGGGGATAGAGAGCGGGGCCGGGGGGATTGAGGGCGGTGTCGGGGGGATAGGGAGGGGGGCGGGGGGGATAGAGAGCGGGGCCGGGGGGTAGATGCGGGGCCAGGGGTATAGAGAGGGGAGCCGGTGGAATAGAGAGCGGGACCGGGGGGATAGGGAGCGGGGCCGGGGGGATAGAGAGCGGGGCCAAGGTGGATTGAGAGCGTGGCCGGGTGTATAGAGATCGTGGCCTGGGGTATAGAGAGTGCGTCAGTGGGAATAGAGAGCAGGGCCGGTGGGATAGAGAACGGGGCCGGGGGGAGAGAGCGGGGCCGGGGGGGATAGAGAGCGGCGCCGGGGGGATAGTGAGAGGGGCCGGGAGGAAAG
Organism: Cetorhinus maximus; assembly: GCF_964194155.1. Lineage (NCBI taxonomy): Eukaryota > Metazoa > Chordata > Chondrichthyes > Lamniformes > Cetorhinidae > Cetorhinus > Cetorhinus maximus. Next base: position 1,784,720 of record NW_027596103.1, on the reverse strand, counting down.
AGAGCGGGGCCGGGGTGATAGAGAGCATGGCCGGGTGGCTAGAGATCGTGGCCTGGGTAATAGAGAGCTGGTCAGGGGGAATAGAGAGCCGGGTCGGGGGGTTAGAGTGCGGGGCCTGGGGGATAGAGAGCGGGGCCGGGGGGCTAGAGTGCGGGGCCAGGGGGATAGAGAGCGCGGCCAGGATAATAGAGAACGGGGCCGGGAGTTAGAGCGTGGGAACATGGAGTTATCTTTCGCGGCCTGGAGTTAGAGAGCAGGGCTGGTGGGACAAGAGTGCGGGACCGGATGGAGAGAGTGCGGGGAGAGCGGGGTTGGGTGGATGCAGATTGCAACCAGGGTGTTAGATAGCGGGACCGGGGATAAAGAGAGCCGGCCCTGGTGCATAGAGAGAGGAGCCGGGGGGCGGGAGAGCGGGGCTGTAGTTTTAGAGAGCGGGGCTGGGAGAAAATAGAGCGCAGGCGGGGGGATAGGGAGCGGAGCCTGGTCGAGAGAGCCGGTCCAGGGGGCTATAGAGCCTGGCCATAATGTTTGAGAACGGTACTGGGGGGAGAGAGCACGGAGCCAGGCGGATAGAGACTGGGGCCGTTGGGAGAGATTGCGGAGCGGGTTGATAGAGAGTGTGGCCGGAGAGACAGAGTGCACTGACGGGAGTTGAGTGAGCGGGGCCGGGGTAGTGAGAGAGCAAGGGTGGGAGCTAGAGAGAGGGGTCGGGGGTTTAGAGAGCTGGGCCTGTGGGATAACAGTGATCGAGGCCGGACAGAGAGAGCGAGCAGGGCTGGAGGAAGAGAAAGAGCATGGCTGGGGTGAGAGAGCGAGAGTGGCCGGGGAAGTGAGTGAGCGGGGATGGAGGGAGTGTGAGAACCGGGCCGGAGGGAGAAAGCAAGTGAGGCTGGAGTGTGAGAGTGAGCAGATTTGTAGGGTGGGATTGAGTGGGGCCGGAGGGAGATTGTGAGTGGGACTGGGGATAGAGTGTGAGCGAGGCTGGAAGGAGAGAAATCGCTGCCTGTGGTATAGAGAGCGGGGCAGGCTGGATAGAGAGCAGTGCCGGGTGGATAGAGAGCGGGGCCGGGGAGATAGAGAGAGGGGCCGGGGAGATAGAGAGCGGGGCCGGGGGGATAGAGAGCGGGGCCGGTGGGATAGAGAGCGGGGCCGGGTTGATAGAGAGTGGGGTCGGGGGGATAGAGAGCGGGGCCGGCGGGATAGAGAGCGCGTCCGGGGGGATAGAGTACGCGGCCGCGGGGATTGAGTGCGCTGCCGGGGTGATAGAGAGCGGGGCAGATGTCATATAAAGCATTGCCGGGGGGATAGAGAGCGGTGCCGGTGTGATTTAGTGCGGTGCCGGTGGGATTTAGAGCTGGGCCCGGGGGATAGAGAGCGGGGCCAGTGTGATACAGAGCGGGGCCAGGGGGATAGAGAGCGGTGCCGGGTGGGATAGAGAGCGGTGCCGGGGGGATAGAGATCGGGGCCAGGGGGATAGAGAGCGGTGCCGGGGGGATAGAGAGCGGGTCTGGGGGAAAATGAGTGAGCGGAGTTGGGGGAAGAGAGCTAGCACTGCCAGGGCGAGAGAGTGAGCGGGGATGGAGTGAGAGAGCGACTGGAGCCAGAGGCAGAGTAGTAGCGAGGCCGGATGGTGTGAGTGAGCGAGGCCGGTTTGGGAGAGCGAGCGGGAATGGAGGAAGAGAGTGAGCGTTTTCAAAGGGAAAGAGTAGGTGGGCCTGGAGGTAATGAATGCGAGAAAGGGAGGGACAATTAACGTGTGAGAGATAGAGAATGTGAATGTGAATAGAGATTGTGAGATGATGTGCGTGAGCTAGATTGAGACTTAATGTGTGAGAAAGTGAGAATGTGAATGTTGGAGGGAGAGGGAGACTGCGAAAGTGAGAGAGAGAGGGAGCCAGTGAATGTGAGAGAGAAAGTTAAACTGTGACTGAGACTTTGTGAGACTTTATGTCTGAAGAGTGGGAGACTGAGTGAGAGAGAGAGAGAGAGCATGAGTGAGAGAGATAGAGAGGGAGACTGTGTGAGAGGGGGAGACTTTTAATGTGAGGTTGAGAGATGGAGAATGTGTGAGAGAGTGGAACTGTGATTGTAAAATAAATAGGGTAAAAGTTAAATGCGAAAGAATGAGGGAGATTGAGTGAGAGACAGAGAGGGCGGCGCTGAAAGTTTGAAAGAGAGAGAGGCAGACACTGTAGTTAAGGGAGATTGAGAGGGAGACTGTGTGTGTGAAGACGGTGAATGTGGAAGGAAGGGAGACTGTGAGTGGGAGATAGAGTGATAGAGCGAGACTGTGATTTTGAATGAGATAGATGGATAATGTGACAGAGACGGTGATTGTGAATGTGAGGGAGAAAGGGAGAATGTAAATGAAATAGAGAGCGGGAGACTGTGAACGTGAGATTGAGGGAGCCTATGAATGTGTAAGAGAATAAGATGGAGAGTGTGACTGTGAGAGGAAAGGGTGCATGTAAAAGAAAGAGAGAGAGGGAGACTGTGAACGTGAGAGAGAGGGAGACTGTGAATGTGACAGGGAGAGGTAGAGTGTCAGGGAGACTTTGTGAGAGAGCAAGGGAGACAGTGAGTGAGAGAGAGGGGAGACTCAGTGAACGAGCAAGGGAGACTGACTGAGAGAGAGGGAGACAGGGTGAGAGAGAAAATGTGAATGTGACAGAGAAAGAGAGAGACTGCGAATGAATAAGAGAGGGAGGCGCGGAATGAAGGAGAGAGGAAGCCTGGGAATGAAAGAGAGAGAGAGACTGAGTCAGTGTGAGAGATGGAGAGAGGGTGAGTTACTGAGAGGAATGGAGCCTCTGAGGCTGAGAGAGAGAGAGAGAGGAGTTTACTGTGTGTGAGAGAGCGAGGCACACTGAGCGAGAGAGAGAGAGAGAGAGACTGTGAGTGAGAGAGATAGAGGGAGAATATGAGTGAGAAAGACAGAGGGAGAATGTGAGTGAGGGAGTCACAGGGAGACTGAGTGAGTGAGAGAGATAGACTGTGAACATGTGAGAGAGAGAGGGCAACACTGAATGTGAAAGAGAGAGGGAGTGGGAGATTTTAAGCGGGGAAAGATGGTAAATCTGGGAGGCAGGGTGCTTCTGAGTGAGAGAGAGAGTGAGAGAGCTAGACTGTGAATGTGTGTGAGATAGGGAGAGAATTTGAGAGACAGATGGAGACTGTGCATGTGAGGGGTAAATTGAGAATGTAAATTGAGAAGAGAGAGGGGACTGTGAATGTGAGAAAGCGACTGAGTGAATGAGCGAGGGAGAGTGTGGGAGAGAGGTGAGTCTGAGTAAGTGGGAGAGAGAGGGTTAATTTGAATCCATAAGAGACAGAGGCGCAGTGAGTGATTCAGAGAAAGAGACCGATTTTGTGAATGTGAGGGAGACTGGTTGAATGAGAATGTAAGAGAGAGATGGGGACTGAAAGCGAGATAGACGGAGGTTCTGAATCGGAGGAGATTGTGATTCAATGCTGAGAGAAGGGATAATGTAAATATAAGAGATTCAGGGAGAATGTAAGTGTGAGACAGAGGGATACATAGAGTGAGTGAAAGAAAGAGAATGTCAATGTGAGGGAAAGAGGGAGACTGCGAATGAATGAGCGGGAGACCGCGAAAAAATGAGAGAGGAAGACTGCGAATCAGTTAGGGAGGGAGACGGCAAATGAATGAGGGAGGGAGACTGCGAAAGAATGTGAGATGGAGGCAGAATCAGTGTGAGAGGGAGAGGGAGGCTGAGTGAGTGAGAGAGGGAGGGAATTGTGTGAGAAGTTGATGGAGAGTGTTTTCAAGCCTGAGAGAGAGAAAGAGAGAGAGAGAGAGAGGTGGAGACAGTGTGAGAGAGATAGAGAGAGCCGGAGATGAAGACTGTGTGAGAGAGAGAGAGAGGGAGACTGTACGAGAGGGAAATCGAAACAGAGTGAGAGAGAGATTGAGAAAGTGAGTGAGAGAGTTTGTGAGACTTTCCTTGAGAGAGTGAGTGAGACTGCGAGTGAGAGAGACAGAAGGAGAATGTGAACGAGATGGAGACAGTTAATGAGTGGAAAAGAGATAATGTGAATGTGAGGGAGAGATGGAGATTGTGAATGTGAGACAGTGATGGGGACCGAAAGAGAGAGAGTATGACTGAGAGTGGTAGAGAGAGGGAGACGGTGTGTTAATTAGAGGGACAGTCTGTGAATGTGAGGGAGAGAGGGAGACTGTGAATGAGAGTGAGTGGGAGAATGAGGGAGAAAGAGGCGGGAGGACGATTGAGAGATAGGGAGGGAGACTGTGAATTTGAGAGAGAGAAGGTGGCTGTGAAGACTAGAGAGAGACTGTGAGTGAACGAGAGACGGAGACTGAGTGAGAGCCCGATGGAGAGGGAGACTGATCGAGAGTGAAAGGGAGAGTCTGAATGAGAGAGTGAGAGAGGGGGACGGATTCTGAGTCAGTGAGTGGAAACGCTTGAAAGAAGAAGACGGAGATTGTGAGTGGGAGGGAGGATGTGAGTGGGAGAGAGAGCTAGACTGTGAATGTGAGAGAGGGGGACACTGTGATTGTAAGAGAGAGGGAGAGGGAGAGTGAGAGAGAGAGACTGTGAGAGAGTGAGCAAGGCAGAGAGAGAGAGAGAATGCCAATCTGCGAGAGAGAGAGGGACAATGTGAGAGAGTGGCAGACTGTAATCGTAAGAGAGAGAGAGAAAGGGAGAGAGAGAGAGGAAGAAAGCTGGGCAGAGAGAGAGAGGCAGAGATATAGTGAATGCGACCAAGTGAGAGTGGGAGACTGAATGGTTGAGAGAGAGCGAATCTGAAAGTGAGAAAAAGGGAGGCTGTGCGTGGGCGAGAGTGAGACCGATTGGGTGACAGAGGGAGAAAGTGAATGTGGGAGAGTAAATGAGGGAGACTGTGAGCGAGAGAGATAGAGGGAGGCTGAGTGTGAGTGTCATAGAGACTGAGCGAAAGAGAGGGTCACTGGGTGAGAGAATGAATTGGAGACTCTGAGTGTGAGAGAGGGAGAGGAAGACTATGTATATGAGAGAGTGAGGCAGAGTGTGTGAGAGGAAGAGCCTGAATGTGAGTGAGAGAGAAAGAATGTGAATATCAGAGAGAGAGGGAGATTTTTAATGTGGGAGATGGAGAACGTAAGTGAATGAGAGAGGGAGGATATGAGAGAGAGTGGACTGTGAGCTAGTGGGAGGGAATTGGCTAATTTGCATCTGTGAGAGAGAGGGGGACTGTGAGTGAGGCAGAGAGAGAGCTAATGTAAATGTGAGGGAGAGAGATTGCCTAAAAAGGTGAGAGAGAGATGGGGTCTGAAAGTGAGAGATTGAGGACGCCTGTGAGTTTGAGAGAGAAATTGAGACAGTGAGTGAGAGAGAGAGGGTGAGTGAGTGACATGGGGAGAGAATGTGAATGTGAGGTAGAGAACGGGAGACTGTGTGAGAGGTGGGGCCTTTGAATGTGAGGGAGAGAGAGGGAGACTGTGTGAGAGGGGAAATTGAGAATGTGAGGGAGTGAGGGAAAATATGAATGTGAGAGTGAGATGGGGACTGTGAGTCAGTGGAGACTCTGAGTGAGTCAGAGTGAGAATGAGAAAGAGAGAGAGAGAGCGATAGTGAATGCGAGAAAGAGAGGGAGACTGAATGTGTGATAGAGGTTGTGAATGTCAGAGAGAGGGAGGCTGTGCGTGGGCGAGAGGGAGGCTGTGCGTGGGCGAGAATGAGACTAAGTGAGTGAGAGAGGGCGAATGTGAATATGGGAGAGAGAGGGAGACTGCGAAAATAAGAGAGAGAGAGAGCCAGTGAATGTCAGAGAGAAAGTGAGGCTGTGACTGAGACTGAGTGAGACTGTGAGTGATAGAGAGGGAGACTGTGAGTGTGCGAGAGAGAGAGGGGGAGACCGAGTGAGAGAGAGAGGACGATTGAGTGAGAGAGAGAGGGAGAGTGAGTGAATGAATGGCAATCTCTGAGTGTGTGTGTGAGAGAGAGGTAGACTATGAATGTGAGAAGGAGGGAGGGGGACTGTGTGAGAGGGGGAGATTGAATGTGATTGAGAACGGGAGAATGTGAATATCATAGAGAGAGGGAGACTGTTAATGTGGGAGATATAGTATGTAAGTGTATGAAAGGGGTAGAATGTGAAGATCAAAGAGAGAGGGAGGCTGTTAATGTGCGAGATAGAGACTGTAAGTGAGTGAGAGAGGGAGGTTGTGAGAGAGAGTGGACCGTGAGCTAATGGGCGAGATTTGGGTAATTTGCATCTATGAGAATGAGGGGGGCTGTGAGTGAGCCAGAGAGATAGAGCTAATGTGAATGTGAGGGAGAGAGGGTGCCTGAGATAGTGAGAGGGGTGGGGTCCGAAAGTGAGAGAGTGAGGGTGCCTGTGAATGTGAGAGAGTAAGTGAGACTGTGAGTGAGAAGTGGGAGACTGTGAGTGAGAGAGAGAGGGAGACCTCGTGAGAGAGAGAGAGAGGGAGAGTGAGTGAGAGGGGGAAACTATGAGTGTGAGGGAGAGATGGACAATGTGAATGTAAAGGACAGAAGGAGACTGTGATTGTGAGTGAGATGGGTACTGAAAGCGAGAGAGAGGGAGACTGAGAGTGATATAGAGAGGGAGGAGGTGAGTCAATGAAATAGAAAAACTGAATGTGAGGGAAAGAAGGAGACTGTGAATGTGAGGGAATTGAAAACTGATTGAGAGATAGGGAGGGAGACTGTGAATGTGTGAGAGAAAATTTGGCTTTGAATGTGAGACGGCGAATGTGAATATCACAGAGAGAGGGAGACTGTTAATGTGGGAGATGGAGACGGTGAGTGAATGAGAGAGGGAGGCTGTGAGACAGATTGGACTGTCAGCTAATGAGAATGAGATGTGTAATTTGTATCAGTGAGAGAGAAAGTGACTGTGAGTGAGTCAGAGATGGAGAGAGATAATATGAATGAGAGGGAGAGAGGGTGTCTGAAAAGTTGAGAGAGAGATGGGTTCTGAACGTGAGAGAGTGAGGGCACCTGTGAGTTTGAAAGAGTAAGTGAGTCTCTGAGTGCGACATAGTGAAACTGTGAGTGAGAGAGAGAGTGAGACTTTGAGTTAGAAAGAGAGTGAGACTTTGAGTGAGAGAGAGGGAGACTCAGTGAGAGAGAGGGAGACTGAGTGAGAGAGAGAGGGTGAGTGAATGAGAGTATCAATGGGAGACTCTGAGTGTGTGTGAGGGAGAGGGAGAGTATCAATCTGAGAGGGAGGGAGGGAGATCATGTGAGAGACGGTGACTGAATGTGAGTGGAAGAGGGAGAATGTGAAAGTCTGAGAGTGAGGGAGACTGTTAATGTGGGAGATAGAGACTGCAAGTGAATGAGAGATGGAGCATGTGAGAAAGAGTGGTCTGTGAGCTAATGGGAGGGTTTGGTTAATTTCATCTGTGAGAGAGACGGGGACTGTGAGTCAGTCAGAGAGAGAGAGGTAAATTGAATGTGAGGGAAAGAGGGTTTCTGAGCAGGTGAGAGAGAGAGATGGGGTATGAAAGTGAGAGAGTGAGGGCGCCTGAGAGTGTGAGACAGAAAGTGAGACAGTGAGTGAGACTGAGTTAGACGGTGAGTGTGAGAGAGAGGGAGACTTTGAGTGAGAGAGAGAGGGAGACTGCGTGAAAGAGGGAGAGTGAGTGGGAGGAGGAGACTGTGAATGCTAGTGAGAGAGGGACAATGTGATTGTAAAGAAGAGAGGGAGAATGCGAATGTGAGAGTGAGATGGGGACTGAAAGTGAGAGAGAGGGAGACTGAGCGTGAAAGAGAGAGGCAGGAGGTGAGTTAATGAGAGAAAAATGCTGTGAATGTGACAGAGAGTGGGAAACTGTTTGAGAGATAGGGAGGGAGACTGTGACTGTGTGAGACAGAAGGTGGCTGTGAATGTGAGAGAGAGAATGTGAACATCACAGAGATAGAGAAACTGCTAATGTGTGAGATGGAGACCGTGAGTGAATGAGCGGGGGAGGCTATGAGGGAGAGTGGACTGTTGAGCTAGTGGGAGAGAGTTTGGTAATTTGCATCTGTGAGAGAGAAGGGGACTGTGAGTGAGTCAGAGAGCAAGAGCGATATTGTGAATGTGAGGGAGAGAATGCGCCTGAGAAGGTGAGAGAGAGATGGAGTCTGAAATTCAGGGAGTGACAGCGCCTGTGAGTGTGAGAGAGAAAGTGAGTCTGTGAGTGCGACGGAGTGAAACTGTGAGTGCGAGAGGGAGACTATGAGTGAAAAGAGAGGGGAACATAGTGAGAGAGAGAGAGAGAGAGGGACAGGGAGTCAGAGAATGAAAGGGAGATTCTGGATGTCTGAGAGAGACACAGGGAGACTATGAATTTGAGAGAGATAGATGGAAGCTGTGTGAGAGGGAGAGACTGTGAAATTGAGGGAGACTGTGTGAGTGGGGGGACTGTGAATGTGACGGAGAGAATGTAAGGGATAGAGGGTGACTGCTCCTGTGTGAAAGAGAGAATGTGAGTGAATGAGAAAGGGAAACTGAGAGAAATTGGAATGTGAGTTAGTGGGAGGGATTTGGATAATTTGAGGCTGTGAGAGGGAGAGGGACAGAGAGAGAGAGTGTGTGTGAATGTGAGGGAGAGAGGGTGACTGAGAATGTGAGAAAGAGATGGGGACTGAAAGTGAGAGGAAAGGAGACTGTGCGTGAGAGGAGACTGTGAGTGACTCAGAATGAGGCTGAATGAGAGAGAGGGAGACTTCGAAAGTGAGAAAGAGGGCCTGTGAACTTGAGGGTTAGAAGGAGTCTGTGAATGTGAGAGAGGGAGAGTGATGGAGACTGAATGTGTGAGAGAGGGAGAGGGAGACTGTGAGTCTCAGCGAGATAGGTAAACTGATTGAGAGAGAGGGAGCATGAGAATTTGAGAGAGAGGGAGACTGAGTGAGAGAGAGAGGGAGACAGAGTGTGTGAGAGAGAGGGACATGTTGAATGTAAGGCGGAAGAGGGAGATTGTGAATATATGAGAGATAGAGGGAGACGGTGAATGTGAAGGAGAGAGAAGGAGGCTGTGAGAGAGAGAGATCCTTGGAATTTGAGGGAGAGATGGAGCCTGTGAATGTGAGAGTGAGGCATAGGCTGTGAATGTGAGAGAGGGAGGGGAGATGTGATGTGAAAGAGAGAGAGAAACTCTGAATGTGTGAGAGATGGAGACGGTGAATGTCAGAGAGTGGAGGTGGATGTGAATGTGTGAGAGAGAGTCTGTGAATGTGAGAGAGAAACGGATGCTTAGTTTGAGAGGGCGAGAATTAGACTGTGAGTGAGAGAGAGGGAGAATTTGAATGTGAGCGAGAGAGGGAGGCTGTGAATGTGAGGGAGAAAGGGAGACTTAATGTTAGAGAGGGAAGGAGACTGTGAGTGCCAGAAGGAGATTTTGAATGTGAGAGAAAGGGGAAGGCTGTGAATGTGTGAGAAAGATAGAGGGTGACTGTGAAAGTGAGGGAGAGATAAAGGCAGAATGAATGTTTGAGAGAGAGAAGGACACTGTGAGTGAGATAGGGAGAATTTGAACGTGAGAGAGAAGGAAGCTGTAAATGTGACAGAAAGAGGGAGGCTTTGAATATGAGAGGGAGGGAGGCTGTGAATGTGAGAGTGGGAGGGAGGCAGTGAATGTAAGAGAAAAAGGGAGACTTAATACGAGAAAGATTGAAGCAGACTGTGAGTAACAGAAGAAGATTTTGAATGTGAGAGAAAGGGGAAGTCTGTGAATGTGTGTGTGAGAGAGAGGGAGGATGTGAAAGTGAGAGATGGATAAAGGGAGACTGAATGTGAGAGAGAGAGAAGGAGACTGTGAGTGAGATAAGGAGAATTTGAATGTGAGAGAAAAGGAGGCTGGGATTGTGAGAGAGAGAGGCTGTGAGTTTGAGAGAGAAAGAGGGAGACTGAGTGAGTGAGAGATCGAAAATGAATGTGAGAGAGAAGGAGTTTGAGCGAGAGAGGGGGAGACTCTGAGTGAGAGAGAGGGAGACTTTAAATGTGTGAGAGAGAGAGAAGGATTCTGTGAGTGAAAGGGGTGGTGCATGTGACTATGTGAGTGAGAGAGAGAGTACTTTTGAGTGAGAGAGAGAGGGGGAGAATGTTAATGTGAGAGCGGGGAGCATGTCAATGTGAGATAGATGGTGTCTGTGAATGTGAGGTAGAGAGAGGGAAACTTAGTGAGAGGAAGAGAGAGGGAGACTGAACATGAGGGAGAGAGAGGGAGACTAACTGAGGGAAACAGAGGGAGAATGTGAGTGAGAGAGACAGAAGGATTCCCTGAATGTAAGAGATAGAGAGTGATGTGAATGTAAGAGAGAGAGAGAGAGAGGAAGTTTCTGAATGTGAGAGAGAGAGAGGGTGAGGGTGACTGAGTGATAGTGAGAGAATGAGTGAGAGTGGGAAATAGAATGTGAGGGAGAGTGAGACTGTGAGTGAGATTGATGGGGAGACGGTGAATGAGAGAGAGGGTGAGTCACTGAAAGTGAAAGAGAGAGGAAGACAGAATGTGTGAGAGAGGGAGTGGGAGAATGTGAGTGAGAGCTAGCCAGGTAAAGTGAGGGAGCATGTGAGTTTTAGAGAGGATTGACTGAGTGAGAGAGAGAGGGTGACTGTGAGTGTGAGGGCAATAGAGGGAGATTGTGAATGTGTGAGATATAGAGAGAGACAGTGAATATGAGAGAGAAAAGGAGATTGTGAGGGAGAATGAAGGAGATATGAGGGAGAGAGAAGGGGACTGAGGGAGAGAGAGGGAGCCTGTGTATTTGAAAGAGTGAGGGGGCTGTGAATTTGATAGAGAGGGAGAATGTGAAAGTGAGAGAGAGAGAGGGAGACAATGAATGTGTGTGTGTGAGAGAGAGAGGAAGGCTGTGAGTGTGAGAGAGGTAGGGTGACAGTGAATGTGAGAGAGAAAATGAGACTGAATATGAGGCAGAGAGAGAGGTAGACTGTGTGTGAGAGAGAGGGGGAGAATGTGTATGTGTGAGAGAGAGAGAGGGAGGTTATGAATTTGAAAGAAAGTGGGAGGCTGTGAATGTGAGAGAGAGTGTGGCTGTGAGTGTGTGAGAGAAAGAGAGAAAGGGAGACTGTGAATGTCATGGAGATAGGGAGACTGAATGAGAGAGAGAGAAGGAGACAGTGAGTCAGTGGGTGAAAGAGCGGTAATGGAACTGTGAAAGAGAGAGAGGGAGAATGTGAGTGTGAGAGACAGGGAGCTGGTGAATGTGAGAGAAAGGTGGGGACTGAAAGTGGGAGAAAGGGAGACAATGAGTGAGAGAGAGGTAGACTGTGAGTGAGATAGAGAGGCAGATAGCGAGAGGGTGAATGAGAGGGAAAATGTGAATATGAGGGATGGAGGGTGACTGTGAATGTGAGAGGGAAATGGGAGACAATGTGATAGAGAGAGATGAAGACTGAGTTAGCTAGGCAGAATCTCAATATGAGAAATAGAAGTTGTGAATGTGAGAGAGAGAGAGAAGGAGGCTGTGAATCTGAAGAGAGAGAGTGAGACTTAGTGAGCGAGAAATGGAAACGGAGCGAGAGAGAGGGAGATTGTGAATGTGTGAGAGAGAGAAGGAGGTTGTGACTGAGAGAGAGTTTGCTGGAGAATGTGAGTGAGAAAGAGGGTGACTCTGAGCGAGAGAGAGAGTTAGAGAATGTTAATGTGAGAGGGGCGAGCATGTGAACGTGAGATAGATGGCGGCTGTGAATGTGAGAGAGGGGGAAACTGAGTGAGAGGGAGAGAGAGGGGGAGACCGACCGTGAGGGAGAGAGAGGGAGACTAAGGGAGGGAGACAGATGGAGAATGTGAGTGAGAGAGACAGAGGGAGAATCTGAATGTGAGAGAGAGGAAGACTCTGAATGAGAGAGAGAGAGAGAGAGAGAGAGAGAGTGAGAGCTAGACTGAGATAGAGAGAGAGAATGAGTGAGTGAGACAGAATATGAGGGATGGTGTGACTGTTAATGACAAAGAGAGAATGAGGCGGTGAATGTGAGATAGAGGGTGAGAGAGAGAGAGGGAGACTGCATGTGTGAGAGAGGGAGAGGGAGACTATGAGTGCGAGCGAGAGAGTTAAACACAGTGAGAGAGAGAGGGAGCAATTGAATATGAGAGAGAGGGGGACTGATTGAGAGAGAGAGAGGGAGGCTGAGTCAGTGAGAGAGGGAGTGAATGTTAATGTGAAGGGGAGGAGCATGTGAATGTGAGATAGATGGCGGCTGAGAACGTGAGAGAGGGAGAGTGAGACTGAGGGAGTGAGGCAGACAGTGAATATGAGATAGAGAGAGGGAGGTTGTGAATGTAAGAGAGACGGTAAATGAGATTCAAAATCTGTGTGAGTGAGAGGGATACTGTGAATGAGAGAGAGGGAGAAGGAGGCTGAGTGAGAGTGAGGGAATTAATGAGAGATGGAGAGTGTGAATGTGGGATGGAGGGAGTCTGTGAGAGGGAGAGAGAGTGCTAAACTCTAAATGTTACTATGATGGAAAGTGAAAGAAAGAGAGAGAGAGACTGAATTTGAGGGAGAGAGGGGGGAAGTGAATGTGTGCGAGAGAGAGACTGTGAGTGAATGAAAGTGTGAGACTATGTGAGAGAGGATAGCGTGAGTCAGTAGGAGAGAGACGGACAATGAAACGGCGAGAGAGAGAGAGGGTGAGTATGAATGTAAGAGAGAGGGAGTCGGCGAATGTGCGAGAGAGATGGGGACGGAAAGTGAGAGAGAGAGGGAGAATGTGAGTGAGAGGGATGGAGACAGAGGGGGAGAGAGAGAGAGGGAGAGAGTGAGTGTGTGTGAGAGAGAGAGAGACTGTGAATGTGAGGGAAGGAGAGAGGCTGTGAATGGGAGAGAGGTAGGGAGACTGAATGTGTGAGAAAGAGAAGGAGGCTGTGAGTGAGATAGGAAGAATTTGAACATGAAAAAGGAGGCTGTGACAGCGAGAGCGAGAGGAAGGCTGTGAATGTGAGAGAGAGAAGGAGGCCGTGAATGTAAGAGAGAAAGAGGGAGACTGTGAATGTAAGGGAGAGAGAAATGGAGACGGAGTGTGCGAGAGATGGAAACTTAATGTGCGGGAGAAGGAGACTGAGCGAATGAGAGAGGGAGACTGTGTGTGTGAGAGAGAGGAAGACTGTGAATGTGAGAGAGGGAGGGGGAAATTATGAATGTGTTAGAGAGAGAAGGAGACTGAGTGAGCGATAGATGGAAACTCAATGTGAGAGACAGGGAGACTGAGCAAGATAGATGGAAACTGTGAGTGAGAGAGAGGAGACCTGTGAATGTGTGTGAGAGAGGGTGACTGTGAGTGAGAGAGAGATAGACTGAGTGAGACAGAGAGGGAGCCTGTGAGTGAGTGAGAGATGAAGAGAATTTCAATGTGAGAGGCGGGAACATGTGAATGTGATGTAGTTGGCGGCTGTGAATTTGAGAGACAGAAGAAAACTAAGTGAGGGGTAGAGATAGAGAGAGAGAACATGAGGGAGAGAAAGGGAGACTAAGTGAGGTAGACAGAGGTAGAATGTGAGTGAAAGAGTTAGTGGGAGACTATGAATGTGAGAGGGAGAGAGAGGAAGATTCTGAATGTGTGAGAGAGAGGGAGAGAGCAACTGAGTGAGAGTGACAGAATGAATGAGAGAGGGAGACAGAATGTTAGGGAGAGTGAGACTGTGAGTGAGAGCGAGAGAGGTAAACTAAGTGACAGAGAGGAAGCATGTGAACATGAGAGAGGGGGAACTGAGTAAGAGGGTGAGGGAAACGGAGTTTGTGAGAGGGAGAGTGATTGCGAATGTGAGGTGAATAGAGGGAGACTGCGAATGCGAGAGAGATAGAGAAGGAGACTGGGAGTGAGATTGAAGAAGTTGAGAGGAATAGAGAAGGAGGCTGAGGAAGAGAGAGGGAGCCTGTGTATGTGGGAGAGCGAGGGAGCCTGCGAATTTGGGAGAGAGATGGAGAATATGAATGTGGGAGAGAGGGGGAGGCTGTGAATGTGACAGAAAGCGGGAGGCTGTTGATGTGAGAAAGAGAGGGAGGCTGTGAATGCGAGAAAGAAAAGGTGACTAAATATGAGAGAGAGAGAGAGAGAGAAAGAGACTGTGAGAGAGAGAGCTAGCAATTGATTGTGAGAGAGGGAGGGAGGCTTTGATTGTGAGAGAGAGAGATGGAGACTGTGTTTGAGTGAGAGGGAGATTGTGAACCTGAGAGAGATAGAGGGAGACTGTGAATGTGAGAGAGAAGGAGACTGAGTGAAAGAGGGAGAATGCGATGTGAGAGAGAGAAGACAACTGTCAATGTGAGAGAGCTGGAGGCTGTGAATGTGAGAGAGAAAGAGGGAGACTGCTGGTGAGGGAGAGAGGGAGACTGAGAATGTGAGGCCTAAATTCTGTGAATGTGAGAGAGAGGGAGACTGAATGCGAGAGAGGAGAGGCTCAGTGTGAGTGAGAAGGAGTGAAATTGAGTGAGAGTGATGGAGCATGTGAATGTGAGAGAGGGAGACAGTGAGAGAGAGATAGAGAGAGAGAGAGAGAATTAGTGAGTGAGAGAGGTAGAGAATGGTAACGTGAGAGAGAGAGAGAGAGAGAGAGACACTCTGCATGTGGGGGAAAGAGGGAGACTCTGAATGTGATTGGGAGAGAGGGAGAGTGTGAATGTGAGAGAGAGAGAGGTAGACAATGTCTGAGTGGGATTGAGAGAATGATTGAGAGAGGGAGACGTTGTATGTGAGAAGGAAGGACGCTTTGAGTGAGAGACGCAGAGAGAGATAGACTGTGAATGTGAATGAGATAGATGGAGAATGTCAGAGAGAGAGGGAGACTCTGAATATGACCGAGATAGACTGTGAGTGAATGAGACAGGGAGACTATGAGAGAAAGGAGACTGACTCAGTGCGAGAGAGAGGGATAATGTGAACGTGAGTGAGAGGGAGAATGTGAGTGCGAGAGGGACAGAGGGAGACTCTGAATGTGAGAGAGAGGGAGAGGATGACTGAGTTTTGAGTGATAGAATGAGTGAGAGATGCAGAAGTTATATGGGAGAGAGAGGGAGGCTGTGATTGAGTGAGTGAGAGAGAGAGAGCTAGACTGTGAAGGTGAGTGAGATAGATGGAGAATGTCAGAGAGAGACGGAGACTGTGAATGTGAGGGAGAGAGGGAGAACGTGATTGAGAGAGAGAGGGAGACTCTGAATAAGAGCGAGAGAGACTGTGAGTGCATGAGAGAGAGGGACTGTGAGAGACAGGAAACTGAATCAGTGGGAGAGAGAGGGATAATGTGAATGCAAGAGAGAGGGAGAATGTGAGTGCGAGAAAGAGGGAGATGCTGAATGTGAGAGAGCAATGTGGATTGAAAGTGAGAGAGGGAGACTGTGAGTGTGAGAGAGAGGGAGATTGAGTGTGAGAGTGAGACTGTGAGTAAGAGAGGGAGCAAGATAGTGAGTGAGTGAGAGAGATATAGAATGTGAATGTGAGGGAGGGAGAGAGTGAATGCGAGAGAGAGATGGAGGCACTGGATGTGAGAAAGAGAGAGGGAACCACCGAATGTGAGAGAGAGGGAGGGAGCTAGACTGTGAATGTGAATGAGATAGATGGAGAATGTCAGAGAGAGGGGGGGGCTATGAATGTAAGGGAGAGAGGGAGACTGTGAGTGAGAGAGAGGGGGAGATAGTGAGTGAGTGACAGAGAGAAAGAAGGTGAATGTGAGGGAAGGAGGGAAGCTTTGTATGTCAGAGAGAGAGGGAGCCTGTGCATCTGAGATTGAGGGAGACTGTGAGTGAGGAGTGAGAGAGAGAGAGACAGTGAGTGAGTGAGAGAGCCAATGCGGATGTGACGGAGAGAGGAAACTGTAAATGTGTGAGCGAGAGGGAGCCTGTGTATGTGAGAAAGAAGGAGTCTGTGAGTGAGTGAGAAAGGGAGATTGTGAATGTGAGATAGATAGAGAGAGAGACTTTGAAGGTGAGCGAGAGAGGGAGACACTGAATGGGAGAGAGAGAGAGAGGCTGTGAATGTGTGAGAGAGAGGAAAGTGTAAGTGAGGGAGAGGGACCGTGTGAATTAGAGAGACAGAGGGGAAATGTGAGTGAGAGAGGCAGAGGGAGGCTGAGTGAGATAAAGAGAGGAAGACTGAATGTAGAGAGGGAGGAAGACACTGTATGTGTGAGATAGAGGGAGACTCTAATTGTGAGAGAGAGAGTGAGAATGTCAATGTGAGAGAGCGAGGGAGACGGTGAATGGCAGAGGAAGGGAGGCAGTGAGTGAGAGAGAGAGGTAGAATTCGAATGAGAGTGAGATAGATAGAAAATGCCAGAGAGAGAGAGGGAGACTGAATGTGAGGGAGAGAGGGTGAACGTGAATGTGAGAGAGAGAGACTGTGAGTGAATGAGAGAGTTAGATTGTGAGAGAGAACATACTGTGAGACAGTGGGAGAGAGAGGGAGAATGTGAAGGAGAGTGAGCTAGGGAGAATGTGAGTGAGAGAGAGAGAGACGTTGAATGTGAGAGAGATGGGGACCATGAACGTGAGACGAGGGACACTGTGAGTCAGAGATATTGGGAGACTGTGTGTGAGTAAGAGAGAGAGAGAGAGACTGTGAATGTGTGAGAGAGAGACGGGGCCTGTGAATGTGTGAGAGAGACAGACTGCGAGTGAGGAGAGGGAGATAGAGGCAGCGAGTGAATGAGAGAGAGGGGGAGACAGTGAGTGTTTGAAAGTGAGAGAGAGGATGAAAATGTGAGAGTCAGGGTGTTTCTATGAATGTGAGAGAGGGAGACAGAGTGAAAGCGAGAGAGGTAAACTGAGTGAGAGAGAGATAGAGTGAGACTGTGAATGTGAAAGAGGGAGGGAGACTGAATGTGAGAGATAGGGGGAGAATGTAAATGTCTGAGAGAGAGGGAGACAGAGTGAGAGAGGAAGATTTTGTGCGCGAGAGTGAGAGAAAGAGAGAAAGAGAGAGACTACGAGTGAGAGAGAGGGAGATGTGAGTGAGTGAGTGAGTGGGTGAGTGGGTGAGTGAGTGGGTGAGTGAGTGAGTGGGTGAGTGAGTGAGTGAGTGAGTAAGTGATTGAGTGAGTGAGTGAGTGAGTGAGTGAGTGAGTGAGTGAGTGAGTGAGTGAGTGAGTGAGTGAGGGAGATCGTGAATGCTAGACACGCAGGGGGACTGTGAATGTGAGAGAAGAGGGAGACTGTGAAAGTAAGAGTGGAAGAGAGATGGAGACTGTGAATGAGAGAGATGGAGCATGCGAATGTGAGAAAAAGAGGAAAACTGTCTACGTTAGTCAGAAAGACGGAGAATGTGAATGTGAGTGGGGGAGAGAGACTCTGAATGTGAGAGGGACAGGGAGACAGATAATATGAGAGAACGATGGGGGCTGTGAATGTGACAGAGGGACAGAGACTGAGTGAGAGAGAGAGATGGAGACACTGCGAGAGGGAGAGGCTGTGTGAGACAGATGGAGACAGTGAATGTGAGAGAGAGAGAGGGTGACAGGACGTTAGTGAGATATATTTAGGGAGACTGGGGATGTGAGAGAGAGTGGAGAATGAAAGAGAGGGAGAATTTAAATCAGATAGAGAGAGGGGGAGACTGAGAGAGAGGCAGCATGTGAATGTGAGGGAGAGGGAGAGATTGTGTATGTGAGATAGAGGGAGAGGGAGAAAGAAAGAGTGTTTGAAAATGAGTGAGAGAGCGAGACGGTGAATGTCATGGTGGGATACTGTTGGTGAGAGAGAGATGGGGACAGCGTGAGGGTGAGACTGTGTGAGAGAGAAAGAGATGGGGTCAGTGAGAAGGAGGAAGACTGTGAATGTGAGTGAGGAGGAGGGAGAATGTGAAAGAGAGAGGGAGACTGAATGCGAGAGAGAGAGTGTGAAACTGAATGTGAGAGGGAGAAGAAGACTGAATGAGAGAGAGAGATGGAAACAGTGAGAGCGAGAGAGAGTGTGTGAGAGAGGGAGATGGAAACATTGAGTGCGAGAGACAGAGAGGGAAACTGAATGAGACAGAAGCCGCCTGTGATGGAGAGAAAGTGGTAAATTGAGTGAATGGAGAGTGTGAATGGGAGAGATAGAGACTGTAAGTGAGAGAGAGAGGGGGTGACTGTGAATGTTTTGCAGAGAGAGGGAGAATCTGAATGTCAGATTGAGGGAGAGCGAAACTAAATGTGACATAGAGAGATGGAGACTGAATATGAGAGAGAGGGAGACTTTGAATAAGGAAGAGGGAAATTGTGAATGTGATAGAGAGAGGTAGACTGAATGTGTGAGAGAGAAACAGACCGAATTTGAGGGCGCGGGCGATGTGAGTGACAGAGAGAGACTGAGTGAGAGAATGAGAAAAAGACTGTGAGTGAGAGCGAGAGTGAGACTGTGAGTAAGTGAGAGGGAGACTGTGAATGCGTGATAGAGAGGAAGACTGTGAGTGAGCGAGAGAGAGGGAAGCTGTGAGTAAGAGAGAGAGTGAAATTTTGAATGAGACAGAGGGAGACTGTGAATTTGAGTGAAAGTGGTGAGAGTGTGCAGGAGAAAGTGGGGAGAGTTTAATTGTGATAGAGAGGGGAAAAGGTGTGTGTAGGAGAGAGAAGAGAGAGTTTGAGTGTGACAGAGAGGAGGGGTTGTGATTGTGGTAAAGACAGTAAAGTGTGCAGGTGTGTGTGAGAGTCACAGAGACATAGAAAGAGAGAGAGAGAGAGAGCATGGAAGAGCCTGAATTTCGGGGAGAGAGAGGAGAGGCTGTGAATTTGAGGGGAGTGGGGGAGATTTTGAGTGACAAATGGAGAGAGAGAGCGTTTACATGGGAGAGGGGAATGAGAGTGAAAATGTCAGTGTGAGAGAGAGCAGAAGATTGTTTGAGGGTGCGGTCAGAGTTTCACTGTGAGACAGACGGGTGACTGTAAGTGGCGGCGGTTAGTGTGAGTATTTGAGAAAAATATTGGGAGAGTGAGTGTGTCTGACAGAGAGGTGAGAGTGAGAGAGAGGGGGAGTCTGCAAGTGTGAGAAAGTGGTAGAGCGAGTGAAGTGGGAGTATGTGACTGTGAGTGAGTGTGGTGCAGAGTGTGAGTGAGAGAGACAGGACAATGTGATTGTGAGAAAGAGAGCGAGAGAGCGAGAGTGTGTGTAAAAGACGAAGGGGATAGGATGAAAGTGACAGCGAGAGGGGAGTGTGAGTATGAAACAGAGGGGAATGAGTATGAGTGAGCAAGGGGGGATGTGCATATGAAAGAAGGACGAGAGTATGAGTGAGGGAGAGAGAGGTGGGAGAGTCACATTCTCTGTGGCAGAGAGAGGGGGAGAGAGTGTGAGAGGGAGGGGGATCCTGTATTTGAGGGAGAGAGGGGTAGAGTGTGACTGTGTGTGAGAGAGAGGGGGTGAGTATGAGTACGTGAGAGAGAGAGAAGGGGAGTGTGTGACTGTGAGAGGGAGAGGGGGAGAGTGTGAGTATGTGAGAGAAAGAGATGGCGAGAGTGTGACTGTGTGTGAGAGAGAGAGCGGAAGAGTGTAGGTGAGAGAGAGAGGGGGAGAGTGTGACTGTGTGTGAGAGAAAGAGAGGGGGAGAGTGTGACTGTGTGAGAGACAGAGGGGGAGAGTGTAAGTATGTGTGAGAGAGGGGAGAATGCAACTGTGTCAAAGAGAGAGATAGAGATGGAGAATGAGATTATGTGAGAGAGAGAGAAGAGTAGAGAGTGTGGGTCTGTGAGACAGAGGGAGGAGACAATGTGAATGTGGTGGATGTTAAAATTTGTGAGAGCGTCGAGAAAATATACCAATTCCAAGTTTCGAAGTTAACCATCCGCTGCATTTTACTGAAGAAAATTCCAAACTTCTACTAACTTCATTTGTAAAAGTGTTTGCTAATTTGACTAAAGTAACTCTGACTCTAATCTTTAGATCACGCCCCCTCATTCCCCACATCCAAACTCTCTGAAATAGATTCTGTCCAACTGATCCCTCCCGCAGGATAGGTTGAAAAGATTGATGAAGTCAGCCCCAGCCCCCCCCCCCGCCACCAATCCCCCACCCCCCAACCACCAACCACCCCCGCCCACGCCCACCCCTCCCCACTCCCCCCACCCCGCCCCCCTCTAAAAAGAGACAATAACCTTAGGCTGTCTAAAATCTCCTTATAATTTCACCCTTGGAATCTTGGTTTCATTCTCGGAAATTTACACGACACCCCCTCCGAGGTCATTCAATCCTTCCTCTGGTGTGGTGCACATCAATGCCCACATATATTCTCTGTGTGTCCTGACCAGGGCTTTATGAATCTGACACATATTGTCTGCAAACTTCTCTGTTACGACAGATATACAGGTCAGCATTCAATTAGGCTTTTGGATTATTTTGTGAACCTGTTGAAGACATGCAACAATCTGTACAAAGGATCCCCAAGTCCATTTGGACATCCACCCCTTGTGAATTGTCACCGATTAAAAAGATCCCTGTTTTTTCCTTTTTGATTGTAGACTGTGTGTTCTCATATGAGGCAACATTCAAGGCTATTTTTACACAATGCTGTCCATTCTGTGAACAATCACTCGTTTTAAATTTTATATTCCGTGTACACTGCTTACAATGGCATCAGTTCATGTGTCCCAGGCACAGCAATGAAACCACCCTCAACAACATTACAAATGAGGATTCTCTCCATAATTATCTTCAATGAACATGGTGGCGTTTGATTACATTGTAATTAACTTACTCAGGCAACCGAGAATCAGCAGCAGAATCGCCATCTCACCGGGGGATATCCTGGGAAGGAAAACACAGAATTAGCATTCTGGAGAGTTAGTAGAAAAGGGAAAGGGAGGGATCTGTCGTTAGAGATTTGGACAATGGAATAGTGAGAATATCGAATTATAATGGGTGAACTGTACAGTCACTGCGACCCGAACACACAGAGTGAGCTGACTCTGCCTACCTCACTGTGACCCCCACCGACAGAGGTGAATTCTACTTCCTTAACTTTCCTTAACAAACACTCATTGCTTTACACCAATCCTTCCCTCTTTCCTTGTTCAACTCCTCAAAAATATAAACTCAATGTATTCCTGACGTTCCTGCTCTATTCTCTGGCTCCTCCTCCAGCCCCGATGTGTAGGCACCGTGTGAATATTCGAACACCGTTCCATTACTGAGCCCGGTAGGCGGACAGGACAAGCAGCACACGCCCCACCGAAACAATACCTAGAAAATGACAAATTCCTGACCTTATTATACTGGCCACATCATAGCCGAATGCTTACCAGCGTCTCCAGATAAGGTGTCACTGTGCGCGATGCAGTGGGGGTCCCGTTGATTTGCTGCCTCTTCACTCCCCGGTCCAATCTGCTGTGAGTGGCATCAGTCTCCGTGACAATATATCCAACGCCGCCCATCACATGGGTTTCACATCTGACCATTGGCAGTGCTGGTTGGCTGAAGCATTATAATTTGTCAATGAGTTACATTGTGGTAACATTTGTGCAAATTAAAGATTATTAATGAAATAAGCTGCGATAACAAAACAAGGAAACATCTCACCTGATATTTGGAACAGTTTTTTTTTCCCTTACATCATAACCTGCCTCCGGTTGCCCATCAGGAAGTATGTAGGTGGATTGAAATTGGCACAAGGCCTGAGCATTTAATTGCCAACGTTGTGCAATGGTCTGGCTAAATATTTTCATTCCTTTGTGGGATATGGGCATTACTGGCCAGGACAGCATTCATTGCCCATCACTAATTGCCCATTGAGAAGGTGGTGGTGAGCTGCCTTCTTGAATCTTTGCTGTGCTTGTGGTGTAGGTACTCCCACAGTGCTGTTAGGGAGGGAGTTCCACTATTTTGACCCAGCGACTGTGAAGGAACGGCCGATATATTTCCAATTCAGGACGGTGTGTGGCTTGGAGGTGTTTTCCAGGCGGTAGTGATCCCATCTATCTGCTGCCTTTGTTCTAGATGGTAGGTTGTGGGCATGGAAGGTGCTGTCTAAGAGCATTGGCGAGTTGCGGGTTGGAATTTTAATAAGTAACATTATCCACTTTGTCAGGAAGAATTGAAGAGCAATAAATCTCTCGCTCTCGCACTCACTCTCTCTCACACTAACAAGCACGGCCCTGCATTACTCTTCCACTGAACCCAGTCTCCCCGCGGGCCCCACTCTCCCACAATCAATATCGCTCTCGCCCCGGCCCTGCGCACTCCCGGCCGGCGACCTCTCCTCCCCTCCCCGCTCTCCCCACACCCCTACTTTCGCATACCTCCCCTGAGCCGCACCCTCGCCCCAATCTTTCTCCTGGCAGCTCCGCTCCCCACTCTCATATCACATAAACACATATATGAGAATTCCAGGTTGATGAATTAAATGGAAATTCCATGATGTGAATTGAACCCCTGACCCCAGAACATTCTCCTGAGCCTCGGGATATCTCGACCAATGGCAGCCCCGCTCTGTCACCTCTCTCTCATCCGACAGCAGAGCAGGTTCACGGGGAAGGGAGTTTAGTTGAATTTTAATGGGATTTAGTGGGCTTGCTACACTTGGACATGTTGTTACTAACATGAGCAGAGAGAAGCCATGCTAAGTTGCAAAGCTTTCTCAGCAAGCTCACTCCATACTAACTCCTCATTGACGAGCAACTCTCTTAGAAGGTAGTCGGTGAATTACCCTGGACCTGAGGGAGAAGTCATCACACATCAAATAGCCGATAAAAGTCAGAATCCTGTATTTTACCATTAATGTTCCTCTGCTAGGATTACATACGAACTTGCGAATTTGGAGCTGGAGTGGGCAACTCGCCCCCTCCAGCCTGATCCCCCGTTCAATAAGATCACGCTTCATCTGATTGTGACCTCGACACTACATTCCCGCCCCGAACACCGGAACCCCCCCGCCCCATTTCTGATAACGTTTCACCCCCTTGTTCACAGAGAATCTCTCTCGCTCGTTTATAAAAAATATTCAAAGACTCTTCTTCCACCGCCTTTTGAGGAAGAGAGTTCCAAACACTCACGGCCGCCTGAGGGAAAACATATCTCCTCATCTCTGTCTGAAATGGGCGACCCCTCATTTGAACACCGTGACCCCCCATCTTTGGAGATTCTCCCACAAAGGGGAACATCCCCCCATACACCCTCCCTGTCAAGGCCCGCTCAGAATCTTGAAGTTCTCAGAATCTCAAGTAGATCAAGTCGCCTCTTTCTCTTCCAAACTCCATCGGATACAAGCCTCGCCAGTCCGAACCTTCACCATAAGACGACCTGCCCGTTCATGGTATTATCCTGCTGAACATTCTCTGAACAGCTTCCGACGCATCTACCTTCACGCTTTGGAAGACGGGAGTCTAAACATTAAAGAAAATGTTGCCACAGAAGATGTGAGAAAGGAACCTACACTCCCGGAAAACACTGCCCTGGGCTTATATTTCTGGGCCAAACGAATGGGATAGTCGTAAGGTAAGAAAAATAGGGAATGAATCTTGAAGCAATCCATTGCCTTGAGTTGAAGGCAAAATTAGCAATAAGCTGGAACCAATGACGTTAGGCCCTGGCAGCATGAGTGACCACTGAGCCATTTGGAACAACATGGCCGAAGGTGGTGTTACAACCCTCTGGGGTGTGAAACAAACAAACGCCTCCATGTGGACACGAAACAAAGGGTAACCGCTTCAGACCCTCGGGGTCAGAAAGGAGCATTTCTGTCAGGGCGGAGATGGTGGGTGTGGTGCTGAGCGGAAGGTCAGAGACAGGAAAATTCCCGTCAGCGTGGACTCCACGGTGGAGATGACATCATCGCCAGAGTTCCTCATGTTAGTGTCCTCAGCCCAACCACCTTCAGTTGCTCCCTCAATGATCTACCTTCCATCATACTGTCAGAAGTGGGGATGTTTGCTGAAGCTTGCACAATTTTCAGCACCATTCGTGACTCTTCAGACACTAAAGCAGCTCATGTCGTAATGCAACGAGGCCTGGACAATATCCAGGCTTGGGCTGAAAAGTCGCAAGTTACATTTATGCCACACAAGTGTTCAATGGCATTACCATCAATGAAACCCCCACTACCTATAATATGTGGTTTCCCATTGACAAGAAACTGAACTGGACTAGCCAGATAAATACTTTGGCGACAAGGGCAGTTCAGGGGCTGGGAATCCTGCAGCGAGTAAGTCTCGACCTGACTCCCCAAAGCCTGCCCAGGATGTATGAGGCACAAAGAAAGAGTGCGGTGGGGAGATCCTCACTTGGGTGGATGCGTTGCAGCCCCCACAACACTCAGGAAGCTCGATACCGTCCAGGAGAAAACATACCCACTTGATCGGCACCCCATCCAAAAATATTCAGACCCTGCAACACCGAAGCCGTGTTTAACATCTGAAATATGCACAGCAGAAACTCAGAAATGCTCATTTCACAGCACCTTCCAAACCCTTGGCCTCCACAATCTAGAAGGACAAGGGCAGGAGACACATTAGGAATAACACCAACTGGAATGTCTCTTCCAAGCCACTCATCATCCTGACCTTGTAATTTCCCGTCTGCTCCTTCAATGTCGCTGGGTCAAAATCCTGGAACTTTATCCCTAAGAGCACTGTGGCTCCCCCTACACCACCTGGACAACAGCGGTTCAAGAAGGACGCTCACCACCATCTTCTCATGAGACAAATAGGCATTTGGCAACCAGCGAATCCTACATCCCCTGAATGAATACAACTAACAGATAGTGAGTGTGGCACTAGGCCCGGGGGGCAGACAGAGAGAATTTCTGTCAGTGGTGACACCGGGAAGGTTCTGAGTCCTTTGGTGAACAGCTGTCAGCTCGGGGGGGGTGGTGACGGGGTGGGGCTGGGAGGGGTGGTTTTGTGTTAGTTGAGTTTGTCATCCTCTTCTTAAAGATTGGGAGTCAATTTGAAAGTGCGACTCCTGTAGCGACTTGTTGACAGACATAATTTCCACTTTGTCTCCCTTAATTTTCGATTGGAGAAGTTTCATTTCATTGAACAAATTGCTTGATGAGTCTTGGGCTGTTCGATAAGTGCTTGATTTTGCTTCTGTTCAATAAACGTCAGTATTATTCGCTAATTCAGTGTCTGAGACTCTGCCTGATTGTTCTGTCTCTGTCGAACTATGTCAGTTTGAAGGGTTAATTGAGGATCTGATGATTACCCGGTTCACTGCTAAATTAATTCAAGCCTAAGCTTATCAAAACAAACAGCCCATTTTAAATGTACAGGGTGACTTTAAAGTCCTTTTGCTCCTATTTCTAATGTTCTTCAATGGCCGGTTCAATGAGCTAACTCCAGGTTGCAGGGTAGATTTTCAGCTCCTCCTACCCATACTATGGGGCCATTGTCAATGCTGAGGTTGTGTGATGGAGACTGGCTCTGTGCTGAACAGATTTGCATGCTGCACAACGTGTATCAGGTACAAGCCAAGGTCAGCCTATAAATATTTGTGAGTTTACTGTGTTTCACAGCGACCGTTCACAACAGAGGTGGAGATAAGATCTCTCAGAAACCACAAATTGAGGAACACGTACAAACAGGAGCAAGGGGAACAGAGCTGATTTGAATATGAGAACAGGTGAAGTTAAGACACTCCTTCAGCCTTGTTGCAGTATTCATGGGGTCTGTATTATTACATCTGTATTATTACAGCAGTGAACCAGATTGCACCCAGAACCTTAAATATCCTCACGTAAATAAGGCACATCATTGTATTTCTTGACATTCCCAATTGACACACTAAATGGCTTTCCACTGGCCTGTGTGTGATTGTGTGATTCCTGACATTAATCCTTATTGTCCCAAATCCAATTTTACTCGGAAGCAGAGCACATAGTCATCTCAATACATGGGAAGCATATCATTCATCAATATTACAAGCGCTGCCTCAGTACTGACCCTCTGACATTGCATCACTCCCTCAGAACTGACACTTCGATAATCCGGCAAACCCTCAGTACTGATCCTCCGAGAGTTCGGTGGTCCCTTCGTACCGACCCTCCGACAATTCGGTGCACCCTCAGAACTCACCCTCCAACAGAGCATCCCTCCCTCAGTACTGACCCTCCGACAATGTGCTGCTTCCTCAGAACTGAGCCTTCTGCAAAGTGGCACTCCTTCCATCCTGAACTTCCGACAGTGTGGAACTCCCTCATTAATGAACCTCCGACAGTGCGGCACACCAAAAGTACTGATCCACAAACAGCTCGGCACTCCCTCAGTAATGACCCGCCAAAAGTACGGCACTCCTTCAGTAAGGACCCTCCAACAGTGAGGCTCAATCTCAATACTGAAACTCTAAGTGTGGCACTCCCACAATACTGACCCTCCAGCAGTGCGGCACTCTCTCAGTATTCACCCTCCAACTGGGCAGCGTTACCTCCGTACTGACACTCCGACAGTGCGGCGTTCCCCCAGCATTGACCCCCGACGGTGCGAAACTCCCTCAGTACTGACCCTCCGACAGTACAGCACACCCTCATTAATCACCCTTCATCTGTGCGGCATTACCTCAGTACTGACCGTCCAACACCATGGCACTTCCTCAGTAATGACCCTCCAATAATGTGGAACACCCTCAGTTCTGACAATCCGACAGTGCTGCACAACTCCAGCACTGACCCTCCTACAGTGCGGCTCTCCCTCAGTAATGACCCTCCAACATTGCGGCACTCCATCGGTATTGATCATCCGACAGTTTGGCACACCCCCAGTACTGACTTTCCAAGAGTACGGCACTCCCTAAGTAATGACCCTGCAAAAGTGCGGCGCTCCCTCAGTAATGACCCTCCAACAGTGCGGCTCTTCCTCAGTAATGACCATCCAACAGTGTGGCACACCCCCAGCACTCACCATCCAACAGTACATAGCTCCCTCAGTAATGATCCTCCAACAGTGAGGCACTCGCTCATTAATTACCCTCCAACATTGTGGCACTCCCTCTGTAATGATCCTCCAACAGTGTGGCATTCTCTTAGTCATGACCCTCTGACAGTGTGGCGCTCCCTTAGTATTGACCATCCAACATCCAACAGTGCGGTACTCCCTCAGTACTGACCCTCCAAAAATGCGGCACATCCCCAGTACCTACCATCCAACAGTGCAACGCTCCCTCCGTATGGAGCCTCTGGCAATGCGGTGCTGATATTAAGTCAATATTAGATTTACTAGAGATGGAAGAAGATTAATTAATAATTGGATTTTAATGCATTAAAAATTGTTGCAATTGATTAATAATTCGACCAATAATTTATAATCTATTTTTAGAAATTAATTGACAATAAAATGTTTATTTTTTTATTAATATTTAGACTTTTCCATTCATAATTGAAAGTATTAAATAGGCCTACAATTCATAATGTTCTATTGATATTAATTTATAAGCAACTGTACTGTTTCACAATTAATATTTAGACCAATCATACATAATATACTGATCAATTTAGTGAATAATAAGATGCATTAACTCACCTTATATTGTAATCAATTAATCATTTAAGGTAATTATTGAGAATATATTGTTGAAATTGTTTAATAGCTACACCTATGAACTTAGCAATTCGAATCAGGAGTAGGCCACTCGGCCCCTCGATCCTCCTCCGCCATTCAATAAGATCATGGCTGATCTGATTGTAACCTGAAACCCTCATTCCCGCCTCCCCCCGATAACCTTTCACCCCCTTGTTAATCCAGACTCTATCTCGCTTGCCCTTAAAAATATTCAAAGACTCTGCTTCCACCACCTCTTGAGGAAGAGAGGTCCAAAGACCAACGACGCTTTGAGAGAAAATACTTTCCCTCATCTTTGCATGAATTCTGAATGTTGAGTTGTTTAAACTGCTTATTCTGATCACATATTAAAGGCAACCTTATCCGCAGCTACGAAATGTTGCTGCTGGTATGAATGGGCTCTCACAGAATAGTGACTCTGTAGATATTGACCACAAAATTATTACCATCCAATTATCAGAGGGAGTGTCGCATCCTCAGAGTGTCAGTACTAAGGAACTGCAGCACTCTCGGAAGGTCATTACTGAGGGAGAACTGGACTGTTGGAGGGTCAGGATAGAGGAAGCACTGCACTATCTGAGGGTCAGCACTGAAGGAGCGCCGCTCTGTTAGAGGGTCAGCATTGCTGGAATACAGCACTGTTGGAGGGACAGTAATAAGGGAGAGCCGTATGGTCAACGGGTCATCGCTGAGGGAGCGCCGAGCTACCTGAGGGTCAGTACTGAGGATTTGCTGCACTGTCAGGAAGGCATTACTTATGGAGTGCAGAACTGTTGTAGCGTCAGTAGTGAAGGCGTACAGCACTGTTGAAGATTCAGTACTGAGGTAATGCCGCAATTTTGGAGTGTCAGTCCTGAGGGTGTACATTCATCCTTTGGCAGACCGGAGTCTGGGTCATTATAGAAAATGTTGTCACAGAAGATGTGAGAAAGGACCCTACATTCACAGAAAACACTGCCCTGGACTTATATTTCTGGGCCTAACGAATGGTGGTGCCGTTTGGTAAGAAAAATAGGGAATGAATCTTGAAGCAATCCATTGCCTTGGCTTGAAGGCATCGTGAGAAATAAGCTGGAACCAATGACGATAGCCCTGGCAGCATGAGTGACCACTGAGCCATTTGGAACGGCATGGCCGAAGGTGGTGTTACAACTCTCTGGTATGTGAAACACAGAAACGTCTCGATGTGGACACCAAGCAAAGGGAAACCTCTTCAGGACCTCGGGGTCGGAGGGGGGTTCCTGTCAGAGTGGAGATGGTGGGTGTGGCGCTGAGCCGAAGGTCAGGCAGAGGAGAATTCCCGTCAGTGTGGACCCCAGGGTGGAGATGACATCACCGCTGGAGTTCCTCAGGGTAGTGTCCTCGGCCCAACCATCTTCAGCTGCTACATCAATGACTGTCCTTACATCATAATGTCAGAAGTGGGGATGTTCGCTGATGGTGCACAATGTTCAGCAACATTCGTGACTCCTCAGATACTGAAGCAGCTCATGTCGTAATGCAGCGAGGCCTGGACAATATCGAGGCTTGGGCTGAAAAGTGGCAAGGTACATTCATGCCACATAAGTGCTCAATGACATTACCATCAATGAATCACAACTATCTATACCCTGGGGTTTCCCATTGACCAGAAACTGAACTGCACTAGCCACATAAATACTATGGAGACAAGGGCAGTTCAGAGGCTGGGAATCCTGCAGCGAGTAACTCTCCACCTGACTCCCCAAAGCCTGTCCAGGAAATCTAAGGCACAAGCCATGAGTGTGATGCGATACTCCCCACTTGGTTGGATGCGTTGCAGCTCCCATAACACTCAGGAAGCTCGAAACCATCCAGGAGAAAACAGCCCCGCTTGATCGGCACCCCAGCTACAAACATTCGTTCCCTGCACCACCAAAGCAGTGTATACCATTTACAATATGCACTGCAGAAACTCACCAAAGCTCCATTGACAGCACCTTCCAAACCCATGGCCTCTACCATCTAGAAGGACAAGGGCAGCAGTAACATTTGAAATAACACCGACTGGAAATTCCCCTCCAAGCCACTCATGATCCTGACATTGAAATTTCTCGTCCACTCCTTCAATGTCGCCGGGTCAAAATCCTCGAACTTCATCCCTAACAGGACTGTGGCTCCACCTACACCACCTGGACAACAGCGGTTCAAGAAGGACGCTAACCACCATCTTCTTATGGGGCAAATAGGCATAGGCAATAAATGCTGTTCCAGCCAATAATTCCTACATCCCATTAATGAATACAAATAAAAGATAGTGAATGTGGCACTAGTCCCAAGGGGCAGACAGAGGATAATTTCTGTCAGTGGGGACTCCAGAAAGGTTCAGAGTCCTTTGGGGAACAGCTGTCAGCGCGGGAGGAGTGGCGAGGTGGGGAGGTGTGTGGGTGGTATGGTGTTGAGGTGGTTGAGTTTGTCATTATCTTAAAGATTGGCAGTCAGTTTGAAAATGTGACTCTTGCAGGCTTTTGTTGACACATCTATTTTCCACTTTGTCTCCCCTAATTTTCTATTGGAGAAGTTTTATTTCATTGACCAAGTTGCTTGATGAGTCTTTGGCTGAATGATAAGTGCTAGATTTTGCTTCTGTTCAATAAACGTCAGTATTATTCGCTAATTCAGTGTCTGAGACTCTGCCTGATGGTTCTGTCTCTGTCGAACTGAAGGGTTAATTGAGGATCTATTAATTACCCGGTTCACTGCTGAATTAATTCAATCCTAAGATTATCAAAATAAATAGCCCTTTTTAAATGTACTGGGTGAGATTAAAGTCCTTATTCTCCTTTTTCTAATATTATTTACTGGCCGGTTCAGTGAGCTAACTCCAGGGTCCATGGTAGAGTTTTAGATCCTCCCACTCACACTATGGGGCCTTTGTCATTGCCGATGTCGTGTGATGGAGACAGGCTCTGTGCTGAGCAGATTTGCATGCTGCACACCGCGTATCAGGAGCAAGGGAAGGTCAGTCTATAAAGAATTGTGAGTTTATGCGTTTGACAGCGACTGCTCACAACAGAGGTGCAGATAAGATCTCTCAGAAACCACAAATTGAGGAACATGTACAAACAGGAGCAAGGGAACGGAGAACTGATTTAAATATGAGAACAGGTGAAGGTCATCCACTTCCTTAGCCTTGTTCTAGTTTTCAGAGTGTCTATAGCACATCTGTATTATTATAACAGTGACGCAGCTTGCACCTAGAAGCTTTAATATTCTCACGTAAATAAGGCACATCAATATATTTCTTGACATTCCCAATTGACACAGCAAATAATTTTCCACTGGCCTGTGTGTCATTGTGTGATTCCTGAAATTAATCCTTAATGGCCCACATCTAATTTTAAGGCTATATCACTTGGAAGCAGACCACACAGTAATCTCCAAACATGGGAAAAACATCATTCCTCTATATTGCAATCGCTGCCTCAGTACTGACCATCTGACAGTGCATCACTCCCTTAGAACTGACCTTCCGACAATGCGGCACTCCGTCAGTGGTGACCCACCGAGAGTGCAGCACTACCTCCATATGGACCCTCCGACAATTCGGTGCTCCCTCAGCACTCACCTTCCAAAAGAGTGTCCCTCCCTCAGAACTCACCCTCCATCAATGCGTTGCTCCCTCAGAACTGAGCCTCCGTCAGTGGGGCACTCCTTCCCTCCTGACCTTCCGAGAGTGCAGCACTCCCTCATTAATGAACCTCCGACAGTGCGGCAAACCACATGTACTGACCCTCCAGCAGCACAGCGCCCCCTCAGTAATGACCCGCCAACAGTAAGGCACGCCCTCAGTAACGACCCTCCAACATTGCAGCACAGGATCAATGCTGACCCACTAAGTGCAGCACTCGTTAAATAATGGCCGTCCAGCAGTGCGGAATTCCCTCAGTGCACACCCTCCAACAGTGCGGCGTTCTCTCAGCATTGACCACCGACGTTGCAACACTCCCTCGGTACTGACCGTCCGACACTACGGCATCCCCTCATTAAAGACCCTATATCAGTTTGGTATTCGCTCAGTAATGACCCTCCCACCGTGCAGCCTCTCTGAGTAATGAACCTCCAACAGTGCGGCACTGCCTCAGTACGGAGGCTCTGACAGCACTGCGCTCCCTCAGTACTGAACCCCCGAAAATGCAGCGCACCCTCAGTACTGGCCATCCAACAGTGCGGCACAACCCCAGTACTGACCATCCAACAGTGCGGCACAACCCCAGTACTGAACATTCAACAGTGCGGCGCTCCCTCAGTATTGACTCTCCAGCATTGCGGCACTCCCTCAGTAATGACCATCTGACAAGGCGGCGCTCCTTCAGTAATCAACCTCCGTCTGTGCGGCACACCCCATGTACTGACCCTCAAATAGTGCGGCGTTCCCTTAATAATGACCCTCAAACAGAGAGGCACACCCCCAGTAAGACTCTCCGACAGTGCGGCGCTCCCTAAGTAATGATCCTCCAACGGTGAGGTACATCCCCAGTTCTTACCCTCCGACAGTGCGACACTCCCTCTGTATGGATCCTCCGGCAATGCGACACTGATATTAAGTCAATATTAGATTTACTAGAGATGGAAGAAGATTAATTAATAATTGGATTTTAATGCAAAATTTGTTGTTGCAATTGATTAATAATTCGACCAAAAATTAATAATATATTTTTAGAAATTAATTGATAATTAGATGTTTAATTTATTATTTATATTTAGACTTTTCCATTCCTTATTGAAAGTAATATTTAGGCCGACAATTCATAGTAATCTGCTGAATTTAATTAATAATCAAGTGTACTGTTTCA
Organism: Cetorhinus maximus; assembly: GCF_964194155.1. Lineage (NCBI taxonomy): Eukaryota > Metazoa > Chordata > Chondrichthyes > Lamniformes > Cetorhinidae > Cetorhinus > Cetorhinus maximus. Next base: position 1,752,467 of record NW_027596103.1, on the reverse strand, counting down.
CACTATGTTTTGCAATTAATTAATATTTAGACCAATCATAGATAATATGCTGTTCTAATTTGTTAATAATTAGATGTATAAACTCATAATATATTGGAATTAATTAATAATTTAAGGTAATTTTTGAGAATTTATTTTTGAAATTGATTAGCAGCTATACCTATGAATTTACCAATTCGGATCAGGAGTAGGCCACTCGGGCCAGCGATCCTCCTCTGCTATTCAATAAGATCATGGCTGATCTGATTGTATCATCAACCCCACATTCCCGCCTCCCGCCGATAACCTTTCACCACCTTGTTAATCCAGACTCTATCTCGCTTAGCTTTAAAAATATTCAAAGACTCTACTTCCACCACCTTTTGATGAAGAAAAGTCCAAAGACCCACGAAGCTCAGAGAGAAAATGCTTCTCCTCATCTTTGAATGAATTTCCAACGCTGAGTTGTTTAAACTGCATATTCTGATCACATATTAAACACAACCTTATCCGCAGCTACGAAATTTTGCTGCTGGTGTGAATGGGCTCTCACAAAATAGTGACTCCTTAGATATTGACCACAAAATTATAATCTTCCATTTATCAGAGGGAGTGCCGCATTCTCAGGGGGTCAGTACTGAGGGACTGCAGTACTCTCGGAAGGTCAGTACTGAGGTAGAATCGAACTGTTGTAGGGTGAGTGCAGAAGAAGCACTGCACTGTCTGAGGGTCAGCACTGATGGAGTGCCGCACTGTCAGAGGGTCAGCATTGCTGGAGTACAGCACTGTTGGATGGACTTGAATAAGAGGACACCGCATTGTCAGAAGGTCAGTGCTGAGGGAGCACCGAGCTGTCTGACGGTCAGAACTGAGGATTTGCCGCACTCTCAGAAAGGCATTATTATGGAGTGCAGCACTGTTTAAGGGTCAGTGGTGAAGGCGTACAGCATTGTTGGAGGGTTGGTAATGCAATGTCGGAGGTCCAGTAATGAGGTAGTGCTGTACAATTAGAGTGTAAGTACTGAGGGAGAGCCGCACTGTTAGAGGGTCAGAAATGACTCTGCTGGATTCACTGGGAGGACTGTCGAACAAACGCTCGTGTCCTTCTTGAAGCTGGCTGCATGAGCATTCAGAAAAAAACTCTCGCAATGTCGACGTGAATGGACTGGACAGTGTCCGGATTGTGGAAACGTCTATCTTGCTGCCAGGTCCTGTTTTCTCAACTCTCCAATGGGCAACGGTCCAGGAGGCAACGTTGAATCTCTCATCGAAGTGTGGCAGCATCGACGTTAATGGCTCAGAGGAGGTCGCTGCCCGCTGGCAAAATTGGCGACAATGTGTCCATCATTCTGCATCTCGCTTTGAGTCTCCATGTCTTAATGATGAGGCAGAGCGGCCACAGTGACGCGAAGAAAAGGAAGCGAATCCTGCTCTCCGGATCCCACTACATGGTGGGACGTCCTGCCCCATGTGCCCGAAGCTCTGCGGCTCCAGAATCGGCCGGTTCATCCACATGAAGACCAACGGCAGGAAGTGACTTCCCCGATGCATCATCCTCAAATAGACGGACAGCCGAAGGAGAGGACATTCTACTATCAGGTTCAGTGTTGTGAAGAAGCTAGGACACAGAACATCATTAAGACATTGACATAGGTGGTGACTTTTGTGTGAATAGGAATTGATGAAGATTACTGGGACCAGGCAATTGGACAATGGGGGGTTTTGGGAGTGAGATGTCGCACTGTTGGAGGGCCAGTACTGAGGGAGCTCCAAGCTGTCAGAGAGTCAGTACTGAGGATATTCCACAACAATGCATGGTCTGTAGTGAGGATTTGCTGCAGTGTGGCAGGTCATTACTGAGGGATTGCAGCACTTTCGGAGCTTCAGTACTGATGTCGTAGTGAAGTGCTGGAGGCTCAGTAAAGATCTGGTGCCATATTGTCAGAGGGTCAGTAATAAGGGACTACTGCACTGTCGGAGGGTCAGTGCTGAGGGGGTGCCGCACTTTTGGAGTGTCAGCCCTGAGATAGTGGCGCACTGTCCAAGGGTTAGTATTGAGTGAGTGCCGTACTGTCAGAGGGACAGCACTCAGGTAATATCACACCGGCAGAGTTTCAGTCCTGAGGGAGTAATGCACTGTCCGGGGGTATGCACTGAGGGAATGCCGCACTGTCAGAGTGTCAGTTCTGATGGAATTTCGCGCTGTCGGAGGGTCAGTTCTGAGGGAGTACCGCACTGTCCAAAGGTAAGTAGCGAGGGAATGTCGCACTATCGGTGGTACAGCTGTGATGGAGAGTCGCACAGTCGGAAGATCAATTCTGAGGCGGTGCTGCACTTTCGGTTGGTTGAGGACTGAGGGAGTGCTGCACTATCGGAGGGTTAGTCCCGAGGGAGTGTCGATATGTTGGAGGGTCAGTTCTGAGGGAGTGCTGAATCTAGGAGGTTCATTAGTGAAAGAGTTAGTGGGTCAGAACTTATGATGAACTGCGCTGTTGGAGGGTCCGGACTGAGGGAGTGGTTTATTGTCAGAAGTTCAGTACTAAGGGATTGTCGAAAGTTCAGTTCTGAGGGAATGCCGATCTGTCGGTTTGTCAGTTCTGAGGGAGTGCCACACTGTCAGAGGGTCAGCATTGAGGGAGCGGCCAAGGCGCCTGAGGGTCAGTACTGAGGATGCACTACACTGTTGCATGATCTTTAGTGAGGATGTGCTGCAGTGTCGGAGGCCATTAGTGCGGGAGAGCAGCACTGTTGGGAGGTCAGGACTGAAGGTGTACTGCACTGTCGGAGGGTCATTGCTGTGGGAGTGCTACAGTTTTGGAGTGTCAATATTGAGCGAGTTCCGCATTGTCGGAGGGTCAGTACAAGGGAGTTTTCCACTGTCAGATATTCAGTGCTGATGGACATCCACACTGTCAGAGGGCCAGTACAGTTGGAGTAATACACTACCAGAGGTCAGTACAGAGGGAATGATGCACTGTCAGATGGTCAGCTCTGAGAGAGCACTGCACTGTCAGAGGGTAAGCACTGATGGAATGCCGCACTGCCAGAGGGTCAGTACTGAAGGAATGCCTCATTGACCAAGTTGCTTGATGAGTCTTTGGCTGAATGATAAGTGCTAGAATTTGCTTCTGTTCAATAAACGTCAGTATTATTCGCTAATTCAGTGTCTGAGACTCTGCCTGATGGTTCTGTCTCTGTCGAACTGAAGGGTTAATTGAGGATCTATTAATTACCCGGTTCACTGCTGAATTACTTCAAGCCTAAGCTTATCAAAATAAACAGCCCTTTTTAAATGTACTGGGTGAGATTAAAGTCCTTTTTCTCCTTTTTCTAATATTATTCACTGACACCATGGGGAACACGTCCCGCCCGCCCGCTCCCGGGAACCTGTGGGGATCAGACTCCACACCACAAGCCGGGCACCATGTGCAGCAAGTCCCTCCCGCTCGCTCGCCCGACCCCCGGGACCTGTGGGGATCAGGCTTCACAACACAAGCCGGTCACCATGGGGAATATTTCCCTCCAGCCCGCTCCCCGGGACCTGTGCTGGTCAGGCTCCACACCACAAGCCGGACAACATGGGGAACAGGTCCCTCCCGCACAGTCCAAAGCCTTTTGGGGGAGAGATTTTACTGCGCCCACCACTCGGTCGAAAGGCAGCTCCCCCTCCCCACCCCCAAATTCCCTGCACTCCACTCATTCATTGGGAATGGAAATTAAAATGAGATAATGCTGGAAACTCCCAGACTCAGCTCCTCTCTGCTTTTTGACTGAATTATGCAATAGGGACAAAGGGGCATGTCAGCACATCCTTCAACTCCTGCCGGAATTTAGTCGGGGCATAAATGCAAGAATGCGTGGAGCAATTCAAGAGCCCAATTCCTGCGCAGAAGGATGCAGCAATATGGACTCATAGTGCTAATTATACATCCGGACTCATACAGAACACACCATGATCGTGCCCACTGCAGGAGGAAATTTTCCGAGATAACAAACAGTAAAATGATGGATTTCTATCGACTCTCCACCTCTGGCTCTCTGGCCCTCTCCCCACTTCTGTGATCCCAGAGTCTCCTGCAGGCTCTGCTGTTCACTAAAATGCGTCTGACAGTTAGAACATTGAGCAGCAGAATCAAGATAAATGGGGCTAACGGGTTTAGAATGTAATGGACAAACTCGATTGTTACCCAGACCGTAGAGTAATAAAAATCTAGGATTACAGAACATAACCAGGGTTCGTTTACAATTTGATACATTCCTGTGAGCATGGAATCCCAGAAAAGGTTCTTTAAAAATATCAGCACAGTCACTGTCCCAAGAACCACGCCTGTTTTGTCGGTTCATTGCAAAACACCAACTAATTAATTAACAAACTCAACATTGAAAAACACGAACAAATTCAACAATAAGGTTAGCATTGCAAAGCACCAACAAATTCAATAAGTGGTTTAACATTGAAAAACTCAATGAAATTCAACAACAACATCAACATTAAGAAACACCAGCAAATCTACAACAACTTCAACATTGACAAACAGGTATAAATTCAGCAAAAAACTTCTACATTGTAAATCACCAACAAATTCAGCAACATAAACATCGAAAAACACCCAGAAATTCAACAAGTTCGTGAACTTTGAAAAACATTTGAAATTGAAATTCAAAATTGAAATTCAACCACAACCTCAAAAATGAGAAACACCAACTAATTGAACAACAACCTCGAAATTGAGAAACACCAACAACTTGAAAAACAAACACAACATTGGAAAACAGCCATCAGTTCAATAACAACTCAACATTGGAAACAACAACAAATTCAGCAACAACTACAACATTCAAAAACCCCAGCAAATTCATAAAGAAACTCCGTACTGATTATCACCAACATATTCTGCAGGAGCCTCAACATTGCAAAACATCAACAAATTCACCAACAACTTCAACATTGAAATGCACCAGCTAATTCAACAAGATTGAAATACACCAGTAAATTCAGAAACCACGTCGCCATAGAAAATGAAGAACAAACCGATGAACAACCTCTGCATTGTTAAATACCAAAAAATTCAACAACAACTTCATCAATGAAAAACATCAACTAATTCAGCAAGCTTAACAATGAAAAACATTAACACGTTCTAGAGCAATCTCGTCATTTGAAAATACCTACAAATTCACGTTAACATTGAAAAACATCTAAAAATTCAACAACAGCGCGGAAAAACACCAAGTTCAACAAAAATGTCATCAACTAAAAGTGCAAACATTTTCAAACACAACGTCAACGTTTAACAAACAATTGCTGAATTTGTTGATGGTTCTCAATTCTTACTCTGTTTATGAATTTGATGGTGATTCACAATCATTTTAACTTTGCTGCTGTTTTTCAAACGTGAATTTGTTGTTATGTTTGCTGATTTTTTTTTTCAATGTTGTTGCTGCTGTTGAATATGTTACTGATTTTCAATGTTGAAGTAGTTGTAAAATTTGTCAGTGTTCTACAATATTCAGGTTGTTGTTGAATATGTTGGTGATGTTCAATGTTGACGTTGTTGAATTTGTCGTTGTTGTTCTCAATGTTGAGTCTGTTGTTGAATTTGTTGCTCTTTTTCAATATTGAGCTTGTTCTTGAATTAGTCGATGTTTTGAATGTTAACGTTATTGAATTTGTTGGTGCTTATTAATGTTGAAGTTGTGGTTCAATTTGTTGCTTTTGATCAAAGCTGAGGTTGTAGTTGAATTTGTTGGGGTTATTCAATGTTGACATTGTTTATGTTGTTGATGAGTTTCAATGTTCAGATTGTTGCTGATTTTCAATGTTGAATTTGTTGATGACTTTGTGAGAGTTTTTACAAAGTTGAGGTTGTTGCTGATTGTGTGCACTATTACAATGTGGAAATTGTTCTGGAATTTCTTGGTGATGCTCAACGTTATAGTTGATGAATTTGTTTGTATTTTTCAATGCTAATCTTCCTATTGAATTTGTTGCTGTTTTGAAATGTTATGTTTGTTAATTAATTATTTGGAGATTTGCAATGTTGAGGCTCCTGTTGAAATTGTTGGTGGTTTTCAATCTTTTTGACTTTGCTGGTGTGTTTCAAAGTTAAAGTTGTTGGTAAATTTGTTGGTGATTTTCAATCTTGATGTTGCTATTAAACATGTTGATGTTTTACAATGTTGATTTTGTTTAATTTGTTGGTGATTTTCAATGTTGAGGTTGTTGTTGAGTATGCAGTTGTGTTTTTTTTTCAAAGGCTGAGGTTGTTGCTGAATTGGTTTGTGTTTTTCAGTGTTGAGGTTGTTTTTGATTTTGTCGATGTTTTTCAATGTTGAGGTTGTTGTTGAATTTGTTGGTGTATTTCAAGGTTGAGGTTGTTGTTGAATTTGTTGGTGTTTTAAAATGCTGAGTTTGATTGAATTTGCTGGTGGTTTTCAATATTGAGTTTGTTGAATTTGTTGGTATTTTTCAAAGTTGAGGTTCTTGTTTAATTTGTTTCACTTTTTTTCAATGTTGAGGTTGTTCTTGAATTTGTCGCCAGTTTTCAATGTTGATTTTATTGTTGAACTTGTTGGTGTTATTCAATGTTGAGTTTGTTGTAGTTGTTGGTGTTTTTCAAACCTGAGGTTGATGTAGAATATGTTGGTGTTTTTCAATAATGTTGTGGTTGTTGAATTTGTTGTTATTTTTTTAAAGTCGCAGGCTCGCGGGCTGAATGACCTTCTCCTGTTCCCATGAATGAAGTCCCTGTTAGTGGCTGGCCGGAGCTCCAGGATTGCTTTCCCCAATGCATAATCAACATCTGGGACGGCTGATACTCTGGAAGTACGGCGATGGCTCTGCAGAATACAGTTTGGTTTCTGTACATGTGCCTGCTCCAGCAGGGGATGTTTTGACCCATCTACTGCCCCTTTTCCATCCGCTCCTGAGCCTTCACCTCCCCAGAAGGGCTCAGCGACTCAGTGGCCCGTGCCGAATGGTGGTTTGTGGTTAAATAGACCATTTATGGCTGGGAAACCGTGATTGCCGCCTCTGGGCTATTTTCAGTTGTTTTGACTCTTCAACAAATGAATATATGATGTTAGCGGATATTTCAAAGCATCCTTCATCTGCTTTCTGAACTTGGACTGAGTCACCCTGTAAATAAATGTGTTTGTGCAGCAACTTAAACTCCGCAGCATCATTCCGAATTGTTTACATATATATTCAGAATCTGTGTAATCACTGGGACCTGTTCCCGTAATGGTATAAAATAAGCAATCTATAACAAATAACCGACCACAGCAGTCCGAAGCTGCCCGAGATGGTGAAGAGTAAAATCACAGACTTGCTCCTGCTCTCCATCTCTGGGTCACTGCGATTCTCTCCCCTGCTCTGACCCCTCAGCCCCTTACGGACTCGACTGGCCACTAAAATGTGTCTGACTGTCAGAGCGTTGAGCAGCAAAATTAAAGCGAATGGGAGCAATGGGGTTAAAAGAGTGTCAAACAAGTCAAATCCCACCCACCCGGGGTTAGTGAAATAGCTTGGCTTTGGATAACAGAACCACGGAACATTGTCGATTATCTCTCCATGTTCCTGTGTAAAGTGGTGCGGGATGTTTTTTAAACAGTGCAGAATGCCGGTTGGTGCTAGAACCACAGCCGCAGTTTTCTCGGTGCAATATTTTGTTTTCAGCTTCTGCCAACAAATGGCCACAAATCGGTCAAAGGAGAAAGTGACGGTGAACCAGACTGAACAGTCTGTGGCTGCACCAGTCAGGGCAGCGAGAACACTACACACTGGGGTTATGAGCAGGAAACTCTGACCAAAATAATAATAAATTACCCTCCACATGATGACCTCAGTGATAATGATCAGTAGGACCGCCGTTGCCATGGCCACCAGAAAGCGGGTGGTGCAGTTGGAGAGGCCACACTTTCCCCGGGTTAATATCACAATCGCCAGTAAATTAACTGTAAGAGGGAGAAGGGTAAAGAGACTGGAAATTAACTGATCAAACATTCACGCTCAATTAAGCCAATATTCAAACAGCAAAATAGATAATTTTGGACCGTGTCAGAGGCTAAACTTTGAAATTAAATCTCCAAATCCCTCCCCAAACCATCCCCATCCTGTGAAATCCTGAGTTCAGACGGGGAAGCATTAAATATGATTGGTCGGATATAAAGAACAGAAACAGGCCATTCGACCTAAGCAGCTCATTTCAGTGTTGATGATCCACTGGAGCCTCCGTCCAGATTTCATCAGTTGAATCTGACAACGTAACATTCTATTCCTTTCTCCCTCACATCCTTGTTCATATTCCCTTAAATGAATCTAAAGGATTCACATCAAACACGCTGTGGTAGCGAGTTGCACATTCTCACCGCTCTTTGGCTGAAACAGTTCCATCTGAACTCCCTATCTGCTTTATTGGTAATTCTCTCAAAACGATGGCCTCCATTTATACCCCTCCCCAAAGGAAGAAATATTCTCTCTGTGTCCACTCTATCAAATCCTTTCTTCATTTTACATTTCTACTAGCTCACCCCTCAGCCTTCCATTTTGAAGAAATAAAGTCACAGCCTGTCAATCCGTTCCTGGTATTTATACCCACGTATATCTGATATGATCGATGTACACAGTCTCTCCACCCTCGGCAGTGTCTCCGTACCCTTGGCTCTTTAATACCTGAACTGAACTTGATCCAATATTCAATATGTGCTCTAGCTAAGGTTTGATGCAGATGCAGATCTATCATAAATGAACTACTTTTGAAATCCTCCTCAGTATTCACCACACCCCGTCTCAAGCTGCTTTCATCCGTAATCATAGAAATTGTGTTTTGATTACAAAATTCAACTCATTAATGCATTTTGAAGAACACTGATCCAAGCACTGAACCTTGTGGAACACCACTTCCCACCTTCTGCCACTCTGAATAACGACCCTTTATTGCCACTGTCTGCTTTCTATCCTGAATACAGCGAGCAATCCATTCGGCCACTTGTCCCTTGACGCCACATTTCATGACCTTATTCATTAGTCTGTTTTTCTCTCCTGTTTAACTGACAGTAAGTATCTGTTTCCCGTGGAGCAGTTCAATCGGCGACAGACCCACATCAATAATTTTCACTATATACACTTACACTTACACAAGCCATGACAGTAATCCACCCATCGTTTAAAGATTACATCCGTAAAAACAAAAGAGAGAGCTATATGAAATGGAGAAACCCGTCACGCTAAACAATCATACTCAATCCAACCAGTTTGTTTCATACCAGTTATTGAACAAAATTCAGCACAGGTCTGCCCTAACAGTTACTCCAGGCAATATGTGGTCACTGGGTATCCCCTCCTCAGCTCTTCACACCACGGGTTAGTGACCCACAGCCTCTGCAGTTTTGCACTAACACATATTCCCAGTCACCCATAGGCACTGTGGCTGTGTGCTCCACTGCAGCTAGTTACCCACACTCAGTGCAATTGTACACTTACAGATAATAAAACGTTATGTTCCACTGGAGAATACAATTCGATATTACCGTTTCTCTGGAAGTTATAAGCAGAACTTGATCTAGGGCAATATAATTAATCGCTAGAGAAAAGTCAAGGTATTTAAATGTAGAAAATACTACCACTAATCGGCTGCCCATATAGACCCACCATATATGTAATATTATGAGTAGCAGAATAAAATTACAAGGCAGCTCACATACATCTTCACAGACATTCAATGTTTATAGTCACTAACCGGGTACACCAATGATTGCCAAGATCAGGTATTATATATTTTTGAAACCGTTAAAATTGTCAATCATATTCTCACTGAAGTGATTTGTCCCTTCGTCTCGGGACAATCTCTCTGTATTAAACTGTGGGGCGCTACATTTGCAAAGTCTTTTTATTAAATACTCTGTGGGAACACCTCCGGGAATTTGAAGTTGCAGCTTATTTGTTTTAAACTTGAACAAACAGGCTTCGAAAGTGCGTCGATTCCCGGCCGCACAGTCTATATTTAGAGCTGAGATTTCACTTGACAATTCTGAACACATCATTAGCTAACAAGTTTCGTTAGCCCAGCATTGACCCTGTTCACTCAAAAATACGAAACATCAGTCTAAAAACAACATCTAAAATTGTCTCCTAAATGCTGATCCCAATGCCGTGGCTATTCAAGCATTGAATTGCAATTAATCGAGTCTCTTTCTCTCTCCCTCTCTCCCCCTCTCTCTCCCCTTGTCTCACCCTTCTTGTCTCTCTCTCAGTACCTCCATCCCTCTCTCTGTCTCTCTCATTGTCTCAATCTTTGCCTTCCTCTTCTTGTCTCTCACTCTTCTCACTCTCACTCCACGCTCTCTCCTCTGTCTCCTATTCACTATTTATCTTTCTCTCTCATTGCCTCACTCTGTCTCTCACTCTCCATATCTCTCGGTCCTCCTCTCTATCTCTCACTCACTCACTCTCCCACACCGTCTCTTGTCTTTCCTCCCTTTCTTGTCTCACTTTCTCTCTCTCGCTTTTGTCTCTTCCTCTCTGTATCTCACTCTTTCATTCTCTCAGGGGCGTGACTGCCCTCTTTAAGTGTCATTATCCTATCAACGTGTAGAATGCCTCACTAAGGAACTGAGGTTTATACATTCGAACATTGAATCATTCACTTAGACTTGGAAAGGAATTAGGGGGATAGATAGAGGGATTAAAAATGGGGATAATAAACGAATCAAATTAAGAATAAATAAAAATAAGTGGGTAAAACAAAGAATCTAGGGAAAGGGTTTAAAATGTGGTGAGGATAGAGGAGAGAGCTCATCGTCTGAAGTTTTTGAACTATATCTAAAATCCGGAAGGCTGTAAAGCGCCCAGTCGGAAGACGAGGTGCTGTTCCTGCTGTTCGCATTGGGCTTCACTGGAACATTTCAGCAGGCCAAAGACGGACATGTGGGCTGAGATCAGGATGGAGTGTTGAAATGGTAAGCGGCAGGGACTTCTGGTACATGCTTGCAGACAGATCCAATCTGCTCCACAAAGAGGTCACCCAATTCTCCTTTAGTCTCCCAATCATAGAGGAGTCCGAATTTGGAGCAGCGAATGCTGTGGACAAAATTGAAGGAAGTGCAAGTGAAGCACTGGTTCACCTGAAAGGATTGCTTGAGCCCTAGGACGGTGAGGAAGGATGAGGACGGTGAGGTAAATGGGCAGGTGTTGCACCTTTTGTGATTGCATGTGAAGGTGCCGTGGGAAGGGGATGAGGTATTGGGGGTGATGGAGGCGTGGAACAGAGCGTCCTGGAGGGAGCGGTTACGACGGAATTCTGATGGAGGGGTTGAGAGGAAGATTTGTTTGGTGGTGGCATCATGCTGGAATAGGCGGAAATGGTGCTAAATGATCCTTTGAATGCAGAGGTTGTTGGGGTGTAAAATAAGGCCAAGGGCGGCCCAATCATTGTTCGGGGTGGGAGGGAAGCGGATGAGGGCAGAGGCGGGGGAGATGGGTCAGACACTTTTGAAGACCTTGTCAAGCACTGTGGGGGAGGAGGGATCCTCGGTTAAGGAAGATGGAAGACATGTCAGAAGCGATTCGGAAAGTGGTATCATCCGAACACATGCAAAGGAAGTGAGAGAATGAGATGGAATCCTTACAGGAAGCGGGTTGTGAGGAGCTGTAGTCGAGGTAGCTGTAGGAGCCGGTGAACTTGTAATGAACATTGCTGGGCAGTCCATCAACAGAATTAGAAACAGAGAGGTCAAGGATGGTAAGGGAACTGTCGGAGATATACCATATGAAGGTGATAAAGAGGTGGAAATTTGAAGCAGAATTGATACATCTATCCAGGTCCAGACAAGAGCATAAAGCGCCACCAATTCAGTCATCGATATACCTACAAAAGCTTTTTCAGTGGGGAGTGGACTGAGTAGGACAGGAACAAGGACTGTTCCACATTACCCAGAAATAAACAGGCATAACTAGTGACATTGTGGTTGCCCGTAGCCATCCCTTTTATTTGGAGGGCGAGGGATAAGTTAAAGGAGATTTTTTTCAGTGAGAGAACAAGTTCAGCCAGGGGGAGAAGAGAGGTGGTGGATGTTGATTTTTTGGGCCTCTGTTCAAGGAAGAAGCGGAGATCCCTCAGACCATCCTGGTGGGGGGAGGATGTGTAGAGGGATTGGGCGCTCATGGTTACGAGGAGGCGTCATATCAATGTCAACAATTACCAGTTCCCTGGTCCTAAGCGGCTGGGAAAGGGCTTTGGTGAGATCACAATTGGATTACTTTTCATTGAACATCGAATTTAGAACTGTTCTGAAAACAGGCTCATGCTAATCTGTATCAATGTCATCATCTAAAAATATTACATGTAGAAAGCCACCACAGGTCCCTGTAAATTTCAACAAACCATGTGGGAGGCGTTGGCAAAGTGGCGTCGTCGCCAGACGAGTAATCGAGAGACCCAGGGTAATGATCGGGGGACACGGATTAGGACCCCACTCGAATTTGAATTTAATACAAATCTGGAAATAAAAGTCTACAGATCACTGTGAAGCCATCTTCGATTGTGGTACAAATCCATCTGGTTAACTAATCCCCTTTTGGGCCAAGAAATCAAGGGTTCTTACCTGTGGGACTATATCTGACTCCAGATCCACAACAATGGCACACGAATTTGCTTTAAAACACGAAAAATCCCAAAAGGAATGAGACCGGAGAAATCACCAGGCTTCGACCAAGGCACTGGAAATGACAACAAGAAATCTAATTCTGTCGACCTTGCAAAATCCTCTTTACTAACATGGGGGCCGGGAGCGAGCTGTCTCACAGGCAGGTCAAGCAACAGCCTGACATAGTCATCCTACCGGAATCATACAGAGAGAAAATGTCCCAGACACCACCATCACCATCCCTGAGTATCCCCTGTTCTACTGGCATGACAGTCCCACTGCAGACGCAGGGCCACAGAGTAAACGGTTAGGAGGGAGTTGCGGTGGGAGAGCTCCACATGTAGTCCGGGCCCCATGAAATCTCATGGCATCAGATGAAACATGGGCAAGGAAACATCCTGGTGATTACCACGGGCCGCCTTCCCTCAGCTGATGAATCAGTGCTCCTCCATGTTGAATAAGGGAACAAACAGAAGGGAGAACACATGCTTCATCTCATCCTCACCAATGCGCCTGCCGCAGATGCATCTGTCCATGACAGTGTTGGTAGGAGTCACCACCGCACAGTCATGTTGGTGACCAAGTCCCACCTTCATATTGAGAACACCCTCCATTGTGCTGTGTGGCACTACCAACGTGCTGAATGGGATAGGTTTCCAACAGATCCAGCAACTTGAAGCTGGGCGTCCATGAGGCACTGAGGGCCATCAGCAGCAGCAGAATTGTCCTCGAACACAATCTGTAACCTCACGGCCCGGCATATCCCTAACTCTACCATTACCATCAAGCGTGGGGGTCAACCCTGGTTCAATGGAGAGTGCAGAAGGGCATGCCAGGAACAGCGCCAGGCATATGTGAAAAAAGGTGTCAGCCTGTTGACGCTATAACACAGGACTGCTTCCATGTCAAACTTGCATAAGCAGCAAGTGATAGACAGAGCTAAGCGATCACACAACCAAAGAATTAGATCTAATCTCTGCAGTCATGCCACAAGCATTCGTGAATGGCGGTGGATGAGGGGGCTCCAGTAATATCCCAATCCTCAATGAAGCAGGAGCCCAGCACATCAGTACAAAGCATAAAGCTGAAGCATTAGCAACAGTCTTCAAGCAGAAGTGCCAAGTGAATGATCTATCTCGACCTCCTCCGGGGTTCCACTGCGTCAGATATGCCAGTTTTCAGCCAAATCGATTTACTCCACGTGATATGAAGAACTGGCTGAAGGCACTAGGTAATGAAAAGATTATGCACCGTGACGATATTCTGACAATTACACTGAAGACATGAGCTCCAGAACATTCTGCGGCACTAGCCGAACTGTTCCAGTACACGTACAACACTCGCAACTTACTGCCAATGTGGAAACATTCCCAAATATTTTCTGTGCACAAAAAACAGGACAAATCCATCCTGGCCAATAACTTCCCCATCAGTCTACTCTCGATCTTCAGTAAAGTAACGGAATCGGCTATCAACAGCGCTATCATGCGGCACTTACTTCGCATTAATCTGCTCACTAACGCCCAGTTGGGGTCCTGCCAGGTCCGCTCAGCTCCTGACCTCATTACACTCTTGGTTCAAACATGGACACAAGAACGTAATTCAAGATGTGAGGTGAGAGTGAATGTCCTCGACATCAAGGCAGCGTTTGACTGAGTGTGACATCAAGGGGCACTAACATATCTGGAGTCAATGGGAATCAGTGGGGAATTCGCTACGCTGGTTGGAGTCATACATAGCACAAAGGAAGATGGTTGTGATTGTTAGAGGTCCAACATCTCAGTTCCAGGTCATCATTGCAGGAGATGTTCAGGGCAGAGTCCTCGGCCCAGCATCTTCAGCAGCTCATCAATGACCTTCCCTCCATCATAAGGTCAGAGGTTGCGATGTTCGCTGATGATTGCACAATGTTCAGCACCATTCGCGACTCCTCAGGCACTGAATCAGCCCATGTCCAAATGCAGCAACACCTGGACAACATCCAAGCTTGGGCAGATGTTAGGAACGAGAGAGTTTAAGTAAGTTATATTTGCATTTGTTGGTTTAGGAAATATTTTTTGCTTTAATTTTCAAGCATGATTTTTGTTTCTCGATGTGTGGGTTAAAATGGTGAAACCTGGGATGTCGTTACATTTTCGAGAGGCGATTGTAAGTGTAAGCTTTGTAAGTGTAAGGTTTGTGTGCCTGCATTTTCAAAGACCTTTATGACCCTTGAGGTGCAGAGCTGTGTTATCAAGTGGGGTAATAGTTTAGGGAAGGTTAAGTACAAAAACTTTGCTGTTTCCTTGCAACCGGTATCCAGATAGGGTGGCCACACACACATACACACACAGGCACACACGCATATGCACAGGCACACGTCCACAAACACATAAACACAGGTATAAACCGAAAGCAGTTTGAGTTCATTTGGTGTGGGCGTTCCAAGGCTAAAAGGACATGCCAGGAGAAGGAACCTTGGAGAGTGGCTGGTAGCAAGTCCGAAACTAAATTTGAAACTAGCTGGCAGCAGAAGCTGTCCTGGAGGGAACTTCAGAAAGAGAAGAAGAGAGGTCTGAAGAACACCTTCTACTCAAAAGAAGCAAACTGGAATCTGGACAAGGCCCTGGTAGGTAGTTTCGGGAGTGAAAAGCAGAGAAAGGTTTCAAATTTAAAGTTAGAAGTTTCAGCATGCAGATTTAAAGCAACTTCGGCTTGCAAAAATACAGAAGGTCCAAGGAGACAGCTCGAGTTCTGTAAGGCGTTGCTATGGCCGAGTGAAGCAATGGTGTTCTTCTGGCATGGCTGAGACAGTGAGAGAGAATGCATGGCAGCAAGCTTGAATGGCGATCCAGGAGAGCTCTGAGCCCTGCAGATGGACCGTATGGAAGGCGTCTGAGAGAAAGCATGGTTTGGGAGGAGATTCCAAATCGGTCCTTGGAGAGTGGAGGTTGGGAAGCCTCGTGTGAAAGATGGGCTCAATGAGACCGTTTAGCTCAAGATTTGACAAGCGATTGGGGAGAGATGTCAGGTATCCATACCATAAGTCGCACATTGTTTTGCATGGACTGTGTAACGACTGTGAACATTAGAGTATAAGATAGATGTTCTAACATCTGCTTTCTTTGTAAATCTGTATATATCTGGAAAGGCACACTTATGGTGAAGGACTATGGTAATACAGTTCATCTTTTCAAGTTTAATAAATGTTTTATTCATTGTTAAAAACCGATCAGCTGTCTCCTGTAACTCTGTTCAGTCGACACTCTCCACGCATCTAAACAAAAAAATCAAACTTAAGATCTCTCAAGCTGGGTACCACTCTGGGATCAGACTTTTCCGGTAGGAACATCACCACGGATCATACCACTGACAACTGGCAAGTCACATTCACGCAACGCATGTGCCAGGCAATGACAATCTCCAAGAAGAGAGAATACAACCATTGCCTCTTATCATTCAAACGCTTCCAACACTATCAACATCCTGGGGGTTACCATTGACCAGAAACTGAACTGGACCAGCCATATAAATGCTGTGGGTATAACAGCATGTCATAGGTTCAGAATTCTGCGGATAGTAACTCACCTCTTGTCGACAGAAGGCCTGTCCACCATCTACAAGGCACAATTCAGGAGTGTGATGGAATACTCTCCACTTGCCAACATAAGTAGAGCTCCAACAACAGTCAGGAAGCTTGAGAAAATCTAGGACATAGCAGCGCTCTTGATTGGCACCACATCCACAAACAGTAGCTCCCTCCACCGCCGACCCACAGTAGCAGCAATGTGTACGATGTACAAGGTGCACTGCAGGAACTCACTGAGCCTCGTTAGACAGCACCGTCAAAGCCCACGTCAGGGGGCTTGGGGACAAGGGGAGCAGAAACATTGGAACACCACCACCTGGGTGTTCCCCTAAAGTCACTCACATTCCCGTTTTGGAAACTTATCGCTGTTCCTTCCCTGTCGCTGAGGCAATATCCTGGAACTTGCTCCGTACCAGCACTGTGGGTGCCTCTGTACCTCAGGGACTCCGGCGGTTCGAGAAGGCTGCTCAGCACCACCTCCTCAAGTGCAATTAGAGTTGGGCAAAAAATGTTGACCTAGAAAGCGACGCCCACATCCAGTTAACCAATGTAAACAATAATCTAAAAGGAAACAGTGAATTGGCAGAAATGGGTCTTCTTCTAATTGGCCAGATCTAATGAGTGGTCTAGCATGGTGATCAGTGTAGGGCCCGAATTTTATTACAATTTATATGAACGAATAAATGAAGGTATTTAGTAAATTTGCTGATGACACAAAGATTGGGAGAATAGTAAGTTGTGAAGAGGACATAAGGAGGCTATAAGGCATGTAGATAGGTTAAGTGAGTCGTCAAATACGTGGCTAAAGGAGAATAACGTGGGAAAATGTGAAATGTGAAGTATCTTGAATGGGCAGGTTTTCTGATGAGGAAAGATTGGGCAGGCTAATCTTGTATCCATTGGAGTTTAGAAGAGTGAATGAAAGATAAAAGATTCTGAGGGATCATGGCATGGTCAATCTGCAGAGGATCCTTCCTGCTGTGAGAGAATTTAGAACTGGGACCCAATGTTTAATAATAAGGCGTCACCCATTGTGGACAGAGATGAGGAGAGTTTTTATTTCTCTCAGAGGGTCATGAGCCATTGGAACTCTGTTTCTCAAAAGGTGGTTGGTGAAGAGTCTTTGAATTCTTTTAAGGCAGAGGTGGATCGGTCTTTGATAAGCAATGGAGGTAAGAGATTTTCAAGGATAGGCAGGGCTGTGGAGTTGAGTTTACAATCAGATCATACACGATCTGCTGCAGCAGTCTCAAAGTCTTCTGGCTCATGAGATATGGACTAAATCAAGTGAGTCTCAGTTCCCAGGTTAGACATGTATAAGTGGTGCCTGCTTTAACTGCCTGTCACACCTTCCATCACATTGTTGATGACTGAGATCGATCCCGCTTTTCCATACTTGGTGTGTGTAGCGTGTGTACAGGACATATCAGGCCAATTACCCTCTTCTCCCAGAAGGTGCCTGTCATGTAGTTGTCCTACAGCAGCTTGGCTGGAGCTGCGGCTAATTCTGGCACACAAGTCCTCAATGCTCTGGCTGTGATGCAGTCAGCCCCTGGGGCCTTTGCTGTGCCCAGAGACTTCACAAGTACCTTGATATTACCGAAGTGAATCGAGCGGCTTCAGTCTGGCATCTGTGATTCAGAGGAATTGAGGTGGAGGCCGGGATGGATCATCCATCGGACCTTCCGGCCGAATATGGTTTCAAATCTTGCAGCCGAGTCTTTTGTGCTGACATGCTGTGCGCCCAGGTCATTGAGGATGTGAGTGTTTGCAGACCCTCTTCCTCCGGTCTGAATATTATGTTTTAATGGAACCAACATTAGATGTTGCAGAAGTGCAGAGCTTTAATCTGATCGTTTGATTGAGGGCTGGCTTATTTCTTCCAGTCGCATTGGACTCCGCTGTTTGGGTTCCTGCATATTAATGTCGTTTTGCCACGTTCGAAACTCATTTTGAGGTGCGACTTGTGCTGATGGATTAACCCATTGCGGATATTAATAAACATTGAGTGGTTTACATTATTTAAAAACAAATGCTTTCTGCAGATGATAGCGGTTTCATTGGCAGAAGCATTTGCAGACATTACTGGGTATAACGAGGCATTTAAAAAATGCAACCATACTCTGTTAAACTGGTAACTCGTCCCAGCCTGAAGATTAATTTATCTGCTTGTCTCCCTTCCTCACATTTAATGTAGTGACGATAGTGGTTATTTCTCAGGCAAAGTGTGGTCTCTCGAAATGTGTCACTTACTACCTTGTGGCAATGCAAGGAGCAGATAAATTGGTCCTTATCATCGATCTGATTCTGAAGCATCTTCCAATTCGTTATCCTATCGAGTTTATGTTCCTGTTTTTTATTCCGGTGTGTAATATCCATGCTGTTCTGCTTCACACAGTCACAGACTGTTCTGTCTGGTTCACTGTCACTTTTACATTCGATCAATTGTGGCTATTTGTTGCAGTAAGTTAAGAGCAACATATTGAAACATAAATACCGCATCTGTGGTTCTGGGAACAGTCAGTTTGTTGGGCTGTTTGAAGAATGTGATCTGGTATTTTATGTATACGGCTCAGTATTGGGGCATGAAATTCCCCTGGTTTTGTTTTGTGACATTGGATGTTCAGAATTCACGGACATGGTCAGCAATCGAGTTTCTTTATTACATTCTAACGCCGGGAGTCCAATTTTTCCTGGTTTTAATGCTCAATGCTTTAACTGACAGGCATATTTTACTGAGGAGCAGAGCCCGCAGGAGACTCCGGGCTCAGAGTAGTGGGGAGAGTCCCAGAGACACAGAGATGGAGAGTCTAAGGAAATCCATCATTTTACTGTTTATTATCTCAGGAAATTTGATCCTGTTATGAGTTTACTTCACGATGTTTTCCCCATGGTGGCGAATGGTAGTTTTGGGCTACACTTACGTAAGACCATCACTTTATATTCGGGAAATAGGCTTCATGCCGCAGCTCCTGAGCTGCTGCACAAACACTAGTTTGTATGCAGTGACCCAGACTAAGTTCAAAGAGCAGCTGAAGGCTGGGCTGAAATTCCTTTTTACTTCGATTCTAACACTCATTCAATGCTGAGCTGAACTGAATGATTTCACAAGCAGAACACGCTCACTCCTCATGCTTTGCCCGACGCAGCTCTCCACAGCAGGTCCAGTGATAGTGATTAATTATAAATCTCTGACTGACACAGGGTGAGCCATCCTCAGCCGCTGTCAGAGATATACTGTGAACGGGGAAAAGACTCTGGCTACCACCTAGATTAGATATTGGGCTTTGGGAATGTGTAGGGTGGGATTATTCTACCTGGAGCCCCTGTTGGAAAAGCACACATATCAGCATCTCACACAAAGTACCATGTAACTGCCCCCCATACCAATCAGAAAGTGGCTCCCATCAACCCCAGCACAAAGTCTCCCTCCACAGCAAAACTCAAATTGATTCCTGTGGACCCAACACACAACAACAAGCTGGACCTCCACTTCTGAGCACAATAATTCAACTCAAATTAATTCCCACCAGTCAGAAAGATCATGTCCAATAGAAACCTCAGCAGTGATGTTATTCTGTTTCATTGTGTCATCGGTGTGTATTCAGACATCAATGTCACTTCACATGGGCTATATAAGGCTTCCATCCCAATTCGACAATGACTGCCTCAGCCTGGACTCGCATCTTTTGTCAAAGTTTTTGTCTCTTTGGATCATTTGATCAAGGAATGAATTTGAAAAGGGTGAAATCCTCTTGTCAAACCCGTTTCACCGTATTCCGATTAATATGATACAATCCTGCCCTCTGCTGGCCGCTCACCGCCACTACAAGCACAGCTCTTTTCCAGTCTCAGAGAAGTTCAGTTACTGCATGGTAGCATCTTGAAACAGATTGAAGAAGTCTGAATATTGAACAATACGGTAAGGGATTGAAGATTGCTGCAGGATGCATAGTATCACAGTATCACAGTATCACAGTATCACATATCACATCCAATCTGCAACTGCCTCTATACCCAATGGGTTTCCGTTTCCATTACATTTCTAACTAATGACGCCTTTTGGCAATACTATCTAAATGACAAGAAACGGACTATCATCATCACTTTCAGCTATTCTGGAAGCGGCCACGATCCAATTCATCAGACATGTTTGCTTTGCTATTAATATTCACATGTCTCTTGTATTCTATGAACCGATACATTGTTTACAGAGCGGTCACTATTTTTGCCCTACATCAAGTCCTGCAGAAATTGAGCCACCAGCGCCATTCGACTACCGGGCTGCAGTTACAGTGTTTATTCTTTTTTTCAAAGCAGGGTATAACATTAACAAGCTTCAAGTCATCGGGCGTCACTCCCGTATTCAAGGAAGAATGAAAGATTATGATCAGTGCCTCCGCTAAGACCACCACCCTTCACTCAGCAACCCTCGGACATCTCTGTTCTGACACAAGAGGGCTGGAATGAAACGGGTTAACTGAAGCTGTTTGTTCGGTGGCTGTAATTAATGTCAGTCTCCATGGAATTTAACTGTGCCTCTGACAATTTGCCCTCTTCTATTTATAAGCGGCACCTTTCAATGCGTAATCCCACAGTATTATCGGGAGCATTCCATCCGCAATATGCCGGGATCATTGGCTTAATAGAGCGGCAGAGGAGAGGACAGAATTTGAGAACAATAGATTGGAATGTTACAACAATGGATCAGAACCTGAGAAGAATACATTGGAATGTTACAACAATGGATCAGGACCTGAGAATAATAAATTGGAATGTTACAACAATGGATCAGAACCAGAGAAGAATAGATTGGAATGTTGCAACAATGAGGGCGAGCTTCACCACGGCTCTTAACTTACTTACTGCAGAAGATCATTGGATAACATTAAAATGGCGCATTTACTGGGCGCTTTTCGTTATTCAAGGGGTTTACTATCCCATCCTCGCCATTCTCGGTGTCCCTGGTAAGTCTTTACATTCAGACATTAACTTGTGAAGCATGTTTAACTTCATTACAGTGCTTATCGGCTAAACTCTGGTAAGACCAGTGTCATTGTGTGGAGTTCTGATCAATAACTCTATTCCTGATCCAGGGACCCCACTCCTCCTATCTGCTCATTTCTAAGGTTCTGGGTCATGGCTGAACTTGAGGGCTCGGTTGGCCCTCCATTCTCTGCATTGTCAAGGGGATTGTCAGGCTTCGTTCCCGTCGAGTAAATTGAAATTGAGTCACACACACAAACTGCAAGCCAATATTTCCAATTCAGACCACAGGTGAGCAGTTCTGCGCCACAATTTAGTCTCCTCAGTTTCTTCTCTTGACTGACTTTTACCAACAGCCCCCAGCAGACCAGAACGCAAGGCCCATTCCCTTTACACTTTCCATGTCCCTACCTCCACGGCACCCACTGCCCCGGCGCTGCCTCATCCCTGCTTGAGCCCAGCATCCATGGCACGCTGGAGTTGGGGTGTGGGGTGGGTGCAGTTGGGGAAAGAACAACCACAGCTTCTCTAATCTGTCCATGTATCATACATCACTGGATCCACTCTGGTAAATATCACCTATACTCCCTCCCAAACCTTCATATCTTTCTGATAGTGTGGCGCCCGATGTTTGAAACAACATAAAGGGCGGGATTAAAATAGTGCTTTACGTAGATTTATTTTACCACCGTGCATTGTGTTCCCTCCACCTCTATTAACACTGTGGAGGATGCCATAAGCTCTATTCAGAGCGTTCTTAGCCTGTCCTGCCACCGGCAGAGATTTGTGCACAAACAGCCCAGGTCTTTCTGTCCTTGCACTGCCTCTGATTTGGACAATGGAGTTTGTATTCGTTACCTTATACTGGATTGTATCCTCTCCAATATTCTCCCCATCCCAACCTCTCTTTCTTCCTTTAAAAACTTTTTGTAAAGTGTAATTCTGTTTCCTAGCTCTGGTTTAATGGGTCCAATAGCTTCTTCTTCAGTTCGGTGTAGTATGTGGTCTGATATTGCTCCTGGCCAACGCCTAGAAATGTTTGGTTATACTAAAGGTGCTATATTATTGTAAGCTGTTTTTGTTGTTGTTTTTAAAATGCTCCACATGTCAGGCAGAAACTGCAGCGAGGAAGCAAACGTGATGTTTCAGGTCGCTGAGCCCTGATAATGGAGGGGTTTTGGACCTGTCAGAAACAGCCCAGCCGAAGCCCCGTGTTTGAGATCCACTCAAAGACCTGTTGGCCACAGGAGAACCCAGTCAGTAACCCAGGCAAACCAGCTTGTGTGTTACCAGACCCTGGGCGAATAAAGGAGAAGGACAGCGGAAGGAGGATTACACAGCTGGAAGAAAAACACCTGTCCAATCCAAAACTCATAGATTAGCGTTCGGCATTGTGACAACTGAATTTCACCAGGGATAGTAGGAAAGGGGGAAGGTTGCTTAGATTTGGTTGAGTGTAGAGGGTCAACAGATTTTAAGCCATGCAGGGAAAGTAAAACAGAATTTGCAATAGATTTTATTTCAAATATTACAGTAACAACCTTTTATCGCTTTAATCTCTCCAGCCTTCCAGATCATCACTGGCTTTTCCTTTATTCGTTCAGGCACAATCATATTCACACAGCTCAGGAAAGAAGAGCACAATTCAACATTTCAAGACTTGTTTAATCAAACTGGTCACTTTTGTCCCAAGCTAATTTCTATGCTTATCTTTCTTCCACACGGTTAATTTATTGTCAATTGTCATCCTGTCTCGGGGAAACTGCGGTCTATCTAAATGTGTCTCTCGCTACCTAGTGGCCATGTCAGCGGCAGATCTACTGGTCGTTATCCTCGACCTGATATTGAGACACATTCCAATCGTTTTTGCGGAACAGTTTCGTTTCCTGTATTCTATCCCTGTGTGTAATATCCATGCTGTCTTCCTATATGCCGCCACTGACTGTTCCGTCTGGTTCACTGTCACTTTCACCTTTGATAGATTTGTGGCTATTTGTCTCCACAATCTGAAAATTAAATATTGTACCGAGAAAACAGCGACTGTTGTTCTGGGAACAGTGACTATGCTGAGCTGTTTAAAGAACATCATCTGATATTTTATGCTCACAGGTGGGTATTTTCTGAGGAACGCGCCCTGGTTTTGCAATATATCATTTGTTATTCAACTCTCTACGGTCTGGATGACTATAGAATTTCTCCATCACATTCTTACCCCCTGTGTCCCATTTTTCTTGATTCTGCTGCTCAATGTTCTCACCGTTAGACACATTTTAGTCAGCAGCAGAGCCCGTAGGAGACTCCGGGCTCACAGCGGTGGGGAGAGTCCCAGAGACCCAGAGATGGAGAGTCGGAGGAAATCCATCATTTTACTAGTCGTTATCTCGGCCAATTTCATCCTGTTGTGGGCATTGTTAATATTGTTTTCTATATGGAGCCGGATATCATTCTTGGGGAATATGTATGTTGACCTTGATTATATTGTGATGGAATTGGGCTTCATGCTGCAGCTCCTGAGTTGCTGCACAAACACTGGGATTTACGCCGTGACCCAGACTAAGTTCAGGGAGCAGTTGAAGAATGTGCTGAAATATCCCTTTACTCCAATTCTTAAATCCATTGAATGACTTAAACACTGACTGACTGAAAATGTCCATTTAATTTTGTATTTCCATTGGTGGCGCGTCTGTTACTGTGGCAACAGCAGGCAAAGAGCAGGGTGGTGCTGTTATCTTTATGGTGACAGAGCAAATGGACAGAGTCTGTTCCACAGGATGTTGTTTGCTAGCCCTGCACAGAGGCCCATACTGACTGGAGCACAGAGAAATAAAGGGTCCTGTCATCAGTGAGCCCGTCCACTCCTGGTTTTCATAGCTACCAGGGCATCAACAAAAGTAGCAACAGCAAGGAGGGATGGCGTCTATCACTGGCCGCGGGAGGGATAAAACAGGTCCATGGGGTTGGCGGGTGTTACAGGCACACCAGAGCAAGAAGGAAATATAGCACCAACAGTGGGTGAGGCGCCAATTACAGGTGTACCGAGGAAGTAGGGTGATACAACAGGTGCTGCGGGGGATGGTGTGTGGTATTCCAGTTTCTCGAATGTGGAAAGGTAATACAACCGGTACACCAGCTGTGGGGGTACGGCGATGTGATAATCCCGGTATACCGGGAGGAAGAATTATTACCTGGTGCACTAGATGTGGCGCTGTAGCGATGTGATATATCAATTATAGAGTGCGAGGAGGGGTTATATAACTGGCTTTTATCTAAGTGCTGACCCTCTGAAAGTGCAGCAGTACCTCAGTATCGACACATGACACTGATCAGTACTGTGATTCTCCGACAATGTATCGCTCCCTCAGTACTCACCCTCCCTCAGTGCAGGCATTCCGTCAACGATGCCTCTCTTACAGTGCACTGCTCCCTCAGTACTGACCCTCTGACAATTCAGCACTGTGACTGTACTGAGCATACATCAATGGAGCAGTCCCTCAGTTCTGACCCTCTATCTGTGCAGCACTGTTGCAGTTCTGACCCGCTGCCAGTGCGGCGCTCCTTGCGTGCTGAACCAATGACAGTGCCACACTCGCTCTGCATTGAAACTGTGATAGTGCGTCCATACCTCAGTACTGACCTTCCGACAATGCAGCACTGCCTGAGTATTGAACCTTCAACAGTGCAGCAATCCCTCACTACTGACTCTCTGACAGTGAATCACTCCCTAAACACTGAGCCTCCAGCAGTGCAGCACTCCCTCATTACTGACCATTTGATAGTAGAGCACTCCCTCAATATTGACCCTCCAAGAGTGCAGCACTACCTCAATGCTGACCATCTGATAGTGCACCATTCCCTCATTGCTATCCCGATAAAACTGTGGAGCTTCCTCAGTATTGACCCTCTGGCAGATCAACACTGTCTCATTATAAACCACGCAAAAGTGCAGCACTGCATCAGTACTGTCCATCTGACAGTGTTGCACTCGCCCTGTACTAATCTTCCAGCAGTGCAACAATCCCTCAGCAGTTTCCATCTGATAGTACAGCACTCCCTCAATACTGACCCTCCACCAATCCAGCAATCCCTCAGTACTTACAATATGATCGTGCAGCGCTTCCTCAGTGCTCCCGCCGCGGACATTGCGTCGCTCCCTCAGTACTCATCCTCTGCCAGTTCAGCACGCTCACAGTACAGGCCATCGAACAGTGCAGCACTCCATCAGCATTGAACCACTCACCGTGTGGCGGACCCTCAGACTGACCCTCCGAGAGTACAGTGCTCCTCTCTGCCCACCCTCTGACAGTGCAGCACTCCCTCTACACTCACCCTTTGACAGCACAGCTTTCCAACAGTACGGCCTCTCCCATAAAGCAGAACTCCATCAGTACTGACCGTCTCACTGTGCAGCACTCCGGAAATGTTGACGCTCCAACACTGCAGATTCCCCTCTTTACTGACCCACCTTTTCTATCAGCTCGCACTGTCTATGTCCTCCTAATCAGTGCATCAATGTCTAAATATTGACCCTCCCACAGTGGAGCAGTACCTCAATACTGAACCTCTGACAGTGCAGCACCAGATTAATGCATACCATACGACATTGCAGCACTGCCTCATTACTGATTCTCCGACAATGCGGCACTCCCTAAGCACTGACCCTCCGACAGGGCAGCACTCCATCTGTCCTAATCCACTGACTGTGCAGCACTCTCTAATTTTGCCGCTTCCAATAGTGCACCATTCTCCCACCACTGACCCTGCAGCCTGTGATGGAAGATAGAAATAGTGAGGTTGAATATGATTAGGACATTTTACTTTAGAATTGAATCAGCGGTCACTCTTTGTTACTGCGTAGAAAACGGTTAAAGTCTTCATACAGGTTACTTTGCACATACAGTTACATCAGAGGACCATTGGAGCATTCCCTGATGGTGTGAGAATTCACTGACATTTCAGAAGCCCTTTTCGGAATCCAGTACCAGATATGGGCAATCTCCAGAAAAAATAGACATCAGAATATGTAAATTCTGTCTATGTGATAAAGTTTCACCCTTTAGCAAAGACATGTTAAAACGAAAGTAACATTCATTAATGATACGTTAGTGTGTAATCAAGAGTTATTGAGGTTTTAAGAAAGAATCCTAATAACTTGGTCCAGTGTATCGCTAAGCTCTAGTGGACTATATTCAATTCGAAGTGAACATTATCAGATACCTTTATGAAGGGCCGATGCGGCGGGGTTATAGCCTTTCAATGACCTACTTGGAATATATATATATATACTATAAAAGCATTCTGTGAAAAGTTTATAAACTAGTTCAAACAAATACAGATGATGAGAGTACTAAAACAAGGTAAACTGGTTGTAAGATTTGTTATTAGAACATATTACAAACATTTATTGACCTTATAAACACTCACAGTGACCATATAATGAGACAGTCCTAAACAATTAAACCATTATCAAAACCAGTGAAAAATAGAACCTTAAGAGGATGAATAAAGAGAAAGCAGCTTAGACAAAGAAGGAACACCACAGGTGCTAAGGGCGATCAGAATTGACAGATAGATAGGAAATCATACCATTGAAAAGCCAGCAGTGATCAAATCCTCAAGTTACCACTTCTCACTAGAGCTGTCTGCATGGCTAGACATTTCGAACTTCATTGCGCTGACCATAATCGGCTCTCTCTTCTTGGTACTTAATGTAACAATTTGCTTTAAAGCTTGATGGACGATTATAAGATATTTCTGACTGTAGCATTGAATAGTTTTATGTTATGGATTCTATATTAGAACTAAGATTATGCTTTCCATCTTTGGATATCTTTAAAATTTCATGTACTTACCTATTTAAATTGTCTTGCATTTTCTGGCTCTTGAATAAATGTTTAAATAATGTAGGAAACATAATGTCTCACTCAGTATTATGTATACGACTTCACGGAGCTCAACACTGCACGTTCCTAAAGTGGGAAATATTTTTTTATAACGAGAGCCACGGACCATTATAATATCCGTGTATTTGTAACATAGCTGAGCATTATATTGTTTTCAAAGGATAGTCTTGATGAAGGGTACGATCGCTGTTGGAATCCTTCACTCAGGGTGTGGCGGATCACTTAATCACATTAAGTCCCCAAGCAAGAGTATGTGAGAAGTGTATATTTTAAACTCGGGTGAGGGTTATTACCAGAGAAGAGGTCGTTATCTGGAACAGCCCCTGAAGGATAAAGGTTATAATCCACATCAGACCATGCGACATTGCAGCACTCCCTCAGCAATGACCCTTCGATAGTTCACTGCCCCTCAGTAAAGTCCCTCCGATAGTGCGTCACTCCCTCAGTATTGAGACTCCGATTGTGCAGCACTCTCTCATTACTGCCCCTCTGACATTCCCCGCCCCCCTCAATTGGCACTCATCCCACCTCCACCGCTCCTATACAATAAGGCAGTCGTGCATTCAATGGACCGACATGTTCTCACTGTCAAAGGTTTGGACTCCTGAAACAATATGAGAATCACAGAATTGCAGAATCGCGACTGAGCAGAAAGAGGCCATTCGGCCCATCGTGTCTAAACCTGCCGCCCGAATCAGCATCATGGCTCAGTGCCATCCTCCTGACTTTTGCCTGTAACTTTACGCATTGTATCCATATAAATAATCATGTAATGGCCTCTTGAATGCCTCGATTGAACCTGCACCCACCACACTTCCAGTTAGTCCTCTCCAGTCCAGAACCACTTGCTATGTGAATAAGAATTTCATTCCCCTCAACCTAGATTTAACAGGCCGGATTAGAAAAGTAAGAGTCACAAGGCAACGGCACTGAAACAATGGATGATCTCTCTATGAGCTTCCGTGTGTAGAGATGGCAGTTGCAATCAGTTCACTCCGGGTCGGCGGTCAAAATACTTTTTAAAAAAGTATTGAGGCAACATTAGTTTAAGCGTAACAAAATAAAAACAGAATTACCTGGAAAAACTCAGCAAGTCTGGCAGCATCGGCGGAGAAGAAATCAGTCAACGTTTCGAGACCTCATGGCCCTTCAGCAGAACTGAAGCATAGTTTCAACAAGGGAGAAATATAAATTGGTTTAAGGTGGGTGGGGGGGAAGAGACACATTGAGGGTGTGGTGTGAGCAGATAATCAAAATATGTCAGAGACAAAAGGGTCAAAGAGGTGTTGAAGGTGGTGGTCTTTGTCTGAGAAAAGTGCTA
Organism: Cetorhinus maximus; assembly: GCF_964194155.1. Lineage (NCBI taxonomy): Eukaryota > Metazoa > Chordata > Chondrichthyes > Lamniformes > Cetorhinidae > Cetorhinus > Cetorhinus maximus. The sequence continues at coordinate 1,724,068 of NW_027596103.1, read as the reverse complement.
ATTAAGAATGCAAGACAGGATATTCAAAGTACAGCTCTAGTGGGGGTGGGGTGGAAAGACTGAAGGTTTTAGTTTTAGATTTAAAAATAATGGAAATAGGTGGGGAAAGAAGAATCTATATAAATTATTGAAAAAAAAGGCGGGTGGTGGGGGGAAAGAAACGGGGTGGTACTAAAACCTTTAGTCTTTCCACCCCACCCCCACTAGAGCTGTACTTTGAATATCCTGTCTTGCATTCTTAATTAGCACTTTTCTCAGACAAAGACCACCACCTTCAACACCTCTTTGACCCTTTTGTCTCTGACATATTTTGATTATCTGCTCACACCACACCCTCAATGTGTCTCTTCCCCCCCACCCACCTTAAACCAATTTATATTTCTCCCTTGTTGAAACTATGCTTCAGTTCTGCTGAAGGGCCATGAGGGCTCGAAACGTTGACTGATTTCTTCTCCGCCGATGCTGCCAGACTTGCTGAGTTTTTCCAGGTAATTCTGTTTTTATTTTGTTTTGGATTTCCAGCATCCGCAGTAGCTTTTAGCTTTTTGTTTTTATATTAGTTCAAGCGTCATCAATGAGCATTGAGGGTGTGTAAGGTCCATATGTTCTTCATATCAGTGAAATATTTTCAATATGAGGATGCGTAAACTAAGGTTTATTTGACAAGATACCAGAAGATGCCAGGTCACCGTGGAGATGATTGGAGTTTTGGGAGATTCTATGGTTTCAATTGATCTGCCAGTTTGTTGAGATTGTTTAGCTGCAACTGGGACAGGCGCAGTGAGGCAATCCCCAACCAGATTGTGACACAAGTATATTTTCACTTTAATGTGGGGGCCAGACAGCACCCAATGGAACAGGTGTCTCTTTCCTGAGTGCTGCTATGACTCGAAATATGTATTTTAGAACAATCTTATCAAGGTGCATGTTCACCTTCACAGGCCTGAAACATGGACAGGTTCTGTTTCTGCAACGTTAGGTCGTGTATGTGTTGGCATTAATTTTCCCAAATTTGCTAGATTCTGGGAAGGTCCCATCAGACCGGAAAGCAATAAATGTAACCCCTCTGTTCAAGAAGGGAGGAAGCGGAATCAGGGAACGATAGGCCAGTTAGCTTAACGCCTGCCGTGGGGAAGGTGTTAGAATTCATCGTTAACGGGGTTCTAGCTGGGCAATTGGAAAAACTCAAGGTAATGGGTGAGAGTCAGAATGGTTTTGTGTAAGAGGAATCATGGTAAACCGATTTATTTGATTTGTTTGATGGGGCAACTTGCGCCGTGGATAAAGGGGAACCTGTAGATGTGCTGTGCTTGGGCTTCCAGAAGACATTTGATAGGCTGCCACATGAAAGGTTATTGCAGAAAACAAAATCTCAGTTTATAGGGGGTAATAAAGTAACACGGATAGAACATTGGCTGGCTAGATCATTGGCAGGGGCGGGGCAGGATGCTCCTTTGTCAGAGTGGGGGAGGAACATTTTGATCCACTGTGACAGCGCGGGTCCATTTGCTCTATTGTCAGAACAGAGGCGGGGCCTTTTGCTCTTTTGCTAAAGCGGGGTGCGGCCTGTTGGCCAATGTCAGGTCGGAGGCGTGGCTTGCTGCTTCATGGTCGGAGAGCAGGCGGGGCCTGTTGCCCCATTGCGAGAATGGCGTCGGGGCCAGTTGCTCCATTTTCGGATCTGAAGCGGGACCTGTTGCTTCAGTGTCAGAGGGGTGGCGGGGCCTGTGGATAAATTGTTAGAGCGCTGGCGTGGCGGGGCCTGTTTCTCTATTGTTAGATCGCTGGTGTGACCTGTTGATGCATTCTCAGCGCTGGGGCTGCACCGATGCTCTTTTGTCAGAGCGGAGGCGGGGCCTGTTGATTCATTTTTTGAGCGGGAGCGGGGCCTGTAACTTCAATGTCAGAGCGGAGGCGGGTCCTGTTGACACATTGTCAGAGGCGGGGCTGCGTTCGATGCTATTTTGTCACAGCAGGGGCGGGGCATGTTGCTCCTTTGTCAGAGCGGAGGGAGGCCTGTGGCTCCATTGTCAGAGCAGACGCGCGGCCTGTTTCTCCAGCGTCAAAGGGGAGGCGGGGACTGTTGCTCCCTTGTCTGCACGGGAGCCGTGCGTGTTCCTGTATTTTAAGAGTGGGGACGGGGCCTGTTACTCCATTGTCAGAGCGGGGCCGTGCATGTTACTCCATTGCAATACCGGGGGCGGGGTCTGTTAACCTGTTTTCATAGCGGAGGCGGGGCCTGTTTCTCCATTGTAAGGGAGGGGGCGGGGCCCGATGCCCCATTGTCAGAGCGGGGGCGTGGCCTTTTGATACATTGTCAGAGCGGGGGCCTGGCATGTTACTTCATTCTCACATCGGGGGCGGTGCCTGTTACTCCATCGTCAGAGGAGAGGCGGGGCCTTTTGCTCCATTGCCGGAGCGGAGGCGTGGCCTGTTACTGCATTGACAGCACTGGGGCGGGGCCTGTTGCTCTATTGTCAGAGTGGGGACAGTATCTGTTACTCCATTTACAGAGCGCGGGCATGGCATGTTTCTCCGTTGCCACAGCAGGGATGGGGCCTGTTACTCGGTCTTCAGAGCGGGGGTTGGGACTGTTTCTCCATTGTCAGAGCGGAAGCGGGGCCTGTTGACACATTGTCACAGCCGGGGCTGTGCCCGATGCTCTTTTGTCAGAGCAGGAGCGGGACATGATGCACTTTTGTCAGAGCGGAGGGTGGGCTGTTGCTCCAGCGTCAGAGTGGAGGCATGGAACTGTTCCTGCAATGTCAGAGTTGAGTCGGGACCTGTTTCTCCAGTGCCAGAGCAGAGGCGGGACCTGTTGCTCCAGTGTCAGAGCGGAGGCGGGGACTGTTGGTCCATTGTCAGCATGGGGGCGGGGCGTCTTGCTGTATATTCAGAGTGAGGACAGGGCCTGTTACTCCATTCTCGGAGCGGGGCCGTGGCATGGTATTTCATTGCCACACCGGCTGTGGGGCCTGGTAAACTGTTTTCGTCCCGGGGGCGGGCCTGTTTCTCCATTGTCAGGGAGGAGGCGGGGCGCGATGCCCCATTGTCAGAGCGGGGGCGGGTCCTGTTGCCCCATTGTCAGTGCGGGGGCGATGATGTTACTCCATTGTCATAGCGGAGGCAGGGGCTGTTGCTTCATTGTCAGAGCGGTAGCGGGATCTGTTATTCCGTTGTCATAGGGGAGACGGGATCTATTGATCTATTGTGCGACCTATGCTCTTTAATCCGAGCGGGGGCGCGACATGTTGATCCACTGAGAGAGCTTGGGCGAGGCCTTTTCCTCCATTGTTAGAGCGGAGGCGGGGCCTGTTGCTCTTTCACCAGAGCGGGGTGGGGCATGTTCCTCCATTATCGAGCGGGGGAAGGGCCTGTTGCTCCACTGCCATTTCGGATGCATTATACTGCATCTGCAATGCATTTGCCCATTGACGCAACGTCTCCCAATCACACTGAAGCATCTCTGCATCCTCCCCAGAGCTCACCCTCCCACTCAGTTTTGTGTCAACTGCAAATTTGGAGATATTGCATTTAATTCCCTCATCAAAATCATGAGTCTAAATTGTGACAACTGGGGACCCATCACCGATCCCAGTGGTACCCCACTAGTAACAGCCTGCCATTCGGAAATGAAACCCGCTTATTCCTACTCTTTGTTTCCTGTCTGCCAACGAGTTTTCTATCCAGCTCAATACACGACCCCCAATCTCATTTGCTTTAATTTTACACGCCAATCTCTGATATGGGATTTTATCGAAAGCCTTCTGAATGTCAAAATAAACCACGTCAACTGGCTCTCCGTCATCGACTCTACCATTTACATCCTTGAAAACTTCCAGTAGACTTGTCAAGCATGAATTCCTTTTCGTAATCCCATGCTGAATCTGTCCGATTCTGCCACTTTTCATTTCCACACTGCTCAACTATCAAATCTTTCATAATTAACTCTATAATTATCCCCACTAACTTCGTCAGGCTGCCTGATCTATAATTCCCTGTTTTCAGTCTACCTCCGCTTTTAAATAGTAGGGTTGCATTAGCTAACCTCCATTCTGTTGGTACTGTCCCAGACTCTATAGGATCTCGGAAGATGACCATCAATGCCACCAGTATTTTACAGCCGCTTCTTTAGTTACTCTGGGGTGTAGATTGTAAGTCCCTCCGGTTCTATTTGCCTTCAATCCCATCAATTTCACCAACATAATTTCTCTACTAATGCTGATTTCTTTCAGTTCCTCGCTCTCACTAAACCCTATGTTTCCCCACATTTCTGGTATGTCATTTGTGTCCTCATTTGTGAAGACAGATCCAAAGTATGTATTTAGTTGTTCAGTCATTTCTTTGTCCTCCTTCGTAGATTCCCCTGTTTCTGACTGTAAGGGACGTACATTTGTGTTCACCAATCGTCTCCTGTTCACACACCTATAAATAAAAATACAGTCCCGTTATGTTTTCCCTGCAAGCTTACACTCGGACTCAGTTTTCCCCTTCTTAATCAAACCCTTGGTCCTCTTTTTCTGAATTGTAAAATTTTTCTATTCATCAGGTCTGTTTCTTTTTCCAGATCAATTTGTATGCCCCTTCCTTGCATCTAATGCTATCCCTAATTGCCCTAGTAAACCATGATTTGCCCAGCTTTCCCATTTGACAACATGCATTATTTTCAAATTTGCACACCAGCCTTCGGAACAATACATTGCTGAAGCAAATTGATAACAAGCCTATCACAATAATGCACAATGAGCAAACGGAACACCCTTCAACAGAATTTAAAGGAAAGTGAAATGTATAATGAACAGATAGAATAATAAAACAAAGAGGAACCAGAAGCGTTTAGAATCAATGTCGGATCTAAAACTTTGGAAGGCAAAGAAGAACTACAACATTTACTTTTCGCCTAACATAACAAAGTAATGGGAAAACATGCCACAGAGAAGCTGTTATCAAAAAGGAATCAGCAATAAGTCAGGTTCATTAAAGGACAGGCAAGATAAACTCAGATAATGGCATTAAAATGGAGAAATAACTTTCGTTTATTTTGCCTCATTTTTAACAGTGAATTTAACATTACACCATTACAACCGCAATATAAATCTCATTCTCTGTTTTCAACGCTCCAAACCCTCTCAGTTCTGGTCTCCCTCTCCCTCTGTCTCATTTATATTCTTCTGTATGTGTCCTCTTCATTTGCTGCTTAATTTCTGCCCCTCTTCCTCTACCTGGTTAAACGTTCTAAATTACGTCTGCACCTGTATAGTTTCTGTGCCAACACAGGAACTTATTGTTTTATCTTAGTTGTTTCTCGGTGCCTTTGGCATGGTCAGCATTTGTTGCCCATCCTTAATTGCCATTGAACTGAGTGGTTTGCTTGACTATTTCAGAGGATAATTAAGGGGCAACCACTTTGTTGTGGATCTGGAGTCACAAGTAGGCCATGCTACGAACGGATGACAGGTTTCCTTTCCTAAAGAACATGACTGGACCCCATAGAATTTTTGCGACAAACGTTTCATTGTGGCCATTACTGAGAATGGCTTCCCAGTTCCCGATTATCAATGGAATTACAAATTGCAACATCTACCGTGCTGAAACCTGAACCCTGGCCGCCTGGATTAATAGTGCAGTGACAATACCGCTAAACCAACGTCTCCGCGTCCCCCGGCCCTGTAAGACCTTAACTCCGCTTCTACAGCCCCAGTTTTTAAAAAGATCTGCCATGGATGTGCGAAATTGACTTTGAAACTTTCAAAATATTTCTGTAAATCTGAGGGATGTTTATGTTTGAATCTAAATTCTGCTTTAGATCTGGCTCTCCCTTGACTAAGCAAAAATCCAGAACAATTTTAATCCCATTTCATTTGAAGTGAATATAATCAACCGTTTATCTACACTTGCTAACTCGGGAGTCGAGAATGAGGTCACACCGTCTGTGAATAAAACTCCATTACCGAGTGTTAATGTTTGGAGCAATTTCTTCAGACAAAGGTTTGTCACCTTTGAAATTCCCACCACAAAGGGCTGTGGAAGTTCAGCTGTTTGTGCATATTTTGGACGGAAATTGCTAGGTTTTGGACTATGAATCCTGTAAAGATCCTGTAGGAAGGGAGTGTTAAATATATGTCAGCATTATTATACTAATTGGCACTGCAACATGGAAGGGCCAAATGGCATAACGCTGATTCTATTTCTGATATTTGCTCTTTAAACCTACCTGGTTCATTTTTTCCCCTTATTGCTGACAGTCTGCCTTTGTAACTGAAGCTGTTTCATCGTCTTCCAAATTTGCATCACACATTTGAATAAACTGTTAGCAATTGCTGCTGATCAACTGTTCATAAATAGATAGGGAGAACTAATGCTTCGGGGAAGGCAGCATCATAGGCAGGTTAAATAACATGGAACAGGCTTTTCTAGAAACCATCACATAGTGGCAGGGGATTAGAAAGGAACAGGTTAGCAAAGCTATGGAAAAAAATCACCTTCATATAATAATTGTCCTTTTGGTTTTCATCTTCAGCGATTAATCTGGCAAGGGGCGGTTGGGAAATGGGGGGGATCTGCGAGGTGATTTTATGTAAGTTAGAGGGCACAATCCTTGCCCAGTTATTATGAAACCCAACAAAATTGTATTGACGGAATTAGGCTTCGAACAGAAACCACAGGAGAAATGAAGTATTGTTTTACGTGCAAAAGGGAACACCATCTATCAGAAATGAATGGCTCGATCTGACAAGGATTCGGGAAAAAAATTGGAGCAAGAAATTCCAAAAGAAAATAATATATTCTGTTTGGGGAGGGGTTGGGTTGGAGCGGGGGAACTCGTATTCTGGCAATGGGAATGTAATTTGTATTATTTAACGGTAATGAAATATAGACAAACAACTTTGAAAGCACTTTAAAAGTGATCAGTATTATTCAGTTGAAAAATGTTCAACTAAAATAAGAACAAAAATTGAAACACACTGGATAAATTAATGGAGCAAAACAAAACGACTTTTAAAGTTTTAAGCCTGCATTGTACACTGACAATAAAGGAGAGGATGCCGAAAAGCAGATCTCTCTTTCTTTCTCTCTCTCTCTCTCTCTCTCTCTCTCTCACTCTCTCTTTCTCGCTGTCCCCTTTCTCCCGATCGACCTCCAAGGCAAGATTATTATTGAATCATTTAACTTCACGCAAGCGCAGAAAACACAGTGAAAATGTTTCACGCGATGACGTCAGCTTTTACATTCCCGGAAATATAGATTTTTTTCTGCCATTATTATTCGAGAGAAGTTTCCTTTTGCTTTGAACCTGAGCCGTAGATCTGCCTCACCATCTCACCCACTTCCATACCAGGCATCGTTTTGTTATATTTAATCTTACAGGGATACATATCTGCTCGATTATGTATAAATATTTGTAGGATTATCTAAAAGTTGGCGTTACCAGACAAGGGGCAGCCACTTATTAATAAGATGTGAACATTTTTTTTCACTCAAAGCGTTGTGATGCTTTGTACATTTCTGAGACAGATAACAGCAGGTTGATCGGTCGTCGAGTTTCAACAGGGCATGATTCAATCAAACCTTTTGATGTGATTGGGATGACTGGCTGTATGTAGACTGTTAGCGTTTGGTGAAAAGTAAAGTATTAGATGCAACTGAATTGAATGGAGCTGCAAGCTGAGATGACAAAATCAGCTAATCCTGCGTCTATATCATATATCCTGATGATCACATGCGTTCAATGTGTTTCGCTCCGGTCAACTTCTGTGCTTGTTTTCTCCATACTTTTCACAGCCTGCTCTGCAACAGAAGCGATTTCGTCATTATACAAATTTACCTTCAACATTCAAATATTTGGCATGCAATTTGTTCATGCTGAACACAGTATTTACATGTGGGATTCAGGTTCTTCAACGAAGGGAGGATCAGGGATATGTTAAACAACGCCAAGTTCTTTCTAAAGCCCAACTAATCTTGGAGGGAATTTACACTTGAGTCGTTATCTCTTTGTTACAGGGCAAAATGCTTACCCCTTAAGCAAATCTACAAAATCAGTGGTCGTGAAACTAGACTTTGAACATTCACCGACACAGATATGAGAAAACATATTAGGTTGAAATACAGGCATTTCCAATCAGAATACAGTTAGAAATTCCTGAGCAAGATTGATAAATACACAAGGGGGAACAAACTCCAAAATATGACCAGCCAGTAATCTGTTGGTATTGTCGCAGTGAGAATGTAAATTGTGCATTTAAACTGGAATAGAGTATTGATGAGAGAGAGAGAGATTAGCACTGGGAAATATGTGTTTATCAGTGATTAATAGGCTCCTGTAATAATATGTTATACCAAAACAAGCAATAGACAAAAATAGATAACAATATAAGTTCCTGGATGAATAAAAGGAGACAGCAAGATATTTTTTAAAAATGAGTGAAAAGCATGCAATAACTGTAATGGCATCGAAGAAGAAGACGACAAGAAGCAAATCAAGGGTTTCAGGAAGAAAACAAAAATAAAAAGGAAGACAAAGAAAAACTTCGAATTTAAATAATGAATGAATAAATTACAGAATCAATAAAATACCCGAAAGATAAAATTGAGAAAGGGCAAATCAGAATAGGAACAGCTATAACAAGGATACATTCAGTAAATATAAGCTCGGAGGAAATAACAGAGTTACCCTCTCCCCGCTCTCTCTCCATCTAATTCATTCCATCCCCCTCTCTCTCCCTGCATTACAACCTCACTCTCTCGCTCTCATTCTTAAAATCATTTTATATCACTACAACATAAATGACTCTATCCGCCCATTTTTCTACACATTTTTTTTCGGGGGGTGGTGGGTTGTTGCCTGGTTGTGCGGCTATGTGGGGGTGGGTGCGGGATGTACCGCCAGAATGACGGGACACACTCTGAGAATAAGAGTGGCTATTTCGGGCTAAGGTGTGGAGCATTTTCATCTCAAAAAGATTTGTGAATCATTGGAATTCTCTTCCCCGAAGGCCTGCGGATGTTCAGCTGCTGAGTATATTCAAGGCTGGAATGTAAGGGTTTTGGTAACAAAGGATAGGAAGGTACAGCAGGAAAGCTAATGAAATTCATGGATCAGGCATCAAAATGTTTAAAATCAATGGAATGTCAAAGGGCGAATTGCTTCGTGTTCGTTTAATTTCTTAAGTCATTATGCGTGCGATGCACTTTGCGCTTATACACATGTTATTTGTGTATTTCTGGCAGCCTGTCAGCGTAATTGAAATGTTCTCTTCAAAATGAAAATAGACCTTAAACACTTTGAATAAGTTGTAAATATTTTCTGCTGTTGGAGGAGCGCATTTACATAACAGGGACAGGTGCCTCGGGAAGGGCGAATGACGGCCGGCTTGAACAGAATGAATAATGACATTCCAGGTAGCAGAGATATTGCAAGCTATTAAATTTAAATGCAAAGGTAAAGGTCAAGATATTAACAAGGCTAAGAAATGAGCAAAATTCATGGAGAGTAATCATAGAAATTTCAACCAGTGCAATCAGTCAGGGATGGAGTTCTGGGGAAAGGGGAAAATGCAATGGGGCCTTTAGTGAGTACAGGACACGGCCTTAACCATTATACAGCGAGTCCACCGTAAAAGGATTTAGACATTGGAACCAAACCAGGGCAGTTAGGAGCAATCATGATAGCTGAAAATCGACGCATCATCATCCACTTAATTAACTGTGCAAAACACTCCAAATAAGGTCTCACCAAGGCTCCAGATATTTGCTTCGGCAACGAAATAGAAAGATACGAGAAAGAACGATAGAGAGAGAGAGAGGGGGGAGGGGGTGCATTCGGGACAATCTAGTCCCAAGAAAGGAGAAACAAAAAAGCCAAGCATAAAACATCCACATGAATAAAGGAATCTGAACAACAATACAACTGAAGATAGAAATCCTTCAGAGAGTAGAATGACGATAAAGGAGAGTCGGGCGGAACGCACATCAAGAGGTTAGGGACGAATATTGAAGCGGAAGGGAAGCAAATGCTTGGCAGTAAATCATTAATGAATAAATCAGCTAAACCCTTCAATATCCTACAAAAATAACACACTGCATATCATTAGAGGTTTAGAGACAGTATGGATGTATTGGAAAGAATAAACATAGAGGCATTGGTGGCGATATTCCATGTTTATATCTCTCACTGTCTCTCTCTATCTCTCCTCAGTCAGGATTATATTTTTAACAGCACGCCCTTAGTTAAACACTTTGACAGGAGCTGAGCACGCACACGAAATATAATTAACATAAGAAAATTAGCTTTCAAACCACTTTTAAATAATCAGCTTCTCTGGATGTGCCGGACTACCAGAGTGGCATTAGATCCCAGATGATTTTGCGTTTAATCGGGAGGGATATAGATTGATTGCTTTTAACCTCTGCCTCAGACCTGCCACCCCATCTAATCAAACATCATTCCTATTTTTTTTTTATAAAATGTGATATTGCACAAATACACCTGCTCTCTGGATAGTTGTGATCTTGTAGGCACAGAGTAACTGTCATCGATTTAGGTGTAATATATAGTGAAATGTCTTCAATCAAAGAATTGAGAATCTTTGACACCCTCTACCGCAGAGAGTTGCAGATGCTCGGCCTTTTAGTTTTTACAAAACAAATTTCATCAGCGATTTTGGTACAAAGTTGTTTATAGACGTTGGGAAAATTTCAGAAGTGGAGCTAAGGTAAAAGATCAGGCATGTTTAAAGTGAGAGTGAAAATAAGCTGCAAATAACACGTCGCCTCCACCAGCTACTACAACTGAAGTTCATATGACCTCATGTCTGCAGTCATCTTCGGCCTATTATCATTATATGCATTTTTAGGTCATTTTTTCACAGCTTGTCTCTCTCTAAATAATGCTATCTGGATTATGATGTGCCACGCCATAGCGTAACACACAATATAAACTGTATATAGTCAGGATATTATTGATGTAGAATTGGTAATAGGGAGGTTGCAGGGAGATGGAACAGGTGGGACATTTTCAACTTGTCAGGCTGGAACTCATGGAGGACCGCAGGGATTACTGCTGGCGAAACCGCTATTTACAAACTGTGTCAACAGATGGAGAGTAATGTATATACATTTGGTGAACAGACAACAGACGGTTACAATTGTAAAGTATAGGGAGGGCACGAATAGGCTGCAAAGAGAGACACACATTTTAAATGAAGGGGGAAGCAAGGAGTCAGACGTTGTCTGATGTTTAAATTTAGGAATTTATATACGTTTTTAGAAAAGAGAATAAACAGAAGAATTTTCAAGTTATGAAACGTCTGAATATTGAGCTTCACATAAACTTAAGTTTATTATTACAGGAACAAGGAACGAGGTCATTTGCTTGGAGCTAAAGAAAGTCATGGGAAGGCAAAGTACATGTGGCCGTAAACTGCAAGGGCATTTTTGCACGAGATTAATGCAATATATAAACATTTATATGGGCTTTGATGAGACCGGGAAAGGAGTAGCGTGTGAAATTTTGGTCTCATAAACGGAGAATCATAATTTCCTTGAAAGAAGGTACAGTAAAGGTTCACGCTGTTGGTGTCTGGGATGAAAGGGTTAACCAGTGATTAAAAGCTGAATCAATTGGGCCTCCATGCAGGATCATAGAATAAGGGGTGTCCTCAGTGATAAATGCACGGATTTAATAGTGGTTAACAAGAGTAGACAGTGAGAGACACGTTTCCAATGCCTGGGAAATAGATCACATGTGCACATTGAGAGCCTTACGGATCGATCGTTTTAGCTTGAGACGAGTTGAAATTTCTGCATTCACGCTTTGTGGATCTTGGAGATTCCCGACACCAGTGGACTTTGTCTGCTCCATCGTTCTGTGCATTCAAGGGGCTGATATAGACAGTTTTAGCTTTTTTAGAGAATCAAGGGATATGGGGAGCTGGTGTGAAATTCAACTCGAGGCTGCAGATGAGCCATGATTGTGCTGAATAGCGGTGCAACTCCAACACAAAAACAAAAAATGCTGGAAAAACTCAATGGCCTTCGTGGCCTTCTAAACTTCATATAAGTTATTAGTCACTACAGTGAATAGTTGAGATCCTTGTGGGACACCGGCAGTCACAGCCTGCCAATCGTTATCGTTGTCCATTGCCTCTGTACTGTCGCTTCTTTCCACTGATCTTTAGCCAAAGTAATATTGCCTTCAATTTCATCGGTATGAAACTTACCTGACAGTGTCTTATGCAAGACTTTATGAGATGTCCCCCGGATGTTGATACACATAAAAAACACAGACATTCCTCTGTAAAACACTTGAGTGAAGGCTTGAAAACATTAAATGCAATTCTTCAGGCAGAACTTGCAATTTAAAAAATAATGTTGGCTTCCTCTGATCAGCTGAAACATTGCAAGGCTTTAACACGCGCTTTATATCATAGTGACCTGTCGTAACTTCCCTACAACAAAGCTTAGTCCAGCTGACCTAGAATTTCCTGGTTTCCTTCTGATATATTTCTTAAAGGGCGGAGTGAAATGTAAGATTTTCAAAGCTTAAGGAGTGGGAGCCAAGTATACAGCATTGTATAAGTTTATAGTTAAAGAGACCTGTAGCGCTTGGCTACATCCTCTAATATCCTGCAATAAAACAATCCGGTCCTGAAATTTGTAAGTGTTTTGTGTCATTAATTTCTCCAATAATATTATCCTGCTGACGTGAACTTTGTGGAGCCTTTTGTTTCCGATTTACAATTAATTTCCTTGGGATGCCTGGCATGTTGACCTCTCCCTTCAATGCAAATACTACACGAATGCAATTATTCAGAATAGAAGCAAAAAAACCGCTGATTCTGGAAATCCACAACAAAAATAAAAATATAAATACCTGTACAAATTCATCAGATCTTAAAGAATTATTCAAAATGTCTGCCCTCTCGTTATTTTCATTGACAATGGCGGGATTGTAAGATGCAACTTGCCTCAGATCGCTTCTGGCTATTCCATTCTTTGAAACATGGAACATCAGAGCAGGGGTAGGCCATTTAGCCGTTATACACTGCTCCGCAATTCAGTGTCATTATGGTGTTACTTTATCGTAACTCTGCACTCTCTTGCTCTCCCCAGGTTTCTTAACACCTTGAGTGTCCATAAATCTATCAATTTCCTTATTAAATATATTCAGCGACCTGGCCAATACAGCCTTTTGTACAGGAGAATGCCATAAGTCTACCTGAACCTGAGTGAATACATTTCTCCTCATCTCAGTCCCAAGTGCATATCCCTTTACCTGAGCATCTGGCCACATTATTTCGAGCCACCGCCAGAGGAAACATCATCACTGCATGTTCTATGTCCGTCCCTGTCTGAATGTTCTATATTCAATGAGACCCCCTCCCTTTCACCTAAATTCCAGCAAATACAGACTAATGCCGCCCAATTTATCTTCATGCGGCAATCCTGCCATCCCAGGAACCATCCTGCTGAACATTCGTTGCACTCCCTACATAGAAATGCATAATTTCCTAGGGACGGAGAGCAAAGCTGCGGGCAATACTCCACGTGTGGTCTCACCAAGCGCCAGTAATGCTGCAGGAAGCCATCCTTGCTCCTGTGAGCAAGTCCTCACGCAATGAATTCAAAATCACCAATTCCCATATTTCTCCCTTAACTAATATTCTGCTAGGTACATACCATTGTCATGATTATACATGGATATTTTGGCATTCAGTGCAAGCTTAATTAAATATTATGATTTGTGATCCCTCAGAAAGAAGAATGCAGCAAAGAGGAACCGGTAGCGTTTAGATTTAAGGTCAGGATAAAAAGTTAGGAAGGCAAAGAGGAACTATGACATTTACTTTTTGCCTTACATAACAAGAAACAGTAAAGCAGACCATAGGGAAGCTAATGTCAAAAAGGATCACAGCATTATACGAAGGAATGTGACTGCACTGGAGGAGGTGCAGAAGGGATCACCAGGAGGTTGCCTGGGAAGAAACATTTAAGTTATGAAGAGAGGTTGGATGGACTTCGATTGTTTTCTTTGTAACAGAGAAGAATGAGGGGCGACCCGATGGAGGTGTACAAGATTATGAGGTGCGTGGACTGGGCGGAGATGGAGCAGCTGTTCCCCTTATTTAAAGGGTCAATCACGAGGGGACACATGTTCAAGGTGAGAGGCAGGAGGTTCAGGTGGAATATGAGGAAAAACTGATTTACCCAGAGGGTGGTGACGTTCTGGAATGGACGGCCTGGGAGGGTGCTGAAGGCGGGTTGCTATACATCCTTTATAAATACCTGAATGAGCTCTTGGCACGTGAGAACATTCAAGGCTACGGGCCAAGTGCTGGTAAATGGGATCAGGTAGGTTGGTCAGGTGTTTCTCACGGGTTGGTTGAGGACTCGATTGTCCGCAGGGCCTCTTCTGCGCTGCCGGATTCTGTGATTAAATCAGGTTCATTAACGGGCGGACAGGGTAACTCAAGTCATGAGCTGATAAATAACAAATAATTATATCCCATCACGTTTAGAAATCAACGTGACTTTACACATTTACACTCACAACATTTTCTTCATTCTCCCTTGTGGACGCTTCAAAACCCCTCAGACCAGATCTCCCTCTCTTTCTGTCTCATTAGTATTTATCAGGGTGTTTCCTCTTTAATTTCTGCTCTATCTCTGTATTCTCCCATATCTGTGCCAACGTTCTAAATTAAGACGGCTCCTTTGTCGTTTCTTGTGCCAGCAGAGCAACATTTTGTGTTATGTTATTCTTTCATCGATGTCACTGGCAAGGCCGGCATTTATTACCCAACCCTAATTGTCTTTGAACATGCGAACAAGGAGCAGGAGCAAACCGTTGAGCCTCTCGGGTCTACACCTTCATTTAACAAAGTCACGGCTGACCTGATAGTTAACTGAAATCTACATCCCCCCTACCCCCCAGAAGCTCTCTGCCCCTTACTTGTCAAGAATGTATTCAGCTCTGCAATAATAAATGTATATATACATAGAGGCAAGTCCGAGAACGCAGGGGGTCAAGGGAAATTTAAGATGGATTCAGAAAAAGAAAAGAAGTTTCGGGAAGGTACCGAAGCTCAGTACGTCAGAGTCCCTAGGGGAGTATTAAAAGTGCAATCGGGATCTTACAATGGAAATGATGAAAGCCAAGACAGTGCAGGAGAAATCATCGGTGGGGAGAATAATGGAAAAACCAACGGGTTGTTTTAATGTAGACAAATGGCAAAATAATAACTAGGGAAAGGGTGGGGCCAAATAGAGGCCATAGCGGCCGAAAATTCCTTGCTTTACGTCTGACACCTTTCTTATTTGGCGGATTGACAGACAATATTTCCAAGTGTAAGGAGTGGTACATAAGTGTAGAAATCGCTGCAAGTTTTTGATTAGGGCACCTGCAATGTTCCCAAATACGTCCTTTAAACAGCTGGAAGTAAACAATCCGGTCTTGGAGATTTGTCCCTTCCGCTTGTCTTTAATCTCTCCATAACAATTATTTGTGTTAAAATTAACTTTGCTGAATCCTTGTTCCTGATGCAATGATAGTTCCATTGGGATGCCTGACATGCTGAGCTCTTCCTCTAGAGCAAACGCTGCGACAATGTTACTATTTATCATGCCTGGTACTTGCTTATGTTTATTGACAGTAACAGATTATCAGTTATCAATTGGCCTGTATTGCTTATGCCAACCGTACTTTTCCTAATGTAACTGAAAAATATTTATGTGCTTATTCGAATATTGCGCGCAACTTTATTTCCACATCCTTACTTTGTGCATGTTCTCTTTTTTAGGGTGTTTTGTCTTAGATCAACATAGGGTTGAGGATGGGGGAGGTTGTCGGGAGCATGGGAGGAATAACATTTTGATCCAGCAATCGGCAATGACCGGGAACTCGCTGCCTTTGATGGTGGAAGCAGAGATAGGCAATGATTCCAAAAGTATATTGTTTAAGCACTGGCAGGAAATCATATGCAGGGGCATGGGGATATTAGCCGAATTTGGCTAACCGGATTATCCAAGAACTAGAATGGACTGGATGGGCTGATTGTCGTCATTCTTTGTCCTAATGACTCTACGATGTAATTTCACTTTGGCCAACACCTTTTTCAGCTCCTCGAAGTGAGACTGTCGGAACTGACCTCCCTGGCTGCCTGCAACCATTCACTTCTGATTATTGTTTTAGGCTGTTCTGCACCATCCACCTCAGAGAAGTGGTCTCCCTCCCCCTGCCTACACCTGGACAAAAGGACCACAACATGGCCTTGGGAACCCACACTCATTAAAATTGCTTAAGTTATTTTTAAAGACACCCCTACAGGGACACTCAGCTTCAACCTCCTTTGAATAAGTGCGGGTCATGTTTCTTCTGGACTGCATCTCTTAACTGCAACTCAGGGTCACCTTCCCTACGTTTAGCAAGCGATCACCGAGTGGAGCTCTTGCCTGAAGGCTTCACTCAGGCAAATGAGATGTAGCAGGAAGTGAAACGCCTTCCGCCCTAATAAGTTCAGTGAGTGATGTCACTACCCGTGTGTGTGTGATTATAAAAGCAGCACAATCTCGGAGTTTCGATACAGAAAACATCAACTCCAGCATCCTGATACTAACTCTGAGGAAATCCAACTAAGATGGAGAAAACTGTCATCTTGCTGATAGCAGTTCTCATGATGACACAGCACAGTCCTATTGCTGGATTACAATGGGGCGGCAAAGGTATGTGCTTGTAAATTTCTCCGATTATTCAGAGGCCAGTGCTCGGATATTTATATTTTTAAACTAAGTTATTCGATTTGAGAATCATGTTTTAAGCTGCTGCATTAAGCTGATTGTTTGTGAGACTGAAAGTTTTAACATGAGCTAGTTCTACAGGTTAATTAGTGGAATGTTCAGTTACTAGCTTAGCAGCTAGACAGAATTGTCGGTCTTGGGAGCTGTTCTAAGCAGAACAGCAATAGAAGGGCAGCTCTGAGTAGGTGGTTCATTCCGGACGAGTCATTTGATCGTCAAACTCTGCAGTTGGTCTCAGTCCCAACGCACTACATAGGGGTAACCATCACTGATACCTGCTGAAAAGTGAGAGAGCATATACTGTGTGTGAGGACAGGATCGGATGTTCCCTCAGTACAGCTCCCTCAGTCAATTTCACGGACTCTCACTGTCCGTCTCCCAGGTGAAAAATGAGGAAAACGGAGGAAAAGTGGAAGTGATTCTGATAACGCTACCGAAACATCAGTCAGCTTTCCATAACGAGGACAGGGAGAGAGATTAAAAAGGTTTCAGACAGGTTTATTTAATTCGAAGTATACCGCAGCGTTCACAGTGGTTGGTGTCTGGGAAAATAAATTATGTCTGTAAGACAAGTGGCTAATTTATCCATTTTCACTCTGCATCTGCCGGATACTGAGTTGATTTCCCACTCAGCAGATCCATCCCACCACTGGGAGAGTTCTGCACTGCTGAATGTCTAATGCTTTGGGTTAAACATTAAAGAGAGCTCCTGTCTAACTCTTCATTGGACAGAGCATATCTGATGGATTATTGAAAACCTGGCATTCTCCGTGTCCATTCGATCAGCATCACATTCCCAACCAACATGACCAGAAACTTCTCAGCCTATCAAATATCCTGCTTTATTTGAGAGAGTTTTCTGAAAGCTGATTGACCACGTTCTCTCATATAGAACAGTCTCGGTGTTACAGAAACTATCCATACTCTATGAAACACTTTGGACTCTTCGCCTGACAGGAAAAGGTTTAGATATAAATGATAGACCTTTCATTTCACTATCTCTGGTCTCAGATTGTGGGTGTAATGGTGTCCACTTTGAGAAACACCTTTGGACTGACCTTCAGGGCGAAGCTTGAGCCTGTAGATGTCAATGGGAGGGCGGGAAGTGTGAGTTTTAATTAAATATAAAAGTGTTCAGGTTGGCGTTTGATTCAAAGTCATTCCCAATAACACTGAGAAACTCAGCATCGTGTTTTCCCATCGATCTCGCTCTCTCTGGGTTCACAACGATCACTCAATGAATTATTCATTTTGGATTATAGGACCGCAGTTAGCCTGCCATGAGAAAGGAGGAAGACTTCAAATGTTTCGGTGTACCCCACACCAGGATGCCATCCTAAAAATAACCAGTAGGCTTCTTTAAAATAACCAGTTGGCTTGCATGCTGCCCACAAGGAAAGTAGTATCCAGTGATGGATTGCCGGCAGCCGAGCTCTCCATGTTCTTTCTGAATGAATTCTTCGTTGGGAAGCAGGCTCTGTTTGATTGTTTCAGTCCACCGACCCCTGACCCTGTATTGCTGCTTTCTGAATAATGGGCTGTACGCCGCAATAAAACTTACTGCATTGATCACTGTTTCATTTCCTGTCTTGTTTCTCATTTGGACGAACATGTCCCAGGACAAAGTGCTTGGGAAAGGACTGGCGCTGGTGGAAATGGTAGCAATCATACGGGATGGGAAGTGGAAGCCAATGAGGGGAATCTCTGAAAGTTCTGAATAGCACTTTCAGAAAGGGACCGATATAAGGCAGGTGCCTCGGAATGTCAGCACTCTGACCATTTACGGAGCAAGATATCTCACAAATATCAGGGTGTAGAGCAAAAGTGCAGGCGGAGAAGGGGACATGGAAATTTAATCGGGGTTTGGGAATTACTTCAGGAGGTGGGTAACGTTGTGATAGGGGATTTCAGCGACTGAACGAATTGGGAAGGATTTAGTGGCTTGGCAATTATTGGCAGGATAAGGACATTTGACCCCTTAAGCCTGCTGTCCGATTTGAAGACATCATGGTTGATTTGATTCTAGCCTCAGGTTCTCATTCTGTCTATCCTGATAATCTTTGACCCCCTTGTTATTCAAGAATAACAACGGTCGTGGCTGCTTAAATTCCGGTAGGATGCACATTATTTGCAGGTTATAATAGCATCTCATTTAGTTCCATTGAAGGAGCAGGGAAATTGAGCGGACATTCCTCACTTTTAATGGTTTCATGGGAATTGACCGAGTTTTGCCGAAGGCAGCACTCACACCGAACTTGAAGCACTGGGCATTCAGTTTGCAAATCCGAGTATCTACCAGCTGAGCGATCCACGCTCCGTGCAGACTAAAGTTCTAGACATTTTCGAGACAGAAACCTTGTTCGTGTCAGGAAATCGAGATAACCACTACAGTACAGATACAGGTTCTGCAGATGGGAAAGAGTTTCAGGGATAAGGATGTTCGTCAAATTGTGGTGAAGTGGCCAAAGTATGGGAAGGTCGATTCAGTTTGTGGGGAATCGTTTCAGTAGGAGGTGAGGTGGGATCAGAGTGTTAGAAATAGATGGCGTGAGTGACGAAGTTTATCAGATGGTCTGGACGAGTTTCAGTGGGTGGGGAGGAACGATCCGATGGTTGGGATTAATGTCAATGAGTGGGGAAGGATGATCAGGGTATTTGGAAGATTAACAGTGTGTGGGGATGAGGGATCTGAGGGTTGGGATGTGTTTTAGTGGGTGGTGAAGCGCGTTCAGACGGTTAGGAAAAGTTTCGGTGGCTAGAGAAAAACAATCCAATTGTTAGAATGGATTTTAAAGGTCGCCAAGGGGCGATCAGACGTTTGCGAAGAGTTTCAGTGCCTAAGGAAGAACAATAGAACAATCCAATAGTTAGGATGGATTATAGAGGGCGCCAACGGGCATTCAGAGGATTGGGAAGAGCTTCAATGCGTGGGGAAAGGCGGCCAGAGCGTTCGCAACAGTTTTTGGTGGTGGAGAAGGGCGAGCAGAGGGATGGGTAGTTATTCACTGGGTGGAAAAGGGAGATCAAATGTTTGCAAAGAGTTTCAATGGGTGTGGAACGGGGATGAGGGGGAATGACGAGCTTTAGTGGATGCAGAGTTGCTAACAGTAGGTGGAGAGCAGGGACAGAAGTGATGGAAGGGTTGTGAGCTTGTTACGTGGTGCCGGGCTGCAGGAGTGTTTCATGGAGTTTGGAAATCAAAGAAACAACGGGGTATATCGCCTTCTCCTAAGTTTTTGATTCCCGCTACTACTTTTCAAAGAAAGAAAAATTCTTAACCCACAAACAAAGCAGCCAAATACATTAAGGCGACGGCGTCATCTTGAAGCGTAGTCGCTGCTGTCGAAAATACAGCAAATACATTTTTCTGATGTCAATTAAAGCAGCAAGAGGGCTGCGGGAAGTTACAGGGTGAAGAGGAAGAAGCCGGGGGTGAACCTCCAGCTCTGTAAACACACTGACAGTCATTCAAATCTATTAGTGTATTGAGAGGCCGCAGGCTCTGTAAACATACTGAGTGTACCACCTCGCTACTGAGCTACTGACAGGCCCACAGTTCGATGAGCACATTGACAATTCCCCACACCACCCAAGTATGCAACTATAATACGAGGCTCCCTCCTCTGTAAAGATACTGAGAGACCCTCCTCGCTACTAAGCTAGTGACAGGCCCACAGCTCGATAAGCATAGTGACATTCTCCCCAGTATGTAACAATATTAAGAGGATCCCTGCTCTGTAAACATACTGACAGTCAGCCCAAACTATTACAATAATGAGAGGGCCCCGGCCATGTAAAAACACCGACAGTCATCCCAATCTATTACTATAGTGAGAGGGCCTCCGCCCTGTAAACATACCGACAGTCATCCCAATCTATTACTATAGCGAGAGGCCCCTGGCTATTTAAGCATGCTGACAGTCTCCCAGTCTATAAATATTGAGACATCCTCCCGGCTCTGTAAACACACTGAAAGTCTCCCAGTCTATAAATATAGAGACAGCCTCCCGGCTCTGTAAACATACTGACAGTCTGCCCAGTCTATTGCTCCTTTGATGGGTCACTCTCTCTGTAAATATAACGACAATCTCTCCAAGATATTACTATAGTGACAGAATACGGGTTCTGTAAAGATAGTGACAGTCTATCCTCTCTCTTAATATATTGACATCCCCTCAGCTCTTTAAACATACAGAGAGGCTCCCCAATCTATTACTAAAGTGACAGAACCCCGGCATTCTAAAGAAACTTACAGTGTCCCAATGCGATTACTTTGGGGCAGGCCACTGACCTGTAAACATACAGATAACCTCCACAATCTATTAATATAATGACAGACGCTCTAGCTGAAAACGCACTGTCAGTCTACAAAATCTATTACTATGGCGACAGGACGCTGGCTCTGTAAAAATGCAGAGAGTGCACCACTGTATTCCTATAGAGACACGCCCCACGCTCTGTCAACGTACTGGCAGTCTATCCACACTTTAAAATGGTGACAAGCCGCTAGCTCTGTAAAGACAGTGAGGGCTCCCCTACTTCACCCCTAACCCCACGCCTCCACCCAAGCTATTGCTATAGTGACAGGAACGCAGGTCTTTCAAAACATTAACAATCTGTCCACGCTATTACTATACTGACAGGCCGCAGGCGCTTTAAACATACTGACAGTCACCCCAGTATATCACAATAGTGAGAGGCAGCTGGCTCTCTAAACATTCCGTTTCCCAACACTATTAGGGTAGTGACAGTCCCTCGGTTCTGTGAACATATTGACAATCTCGCCCCTCTATTACTTTCCTGACACCTACTGGCACTCGGAAATTATTGAAAGTGTCCCACTTTATTGCTATAAAGACAGGCCACGGCTCTGTAAACATACTGACAGTCTCCCCACTCTATTACTGAAGTGAAAGGAACCGCTTTCTATCAAAGTACCGACAGGCCAGTCCCTCTATTAGTATGTTGACAGGCTAGCAGCACTTTAACAATGCTGACTTTCTCCCTACTCTCTTAATATGGTGACGGCCCCCGGGTCTGTAAACATACTGAGAGTCTCCCCACTCTATTACTGCAATAACTGGCGACCAGTTCT
The DNA here is from genome assembly GCF_964194155.1 of Cetorhinus maximus. Classification (NCBI taxonomy): domain Eukaryota; kingdom Metazoa; phylum Chordata; class Chondrichthyes; order Lamniformes; family Cetorhinidae; genus Cetorhinus; species Cetorhinus maximus. Next base: position 1,702,176 of record NW_027596103.1, on the reverse strand, counting down.
GTAAAAATACTGACTGTTACCCTCACTCTATAACTATTGCGGCAGGCTCAGGTTCTGTAAACATTCTAACAGACTGCCCACTCTATTACTGTAGAGCAAGAAGCCCAGTTTTATCAAATTACCGACAAACCAGCCTCTCTATTAGTATATTGACAGGTCCCCGACTCTTTAATCATCCTGAAAGTCTCCCCTCTCTATTACAATCGTAACAGCCCCCAGCTCTATGAACATACTGACATTCTCACCACTCTCTTAGTATAGTGACTGGTTCCCGGGTCTGCAAATATAATAACAGCCTACGCAGCCTCTCCCTATAGATTGACCCTGGTTCTGTAAATAGACTGACAGTCTCCCCGCTATATTAATATAGTGACAATTCCCAGGCTCTGTAAACAAACGACAGTCTACCAACTCTGTCCCTAACGCGATAGCCCCCGGCACTGTAAAACTATTGGGCATCTTCCCACTCTATTAATATACTGATAGACACACGGCACTGTAGATAATATGACAATCTCCGCAGGCTATTAATATAGTGACAGGCCCCCAGGTTTGTAAATGTATTAGCGGTGTCCGCACTTTATTACTACAGTGACGGGCCCTCGGCTCTGTAAACATTCTCAGAGTCTGCCAACTCTATTCATTTAGTGGCAAGCCCCCTGCTCTGTACACATTTTGACATTTGGCCCTGTCTCTGACAACATTGAGAGGCCCCCTGCTCTGTAAACAAACTGACAGTCCCAATATTCAATTACTGTACTGACAGGCCCCCGTATCTGTAAATTTACTGACAGTCTATTCAATCAATTCCAACAGTGGCAGAACCCGGGTCTGTAAACATACGGACTGGCTCTCCTGTCTATTATCACAGTGAAAAGTCCCTGGCTCTGTAATATCTGACAGTTTCCCCATTCAATTATTTAGCAAGCCCCGGGCTCTTCAGTGAGCATTATGGTCTGCCCTCTCCATTATGTTAGTGATAGGGCCCTGGCTTTGTCAGAATACAGTCAGTCTCCCCATTCTGTTGCTATAGTGACAGTCCCCGGGCTCTGTAAACACACTGATAGTCACCCTATTCTGTTAATATAGTGACAAAATCCAGCTCTGTAAAATTTCTGGCAGTCTCTCCACTCTATTACGATTGTGAGAGACCCCATGTTCTGAATATGCTGAGTGTCTCTCCACTCTGTTAAAATAGTGACAGGACCATGTCTCTGCAAAGATGCTGACAATCACAGCACTCTATTACGATATTACAGTCTCTTCAATCAATTCCTAGAGTGTCAGGCCCTGGCGCTGTAAGCTCTGTGACAGTCTCCCTAATTTAATTACTATATTGACAGGCCTCTGGTTCTGTAACCAGCCTCGTCAATCAATTAATATACTGACTGTCCCCTGGTCGTGTAATGTGATTGAGAATCTTCTCATCCAAATAATATGCCGACTGGCCCCCGTCTCTGCAGCTTGATTGACAGTCTCCCCAATTATTTGTTGCGCTAATAGGGCCACTGGTCCTGCAGCCTGAGTGACGGACTCCCAATTACTTATTCTACTGACTCGCCCAGGCTCTGTTACCTGAGTGGCCTTCTCCCCAATCAATTAATCAAGTGACTCGCCCAGGCTCTGTTACCTGAGTGACCGTCTCCCCAATCAATTAGTCTACTGACGCGCCCCAGCTCTGTTACCTGAGTGACCGTCTCCCCAATCAAATACTATTTTTGCCGGCAGCAGGCTCTGTAACCTGAGTGACAATCTCTGCAAACCATTGCTGTACTGACTGACCCCAGCCTCTGTAACCGGAGTGACATTCTCCTCAATCAATTCCTATAGAGACTGAGTTAATTTGGGAATCCTGGAATATTTCCAATGCCCGGAGCCTGCATGTGTGTGGGAAGTGTCTCCAACTGCAGCTCCTGGAAGCCTGGGTTCTGAAGCTGGAACGGCGGCTGGGGACACTGTGGAACACACGCACGGTGGGGAGTATCGTGGATATAGAGAGGTGGTCACACCGCAGGCTAAAGGTACACAGGCAGGAATGGAATGGTTGACCACAAGGCAGAGAAAAAGGACTAGGCGGGCATTGCAGGGATCTACAGTTGTGATTCCTTTTTAAAACAGATATACCCCTTTGGATACTGTTAAGAGGAACGGCCTCTCTGGTGAAAGCAGCAACAGCCAAATTCGTTGTACTGTGCTTGGCTCTGCTGCACAAGGGAGAAGTAAACATTTTTGGGAGTGCGATATTTATAAGAGATTCAATTGTAAGGGTAATAGATCATCGTTTCTGTGGCCGCAAACGAGACTCCAAGATGGTATGTTGCCTCACTGGTGCTCGGGCGAAAGATATCTCAGAGCAGCTTCAGGACAATCTGAAAAGTGAGGGTGAACAGCTAGTGGTCGTGATACACATTGGTACAAACGACACAGGTAAAAAGGATCGTGGTTCTAAAAAGAGAATACCGGTCGTTAGGAAGTAAGTTGAAAAGTAGGACCTCAATGGTATTGATCGTAGTGTTACTGCCAGTGTCACGTGCTAGTCAGAGTAGAAATAGGAGGATATATCGGATGAACAGGAGGCTGAAGCGATGATGTAAGGGGGAGAGCTCCAGGTTCCTGGCACATGGGGAACGTTTCTGGGGGAGATGGGACAAGTTCAAACAGAAAGGTTACACCTGGGCAGGAACGGGACTTATGTGCAAAAGGGAATGACGCTGGAGAAGTACTAGTGGGGAACAAAGAAATGGCGGAGGAACTGAATAGGTGATTTGCGTCGGTCTTCACAGTGGAAGACACGAGTGACATCCCCAAATTTCAAGAGAGTTTGGAGGCAGAGGTGAGTGTGGTGGCCATTAGCAAGGAGAAGGTGCTAGGAAAACTAAAATGTCTGATGTTGGATAAATCACCTGGACCAGATGATTACAACGCCAGAGTTTGGCAGGAGATATCTGAAGAGATAGTGGAGGCGTTAGTGGTGATCATTCAGGAATCACTGGAGTCAGGGAGGGTCCCAGAGGACTGGAAAATCTCGAATGTAACCGCCCTGTTTAAGAAGGGAGTGAGGTAAAAGATGGGAAATTACAGGCTGATTAGCCTGATGTCGGTCGCTGGAAAGATTTTAAAGTGAATTGTTAAGGATGAGGTTTCAGAATGCTTTGAACTGCATGGTAAAATCGGGCAAAGTCAGCATGGTTTCAACAAGGGGAGGTCATGCCTGACAAATCTGTTAGAAGCCTTTGAGGAGGTAACGAGTAGGTTAGACAAAGGAGAGCCAATGGATGTTATCTACTTGGACTTTCAGAAGACCATTGACAAAGTGCCACGCAGGAGGCTGCTGAGTAAGATAGGAGCCCATGGTGTTAGAGGCAAGATGTTAGCATGGATAGAAGATTGGCTGTCTGGCAGGAGGCACAGAGTGGGGATAAGAGGGTCCTTCTCAGGATGGCGGCCGGTGACCAATAGAGTTCCGCAGGGGTCAGTGTTGGGACCACAACTTTTCACTTTATACATGAATGATCTAGATGAAGGAGCTGAGGGCATCCTGGCTAGGGTTGCAGATGATACAAAGATAGATGGCGGGAGAGGTGGTATTGAGGAGGCATGGAGGCTGCAGAAGGATTTGGACATGTTAGGAGAATGGGCAAAGTAGTGGCAGATGGAAAACAACGTGGGGAAGTGTGAGGTCATGCACTTTGGTAGGAAGAATAGAGGCATGGACTATTTTCTAAATGGGTAGGGAATTCGGAAACCTGGAGTGCAAAGGGATTTGGGAGTCCTAGTCCAGGAGTCTCTTAAGGTTAAATTGCAGGTTGAGTCGATAGTTTGGAAGGCAAATGCAATGTTGACATTTATTTCGAGAGGACTAGAATATAAAAGGAGGGATGTGCTGCTGAGGCTTTATAAGGATCTGGTCAGACCACATTTAGAATATTGTGAGCAATTCTGGGCCCCGTATCTCAGGAAGGATGTTCTGGCCCTGGAGAGGGTCCAGAGGAGGTTAACGAGAATGATCCCAGCATTGAAAGGCTTAACATCTGACGAACGTTTGAGGACTCTGTGTCTATAGTCGATGGACTGCGGAAGGATGAGGGGGGATCTGATTGAAACTTACAGAATCCTGAAAGGCCTGAATAGAGTGGAGGTGGGGAAGATGTTTCCGTTAGTAGGAGATACTAGGACCCGAGGGCACAACCTCAGAGAACAGGGAAGACCTTTTAGAACAGAGATGAGGAGAAACTTCTTTAGTCAGAGAGTGGTGAATCTATGTAATTCCTTGCCACAGAAGGCTGTAGAGGCCAGGTCATTGAGTGTATTTGAGACGGAGATAGATGGGTTCTTCATTGCTAAGGTTATAAAATGTTACGCGGAGAAGGCGGGAGAAAGGTGATGAGAAACTTATCAGCCATGATCGAATGGCGGAGCAGACTCGATAGGCCGATTGGCCTAATTTCTTCTCCTATGTCATATGGTCATTCTGCTACGAGGTCTTATCGGAAGGGCTCACAAGAAACTTGCCATTGGAAGTTTGCCGTGCTGCAGATGGGTGAAGAACATGGCCTTTTAATCACCAACACGGTTTTCCGCCACTCCAACTGGAACACTGGACATTGGGTGCACCCCAGCTCTGAGCACTGGCATTTAATTGACCATGTCATCACCAGGCACAGGGCAGGTAGGGTGTTCGGATAATGATGCCATGTGAGGCGTTGGTTGCTGGGCTGACCACTGTCTTATCCTTTCAAACATAGACATTTTTGGCTCACACATTGACATTGCCAGATCTTAAAGTGCACAAGTTTCGCAAAGTCTCAAGTTTGAAAAAGGCAGGCAAGAAGGAATCTTTCTCAGAGAACATCTGAGTCGCAATTAACCAGTGAAAATGTGACAGCGAATTGAGGAGAAGTGAGTGACATTCAGGACTGCAGTGTTTCCAGTGCTGTACATGACCTTTGTCTTACCGTTCGTATGAATCAACATTTGAATAATGAAAATTATGAGCGGATCCAATAACTAATGGAAGAGAATCATTACCTTCACTGTGATTTGCTCAATCACATGTCCACTGTATCTAAGCACGTAGCCTCCTCAAACCTCTGCAGGATTAAAGGTTGCAAGCTCTGAAAGATTTAAGACGAATGATTTAATCAGAAGAGCGAATAAATTTCCTAATTTGCCGCCAATACAAGATAGAACAGTTCATGTGATGCTCGAAAACTGCTTGAAGGCACAAGCCTTGGTTAATTTGTCAGCAGTCCTCTGCGCCTATGTGCCAGAACCATGGAAAGAACAAAAACACAATCTACAACGATGGGCGGAACCCAATAATAAACATTCTCATTCAGCTTTCATACAGCAATGAAGAGATACGTTTTCCATTAACCGTTCTCTTGATAAAGCTTCCACCAAACAGAAAACGAATAAAACTGTCAGTCTTCTGTCTATAGTTAAACGTAAAGAAGCTGATGATGTCCCAACGTTTGTCTAAATGGCTGGATGCAAATGCCTCGTTAATAGCCTAATTAAAATCTTTCATCCTATGAGGTTGATAGGGAATGCTCCAGAAAAATACAAGGGACCTCAGTGCAAAGCTGCACAAATGGAATGTAACCCGCCAACCATCAAACAATCACAGTGAAATCTCACGTCACTTCCTCTCTCGGAAAACCTTCGCCATAATCGTTCTGATCTTCTTAGTGCAACACGTCCACCAGGATCTGCTGCCAGTGGAGACTGGAGTTCAATCAATAGTCCTAGAATCACTGACATTGGCTCTTGAAGTAAGGCAGCTTAAACTCTTCGAGTTAGAACTGTCAAGAACAAGGTTCTGGCTTCTAAGCAACTTATGAATATCTGACACAGGTCAGCCTGGAGAGGCTTTAGAAGGTCAGAAAAACATTCTGATGCCCTGAGAAATTCATCACACTGTTTCAACCGTTCCACGACGCCAAGCTCACACCTTCCCTGGATGACGGTGAGTCTTCTCACCCGTTTCCGGTCACTAATGGAGTTAAACAGGGCTGTGTGCTGGAATCGACTCTCTTCAGCATGTTTTCTTTTTTCTCCCCATTCTCTACAATGCCCTCCATTATGGCGATGCTGACATTGGAATGAAATATTGCACAACATGAAATCTCACCATCCTGCGACTACTGCAGGCAATGAACAAAGTGTCTAAGAATATTCTTCATCACTTTGTGTTTTCAGATGACTGTGTGCGTGTTACCAGTTCAGAGCTGGGAATGCAGGAAGCACAGACTTGCCCACCAATCATGCAACAACTTGTACCTCATGATCATCATGACGAAAAATGAAGTAATGCATCAGTCTGTACCAGGGCGCAATGTTTCATTCTATGCTCACAAGCTGTTTGCAATGGAGGGCTTCACTTATCTCGGCAGCGCACTCAAGCGCACTGTCGATAATGAGGAACGTGCAAGAATGTAAAGCACACATAAAAAGTGTAACCTTCGGATGCCTCCTGAAATCAACCTGGAAGTGAAGAGAAATCTGCCCGCTTACCTAAGTGAAAGTCCACACTGCAATAGGACTGTCAACTTTGCAAAAAGTTTGAAAATCTGATTGTGCAACAAACACCATGTCATAAAGAGAAATCATTTTTAGTTGAGCTGCCTGAGGAAAGCTCAGCAGCTCAGATGACAGGGCAGAATACAAGACATTGAACTGACACGTCAAGCATTCAGTCTTTCAACAGAGACACAGCTGTCCCACCCAGTTTATGCAACCAAAATGCTTTAAAATAGTTAAGCAAATGAAATTTCTATGGAGGATTTGAGGCTGGGGTGCGCTCTCATTGAAGACAAAGGAAGCGCTGAAGGGACACTCTGAAGACTTCGTTTGGAGTTTTAATATTCAACAAGAGTCTTAGGATAAGCTCAACGAAGATGTTTGCGCCTTTGTAAGGCCAATTTAAAAACGAAGGCTGAAGGCGTTAGTGCTTCAAATGGCATTTATTTCTCATGCTTGAAATCCATGGTCTCCGTCAAGTATTTAAATAATCTAACAAGCAGTTTGAATGGGTATATCACCAGGTTCTTAAACTCCTCTCTGAGTTTCGCCTATGTCACACCGTAAATACACGTGTTGGTGCAAGTACTGAGAAGCAGCAGCATCATTGCTGTACTTTCTGTGATATAAAGGGGGTCAGTGGCAGAAAAATTATATTGTTCTGTAATTCGCTGATAAACATAAAATACAATCTGTGTCACCCATAACATTAAAAAACTGCCTGTTATGCTCAACAGTAAAATGATAGCGTTTCTTCTATGATCCATCTCTGGATCCTTGCGGTTCTCGCCACTGCTGAGGCCCTGGAGACCACTCCGGACTCTGCTGGTCACGAAAATGCATCTGACAGTCAGAATGTTGAGAATCGAAATTAGAAAATACGGGACACAGGGAGACAAAATGCGGTGAAACAACTCATATGCTGCCCAAGCAGCGGAATTAATGAGGCTAGATTTAATGGTACAATACCAGGGAACGTTATCAATTATATATACAGCTTCAGATGCGAAGAACCAAGGGATACACTCTAAGGAGCCTAGCACACTCACTGTTGTTAGAACCACAGCTGCCGTTTTCGGGGCACAATATTTTGTTTTCAGCTCCTCACAACAAATTGCCACGAAACGATCAAAGGTGAACACCACTGTTAGCCATACAGAAACAGTCGTGGCTGCAAAAACCAGGAAGTTATTGAGGCAGCAAACTGGAGTAATGCGCAGAAATGAACCTGGGAAGTATATTCGAAATATCCCTCTTAACATAGGATCAGTGATGATGACCAGCAGATCGGCCATTGCCATGCCCAACAGGTAGCGGTTGATACATTTCGACAGACCACACTTTCCTCTGAATAAAATCAGAATCGTTAGCACGTTAACTGGAACAGAGAAAAGTAATGAAACACCTAAACAATGATCCGCCATGGAAGCAAAACCGCAGTCTGTCAGGTTATAGGATGCCTTTGCTGTTGCATCCTAAATGGAATGTTTATGAAACGTTTTTGTGCAGAGTATATTTTTTACAATTTATTGTCAATTCGTATTGAAGATCTATTAGTCATTAATTTGAATACATTGCCCACTGGATGCAGTGAAAGGGACAAGTGAGCTCGTCGAATTAATGCCTAGGAGTGAATGTCATTGAGGAAGCAGGCACATTGTTTGTTTAAACCAGCTTTGGATTCCATGCTGATGAGGAAAATGTGGGTACATACTGAGAGCAACTGATTAGTTGTTCAGGGTTATGCAAGCTAAACTTGGTTCACATAAAGCGAATGAGGAAGAGAGATTGAGTGTGGGAATTGTTTCGGAGATTCATCCAGAAACTGAACCTTTGCGGGAAATTGGGAGGGAGCCATCTAAGATCTGAATTGGAGGCCTCGGCAATTGGTTTGGAAAAGTGGGTAAACCTTAGTGTTGGATGAGAAGATAGAGGATTCAGTGCAATGCAATAAGAGACTGAGATTCCAAGATTGATATGGAATAAAAACATGAGGCGAAGTCTAATACATGGATCATCTATATACACAACTCAATTATTATTTTTAACCATTGATAACTAATATAATTGTTGTTGGCGAACAGGACGATGGCCCTGAAATACGTTCAAGAAATTCATCTTTCACGTCCCATTGCTTACAAATGAGAAACGGACAGAATGAAGATAATGCACATCGTCCTTGATGAAATTGTGCAAATACATATATTCAGAGCATTACCTAATAATATATTACCATTAGTGAAAGTGAAAGAAATTGTTCAATAATGCTGGTTCACTCTGCTCATATATCCAGGAAAAGAACATTCACCGAATGAGGTAAACACTTAACAAATGAGTGTAGCAGAGAAACTAAACGAACCTGCAACATATTTCACATGCCCTCATCTCAGTTTCCCTCACAAATCATCGTTCAAGAGACTTGAGAAGTTCATCACCATGAATTACTCACACCGTATTTTATCTCATTTACACCCCATTTGTATTCCCCCCCACGCACCCCCCCTTCCCACCCCCCTTCCCCCCCACCCCCACCACTTCCCCCCTCCCAAACACCCCCGCCAACGCCGCCTCTCTCGAACTCTCTTTCTCCAAATCTATCTCTCTTTCACTTGCATCCTCTGTTTCTCTTTCTCTCTTTCATCTCCCTCATTACTTTTCGTTTGTTATCTCCCGTTGATCCCTCTATACCTCTAACATCGTTCTTGCATTGCTCCGTTTCAGATCTGACTCATTGTTATTATCCTGGGAGAGCATCCTAGTCATAAATGCTACTTGCCTGTAAATTTCGGCGTATATTTCTTTTTGTTCATTTAGAAAAGTTTGTGAAAAGTTTAACATTTCAACAGATGATCACAGTCTCTATTTGTTAACTAGATTTTTTCTCTTGTTCAAATCCGTTCCATTACTTAAAAGAAAAAAATACAGAGCACATATGTTACAGGTGAAAGTCCACAGAATCGAGTAATTAATGAAGAAACCAAGCAATAATTTAGTATTTGCGCAGATTTAGCAATCATTATCTCATAATACACGGCCTATCGAGATTATTCATGACAATCACACTCCACATTCCAGCTTGAGTAAGAGTTTCTTCAAGCCTCTTAAAATATTTCAACATTTCAACTTTCGGTTTCATGCAAAATACATTAAAATAATAGTGCATCATAAATACAAAGAAATGTACATCAGAGTCATGGAAAGAAGATTCAATGCTACCCTCTCTCAACCTCAAAGGAACTCTGATTCGTGGCTATATGATCAATGTTATTGTATTAATTTAACAGCCAGTACATAATCATAAATTTGCAAGAAAGAAAAAAAAATACGGTTGATTGACATCACTTATATAATCTGCTCCCCATCTTTGCCTCCATCTCCCTTAGTGAATGCATCCAATTTTCAGAAGAATGCTGTTTCCTCTCATAAGTTAAATGCAAAATAGTGTGGATGCTGGAAATCATAAGCAAAAACTGAAGACACTGAATAAACTCAGCTGCACGTGCAGCAACTGTAGAATAAGAAACGGAATTAGCGTTTTGTGTTGTTATGACTCTTTTTCCAGAGCTGAAGGAGGGCCGCACGGACGGGAAACATTTAATCAGTTCCTCTCTCCACAGATGTTGGCTGTCACGCTGAATTTTTCCAGCATTTTCTCTATTTATTTATGTTTCATCTCATCTTGTGCTGACAAATATCCCAGGAGGCAAATAATGTGCACACTCATTCCCACGCCATGCACTGTTCAATCTGTCTGCGAAACAAAGAACACGCAAAACATAATTCCTTTGTCAGAGAACCAAAAACCATCTGAAACTCCAATTGTAGTAATTGTAAAGTGTAGATTTAGCAGTGGGATTGTTTAACAAAACATTGATACTGCTCATCCTAGATTGCAACTAACATGAAAGTTTTGTTAGTCCCTCAGGTGCACTGTAACTGTTTTCAATATAAGAGCAATACATTCCATTTCACAATGAGCTCCGGCAACAGGCTGTAACTTCATCCATATTCTTTCAGGGAAGACTATGTGAAAGAAACAGGAACAGACTCAGTTCGGCAGCGAGGCATACAACGTGGTAGAAGGGAATAATATTTTAGATCAGTGAAAAGCAAAATAATGATTGAAGCTGTTGCAAAACGGATTAATGTTGTTTATTGTTAGAGGTCTGACATTGCGCAGCCTCGTGTGGCAGTTAGCTGCCTCGTTATGAATAACTGAGAAGTTTTGAGCAGTGATATTCCAGGACAGGTCCGGCCCGCAAAGTGATGCTGGCAGGAACAATCGATCGTCTTCAGCGTGTTGATACGACGCTGGTGAGAGCCAATGTGCAATATCATACGCAGTATTGATCGACAGAGATAACGGGTGATATTATTGAATGGGAGGTAGTTCAGGCAAGGATTCTTAGGTTTAGTCCTGTGTTGATGGAGTTATCATATGAGAACATTTTGAGCTGGTTGCGTCCACAATCAAAGCAGTTGGAAAGAATAAGAGCTGATATTGCTATAACGTACACGATTCAGAGGTCGTTTAAAGAGGAATTGACAGGATTTTTCCTGTCAGGATTTTTCACCTGATGGAATAATAAGGGCCAGATGGACACTGTTACACAATCAACTTCCCCACATTCAAACTGGGGATGATTAAGGCTATTTTAACTCCGAGGGTCGGAGATCTCTGGAATTGTCTTGGAAACAGAACTCTGGATATGCCCAGATATTGAAAATACTCAAGGTTTGGGTAAACGGAGTTTTACAGTATAGCAGAGTAATGGATTATTGGTAAACCAATGGAAAAGGGAGCTGGGGGCGCCATCAAATGAGTCACGATCTGATCGTAATGCTGAACGCCTTACAGCTCGTGCTGTATGGCATACTTCACCTCCTGTTTCCAATGTCCTTGTGTCCAGCTGACAACAATTTACCCAGTACAACAAATAAACTTTTAGAATTGCCGGGATTGCATCCGAAATGGTCAATGCAGATACATGAAATTCACAAAAGGTCGACAAAGTAAAGATTTAAGAAATTTCATTCCTCAACGTTTAAAACTGATCAGTAAGCTTTAAACATATAGCAACTAAAAAATTGTCGATTCGAGCAGTTGTGTCAAATACCGATTTACAACATTAAGAACTGGACGCAATGGCTCACCGAATACTCCAACTGGCGTAAGAACAAGAAAGTAAATATCTTGTATTTGACAGATGACTGGATATTCCATTACTGTGAGGGAGACTCGAACCCACAGCTCCGGCAGGCACTCTGAGCTCACCCATTCTGATGGTATTTGATTTATAAAGGGTATGCTATTCCTCTGAGAAGGTTGTATTCCTGGTTATTGCTATTAGTCACACTGAGTGAGCAAACACATTACATCAGCAGCTTTGACTCCGATGTAAATTACATTGTGAAATGATTATTATGAATCAAACTCGCATAAAAAAAAACAGGGCTTGATGTTGTCCCTCAAATCCCGAGTATAAAGGTGCAAACTATGATTGTCGAGCAGCACGTTAACAATAAACAAAGATTGAAAAATCAATTGTTCATGGTAATATTGGCTTCGGCCGTTTAACTTAGATCGTTAATGGAATGGTATTTATCAGAAATGGTTCCGCGTCAGAAAGCGAGAGAGAGAGAGAGAGAAAGACAGAAGAAAGAGAGCAGGTTGGAAGTGGAGAGAATGGAGGGTTGGGGAGATTGGGAGGGACCCAGAATTAATGTGCCTGTATTTAGAATCCACCCGCCAAAAGCCCCTCCATTCTCTCTCCCGGCTACCTCTGTATTAAAATAGTTCATGAGTCTTTCCAGAATGGAAAAAGCTAAAACCTTTATCTGTCGCCTCATCAGCAATATCGTTAGCTTTTCACTGACCATGTTCGCCTCCCTATCTGGTGCCTCAAGATGAGTATGGATTTATTTTGCATCGATTCCAAATTCCCCTCTGACCCGAGATGCCAGTATCATTGCTCCTACATCACATTTCTGAATCCCTCATGTGAACAGTTGCTTGTCCTGTTTTAGCTCATTTTCCGAATGCAAAATGTATTTCTCACATAGACTCTCTAACCCTCTCTTACAATCCATGGCAATTCTCTATCTCTGACACCTGTCTCTTAGTTGGGCTTCCATAACTGGATTCCACTCTTACCCACCCCAACTGAAGGGGAGAAACTCCAGCACTGGCTTCTCCCCCGACTTTGCAATATCATGGTCTTTGATGGGTCTCCACTTTACTATCTAATATTTCATATTGGGGATATCATCAGCAGGAGTGTGGCTGGATTTCTTTGCACGATATTGACATCAGCTTTTTCTCTCGATATTATTTCTCGTCAGTTCGTCCCACTATCGCTGTATAATCTGCACAACTATCAAAGGTCAAGCTTGAAAGGTGCACATGTTTGTCTTATCATCCATTGACAGGGTGGAATGCGCCAACGTCAACTCAAACGAAACAAACCATATATCAAATTCGCTAAGTGAAATCCACATCATGTTCATTTGCTGCTAGTGATCATCAGCACAATATTTGACGCCCTGTTATCTACCAAGCCCATGGGCCGCAGTTTGAAAAATGCTGCTTTCAGTGGGTTTGTTGCGTTCGCTCTAACCTCAGCCCAGCTGACATTATGCTCCTCATCCACGTCTTTATCTGGTGCAGACTCAGCTATGAAAATGTGCACTTAGGAGACATTCATCACTCTTTCCGTTATTGATCCAAAGCCCTGATTCCCTTACCAAGTCCTTTTTTTTAGGAGATTACTGATCTCCTTAATCAGCTACATTGTATGGAGCATTCTGAAAGCATTGCATTTTTTTCCACTCCTTCTCTGTATTTAAAATACAGGAGGTACTATCCCGTCCTACATACAGTGCCTATTCTCTTGATACTGTAATCCTTCGCATAATTTCTTCCTGGTCAGTCTCAGTGTTGCAATTCTCCGTTGACGGCAGTTTTCTGTACAGTACCTGACAACCTCTGTGCGAATCTACAGTTTCTAACGTCTGATCATTTAGGAAATACTCTGATCCGTCTATTTTCAGTGGAAAGTAGATGACATTACACGTTAAAAAAAAATCATGCCCTGTAAGTGTCGCTGGCCAGGTCATGATAACTTGTCATTTTCGAAGACAATATGAAATAAAGTTTCAATTCGAAAGAATGTGCAGCTAGACCGTGACCTTTCTCTACATATGCACTAATTCGTGGAGATTATGGAAAGGGGTTGAAAAGGCTTAATAGCTCATGATGTTTATAACTAGAGGGAAACGTGGGACTAATCTTCAGAAGTAATTACCGGTCTCCAATGGGGTTTTGCATCCAATTCCTCTCCAAACCAATAAAAGAGTAGAAGGGAAAGCAGATTGAAACCATTTGAGCTGAGATCAATCCCTGCGGATCAAAAGGTGCAATCTCTTTTGGTCCCGACAGATATAGTTCCCAACATGAATATTTCGAGCTTTATTTAATTCTCTTTGCCTGATTGCAGCAAATATTCTGTTCAAGCCCGCATCTCAGCGGGCAATCTCGTCCAACGATAGTTCCCAAAGCCTTTTGCCCTGTGAAATTAATTATTGCATTGAATGTTGTATTGAGCTGCTCAATGTAATAAGTTTTTTTAGTGTATAAATCCACCCTTTGCTAATATTATTCCATGTTAATGGTTGGTTGATTTATATGGTCTTTGTTCTCTCACCAGGTTTTAATCCTTTTCAGATACTTGCATTTTTTTGGCCACGATTAATGATTTAATCGCTATTCTTTCCGAAACAACCTTTGCCAAAGCTGTATTTGAACAGGCGATAAGCCACTACTATTGTCAAGCAGGGAAGCATGTCAAAATGTGGACGTGGCTAAAATAAGCGAGCGAATACATCAGCACATTCGGAGACAATGAACATATATGCTCCTGTCTACGTGCACGTTTTCTCAATATTAACGTTTAATTTATTTTGAATCAGAGTCACGACTCACAGTGGAGACTGTGCAGTCATGACAAACCCCATTGTTCCCGAGCAGCGAGAAATGCGATGAGGTTAAACGAACCACCAGGATTCCACAATTCTAACGAACTCATCATTTTAGGGTAACAGAGTACGAGCACTAGGTTTGTAGAACGTTTGTAAATAAACTGTTTAGCGACCAAACTGTCGTTGACCAGCGGCAGAAGAATGAAATATGAGCTACCAATTTATTGCTCTGGATCCTAAAATCAAACTCCTTTAAAATCCCTGTACAATCACATACAGGACACATAAGATACACACAAAAAAAATGGTATTTAAACGTGGCACAGAACAGCTAGTCCATGCAATCTATGGGGTGTAGGTACATCCACAGTGCTGATAAGAATGGGGTTCCAAGTTTTGATTCAGATATACTGAAGGAAAGGTGGCATATTTACAAGTCAAAATAAAATGCTGCGGATGCTGAAAATCTGAAACAGAAACAAAAAATTGCTCGATAAAACTCAGCATGTCTGACAGCTTCTGTGGAGATGAAGACAGAGTTAATGTTTTGAGTCCATATGAAGTTGAGTCATACGGTCTCGACACGTTACTGCTGTCTTTCTTTCCATATCAGGCTGGTGAGTGACTTGGAGGGGAATTTGCACGTGCTGGTGTCCCCATCTTATCTGCTGCCCTTCTCTTTCCAGATGGTAGTGGTCATGTGTTTGTAACGTGCTGTCTAAGGAGCCCTGGTGAATTCCTGCTGTGCACCTTGTTGATGGTACACACAGCTTCTAATGTGCGTGGTTGTGGGAGTGAGAGAATATTTGTTGTTGCAGTGCTGATCAAGCGGGTTGTATTTCCCTGGACTATGGAATGCTCTTTGCGTTGAGGGCAGAAGGACAGCTCACTCTTCAGTCAGTGCGAGGGAGTGGGATGAATAACATGTGGTCCAGCCAATGGGGGGAGAGAGATGTCAGTGTTGGGGACTTCCTTCCCTAACCTGTGCTAGGCAGGAGGAATTGCCAGAGGGAGAAGAGTGACGCCATTGTGGGAGGCTTAGATCTCTGTCCAAATAACGCAAGCGGACAGCTTGATTGGCAGGTGGACGAGGGCAGATATGAGGACGGGCGGATTGATGGCAATCCGTGTCATGGAGTGGGATACGGTCCAGGTCATATTGGCCAAGGGTAGGCGAGAGATACTCACTGTCTATTCCAGGGGACAATATTATGAAGATGATTTGGACCAAGGGGGTTTGCTGGTTCACAGGAACGCGAAGCTTGCTCTGCAATGACAGTTAGGGAGCAAACTGATCATGAGATTTACCCAGCCAAATGGAGCGGGGTGGTGCTGGCGAGGGTGATGGTGGGGTTGAGGGAGAGAAAACGATCACTGTTAAATCGTTGTGATTGGACGCAGAGTGGTGGAAATATCGGTTCAAAGGCAGCAATGCTGCAACTTGACTTCTCAAAGTCCGCGGGGTTTGAGGGAGAAAGAAATGGGGGGACGGAATGTCCAATGGTGACGAATGCAGCAAGGGTTGGGGGATATTGCTTTCCAATAGTAGAGAGTTTGATAGATGATTAGCTGCCAGGCCAGCCAATAGTTGTGAGCGATATCGGGGGTGGCCCGACGGCTCACTTTCCAATCGTTGTTAGAGAGCAGAATGATAGACAGGTAGATCAGCTAATAAGAGAGGAGTGATAACAGGGAGGATAGCTTGTTGTCCAATCGCTGCAAGGGACATCAATTTCTGAATGCCGATTTTTAAATAGAATAGATTACTATAGTGCCATGTGCCCCCCATGTATCTGCTGCCATAATGACATCTCCTGCTGTGTTACCAAATTGAGGTCACCACCAGCTCTGTTATCGTTATCATGTACTGCAAACGTTATTCTTGCCATATTGGCACCACCCCACTCTGATACCATAGTGACATCCCCAGCTCCTCCCTGAAACCACAGTAACCACCATATGTTTGCGGAGAGTAGCACAGCTCTGTTACCAAAGCGACAGTCCACCTCCAGCCCTGTGTTCATAGTAACGAGCCCGGTTGCAATATTTGATAATTAAGTGAAAGTCCCCACTTTGTTTTTATGGCGACAGCCGCGTCTGGCGCCTGTAATTGATTGTAGAAAATGTTGTAAACTGCCATTGACTTTATTCTTCAGATCATTGAATGAACTTAAGGATTGGTGTAAAGAGGGGAATTCAGCCCTATCTTCAACTGCTCTCTGAACTTTTCTGGGACACGGCATATTTACACGTGTTTGTGCAGCAAATCAAGAGCTTCAGCATGAAACCCAATACCCACACAGAATATCCCATCCATGCATTCATAGACCCCAAATGCAACATCCGGAACAAAATGGAAAAAACAATTAATATTGACCACAAAAAATGAAGTTGGCCGAGATAACAAATAGCAAAATGATAGCTTTGCATTGACTCTCCATGTCTGGGTCCCTGCCACACTCGCCACTTCTCTTTGTCCGCGATCTCGTGCGGGCTTTGTGTTCAGCAAAATTTGTCTGATGGTGAAAATATTGCGCAGCACAATGAGGACAAATTGGACCAATGGAGTCAGCCTTTGATGGGGGAACCCCATTGTTCCCCAGGCTGGAGAAAGAAGAACATTTACTGTTACGGCGCAATACCAGGGTCCGTTCGACAGTGCATAGAGACCTGTTAGCTATAAATACCAGAAAATGTTCTTTAAAAACCTCAGCACAACAAATGATCCACAGACACAGTTGCAGTTTTCTCCGTGCAATATTTACATTTCAGGTTCAGGAAACAAATGGCCACAAATCAATCAAAGGTGAAAGAAATAGTGAACCAGACAGAACAGCCCGTGGCTGCATAAAGCAGGACAAAATGGATAATACGCACAGAGATTGCAAAAAGGAAATAATAATGTTCATAATAAACAATCAGATTATGCCTCAGTATCGGGTCGAAGATAACAACAAGGAGATCCGCTGCTGCCATGGCCGAAGCGGTACATGTGACACAATTAGAGAGACCACATTTTTCGCGACTGAGGATCACCATTGTTAACTTGTTCACTGCAAGGAAGTTTAATAAAGATTAAAATCATTCATCAGGCTTGAACGAAAATGTTATTTCGATTAAATATATATTCGGGTTTTAAATATGTTACTCTATCCAGTGATATAATGAGGTTATTGCACATGAAAGAACCAATGTGAGGCGCTGTGATATGGTGTAAAGCAGAGTCCATCAAATGGTAAAAGCTGTGGGTGATGAGCAAGGGGCTGCAGGTCTCCTGGGGAGCAGGGATAACCCAGAGAATTGAATTATGGATTTGATGGGAAAAGAGGTGATTAGAGGTTTAGCAGCGATTTCATGGGAGCCCCGGTTTAAGGGATTAAGGAGGGAATCCTGCGATGAAGGAGGGAGGTTGGGCGTTGGGCCTGGTGCCTGCGAAAGGCAAGTTGAGTGGGGGTTAGGGGAGAAATCGAGATGCCATGGAAGCTTATTGAAGGATAGAGTGTGAACCAGGTCGCTGTGGTAGCAGGAGGTGATGGGTAGCCACTGGGAATAATGAGGACTGGGTGTGAGGAGTTGACGTGGGGTGTGGTGAATGGTGGTGAGTGCTTCTGACTGTCTGGAGCATATGGGTCGATTGGGCGAAGGGTGAAGAACGAGCCTTGGAGGGACAGTGGCGATGACAGGAGTGCTGGAGTAAAAGGGGGCGTGGAGTGTTCGATGTGGGACTGCTGGGAGGGATGGGTGGGACAGTTGAGTGGTGGGGTGTGTGGCGATGCCAAGTCTGACGGGTGGGTCAGTAGTGCATTTGGATAAACAAAGGTCACACTAGGTCAAGGGGATGATGGTAATTGGAATTGATGTCGAGCTGGAAGATGTGCTGATTGGGGTCGTGGATGGTGGTGTTGTTGGGCGCGGGACTGTTGTCATTGGGGTTGGTTAGTGCGTGGGGTGACGTGGTGAGCACCGTATGACAAAGTAGGAAGGCTGGAGTCAGGCTGTTGCAGCTGGTTGTGCTGGATCGACACAGGATTGACGAGACAGTGTGCATTGACGAAGGAGGAACTGAGGATCCATGGGGGATGGATGCGGTGATCCAGTGATGCATTGAGTCTGCTCATTGGCTGGTTGGTTTAATGGGCCGTGTTCCAGGGCAGTGTCTCCTGCTGCTAGTAAAAGACCAAAATGATACAGCAGAGATAAATTGTTTAGGTTTTCGGGCATGCAACTACATTTCCTGTCCAGCAGTTCTTGGAGGAAATGACTCAAGCTGTCGGAGGGACCAATGTGGGAGAGTAGCCAGGAACATTTTGGAATAATTGAATTTAGAGTTCTAAAGGGAATGGATGCGGGCTCTGGGAGAGGCTTGTGAGGCAGCGGCGAAGATGGGCAATATTACGAAGGTGCAAATATGTGGTCTCAGTGATGGTGCGAATATATGATACCTAGCCTGTGAAGAGTCTGGTTCAGCCTGAGACTGTTCTCAGCGAGAAGGATAGAGTTCAGAGCTGGTGAAGCCGGATTGGTGCGGGAAATACAAACAACAACTTCATTCTTCCCACTTTGGAATGGTCAATGTGGAGAGGCAATGTAAGATAAAATAGTGGATATTTAGAGAAACGAGGCGGGCGCAGTGCATGGGGGCGGGGGTGGGGGGGTGGTTGGGGGTGGGGGGGGTGTGGAGGTGGTGTGGGGTGGACGTTTGGCGGAGCTGGGCTTTGGTGTTATATTAGAGAGAAAGAGCGAGAGAGAAAAAGAGACACAGAGTACCGAAGCCAGGCCGTAATGTTAAACATTTAGGGAAAGGAAACAACATGCGGCATATTCCGGGAAGGGAGGAACGACAAGATCGGGAGCATTTTAAAGCTGCTGAACATGTCAACGCCTCCAACAGTGACTCTGCATAGCGCCAAATTATGGCCAGAGGGTTTTCCCGAGAGAAACATGTTAACTTTCCGTAGGGAATTTGAAAATAATTAAATGCAATAATTAGCAGGATTATCAGAAATTGGCAGAGCAGTGGGATGTATTGGATCAGTGAGGCCATGGAGGGAGACAATCATAGGAATCGCAAGATGGATTGAGCTGCGGCCAAACAGAGAACCAAACTATGCAATAATACCAATCAAATTTGAATTGGGTCAATGCTTGTGGAGGGATTTTGCAGATATATTTTAAAATAGCAGAACTGATGCGAAAAAATGGATAGCCTACTGATTAATTGTTACTGCTAATAAACGAAGATAACGAAGACGTACCTAATGGAAAAAATTAACTTCCAGCATCGTTTGAGACAGAAGCTGGACTTACGTGTATCAGATACGACTTAGGGCGGACAAGCTGGCACTAAAGTCTGGTCAGCGGAACAAGCTGTTGAAAGGAGCATGAGGCCTTCTTCAGGTCACTGACCTCAACAGGTTTCAACCATTAACTTACAAGAACTTCACTGCTGTTCATTTTTCATTTCTATTTTTTCTCAGGATGTGGACGTTGGAAGGTGCATATTGCTTCCTCATCCCTATACACTATGGGAAAAATGGTGGTTCTTTATCCTGAAACAGTGTAGTACTCGCTTAACAAATCCATGCTGGTCTTCATTCATTAGCTCATATTTGGCCTATGCCCATGTAAGGATCGGGAGCTCATGCACCCCTTTGAGGAAGGAATCTCTGGCAGCAAGAATGTGCTGTGCATCGACTCCACGGAGACCTAGTTAGGTCAAGTTGAGCAAGTGCTCTGATGAACAATGCCATTCAACTGGGTGTTGATTTACATATCCACATGGGTTATACAACATCTTTACTTGTGTGAAAGGTAGAATGCTTGAATGGTTTCTCTTTCAGCATTGGGCTTAATGGCCTTTGAGCACAAATCAAACCTCCCTCCCCCAGCAGCACCCTCCGCACCCCACCCCAACTCTCTTTCTCTCTCTCTCTCTTTCTCTCTCGTCTCTCTCTCTCTCTCTCCCTCATTCACTTTCATTCATTTTCCCCCTTCTCTCTCTCCCATGGAAAGATAAGCTGAACGCAACATTTGTCCTGATTGTTATGCAATGAAACTCTCCCTTCCGCAATCATCATCAGCCCAGCCCATTGTTTAAGGATGCGCTCCCTGAAATAACAGGTTGTGATGTCGAACTTTCGCTTGTGTCTTTATCCCACTTGTCGATGTATGACCTGTTCTCTTGGTGTTCTATTACCTCAAAATTTGCAATTCCTTTAATTTGAGTGTCTTATTGCAAAACATGTGCCCTGATCAATAGTCTACAGCGCTTCATATCTAGTTCAGCAAAGCAGGCAATACACCACAGTTACATTCAATGTTTCACTATATAAACAGGGATGATTATGGCCGAGTCTTGGACATTAATTCAAAACGTTATTCGGTGATTTTGTGCATGCTGGAGGTAAAAACCGGCAGCGCGACCCTCTTATTTACCGACTTCCACTCCCACCCTGTGAATAATCTGGCAGGACACAATCCGAATGACAAGTAAGACATGGGCAAGAGGCAGAGAAGATTGCAACGATTTGTCTTCACATGACCCTGGCAGCAGTGGTGCAGATGACAGGGGCGACGCTTTTTGCAGCGTCCTACACATCCCGGATAAAGTTTATACTCGTTGGAGCCTCAGGCGATGTTTCATATTTCACTCCTATTGTAGGTCATTTATCTTTGAAACAGTATTAGCCCAAAAAACACAGAGGCGGATCTGGACCTCGTCAAGCCCGCGGAAGCAGTTTGGCAAGTCTCACCATAGCTGGTACATCCGATCGTGTTATCTGAATCCCAGAAAGGAAGTTTTTATTTGTCTATATTTCTGGGTGCAGGAATGTAGGGAGAAGAGCAGGGACTAAACAGGCTGCGTCTGTCATTGTTACTCTTACCTGAGGGTGATTCGGACGGAGCTGTTGTTATTTTCCTCCATCATGTGTTTATCTAGTTTCCGCTTGAATAAGTCTATACTCTTCAAATCACGTGGTGACGAGTTTCAAATACTCAATTCCTTTTCGCACGAAATATCAAAACTTAAAAATAGAGGCACGAGTGGGCTATTCGGCCCTTACAGACTGGTCCTTCATTCAAAATAATCATGGCAGATCCCATAATGCAACCTCTCACTCCCTGTCTCTCCTCATCCCCATTGATGCCTTTAGTGTATAGAAATCTATCTATTTCCTCCTTAAATATATTCATTGTAAGGCCCTCCACAGCATCCTGTTGTCGAGAATATCAGAGGTTCAGAACAATCTGAGTGGAACAATTTGCCCATCATCTCATTCCTGAATGGCTTACTCCGTATTTTCAGATGGGGGCCCCGTGTTCCAGACGCCCACAGCCAGGGCGAAAATCCATCCCCGCCCCCCATCCCGCACCTAGTCCGCCCAGCCCTTTCAGAATTGTATATGCTTCAAAAAGATTACAGCTCATTCTTCTAATCTTCACTGAATACAGGCCGAGTGGAGCCATTCTCTGCTCAAAAGACAATCCTGTTCCCCCAGTAATCATTCCGGTGAACCTTCACTGCACTTCCCTCTGTGACAAATATATTCTTTATTAGCTGAGGGGAATAAACTGCGCACAATATTCCAGGTATTTTCTCAGAGAGGCTGTGTACAGCTGCCATAAGACATCGTTCCTCTTTACTAAGTTGCGTATTGGATTCATCAGTGAATCTGTTGTAATGATGGCCATTAGATTTGGCGGCCTAGCACGCAACAGAAACATATTTCCTAGATTGATCCTATCAGAACCTTCCATACAATTCACAACAAAAACGTTTATTGGCATGTCTTTGATGGCCTAGTGTAGACTCCAAAAGTGATTTGCAGGAAAACTATGAATCTTAAGAATGGCAATTGATGAAAACATTTTTCCCAATGCTTTGAGGTTTAAGGAGTATATTTTGGAGGAGAGGGAGAGGTGAACAGCGAATTCCAGATGTTAGGGTCGCGCATGCAGCCGAAGGCACAGCAAACAATGGCTGAGCGATGGCCATCGGAAGATGATGACAAGGCCAGGCCTGGATTGGCACAGGGATTTTGGATAATTGTGGTGTGGAGCAAATGGGAGACAAAGAGGGGCCCGGCTATGGAGGGATTGGAAAACAAGTATGCAACTTTTCAAATCGAGCCATCAGGCTCTGGATAAGGCAATAAATTTAGTTTCTGAAACTTTATTCGCAGCTGCATCTGAATTCATCGACCTGGACAACATGAAACCCAGAATAATGTAGAATTTATAATAAATTAGGGGGATGGGATATGAACACTCACTAGCTAAGAGTCTCTGTACTGTCTCCATAGATAGACAGTGAGCTGCTGCTTCATATTCAGCGATATCTCATTCCTTTCTATTAGCTAACGAGTGTCAGACAGGATGGCGACTGGTGACAGCACGGTTCCGTATCGGAAGAAAATATTTAACCATCCACCAGCGGCTTAGATTCAGAAATATTTAACGGAGAGATAACATGAGAGGAAGATAGCGAACTGGATGGATGAAGAAGGAGACGTAAATGATGAGTTAGAGGAGCAGAGCGAGGTAGAAAAAGAAAAACTTAACATAAACTCAGAGAGGCAGTGGGAAGAGTATTAGGACGCAGATAGATGGAGAGGTGCAAAGAGAAGTATAAAAAATAGTACATTTCTATACCAGTATTCGCAGCGTCAAAACTTCCCAATGATTTCCCCAGCCAATGTTAAGGTGTTATCAATGATGTAATGTAGAAAGTGTCATAGCCAATCGGTGTACAGAAAGCACCCACTGAAGAGGTAATGGCCAGATCATCTGCTTCAGTTATGTCAGAGGGAGAAATAAATGCCACAGCCAAGTATTCTTCTCACAGACGCTGTGGGTTATCTTAGAGAGTGCGAGGTTATGGAGATCAAGTAAAAACCAAATTTCACAAAACATTAACTCATTGATTACAGTTACTCTTGGTTTCCGTTCCCGTAGTCTTTCAATCTGTCCAAGATGTAACAGAACCCGAGTATGTGTGTTTGTGTGTGTGTGTGAGAGAGAGAGAGTGTGTGTGTGTTTCTGATAATTAACGGCAGGATGCTTCCTGAGCCCATATAAAGAGCTTCCATATTCCAATCATCTCATTGTGACTCTGAGGAAATCAGCAGCAAATGGGGAAAATGCTGCTCTTGCTATTTGGTGTCTTGGTGATTATGTAGTCTTTTACTAACGGATGGTTAGTGTACTCTCGGAATTAGCAGTTCAGCATATTTCTCAGGATACAACACATGGCGCTATTGCTAGGAACAGGCGGAGACATTCTGCACCCCGGGGCTCCACCAACATAGAATTGGATGTTTGTTGATCTGCATCTTACCTCACTTTACACACTTCCTTTATGCACACTGAACGTCGTTTCCGCAAAAGACCCAGCAAACTCTCTGCTCTGTAACTGTAAAATATTGAACTGTGCATTATTTTGAATTATCCCAATATCTCCCGCTTTTCCTTGTCCTTCAATGTCTGCAATTCCCCCACCTCCATTTGTGGAGCCCCTCGGAGCCAGCAGCCGAAAACGTAATGTTATTATCCACAAGTACGGCGCTAAGCCCTACCTCACCACTACTCCTGTCAACTCCTCCACTGTCTCTCAATAACCAGATTGCTTACCAACCATCTAATAGTGGATGTGGAAATTATTGCTTGAATTAAATATCACCAACATCGCCCAGCACTTGGCGAATATCCAAGGTGAAATCTTTCACTAACTTGGCGTCATATTTGACCGCAAGATGTGATTCATGCCACATAATCTATGTCATACAAATGACCAAAACTGTTCTACCTTCGTAACAGCGCGTGCCTACCGGCCTTATTTCATCTGTTACTGAAATCCTCTGCCAGACATTCCTTAACTCCGGACTTCTCTATTCCAACGCGATCCTGACTGCTCCCGCACTTTCAAACCTCCGTAAACAATGCTCCTTTTAAAATGCTGCTGCGTGAGTCCTGAACTTGGCGGCTCTGTCCTTCGCTGCCTGGGCCCTAAGCGCTTGAATTCCACACCTCTCCCAACCCTATAATGTTCCAACTCTTGTTCCTCCTGTAAGAAGCTTCTTCAACCCTATTATTTTGAGCAAATACCTTGTCATCCGTCCCAGTGTCGCCCGCTGTTGACAGATGGCGACATGGCTTTGAGGAGACTCCTTTCAGGCACCTCGGGAACCTTTAGGAGGATAATGGCGCAATTTAAATATAAGTTGTTGTTGAACATTCCACAGAAGGTTTTTATTTTGTAGGTGTAGGGCAGATGTTTCCGTTGTTTTGGGTGGACAAAGCGAGGGCGTTTCCATCTAAGTTTGTCTCTGATAAATCCATTAGAGTGTTCAGAATAAGCACCTTTACCCAGAGAGCGGTGAGAATGTGCAGCGTGTGACTACAGGGAGTAGTTGGGGTAATAAACATTGATGTATTTAAGGGGAAGCTCGTTTAACAGGAGCGGGTAATGCAATTATATGCATTATATGCTCCTGATCCCCCTCGAGTGAGTGAAATACTGACATATGCGGCTTGTTAATGTGTTAATATTCTCCCTCTATTTCACACCCAGAACAATAAGCTAATGAATTATCCTTATGAACGTTTCAGCCGAGAATTTCGGATGCAAGCGTTTTGGTGGAAAATGTCGATTCATGCCTTGCTCGACAGGCCAGATTCAGCCGACTAATTGATTGTGTGCACCCAACCAATCGTGCTGTAAGGAGAAATGATCTACAACAGGGTGGATATATGTAACCTCACCCCCAATGTCGTCGACATAATCTAACTTTAATTTAGGCTTCGTATGATTGTGGAGACTGTGCGAATCCTGGCCCCTGCCCGACAGCATTCCGAATCATGTGATTAAACCTTAGGTGCATTGATAACTGTCTCTTGTCGATGTCTCATTTCTCATTCAGTTGGAGTGTCACCATATTGACTGTGGGGGCAGGTCACAAAATGGCAGGGCCACGTTGACACCTTGTTGTTCCAAAATACTAATACTCACAGAATCGCACATTTGCCAGACTCCTCCATCAACATCCCGGGTAATGTCCTGACCCATGGCAGGACTGATTTACCAGATGTGCGGGGACAGTGGCATACATTCAGGATTTTACTCATGCTGCTGGGAAGGGTTTATAATAGTTTTGCGGCAGCCTGAGAACTTGAAGGTTTATTCAGATTGGGAAAAGTCAGAAAGGGTAATGGAAGGCAGAAAATCAGTGAGTGAGTCTGGATGGCTTGGAAAACCAAATATTGAAAACAACAACGAGATTTTGCCAATGTCCCAGGACATAAACTTCAATATAAGGACTAGAGCAAATAAAGAGGTCGAGCTAAGTTTACAGATTCAAACATGGCAATATGGAACCATACCTATTACATAAACAACCCTTAAAGAGGAACATGAGTGAGAGCTCAACATTCCTCGCAACAGGCTGATAAGATGACATGGAGAGGGGGAGAAAAATGGACGAGGTGGGAATTTTGGTTCTAGGAGCAATTACAGCTGTGAGGAGGGAAAGAAAGTTTAACATCTAAGGCCACATCGATTGAGTTCAGGAATATAAATATATATGTATAACAGACGCACTACTGGTAGTGTAACATCTACCCGCAAATTGCCAGGGGGAGATAGAATGGACAATGTTTAGGAACATTTTTTATCTCTTATTTATTTCTTTGTTTGTTTATTTTTCTGATTTTCATGAAAAGCATTAAGTGAAACATCATAAAAACAGAATTACCTGGAACAACTCAGCAGGTCTGGCAGCATCGGTGGAGAAGAAATCAGTTAACGTTTCGAGTCTGCACGACCCTTCGGCAGAACTGAGTATAGTTAGGAGAGAGGTGAAATATAAGCTGGTCTAAGTTGGGTGGGGGGGGGGGGGGAGGGGGGGCGCGGGGGGGGGTAGAGAAGTTGAGGGTGTGGTGTTTGTGGAGATAAGCAAGCAGTGATAGGAGCAGCTAATCAAAATATGTCACAGACAAAAGGATCAAAGAGGTTTTGAAGGTGGTGATATTGTCTAAGAAAAGTGCTAATTAAGAATGAAGACAGGATACTCAACGTACAGCTCTAGTGGGGGTGGGGTGGAAAGACTAACAAAGTTGTAGTTTAAGATTTAAAAACAATGGAAATAGGTTGGAAAAGAAGAAACTATATAAATTATTGAAAAAAAAGGGCCGGGGGGAGAAACGGGGTGTGGATGGGGGGAGGGGGAGTTTAAGATCTAAAGTTGTTGAATTCAATATTCAGCCCGGAAGGCTGTAAAGTGCCTAGTCGGAAGATGAGGTGCTGTTCCTCCTGTTTGCGTTGGGCTTCACTGGAACAATGCAGCAAGCCAAGGACAGACATGTGGGCAAGAGGACAGGGTGGAGTGCTAAAATAGCAAGCGACAGGGAGGTTTGGGCCTTTCTTGCGGACAGACCGCAGGTGTTCTGCAAAGCGGTCGCCCAGTTTGCGTTTGGTCTCTCCAACGTAGAGGAGACCGCATTGGGAGCAACGAATGCAGTAGACTAAGTTAGGGGAAATGCAAGTGAAATGCTGCTTCACTTGAAAGGGGTGTTTGGGCACTTGGACGGTGAGGAGAGAGGAAGTGAAGGGGCAGGTGTTGCATCTTCTGCGTGGTCATGGGGAGGTGCCATAGGTGGGGGTTGAGGACTAGGGGGTGATGGAGGAGTGGACCAGGGTGTCCCGGAGGGAACGATCCCTAAGGAATGCCGTCGGGGGGGGTGAAGGGAAGATATGTTTGGTGGTGGCATCATGCTGGAGTTGGAGGAAATGGCGGAGGATGATCCTTTGAATGCGGAGGCTGGTGGGGTGATAAGTGAGGACAAGGATGACCCTATCATGTTTCTGGGAAGGAGGAGAAGGCGTGAGGGAGGATGCGCGGGATATAGGCCGGACACGGTTGAGGGCCCTGTCAACAACCGTGGGTGGAAAACCTCTGTTAAGGAAGAAGGAGGAGTGAAACATCATGCCTCATAACTTAAAGTGAAAGCTATCTACGATATTTTGGTATTTCTTTTTGTATTTCTTGCTCGTTTTGTACGTTTCTCAAGAAAGGTTTTAAATTGTGTTGTGTGTTCATGATTGATCCAGTAAATGAAAACACACATTTTGCTTGACCCGTTAGCTATCTCTATTGGGATTGCAACTCTCTCTCTTTATCTCTCTCTCTCTCTATCTATCTATCTCTTTCTCTCTCTACAAACACATGACCACTGCTATCTGCAAGGAGAAGGGCAGCAGATAAAATGGGCACACCAGCACGTGTAAATTGCCCTCCAAGTCACTCACCAAACTGATATGGAAATAAAGACACCATTAACGTATCGTGTCCATATGACTCAACTTCATACGGACTCAAAACATTAACTCCGTCTTCCTCTCCACAGATGGTGTCAGACTTACTGAGTTTTTTCGAGCAATTTTTGTTCTTGTTTCAGATTTCCAACATCCATAGCATTTTACTTTTACTTGTAAATATGCCACCTTTCCATCAGTTTACCTGAATCGAATCTTGGAAGCCCATTCTTATCAGCATTGTGGATGTAACTACCCCCATAGACTGCAGGGACTAGCTGTTTTATTCCAACTTTAAATCCCATTTTTTTTGTGTGTATCTTAAGTGTCCTGTAAGTGATTGGATAGGGTTTTTAAAGGAATTTGATTTTAGGTACCAGAGTTATAAATTGGTAGCTCATATTTCATTCTTCTGCCACGGGTCATCGACAGTTTGGTCGCTAAACAGTTTATTTTGAATTTATTAAGTTTACAAACCTAGTGCTCGTACTCTGTTAACCTAAAATGAAGAGTTTGTTAGAATTGAGGAATCCTGGTGGTTCGTTCAACCTTATCGCATTTCTCGCTGCTCCGGAACAATGGGGTTGGGAACTACAGCACATTCTCCACTGTGAGTCGTGACTCTGATTCAAAATAAATTAAAGGTTAACATTGAGAGAACGTGCACATAGAGAGGGGCACATATGTTCATTGCCAGCGAAAGTATTGATAAATAACTATTCACGTTCATATTTTAGCCACGTCCACATTTTGACATGCATCCCTGATTGACAATAGTAGTGGCCTATCGCCTGTTCAAATACAGCTTTGGCAAAGATGGTTTCGGAAAGAATAGCGATTAAATCATTAATCGTGGCCAAAAAAATGGAAGCATCTGAAAAGGATTAAAACCTGGTGAGAGAACAAAAAACACACAAATCAACCAACCATTAACATGGAATAATATTAGCAAAGGGTGGATTTATACACTAAAAAACTTATTACATTGAGAAGCTCAATACAACATTCAATGCAATAATTAATTTCACAGGGCAAAAGGCTTTGGGAACTATCGTTGGACGAGATTGTCCGCTGAGATGCGGGCTTGAACAGAATATTTGCTGCAATCAGGCAAAGCGAATTAAATAAAGCTCGAAATATTCATGTTGGGAACTATATCTGTCGGGACCAAAAGAGATTGCACCTTTTGATCCGAAGGGATTGATCTCAGCTCAAATGGTTTCAATCTGCTTTCCCTTCTACTCTTTTATAAGTTTGGAGACGAATTGGATGCGAAACCCCATTTGAAACCAGTAATTACTTCTTGAAGATTAGTCCCACGTTTCCCTCTAGTTATAAACATCATGAGCTATTAAGTCTTTTCAACCCCTTTCCAAAATCTCCACGAACAAGTGCATATGTACAGAAAGGTCACGGTGTAGCTGTACAATCTTTCGAATTGTAACTTCATTTCACATTGTCTTCGAAAATGACAAGTTATCATGACCTGGCAGCGACACTTACAGGGCATGTTTTTTTTCTTTAACGTGTAATGTCATCTACTTTCCTCTGAAAATAGACGGATCAGAGTATTTCCTAAATGATCAGACGTTAGAAACTGTAGATTCGCACAGAGGTTATAAGGTACTGTACAGAAAACTCTGCCGTCAACTGAGAATTGCAACACTGAGACTGACCAGGAAGCAATAATGTGAAGGATTACAGCATCAAGAGAATAGGCACTGTATGTAGGACGGGATAGTACTCCCTGTGATTTAAATACAGGGAAGGAGTGGAATAAAATGCGATGCTTCCAGAATGCTCCATAAAATGTAGGTGATTAAGGAGATCAGTAATTTCCTTAAAAAAAACTTGGTTAGGGAATCAGGGCTTTGGATCAATAACGGATAGAGTGATGAATGTCTCCTAGGTGCACATTATCATAGCTGAGTCTGCACCAGATAAAGACATGGATGAGGAGCATAATGTCAGCTGGGCTGAGGTGAGAGCGAACGCAACAAACCCACTGAAGGCTGCATTTTTCAAACTGCGGCCCATGGGCTTGGTAGATAACAGGGCGTCAAATATTGTGCTGATGATCACTAGCAGCAAATGAACATGATGTGGATTTCACTTAGTGACTTTGATATATGGTTTGTTTCGTTTGAGTTGACTTTGGCGCATTCCACCTTGTCAATGGATGATAAGACAAACATGTGACCCATGCAAGCTTGACACTTGATAGTTGTACAGATTACACAGCGAGAGTGGGACGAACTGACGAGAAATAACATCGAGAGAAAAAGCTGATGTCAATATCGTGCCAAGAAATCCAGCCACACTCCTGCTGATGATATCCCCAATATGAAATATTAGATAGTAAAGTGGAGACCCATCAAAGACCATGATATTGCAAAGTCGGGGGAGAAGTCAATGCTAGAGTTTTTCCGCTCCAGTTAGGGTGTGTAAGAGTGGAATCCAGTAATGGAAGCCCAACTAAGAGACGGGTGTCAGAGACAGAGAATGGCCATGGATTGTAAGAGGGGGTTAGAGAGTCTATGTGACAAATACTTTTTGAATTCGGAAAATGAGCTCAAACAGGACAAGCAACTGGTCACATGAGGGATTCAGAGATGTGGTGTAGGAGCAATGATACTGGAATCTCGGGTCAGAGGGGAATTTGGAATCGATGCAAAATAAATCCATACTCATCTTGAGACACCAGATAGGGAGGCGAACATGGTCAGTGAAAAGCGAACGATATTGCTGATGAGGCGACTGATAAAGGTTTTAGCTTTTTCCATTCTGGAGAGACTCATGAATAATTTTAATACAGAGGTAGCCGGGAGAGAGAATGGACGGGCTTTTGGCGGGTGTATTCTAAATACACACACATTAATTCTGTGTCCATCCCAATCTCCCCAACCATCCATTCTCTCCACTTCCAACTTGCTCTCTTTCTTCTGTCTTTCTCTCTCTCTCTCTCTCTCTCTCGCTTTCTGACGCGGAACCATTTCTGCTAATACCATTCCATTAACGATCTAAGTTAAACGGCCGAAGCCAATATTACCATGAACAATTGATTTTTCAATCTTTGTTTATTGTTAACGTGCTGCTCGACAATCATAGTTTTCACCTTTATACTCGGGATTTGAGGGACAACATCAAGCCCTGTTTTTTGTTTTGATGTGACTTTGATTCATAATAATCATTTCACAATGTAATTTATACCGGAGTCAAAGCTGCTGATGTAATGTGTTTGCTCACTCAGTGTGACTAATAGCAATAATCAGGAATACAACCGTCTCAGAGGAATAACATACCCTTTATAAATCAAATACCATCAGAATGGGTGAGCTCAGAGTGCCTGCCGGAACTGTAGGTTCGAGTCTCCCTCACAGTAATGGAATATCTAGTCATCTTTCAAATACAAGATATTTACTTTCTTGTTCTTACGCCAGTTGGAGTATTTGGTGAGCCATTGCGTCCAGTTCTTAATGTTGTAACTCGGTATTTGACACAACTGCTCGAATCGACAATTTTTTAGTTGCTATATGTTTAAAGCTTACTGATCAGTTTTACACGTTGAGGAATGAAATTTCTTAAATCTTTGCTTTGTCGACCTTTTGTGAATTTCATGTATCTGCATTGACCATTTCGGATGCAATCCTGGCAATTCTAAAAGTTTATTTGTTGTACTGTGTAAATTGTTGTCAGCTGGACACAAGGACATTGGAAACAGGAGGTGAAGTATGCCATACAGCACGAGCTGTAAGGCGTTCAGCATTACGATCAGATCGTGACTCATTTGATGGCGCCCCCAGCTCCCTTTTCCATTGGTTTACCAATAATCCATTACTCTGCTATACTGTAAAACTCCGTTTACCCAAACCTTGTGTATTTTCAATATCTCGGCATCCAGAGTTCTGTTTCCAAGACAATTCCAGAGATCTCCGACCCTCGCAGTGAAAATAGCCTTAATCATCCCCAGTTTTAATGTGTGGAAGTTGATAGTGAAACAGTGCCCATATGGACTTTATTATTCCATGAGGTGAAAAATCCTGACAGGAAAAATCCTGTCAATTCCTCTTTAAACGACCTCTGAATCGTGTACGTTATAGTAATATCAGCTCTTATTCTACCAACTGCTTTGATTGTGGACGCAAGCAGCTCAGAATTTTCTCATACGATAACTCCATCAACACAGGACTAAACCTAATAATCCTTGCCTGAACTACCTCCCATTCAATAACATCACACGTTATCTCAGTCGATCAATACTGCGTGTGATATTGCACATTGGCTCTCACCAGCGTCGTATCAACACGCAGAAGACGATCGATTGTTCCTGCCAGTATCACTTTGCGGGCCGTACCTGTCCTGGAATATCACTGCTCAAAACTTCTCAGTTATTCATAACGAGGCAGCTAACTGCCACACGAGGCTGCGCAATGTCAGACCTCTAACAATAAACAACATTAATCCGTTTTGCAACAACTTCAAACATTGTTTTGCTTTTCACTGATCTATAATATTATTCCCTTCTGCCACGATGTATGCCTCGCTGCCGAACTGAGTGTGTTCCTGTTTCTTTCACATAGTCTTCCCTGAAAGAATATGGATGAAGTTACAGCCTGTTGCCGGAGCTCATTGTGAAATGGAATGTATTGTTCTTATATTGAAAACAGTTACAGTGCACCTGAGGGACTAACAAAACTTTCATGTTAGTTGTAATCTAGGATGAGCAGTATCAATGTTTTGTTAAAAAATCCCCCTGCTAAATCTACACTTTACAATTACTACAATTGGAGTTTCAGATGGTTTATGGTTCTCTGACAAAGGAATTATGTTTTGCGTGTTCTTTGTTTCGCAGACAGATTGAACAGTGCATGGCGTGGGAATGAGTGTGCACATTATTTGCCTCCTGGGATATTTGTCAGCACAAGATGAGATGAAACATAAATAAATAGAGAAAATGCTGGAAAAATTCACTGGGGGCATCTGTGGAGAGAGGAACTGATTAAACTTTTCCCGTCCGTGCGGCCCTCCTTCAGCTCTGGAAGAAGAGCCATACCAACACAAAACGCTAATTCCATTTTTTTTTCTACAGGTGCTGCACGACCTGCTGAATTTATCCAGTGCCTTCAGATTTTACTTATGATTTCCACCATCCACACTATTTTGCACTTAACATATGAGAGGAAACAGCATTCTTCTAAAAATTGGATGCATTCACTAAGGGAGATGGAGGCAAAGATGGGAAGCAGATTAAATAAGTGTTGTCAATCAATTGTGTTTTTTTTTTCTTTCTTGCAAATTTATGATTATGTACTGGCTGTTAAACTAATCAAATTAAATTGATCATATAGTCACGAATCAGAGATTCTTTGAGGTTGAGAGAGGATAGCATTGAATCTTCTTTCCATGACTCTGAGGTACATTTTGTTGTATTTATGATGCACTATTATCTTAATCTATTTTGCATGATATCGAGAGTTGAAATGTTGATATATTTTAAGAGGGTTGAAGAAACTCTTACTCAAGCTGGAATGTGAAGTGTGATTTTCATGAGTAATCTCGATAGACCGCGTATCATGAGATAATAGATGGTTAAGTCTGCGCAAATACTAAATGATTGCTTGGTTTCTTCATTAATTAGACGATTCTGTGGACTTTCACCTGAAACATATGTGCTCTGTATTTTTTTTTCTTTTATGTAATGGAACGGATTTGAACAAGAGAAAAAAGCAAGCTAACAAATAGAGACTGTGATCATCTCTTGAAATGTTAAACTTTTCACAAACGTTTCTAAATAAACAAAAATAAATACACGCCGAAATTTACAGGCAAGTAGCATTTATGACTAGGATAAGGATAATAACAATGAGTCAGATGTGAAACGGAGCAATGCAAGAACGATGTTAGAGGTATAGAGGGATCAACGGGAGGTAACAAACGAAAAGTAATGAGGGAGATGAAAGAGAGAGAGAGAGAAACAGAGGATGCAAGTGAAAGAGAGATAGATTTGGAGAGAGAGAGGAAGAGAGAGGCGGCGTGGGGTTGTGGGGGTGGGGGGGGGGGTGTGGAGGGTGGGGGAGGGGGTTGCGGCGGGTGGGGAATACAAGTGGGGTGTAAATGAGATAAAATACGGTGTGAGTAATTCATGGTGATGAACTTCTCAAGTCTCTTGAACGATTTGTGAGTGAAACTGAGATGAGGACATGTGAAATATGTTGCAGGTTCGTTTAGTTTATCTGCTACACTCATTTATTATGTGTTTGCATCATTCAGTGAATGTTCTTTTTCTGGATATACGAGCAGAGTGAACAGGCATTATTGAACAATTTCTTTCACTTTCACTAATGGTGATATATTATTAGATAATGCTCTGAAAATATGTTTTTGGACATTTTCATCAAGGACAATGTGCATTATCTTCATTCTGTCCGTCTCTCATTTGTAAGCAATGGATCGTGAAAGATAAACTTCTTGAACGTATTTCAGGACCATCGTCCTGTTTGCCAACAACAATTATATTAGTTATCAATGGTTAAACATAATAATTGAGCTGTGTATATGGATGATACATGTATTAGACTTCGCCTCATGTTTTTATTTCATATCAATTATGGAATCTCAGTCTCTTATTGCATTGAACTGAATCCTCTATCTTCTCATCCAACACTTAGGTTTACCCACTTTCCAAAACCAATTGCACAGGCCTCCAAATCCGATCTTAGATGGCTCCCTCCCAATTTCACGGCGGGGTTCAGTTTCTGTATGAATCTCCCCAGCAATTCCCACACTCAATGTCCCTTCCACATTCACTTTGTGTAAGCCAAGTTTAGCTTGCATAACCCTGAACAACTAATCAGTTGCTCTCAGTATGTACCCAAATTTTCCTCATCAGCATGGAATCCAAAGCTGGTTTAAACAAACAATGTGCCTGCTTCCTCAATGACATTCACTCCTAGGCAATGGTTCGACGACCTCACTTGTCCCTTTCACTGCATCCAGTGTGCAATGTATTCAAATTAATGACTAATAGATCTCCAATACGATTTGACAATAAATTGAAAAAAAAAATCATCTGCTGAAAAACATTTCATTAACATTCCTTTTAGGATGCAACAGCAAAGGCATCCTATAACCTGACAGACTGCGGTTTTGTTTCCATGGCGGATCAATGTTTATGTGTTTCATTACTTTTCTCTGTTCCAGTGAACGTGCTAACGATTCTGATTTTATTCAGAGCAAAGTGTGGTCTGTCGAAATGTATCAACCGCTACCTGTTGGGCATGGCAATGGGCGATCTGCTGGTCATCATCACTGATCCTATGTTAAGAGGGATATTTCTAATATACTTCCCAGGTTCATTTATGGACATTACTCCCGTTTGCTGCCTCAATAACTTCCTGGTTTTTGCAGCCACGACTGTTTCTGTATGGCTAACAGTGGTGTTCACCTTTGATCGTTTTGTGGCAATTTGTTGTGAGAAGCTGAAAACAAAATATTGTACCCCGAAAACGGCAGCTGTGGTTCTAGTAACAGTGAGTGTGCTAGGCTCCTTAGAGTGTACCCCTTGGTTCTTCGCATTTGAAGCTGTATATATAATTGATAACGTTCCCTGGTATTGTACCATTAAATCTAGCCTCATTAATTCCACTGCTTGGGCAACATATGAGTTGCTTCACCGCATTTTGTCTCCTTGTGTCCCGTTTTTTTATAATTTCGATTCTCAACTTTCTGACTGTCAGATGCATTTTAGTGACCAGCAGAGTCCGGAGGGGTCTCCAAGGCCTCAGCAGTGGCGAGAACCGCAAGGATCCAGAGACGGATCATAGAAGAAAAGCTATCATTTTACTGTTCAGCATAACAGGCAGTTTTTTAATGTTATGGGTGACACAGTTTGTATTTTATGTTTATCAGCGAATTACAGAACAGTATAACTTTTCTGCCACTGACCCCCTTTATATCACGGAAAGTACAGGAATGATGCTGCAGCTTCTCAGTACATGCACCAACACGTGTATTTACGCTGTGACACAGGCGAAATTCAGAGAGGAGTTTAAGAAACTGTTGATATACCCATTCAAACTGCTTGTTAGATTATTTAAATATATGACCGAGACCTTGGATTTCAAACATGAAAAATAAATGCCATTTGAAACACTAACGCCTTCAGCCTTCATTTTTAAATTGGTATTGTAAAGGCGCAAACATCTTCGTTGAGCTTATCCTATTTCTCTTGTTGAATATTAAAACTCGCAAGAGAAGTCTTCAAAGTCTCCCTGCAGCTCTTCCTTTGTCTTCAATGAGAGCGCATCCCAGTCTCAAATCCTCATTAGAAATTTCATTTGGTTAACCATTTTAAAGCATTTTGGTTGTATAAACTGTGTAGCACAGCTGTGTCTCTGGTGAAAGTCTGAATGTTTGACGTGTCAGTTCAATGTCTGCTATTCTGCCCTGCCATCTGAGCTG
This sequence comes from Cetorhinus maximus, assembly GCF_964194155.1. Lineage (NCBI taxonomy): Eukaryota > Metazoa > Chordata > Chondrichthyes > Lamniformes > Cetorhinidae > Cetorhinus > Cetorhinus maximus. The sequence continues at coordinate 1,665,908 of NW_027596103.1, read as the reverse complement.
CAGAGCTTTCCTCAGGCAGCTCAACTAAAAATGATTGCGCTTTATGACATGGTGTTTGTGCACAATCAGATTTTCAAACTTTTTGCAAAGTTGACAGTCCTATTGCAGTGCGGGCTTTCACTTAGGTAAGTGGGCAGATTTCTCTTCATTTCCAGGTTAATTTCAGGAGGCATCTGAAGTTTAAGCGTTTTACGTTTGTTTTACATTCTTGCACGTGCCTCATTATCGACAGTGCGATTGAGTGCGCTGCTGAGATAAGTGAAGCCCTCCATTGCAAACACCTTGTTAGCATAGACTGAAACATTACGCCCTGGTACAGATTGATACATTACTTAATTTTTCGTCATGATGATCATGAGGTACAAGTTGTTGCACGATTGGTGGGCAAGTCTGTGCTTCCTGCATTCCCAGCTCTGAACTGGTAACATGTGCACAGTCATCAGAAAAGACAATGTGATGAAGAATGTTCTTAGACACTTTGCTCATTGCCTGCAGTAGTCGCAGGATGGTGAGATTCCTGCTTGTTGCGATATTTCATTCCAATGTCAGCATCTCCATAATGGAGGGCATTGTAGAGAATGGGGAGAAAAAAGAAAACGTGCTGAAGAGAGTCGATCCCAGCACACAGCCCTGTTTAACTCCATTAGTGTCCGGAAACGGGTGAGAAGACTCACCGTCATCCAGGGAAGGTGTGAGCTTGGCGTCGTGGAACGGTTGAAACAGTGTGATGAATTTCTCAGGGCAGCAGAATGTTTTCCTGACCTTCTAGAGCCTCTCAAGGCTGACTTGTGTCAGCTAATCATAAGTGGCTTAGAAGCCAAAACCTTGTTCTTGACATTACTAACCCGAAGAGTTTAAGCTGCTTTACATCAAGCGCCATGTCAGTGATTCTAGGACTATTGATTGAACTACAGTCTCCACTGGCAGCAGATCCTGGTCGACGTGTTGCAGTAAGAAGATCAGAACGATTATGGCGAAGGTTTTCCGACAGAGGAAGTGGCGTGAGATTTCACTATGATGGTTTGATGGTTGGCGGGTTGCATTCCATTTGTGCAGCTTGGCAATGAGGTATCTTGTATTTTTCTGGAGCATTCCCTGTCTACCTCATAGGGTGAAAGATTTTAATTAGGCTATTAACGAGGCATTGGCATCCAGCCATTTAGACAAACGTTGGGACATCATCAGCTTCTTTACGTTTAACTATAGACAGAAGATTGACAGTTTTATTCCTTTTCTGTTTGGTGGAAGCTTTATCAAGAGAACGGTTAATGGAAAACGCATCTCTTCATTGCTGTATGAAAGCTGAATGAGAATGTTTATTATTGGGTTCCGCCCATCTTTGTGGATTGTGCTTTTGTTCTTCCTATGGTTCTGGAACTGTTGACAAATCAACCAAGGCATGTGCCTTCAAGCAGTTTTCGAGCATCATATGAACTCTTCTATCTTGAATTGCCTGCAAATTAGGAAAATTATTCGCCCTTCTGATTGAATCATTCGTCTTACATCTTTCTGAGCCTGCATCCTTCAATCCTGCAGAGGTTTGAGAAGGCTACGTGCTTAGATATAGTTGACATGTGATTGAGCAAATCCCAGTAAAGGTAATGATTCTCTTCCATTAGTTATTGGATCGGCTCATAATTTTCATGCAACAAATGTTGATTCATACGAACAGTAAGACAAAGGTCATGTACAACACTGGAAACACTGCAGTCCTGAATGTCACCCACTTCTCCTCAATTCAGTGTCACATTTTCACTGTTTATTTCCGACTCAGAAGTTCTCTGAGAAAGATTCCTTCTTGCCTGCCTGTTTCAAACTTGAGACTTTGCGAAACTTGTGCACTTTAAGATCTGGCAATGTCAAGGTGTGAGCCAAAATGCATATGTTTGAAAGGATAAGACAGTGGTCAGCCCAGCAACCAACGCCATCACATGGCTTCATTATCCGAACACCCTACCTGCCCTGTGCCTGGTGATGACATGGTCAATTAAATGCCAGTGCTCAGAGCTGGAGTACAACCAATGTCCAGTGTTCCGATTGGAGTGGCGGAAAACCGTGTTGGTGATTAAAAGGCCATGTTCTTCACCCAACTGCAGCAAGGCAAACTTCCAACGGCAAGTTTATTGTGAGCCCTTCCGATAAGACCTAGTAGCGGAAAGACCATAAGACATAGGAGAAGAAATTAGGCCAATCGGCCTATCGAGTCTGCTCCGCCATTCAATCATGGCTGATAAGTTTCTCAACCCCTTTCTCCCCCCTTCTCCCTGTAACCTTTTATAACCTTAGCAATGAAGAACCCATATATCTCCGTCTTAAATACACTCAATGACCTGGCCTCCACAGCCTTCTGTGGCAAGGAAATCGATAGATTCACCACTCTCTGACTAAAGAAGTTTCTCCTCATCACTGTTCTAAAAGGTCTTCCCTTTTCTCTGAGGTTGTGCCCTCGGGTCCTAGTATCTCCTATTAATGGAAACATCTTCCCCACATCCAATCTATCCAGGCCTTTCAGGATTCTGTAAGTTTCAATCAGCTCCCCCCTCATCCTTCTGCAGTCCATCGACTATAGACACAGAGTCCTCAAACGTTCGTCATATGTTAAGCCTTTAAATCCTGGGATCATTCTCGTGTACCTCCTCTGGACCCTCTCCAGGGCCAGAACATCCTTCCTGAGATACGTGGGCCCAGAATTGCTCACAATATTCTAAATGTGGTCTGACCAGACCCTTATAAAGCCTCAGCAGCACATCCCTGCTTTTATATTCTAGTCCTCTCGAAATAAATGTCAACATTGCATTTAAACGTAAGAGACTCCTGGACCAGGACCCCCAAATCCCTTTGCACTCCAGGTTTCCGAATTCCCTCCCCATTTAGAAAATAGTCCATTCCTCTATTCTTCCTACCAAAGTGCATGACCTCACACTTCCCCACGTTGTTTTCCATCTGCCACTACTTTACCCATTCTCCTAACATGTCCAAATCCTTCTGCAGCCTTCCCGCCTCCTCAATACCATCTCTCCCTCCACCTATCTTTGTATCATCGGCAAACCTAGCCAGGATGCCATCAGCTCCTTCATCTAGATCATTAATGTATAAAGTGAAAAGTTGTGGTCCCAACACTGAATAATGACATTCCAGGTAGCAGAGATATTGGAAGGGATTAAATGTAAATGTAAAGGTAAAGGCCAAGATATTAACAAAGCTATGAAATGAGCAAAATTCATGCAGAGTAAGGATAGAATTTTCAACCAGTGCATTCAGTCAGGGATGGAGGTTTGGGGAAAGGGGAAAATGCAATGGGGCGTTTAGTGAGTACAGGACACACCCTTAACCATTATACAGCGAGTCCACCGTAGAAGGATTTAGACATTGGAACAAACCAGGGCAGTTAGGAGCAATCTTGATAGCTGAAAATCATCATCAACTTAAACCTAGCCATTTGTTTCGGCAACGAAACAGAAAGATATGAGAAGAAAGACGATAGAGAGAGAGAGAGGGGTGGGGGGGGTGGGGGGGGGGGTGGGGGGGTGGGGGTGTGGTGGGGGGTGGGGGGTGGGGTGTGGGGGGGGGGTAGTGGGTGCATTCGGGACAATCTAGTCCCAATAAAAGAGAAACAAAAAAGCCAAGCATAAAACATCCACATGAATAAAGGAATCTGACCAACAATATAACTGAAGATAGAAATCATTCAGAGAGTAGAATGACGATAAAGGAGAGTCGGGCGGAACGCACATCAAGAGGTTAGGGACGAATATTGAAGCGGAAGGGAAGCAAAAGCTTGGCAGTAATTCATTAATGAATCAAGCAGCTAAACCCTAGAATATCCTACAAAAATAACACACTGCATATCAATAGATGTTTAGTGACAGTATGGATGTATTAGAAAGAATAAACATAGAGGCATTGGTGGCGATATTCCATGTTTATATCTCTCACTGTCTCTCTCTATCTCTCCTCAGTCAGGATTATATCTATATTAGCACGCCCTTAGTTAAACACTTTTACAGGAGCTGAGCACGCACACGAAATATAATTAACATGAGAAAATTAGCTTTCAAACCTATTTTTAATAATCAGCTTCTCTGGATGTGCCGGACTACGACAGAGCATTAGTTCCCAGATGATTTTGCGTTTAATCGGGAGTGATATTGATTGATTGCGTTTAACCTCTGCCTCAGACCTGCCACGCCATCTAATCAACCATCATTCCTATGTTTTTTAATAAAATGTGATATTACACAAATACACCTGCTCTCTCGATTGTTGTGATCTTGTAGGTACAGAGTAACTGTCATCAATTTAGGTGCAATATATAGTGAAATGTCTTCAATCAAAGAATGATAATCTTTGACACCCTCTACCGCAGAGAGTTGCAGATGCTCGGCCTTTTAGGTTTTACAAAACAAATTTCATCGGCGATTTTGGTACAAAGCTGTTTAAAGACGTTGGGAAAATTTCAGAAGTGGAGCTAAGGTAAAAGATCAGGCATGTTTAAAGTGAGTGTGAAAATAAGCTGCAAATCACACGTCGCCTCCACCAGCTACTACAACTGAAGTTCATATGACCTCATGTCTGCAGTCATCTTCGGCATATTAACATTATATGCATTTTTACGTCATTTTTTCAAAGCTTGTCTCTCTCTAAATAATGCCATCTGGATTATGATGTGCCACGCCATAGCGTAACACACAATATAAACTCTATATAGTCCGGATATTATTGTTGGAGAATTGGTAACAGGGAGGTTGCAGGGAGATGGAACAGGTGGGACATTTTCAACTTGTCAGGCTGGAACTCATGGAAGACCGCAGGGATTACTGCTGGCGAAACCGCTATTTACAAACTGTGTCAACAGATGGAGAGTAATGTATATACATTTGGTGTACAGACAGAACACGGTTACAATTGTAAAGTATAGGGAGGGCACGAATAGGCTGCAAAGAGATACACACATTTTAAATGACGGGGCAAGCAAGGAGTCAGACGTTGTCTGATGTTGAAATTTAGGAATTTATATACGTTTTTAGCAAAGAGAATAAACAGAAGAATTTTCAAGTAATGAAACGTCTGAATATTGAGCTTCACAGAAACTTAAGTTTATTATTACAGGAACAAGGAACGAGGTTATTTGCATGGAGCTAAATAAAGTCATGGGAAGGCAAAGTAACATGTGGCCGTAAACAGCAAGGGCATTTTTGCACGAGATTAATGCAATATATAAACATTTATATAGGGCTTTGATGAGACCTGAACTGGAGTAGCGTGTGTAATTTTGGTCTCATATCAGGAGAATCATACTTTCCTTGAAAGTGGTACAGTAAAGGTTCACGCTTTTGGTGTCTGTGATGAAAGGGTTAACCAGTGATTAAAAGTTGACTCAATTGGGCCTGCCTGCAGGATCGAAGAATAAGGGGTGATCTCAGTGATAAATGCACGGTTTTAATAGTGGTTAACAAGAGCAGACAGTGAGAGTCCCGTTTCCAACGCCTGGGAAATAGATCACATGTGCAGATTGAGAGGCTTACGGAACTATCGTTTTAGCTTGAGACGAGTTGAAATTTCTGCATTCAGACTTTGTGGATCTTGGGGATTCCCGACACCAGTGGGCTTTGTCTGGTCCATCGTCCTGTGCATTCAGGGGGCTGAGATAGACAGTTTTTGCTTTTTCAGAGAATCAAGGGATATGGGGAGCTGGTGTGAAAGTCAACTCGAGGCTGCAGATGAGCCATGATTGTGCTGAATAGCGGTGCAAGCCCCAAACAAAAACAGAAAATGCTGGAAAAACTCAATAAGACGAAAAGCATCCATGGACAGAAAGAAAAACAGAGCTAACGTTTCGAGTCCTTTTTCATTTTTAATTGTTTTATTTTTATCCACGTATTTTTATTTTTTATTGGTTTCACTTTATTCATTGCTTTATCCTCACCTTAGGTCACGTTTTCATGCTTTTCCGCAAAACAGTCCCTTCCCCACCCCACCTCCACAAATACCATCTATCACTTTTACATGTTGTTCTTTCCAGAGGGCTTACCCTTGTCCTACCATTAGCACATTCTTCTTTCTGATATTAAAGCCACCTTCAGTATCTCCTTCAGCCAGTTTCACCATCATTAACTCATTTGTCATTTTGTCCATGATATCTCTGGCAACCATTCCTTTGCCTCAAATTATCACTGGCCTTCAATCTAGCTTCACCTGCTCTACACTCCCCCACCAGCCCCCACCACCCCACCAGCCCGCCACCTCCCGCCCCCACACCACCCCCCGAAAAGGTATACACTACATTACATTTTTACCTCTTTTCAGCTCGGAAGAATTGCCATAACGACTCGAAGCGTTAACTGTGCTTTCATCTCCCCACAGTTGCTCTTAGACCTGCATAGCTTTCACAGCATTTTCTGTTTTTGTTTCATTGTTCCAGCATCCACAGTATTTTGCTTTTACATCAGTCGTGCAAGCTCGATGAATCATATGATCTACTGTATCTCCTCTTTCTTCAATTCTTACCGTTAGAACTCACAACTGCCTAGATCACAATCCATCGTTTACAATTTTGTCCGTTCACTTCAAAAGTCAAAGCCTCGCTGAAATGACAAGCTTCAATTTAAAATGTTTGTTACTGATGCCTGTATTTATGTCATTGGCAATTTCATATTCGTGGCCTTCTAAACTTCATATAAGTTATTATTAACTACAGTGAATAGTTGAGATCCTTGTGGGACACCGGGAGTCACAGCCTGCCAATTGTTATCGTTCTCCATTGCCTTTGCACTCGCTCTTCTTTCCACTGATCTTTAGCCAAAGTAATATTGCCTTCAATTTCATCGGTATGAAACTTACCTGACAGTGTCTTATGCAATACTTTATGAGATGTCCCCCGGATGTTGATACACATAAAAACCACAGACATTCCTCTGTAAAACACTTGAGTAAAGGCTTGAAAACATTAAATGCAATTCTTCAGGCAGAACTTGCAATTTAAAAAATAATGTTGGCTTTCTCTGATCAGCTGAAACATTGCAAGGCTTTAACATGCGCTTTATATCATAGTGACCTGTCGTAACTTCCCTGCAACAAAGCTTAGTCCAGCTGACTTAGAATTTCCTGGTTTCCTTCTGATATATTTCTTAAAGGGCGGAGCGAAATGCAAGATTTTCAAAGCTTAAGGAGTGGGAGCCACGTGTAAAGCATTGTATAAGTTTCTAGTTAAAGAGACCTGTAGCGCTTGGCTACATCCTCTAATATCCTGCAATAAAACAATCTGGTCTTGGAAATTTGTAAGTGTTTTGTGTCATTAATTTCTCCAATACTATTATCCTGCTGACGTGAACTTTGTGGAGCCTTTTGTTTCCGATTTACAATTAATTTCCTTGGGATGCCTGGCATGTTGACCACTCCCTTCAAAGCAAATACTACACGAATGCAATTATTCTGAATAGAAGCAAAAAACTGCTGATTCTGGAAATCCACAACAAAAATAAAAATAGAAATAACTGGAAAAATTCAGCAGATCTTATAGAATTATTCAAAATGTCTGTCATCTCGTTATTTTCATTGACAATGGCGGCAAAGTAAGATGTAACTGGCCTCAGATCGCTTCTGGCTATTCCATTCTTTGAAACATGGAACATCAGAGCAGGGGTAGGCCATTTAGACGTTATAAACTGCTCCGCAATTCAATGTCATTATGGTGTTACTTTATCATAACACTGCGCTCTCTTGCTCTCCCCAGGTTTCTTAACATCTTGAGCGTCCATAAATCTATCTATTTCCCCCTCCCTTTCACCTAAATTCCAGCAAATACAGACTTTAGCCGCCCAATTTATCTTCATGCGGCAATCCTGCCATCCCAGGAACCATCCTGCTGAACATTCGTTGCACTCCCTACATAGAAATGCATAATGCCCTAGGGACGGAGAGCAAAACTGCGGGCAATACTCCATGTGTGGTCTCACCAACCGCCAGTAATGCTGCAGGAAGCCATCCTTGCTCCTGTGAGCAAGTCCTCACGCAATGAATTCGCAATCACCAATTCCAATATTTCTCCCTTAACTATTCTGCTAAGTACATACCATTGTCATGATTTTCAATGGCTATTTTGGCATTCAGTGCAAGTTTCATTAAATATTATCATTTGTGATCCCTCAGAAAGAAGAATACAGCAAAGAACAACCGGTAGCGTTTAGATTTAAGGTCAGGATAAAAGGTTAGGAAGGCAAAGTAAAACTATGACATTTACTTTTTGCCTTACATAACAAGAAACTGTAAAGCAGACCATAGGGAAGCTAATATCAAAAAGGATCCAGCATTATACGAAGGAATGTGAGTGCACTGGAGGAGGTGCAGAGCGGATCACCAGGAGGTTGCCTAGGAAGAAACATTTAAGTTATGAAGAGAGGTTGGATGGACTTCAATGGTTTTCTTTGTAGCAGAGAAGACTGAGGGGCGACCTGATCGAGGTGTACAAGATTACGAGGAGCATGGACTGGATGGAGAACGAGCAGCTGTTCCAATTATTTACAGGGCCAATTACGAGGGGACACATGTTCAAGGTGAGAGGCAGGAGTTTCAGGGGGAATGTGAGGAAAAACTGTTTTACCCAGAGGGTGGTGAAGTTCTGGAATGGACGGCCTGGGAGGGTGCTGAAGGCGGGTTGCTACACATCCTTTATAAACACCTGAATGAGCTCTTGGCACGTGAGAACATTCAAGGCTATGGGCCAAGTGCTGGTAAATGGGATCAGGTAGGTAGGTCAGGTGTTTCTCACGGGTTGATAGCGGACTCGATTGGCCGAAGGGCTTCTTCTGCGCTGCCGGATTCTGTGATTAAATCAGGTTCATTAACGGACGGACAGGGTAACTCAAGTCATGAGCTGTTAAATAACAGATAATTAAATCCCATCACGTTTAGAAATCAACGTGACTTTACACATTTACACTCACAACATTTTCCTCATTCTCCCTCGTGGATGCTTCAAAACCCCTCAGACCAGATATCCCTCTCTTTCTGTCTCATTCGTATTGATCAAGGTGTTTCCTCTTTAATTTCTGCTCTATCTCTGTATTCTCCCATATCTGTGCCAACGTTCTAAATTAAGACGGCTCCTTTGTCGTTTCTTGTGCCAGCAGAGCATCATTTTGTGTTATGTTATTCTTTCATCGATGTCACTGGCAAGGCCGGCATTTATTGCCCAACCCTAATTGTCCTTGAACATGCGAACAAGGAGCAGAAATAAACCGTTGAGCCTCTCGGGTCTACTCCTTCATTTAACAAAGTCACGGCTGACCTGATAGTTAACTGAAATCTACATCCCCCCTACCCCCCAGAAGCTCTCTGCCCCTTACTTGTCAGGAATGTATTCAGCTCTGCAATAATCAATGTATATATACATAGAGGCAAGTCCGGAGAACGCAGGGGGTCAAGGGAAACTTAAGATGGATTCAGAAAAAGAAAAGAAGTTTCGATAAGATACCGAAGCTCAGTACGGCAGAGTCCCTAGGGGAGTATTAAAAGTGCAATCGGGATCTTACAATGGAAATGATGAAAGCCAAGACAGTGCAGGAGAAATCATCGGTGCGGAGAATAATGGAAAACCCAACGGCGTGTTTTAAAGTAGACAAAGGGCAAAATAATAACTAGGGAAAGGGTGGGGCCAATTAGAGGCCATAGTGGCCGAAAATTCCTTGCTTTACGTCTGACACCTTTCTTATTTGGCGGAGTGACAGACAATATTTCCAAGTGTAATGAGTGGTACATAAGTGTAGAAACTGCTGCACGTTTTTGATTAGGGCACCTGCAATTTTCCCAAATACTTCCTTTAAACAGCTGGAAGTAAACAATCCGATCTTGGAGATTTGTCCCACCCGCTTGTCTTTAATCTCTCCAAAACAATTATTTGTGTTAAAATTAACTTTGCCGAATCCTTGTTCCTGATGGAATGATAGTTCCATTGGGATGTCTGACATGCTGAGCTCCTCCTCTACAGCAAACGCTGCAAAAATGTTACTATTTATCATGCCTGGTACTTGCTTATTTTTATTGACAGTAACAGATTATCAGTTATCAATTGGCCTGCATTGCTTGTGCCAACCGTGCTTTTCCTAATGTAATTGTAAAATATTTATGTGCTTATTTGAATAATGCGCGCAACTTTATTTCTATACCCTCACTTTGTGCATGTTCTCCTTTTTAGGGTGTTTTGTCTTAGATCAACTTAGGGATGAGGATGGGGGAGGTTGTAGGGAGCATGGGAGGAATAACATTTTGATCCAGCAATCGGCAATGACCGGAAACTCGCTGCCTTTGACGGTGGAAGCAGAGATAGGCAGTGATTGCAAAATGATATTGTTTGAGCACTAGCAGGAAATAAATATGCAGGGGCATGGGGATAGTGCAGCCGAATTTGGCTAATCGGATTGCACAAGAACTGGAATGGACTGGATGGGCTGATTGTCGTCATTCTTTGTCCTAATGATTCTACGATGTAATTTCACTTCGGGCAACACCTTTTTCAGCTCCTCGAAGTGAGACTCTCGGAACTGACCTCCCTGGCTGCCTGCAACCATTCACTTCTGATTATTGTTTTAGGCTGTTCTGCACCACCCACCACAGAGTAGTAGCCTCACTCCCCCTGCCGAGACCTGGACAAAAGGACCACAACATGACCTTGGGAACCCACACTCATCGAAATTGCTTAATTTATTTTTAAAGACAACCCCTACAGTATACTCAGCTTCAACCTCCTTAGAATAAGTGTAGGTCACGTTTTTTCTGGACAGCATCTCTTAACTGCAACTCAGGGTCACCTTTATTACGTTTAGCACGCTATCACCGAGTGGAGCTCTTGCCTGAAGGCTTCACTCAGGCAAATGAGATGTAGCAGGATTTGAAACGCCTTCTGCGCTAATAAGTTCATTGAGTGATGTCACTAGCCGTGTTTGTGTGATTATAAAAGCAGCACAATCTCGGAGATTCGATACAGAAAACATCAACTCCAGCATCCTGATATTAACTCTGAGGAAATCCACCGAAGATGGAGAAAACTCTCATCTTGCTGATAGTAGTTCTAATGATGGCACAGCACAGCACTTCCTATTGCTGGATTCGTTTGGGGTGGCCCAGGTATATGTTTGTAAATTTCTCCGATCATTCAGAAGCCAGTGCTCGGATATTTGTATATTTTAACTAAGTTATTCGATTTGAGAATCATGTTTTAATCTGCTGTATTAAGCTGATTGTTTGTGAGACTGAAAGTTGTAACATTAGCTAGTTCTACAGGTTAATTCCCTGAATGTTCAGTCACTAGCTTAGCAGCTACACAGAATTGTCGGCCTTGGGAGCTGTTCTAAGCAGAGCAGCAATAAAAGGGCAGCTCTGAGTAGGTGGTTCATTGCAGGCGAATCATTTGATTGGGAAACTCTGCAGTTGGTCTCAGTCCCAAGGCACTACATGGGGGTAACCAACAGTAGCTGCTCACGATAACTGATACCTGCTGAAAAGTGTGAGAGCATATACTGTGTGTGAGGACAGGATCGGATGTTCCCTCAGTAGAGCTCCCTCAGTCAATTTCACGCACTCTCACTGTCTGCCTCCTAGGTGAAAAATGAGGAAAACGGAGGAAAACTGGAAATGATTCTGATAACGCTACAGAGACATCAGTCAGCTTTCCATAACGAGGACAGGGAGAGAGATTAAAAAGGTTTCAGACAGGTTTATTTAACTCGAGGATAAAAACAAAAAGCTAAAAGCTACTGCGGATGCTGGAAATCCAAAACAAAATAAAAACAGAATTACCTGGAAAAACTCAGCAAGTCTGGCAGCATCGGTGGAGAAATTAGCACTTTTCTCAGACAAAGACCACCACCTTCAACACCTCTTTGACCCTTTTGTCTCTGACATCTTTTGATTATCTGCTCACACCACACCCTCAATGTGTCTCTTCCCCCCCACCCACCTTAAACCAATTTATATTTCTCCCTTGTTGAAACTATGCTTCAGTTCTGCTGAAGGGCCATGAGGGCTCGAAACGTTGACTGATTTCTTCTCCACCGATGCTGCCAGACTTGCTGAGTTTTTCCAGGTAATTCTGTTTTTATTTTATTTAACTCGATGTTTTCTGCAGCGTTCATAGTGGTTGGTGTCTTGGAAAACAAATTATGTCTGTAAGACAAGTGGCTAATTTATCCATTGTCACTCTGCATCTGCTGGGAACTGAGTGAACAAATATTGGGTTGATTTCCCACTCAGCAGATCCATCCCACCAGTGGGAGAGTGCTGCAGTGCTGAATGTGTAATGCTTTGGGTGAAGCATTAAACAGAGCTCCTGTCTAACTGTTCATTGGACAGAGCATATCTGATGGATTATTGAAAACCTGGCAGTTCTCCGTGTCCTTTCGATCAGCATCACCCTCCCAACCAACATGACCAGAAACTTCACAGCCTATCAAATCTCCTGCTTTATTTGAGAGAGTTTGCTGAAAGCTGAGTGTCCACGTTCTTTCATATAGAACAGCCTCGGTGTTACAGAAACTATCCATAGTCTATGAAACACTTTGGACTCTTCGCCTGAGAGGAAATGGTTTAGATATAAATGTCGGACCTTTCATTTCACTATCTCTGGTCTCAGATTGTGGTAGTAATGGTGTCCACTTTGAGAAACACCCTTGGACTGACCTTCAGGGCGAAGCTTGAGCCTGTAGATGTCAATGGGAGGGAGGGAAGTGTGGGTTTTAATTAAATATAAAAGTGTTCAGGTTGGCGTTTGATTCAAAGTCATTCCCAATAACACTGAGAAAATCAGCATCGTGTTTTCCCATCGATCCCTCTCTCTCTGTGTTCACAACGATCAATCAATGAATTACTCATTTTGGATTACAGGACCGCAGTTGGCCTGCCATGAGAAAGGAGGAAGACTTCAAATGGTTCGGTGTGTCCCACACCAAGATGCCCTCTTTAAAATAACCAGTTGGCTTGCATGCTGCCCACAAGGAAAGTATTATCCAGAGATGGATTGCCGGTATCCCGAGCTCTCCATGTTCTTTCTGAATGAAATCTTCGTCCCTGTTTCACTCCACCGACCCCTGACCCTGTATTGGAGCTTTGTGAATAATGGGCTGTACGCGGAAATAAAACTTCCTGCATTGATCACTGTTTCATTTCCTGTCTTGTTTCTCATTTGAACGAACAAGTCCCAGGACAAGGTGCTTGGGAAAGGAATGGCGCTGATGGAAATTGTAGGAATCATACGGGATGGGAAGTGCAAGTCAACGTGGGGAATCTCTGAAAGTTCTGTATAGCACTTTCAGAACGGGACCGATATAAGGCAGGTGCCTCGGTTTGTCAGCACTCTGGCCATTTACCGAGAAAGATATCTCACAAATATCAGTGTGTAGAGCATGAGTTCAGGCAGAGAAGGGGACATGGAAAGTTATGTGGCGTTTGGGAATTGCTTCAGGAGGTGGGTAACGTTGTGATAGGGGATTTCAGCGGCTGAACGAATTGGGAAGGATTTAGTGGCTTGGCAATTATTTGGAAAATAAGGACTTTCGGCCCCTTAAGCCTGCTGTCCGATTTAATGAGATCATGGTTGATCTGATTGTGGCCTCAGCTTCTCATTCTGCCTATCCTGATAATCTTTGACCCCCCTTGTTATGCAAGAATAGCAATGGTCGTGGCTGCTGAAATAACGGTAATATGCACATTATTTGCAGCTTATAATAACATCTCATTTAGTTCCATTGAAGGAGCAGGGAAATTGAGCGGAAATTCCTCACTTTTAATGGTTTCATGGGAATTGACCGACTTTTGCCGAAGGCAGCACTCAGACAGAACTTGAAGCACTGAGCATTCAGTTTGCAAATCCGAGTATCTACCAGCTGAGCGATCCACATTTTCGAGACAGAATCCTTGTTCGTGTCAGGAAATCTAGATAACCACTACAGTACAGATACAGGTTCTGCAGATGGGAAAGAGTTTCAGGGATGAGGATATTGGTCAGAGTGTGGTGAATGGGCCAAATTATGGGAAGGTCGTTTCAGTTTGTGGGGAATCGGTTCAGTTGGAGGTGAAGTGGGATCAGAGTGCTAGAAATAGATTGTGTGAGTGGCAAAGTGTTATCAGAGGGGCTAGATGAGTTTCAGTGGGTGGGGTAGAGCGATCAGATGGTTGGGAATAATGTCAATGAGTGAATGAGTGGGGAAGGATGATCAGGGTATTCGGAACAGTAATAGTGCGTGGGGTTGAGGGATCTGAGAGTTGGGATGAGTTTTACTGGGGGATGAAGGACGTTCAGACGGTCAGGAAAGGTTTCAGTGGCTAGAGAAAAACAATCCAAGTGTTAGAATGGATTTTTAATGGCGCCCACGGGTGATCAGAGCTTTGGGAAGAGTTTCAGTGCCAGGGGAAGAACAATAGAACAATACAATTGTTAGGATGGATTATGGAGGGCGCCAACGGGCGGTCAGAGGATTGGGAGGAGCTTCAATGCGTGTGGAAAGGCGAGCAGAGCGTTCGCAACAGTTTTTGGTGGTGGAGAAGGGCGAGCAGAGGGATGGGTAGTTATTCACTGGGTGGCAAAGGGTGATCAAACGTTTGTAAAGAGTTTCAATGGTTGTGGAACGGGGATGAGGGGGAATGACGAGCTTTAGTGGATGCAGAGTTGTTAACAGTAGTTGGAGTGGAGGGACAGACGTGATGGAAGGGTTGTGAGCTTGTTACGTGGGGCCGGGCTGCTGGAGTGTTTCATGGAGTTTGGAAATCAAAACAGAACAACGGGGTATATCACCTCCTCCTAAATTTTGGGTTCCCGTTACTACTTTTAAAGAAAGAAAAATTTCTTAACCCACAAATAAAGCAACCAAATACATTAAGGCGACGGCGTCATCTTGAAGCGTAGTCGCTGCTGTCGGAAATACAGCAAATACATTTCAGTGATGTCAATTAAAGCGCAACCGGGCAGCGGGAAGTTACAGGGTGAAGAGGAAGAAGCCGGGGGTGAACCTCCAGCTCTGTAAACACACTGACAGTCATTTAAATCTATTAGTGTAGTGAGAGGCCGCCGGCTCTGTAAACATACTGACAGTCCCTCCTCCTTGCTGAGCCACCTACAGGCGCACAGCTCGATGAGCACATTGACAATTCCCGCACCCCCCAAGTATGCAACTATAATACGAGGCTCCTTGCTCTGCAAAGATACTGAGAGACCCTCCTCGCTACTAAGCTAGTGACAGGCCCACAGCTCGATAAGCAGAGTGACATTCTCCCCTGGCTCTTTAAGCATGCTGATTGTCTCCTAGTCTATAAATACAGAGACAGCCTCCCGGCTCTGAAAACACACTGACAGTCTCCCAGTCTATAAATAGAGAGACAGCCTCCCGGCTCTATAAACACACTGACAGTCTCCCAGTCTATAAATATAGAGACAGCCTCCGGGTACTGTAAACATACTGACAGTCTGCCCAGTCTATTGCTCCTTTAATGGGTCACTCTCTCTGTAAATATAATGACACTCTCTCCAAGATATTACTATAGTGACAGAATACGGGTTCTGTAAAAATCGTGACAGTCTATCCTCTCTCTTAATATATTGACAGCCCCTCAGCTCTTTAAAAAAAAAAGAGAGACTCCCCAATCTACTTCTATGGTGACAGAACCCCGGCACTCTAAAGAAACTTACATTGTCCCCATTCGATTTCTTTGGGGCAGGCCACTGACCTGTTAACATACAGATAACCTCCACAATCTATTAATATAATGACAGACGCTCTACTCTGAAAACGCACTGTCAGTCTCCAAAATGTATTACTATGGCGACAGGACCCTGGCTTTATAAAAATGCAGAGAGTGCACCACTGTATTCCTATAGAGACACGCCCCACGCTCTGTCAACGTACTGGCAGTCTATCCACACTTTAAAATGGTGACAAGCCCCTGGCTCTGTAAAGACAGTGAGGGCTCCCCTACTTCACCCCTAACCCCACGCCTCCCCACAAGCTATTGCTATAGTGACAGGAACGCAGGTCTTTCAAAACATTAACAATCTGTCCACGCTATTACTATACTGACATGCCGCAGGCTCTGTAAACATACTGACAGACACCCCAGTATATTACAATAGTGAGAGGCTGCTGGCTCTCTAAACATTCCGTTTCCCAACACGATTATGGTAGTGATAGTCCCTCGGCTTTGTGAACATAATGAAAATCTCTCCCCTCTATTACTTTCCTGACACCCACTGGCTCTCGGATATTATTGAAAGTGTCCCAATTTATTGCTATAAATACAGGCTACGGCTCTGTAAACATACTGACAGTCTCCCCACTCTATTACTGGAGTGAAAGAACCCCCTTTCTATCAAAGTACCGACAGGCCAGCCTCTTTATTAGTATATTGACAGGCTAGCAGCTCTTTAACAATGCTGACTGTCTCCCCACTCTCTTAATATGGTGACGGCCCGTGGGTCTGTAAATATACTGACAGTCTCCCCACTCTATTACTGCAATAACTTGCAACCAGCTCTCTAAAAATACTGACTGTTGCCCCCACACTATAATTATTATGGCAGGCTCAGGTTCTGTAAACATTCTAACAGAATGCCCACTCTATTACTGTAGAGCAAGAAGCCCAGTTCTATCAAATTGCCGGCAGTCCAGCCTCTCTATAAGTATATTGACAGGTCCCCGGTTCTTTAATCATCCTGAAAGTATCCCCTCTCTATTACAATCGTGACAGCCCCCAGCTCTATGAACATACTGACTTTCTCACCACTCTCTTAGTATAGTGACAGGTCCCCGGGTCTGCAAACATAATAACAGCCTACGCAGTCTCTCCCTATAGATTGACCTTGGTTCTGTAAATAGACTGACAGTCTCCCCGCTATATTAATATAGTGACAATTGCCCGGCTCTGTAAACACACGACAGTCTACCAACTCTGTCCCTATCGTGAAAGCCCCCGGCACTGTAAAACTATTGGGCATCTTCCCACTCTATTAATATACTGACAGACACACGGCACTGTAGATAATATGGCAATCTCCGCAGGCTATTACTGTAGTGACAGGCCACCAGGTTTGTAAATGTATTGGCGGTGTCCGCACTTTATTACTACAGTGACAGGCCCTCGGCTCTGTAAACATTCTCAGAGTCTGCCCAGTCTATCTATTTAGTGGCAAGCCCCCTGCTCTGTACACATTTTGACATTTGGCCCTATCTCTGACAACATTGAGAGGCCCCCTGCACTGTAAACATTCTGACAGTCCCAACATTCAATTACTGTACTGACATGCCCCCGTATCTGTAAATTTACTGACAGTCTAATCAATCTATTCCAACACTGACAGAACCCGGGTCTGGCTCCCCAGTCTATTATCACAGTGACAGGCCCCTGGCTCTGTAATATCTGACAGTTTCCCCAATCAATTATTTAGCAAGCCCCCGGCGCTCCAGTGAACCTTATGGTCTGCCCTGTCCATTATGTTAGTGATAGGGCCCTGGCTTTGTCAGAATACAGTCAGTCTCCCCAACTCTGTTGCTATAGTGACAGTCCCCGGGCTCTGTAAACACACTGATAGTCACCCCATTCTGTTAATATAGTGACAAAATCCAGCTCCGTAAAATTTCTGGCATTCTCTCCACTCTATTACGATTGTGAGAGACCCCATATTCTTAATATGCTGAGTGTCTCTCCACTCTTTTAAAATAGTGACAGGATCATGTCTCTGCAAAGATGCTGGCAATCACAACACTCTATTAGGATCTTACTGTCTCTTCAATCAATTCCTAGAGTGTCAGGCCCTGGCGCTGTAACCTCTGTTACAGTCTTCCTAATTTCATTACTATACTGACAGGCCTCTGGTTCTCTAACCTGAATGACAGTCTCCCCAATCAGTTACGACACTGAGTGGCCCCGGGCTCTGTATCCTGAGTGACCGCCTCGTCAATCAATTAATATACTGACTGTCCCCTGGTCCTGTAACCTGAGTGAGAACCTTCTCAACCAAATAATATGCCGACTGGTCTCAGGCTCTGCAACTTAAGTGACTGTCTCCCCAACTGTTTGTTGCACTAATAGGGCCACTGGTTATGCAGCCTGAGTGATAGACTCCCAATCAATTATTCTACTGACTCGCCCAGGCTCTGATACCTGAGTGACCGTCTCCCTAATTAATTAGTCTAGTGACTCGCCCAGGCTCTGATACCTGAGTGGCCGTCTCCCTAATCAATTATTCTACTGACTCGCCCCGACTCTGTTACCTGAGTGACCTTCTCCCCAATGAATTAGTCTGCTGACTCGCCCCAGCTCAGTTACCTGAGTGACCGTCTCCCCAATTGATTAGCCTACTGACTCGCCCCGGCTCTGTTACCTGAGTGACCGTCCCCAATCAATTACTATATTTGCAGGCAGCAGGCTCTGTAACCTGAGTGTCAATCTCCAAAAACAATTGCTGTGCTGACTGGCCACTGCCTCTGTAATCGGAGTGACATTCTGCTCAATCAATTCCTACAGAGACTGACCCCGGCTCCGTAGTCTGGGTGATAGTGTCCTCAATCAACGGCTACATATGACTGGCCACAGGCTTTGCAGCCTGAGTGACAATCTCCCCAAACCATTCCAATAGTGACTGCTCCACCAGCTCTGATACCTGAGTGACAGTCTCTCCAATTATTTACCTAATATAAATGGCCCATGGCTCTGTAACCTAGGTACAGTCTCTAGGGTTGCTTTACCGACAACTGTAGCACGAGCGATATAATGATACAGACAGAAAACTCAGCGAGTGCCGTAATATTATATTCTGGTCCCTGTCAAATGTTGCACCTTCCTGAGTTCAGTGCGAGTGCTAATGTTCATCGTGTGTTTTTGATTATGATTAAGAATTTGTTATGTGCTACTGATTTTTTGAAAATGGCATAAAGTCACGACACTCAGCAGAGAGCGTACCGAGCTCTCTCTGTGTGTTACTTAGACTCCGAGGGGGGCTGTCTCACTGTCTCACCCATGGCCCAGTGGGCTCTCCCACTCCCTCCATGCGATCAGCAACACCAGCTCTTTCTATCTCTCCCTATTTCTCCTCCTCTATCTCTCTCTCTCTCTCTCTCTCTGTCCCTCTTTCCCTGTCTCTCTCTCTCCGTTTGATTATCTTTATCTTCATTATATGTGCAACATTTATCATTTTCCTTTTTTTCCATAACCGATCATGTATCTGAGGAATATTGGGAGATTCGCGTCAGCGCCATCACAATATTCGCCCTCCGTTTTCTCAATCTATTCGGCTGCAAATCCTCCGGCCCTCGTGATTAGTCATCTACATACAACTTATCGAAATTATCATCTGTAAAAATCTGCATCAACTTTATTAAATTAAATGCTACAACGGCATTATCCTTAGCTTTGCTTGTTGCAATATACTCTTCCTTGGCAAAGCCAAATGCAGGGAAGTTATCCTGCTTTCTCCCTTCTGCTTTCATGCGTGTAACCTATGTTCCAAAATTGTTGAAAGCGAAGCTATGTATCAACATCGGACTTAGGATTTGAAATCGGCGATTCTACCCTTCGAGCCTGCTCCGTAATTTGAGCAGATCATGGCTGAATATTGATTAAAAATAGTTACAAATTGCCAGTTGAAATCAGGATGCACTGTTGGTGTCGCTAGTATCAAAACTCAGTTCCGGAATAGTAGAGTAAAGATTGACACAAACATATCCATTGGGGATTTCAGGAGTGTCCTCTTTATTAAGAAAGCATTGATCAAATGAACATTGCTCTTTGGATGTGAGGCAGTTAGGAGAGTAATATTAAGATTAATAATATTATTTTTCTTTATTTGGCAAGGAAGTTTATTAATTGGGTTTGTATAGTTTGTGTCTGTGTGTTTTTGTGTTTCCCTGTGTGTATTTGTATGTGAGTGTATGTGTGTGTATGTGTGTCTGTGTCTGTATGTGTATGTGTTTTTGTATTTGTGTGTGTGTTTGTATGTATGTGTGTGTGTTTTTGTATGTGTGTGTTTCTGTATGTGTGCGTCTTTCTGTATCTGTGTGTGTGTATGTGAGTGAATTAATGAATTGGAGACGGCTGCTTTCGAGGTTTGGAAGCATGAAAACAAGTTAGGGAGGTGTTTGAAATGCCACATATGTAAACATGTCTGCGGAATTAGAATGTAATGTTTGAGGGGAATTTGTATTTTAAGATACACCAGTGCAGTTGTAATTTCAAAGACGTAGCAGGATGTTCACACCTAACTAGTTGAGCCCTTGCAGTGTGGTTATTTATCCCAAAGTTTTATGACAACATTAATACCATGAAGTATTTATATTCTGGAAAAGGACATTTTCAAAGACATATGGGCCATTGGAATTTACAGATTCAAAAGAGAGAAAACTTATAGAATGGAGAGTGAAAGGCTTTGTTGTGAGATTGCGCTGGGACATCCAGCCGATGCTTACGAAACTGCCTGGAGCCCTGTCTTCATGATTCTGCTGCGCACAGACCTTAAAGGAGATAACTGAGCTGGCCTGTCTTTCCACATTTAAAATCTATTTTGGGCTGTTGCCTTACAAGACGGCGGTCCCGGCAGTCAGGTTACAAAGGAAGTTTAGTATTGACTACAGTATTAAGCAACTTCATGTGTTTGTCATCTTTTCTTTTGTTTTTATTTAAAATGGAAACGTTAAAAGCCTAAAGTTCTTAATGGATTCATTACCTATCATTTCAGAGTTCAGTCTTCTCGTTATAAATACAAATAACAAAACAGTTTTATTTCCGGAACCAAGTTCCCCCTCGTGGATTTGGGCCAGCCTGGCACACAACCTCTGCCGTGTGAAAACAAGGTCAGCAGCATAGAATGATTTAGGAGGAGTTAGATGAGTTAATTTGGGAAGCTGGGAATTTTTCCAATGCCTGGAGCTGGCATGTGTGTGGGATGTGTCTCCAACTGCAGCTCCTGGAAGCCTGGGTTCTGAAGCTGGAACGGCGGCTGGGGACACTGTGGAACACACGCGCGGTGGGGAGTATCGTGGATAGCACGTATAGAAAGGTGGTCACACCGCAGCCTAAAATGTCCACATGCAGGAATGGAATGGGTGATCACCATGCAGAGAAAGAGGACTAGGCGGGCAGTGCAGGAATATTCTGTAAAACAGATATACCGCTTTGGATACTGTTTAGAGGAACGGCCTCTCTGGTGAAAGCAGAAACAGCCAAATTCGCCGTACTGTCCTTGGCTCTGCTCCACAAGGGAGAAGTAAACATTTTTGGGAGTGCGATGTTTATAAGGGATTCTATTGTAAGGGTAATAGATCATCGTATCTGTGGCCGCAAACGAGACTCCAAGATGGTATGTTGCCTCACTGGTGCTCGGGCGAAAGATATCTCAGAGCAGCTTCAGGACATTCTGAAAAGTGAGGGTGAAAAGCCAGTGGTCGTGATACACCTTGGTACAAACGACACAGGTAAAAAGGATCGTGGTTCTAAAAAGAGAATATAGGAAGTAATTTGAATAGTGGAACCTCAATGGTATTGATCGCAGTGTTACTGCCAGTGTCACGTGCTAGTCAGAGTAGAAATAGTAGGATATATCGGATGAACAGGAGGCTGAAGCGATGATGTGAGGGGGAGAGCTCCAGATTCCTGGGACATGGGCAATTTTCTGGGGGAGATGGGACCACTACAAACAGAAAGGGTTACACTTGGGCAGGAACGGGACTATTGTCCAAAGGGGAATATTTGCTTGAGTGGTTGGGGAAGCTTTAAGCTAAAATGGCAGGGGAATGGGAACCTATGCAAAAGCCAGAGCAGGGGAATCAAGGACAAAAACAAAATACATAAAGAGGAATAAGGAAATCGATAGTCTTTGGAAATGAAGGACAAATTCAAACAGAGCTTCAGCGAAATGGTGTTGGGGAAATTGATGGGATTGAAGTCTGCTAAATCTCCAGGGCGTGATTATCTACATCCCAGACTACAGAAGGGAGTGTCAACAGAAATATCGTGTTCATTGGTTCTATGGACATAGGGACAGTTCCTAAAGATTGGAGTGTAGCGAATGTAAACCTGCTAATTAAAAATGGAGGTAGAGCGCAAACAGGTGATTAAAGGTCATTTACCTTGACATCGGTCGTGCGGAAATTCGAGAGCCCATTTTCAAATAATTAGTACATGGCACTTGGAAAGCAATTGCAGAATCGGACAGAGACAGCATGCATTTACGGAATGGAAATCATGCTTTGAATTTTTCGAGGATTTTACTAAAGAAAAGATGAAGTGAATCGAGGGATGTGGTTTATATGGACTATGTACCAAGCAATACACAAGAATCTGCTGCTAAATCACACCAGCTTGAATGTTGCTAGTATTATTACAGATTGAAAGGAGTCCCTTGTCAATTTCCTGCAGTACTGTTGCGCAGAATCATTTATTCCAGACTGGGTGACTTTCTTGCTCGTCCTCCAGAGAGCGCAGTTATAATTCAGCGCAAACTCTAACACCCGTCTGATGGTTGGCATTGCACAGCCCAGCAGTTTCTTTTTAGAAGTTAATATTTATGAAAGGGTACATATTACTTGATCTCTCAGTGCTGAACTCACTCTCTCACACAATATTGTCTTCTTAATATGTTTGCTTCGCAGTTATGCTTTCCGTCCCTGTGAGGATACTTCGCTTCCTCAGCCTTTTTATAAGACGATGTCTAAAACGATGCAAATCTCGCCCCTTGGGGTAGACAAAGCTAACGGTCCCGGTCCAGGTTTTAACACCCATTGTCCGTGTTGCTCTATTTATCTAATTTTGAAATGACCCAAATGGAGAACATTTTGAAGAAAGAAAAAAGGCGTTGATGGAGATTCGCCTGGGGGAACCTGTTCAGAGTTATCTCGTTAACTTAATGTAAAATTGATGAATGTCTGTAACTTTTGCAACAAAACGAACCAATGCACTGCGTAGTGAATAATGTCCTCTTTTTTTCTGGGATTTTTCTCTGTGAATGTTTCTGTTTCATATTCCTGCTCTGCCGCTCACTGTGGCTCCACTTCTCTTTAAGTGACGTCTTCTGTATCAGTTATCTCCTCTTTTCATTCCCTTTCTGTTATTTAACTTAATGTCTACCAGAATACTCCACCTATTTAATCAACTTCACTCAACCTTCACCGGATTTCATTTCTGTTTCCTTTCACACCGTTTCACATTTACCCCTGTTGCATACCTGTGACGCAAATGTTCCGTTTAACTAACAGTTTCTATGCAATCAGTTAATTTCTTCAGCTTTGTTCCCTTCTCAACTTTCCCAACCGTTGATAATATATTCCTAATTTATATTCTATTTCTGTGTTTAATGAATCTATTACTCGAACCTGAGTATGTTCTCCTTCTCCTTGCCTTCCTCCATCTTGTTTGCTCTTGGGTTCAAGTCCTTTCCTTTTCACTGTCCCCCCAGTTCATGTTCATTTTGGATTTTCTCTGTATCTTTCACTTTCGGTGCCTTTCTTTAATATTTTAGTATTCTTCATCCTGTCTCTTCTGTTCTTCCTAAATTACTGTTTCCATATCACTTCCTGACGTTAAATACCACTCAGCGATTTGCCTTGATCGCCAACTTTTGTCCTGTCTGTCTTTAGCTTTCTGGGTGCCAACCCTGTGTCTATTTGTTTCTTTCCTTTCCTGGCTCCCCCTGGACTCTCTCTTTAATGCACCTTTCACGAGCAGCTCCATTGCTTGTTAAAGGCAACATATCGACATTCTACATTTACTGTATTTACCTGCCTTGTTGCTCCCCGGTTGGATTGATCCACCCAGTCCACTGGGAGCAGTATTCAAATGACAAGGTAGACAAAAGCCAAACTCGCCGAAATCCTTGGTCCACCCGTCGAAGCAGCTGACCATGTTGTGGCCACTGGCGCGTGTCAACAGCAACTTCATGCAACAGCTGAGAGTTTTTCGAATGTGAGGACCATATATTAATAGCCACCCCAAAGAGAGCGGCGAATCGGGCCAACCTCAATGGCCACGGTCCTGAATGGGGATCTTCGCGGGTTGGGAATGCATAGAGCTCACAAAGGCCCTGAGACATCCTGAGCACCCTTTACCTCTGGAGCGGCCTCCAGCCCCACAGGCCGCTCTTTTTACTCCGTCCACATATTCCTGGAGGAGACTTGGAGACTGACGATCAGCTATTCTCACTCATTGCATTCCAATTCATCAACAAATCATGCTCATCATTTTTATTATTATTATTAGTTATACAACACCTCTCAATGACAAGCTCTAGTGGCAATGGAATGGGGATGAAGCAGCAGTTCACGATGAAGTGGGCGCTATAACCACGAACCTGCAGTCAGGCTGTTCAGTCAAAGGGACATTTACACTCTGGATGGAAACCGAAAGGCAAATCAGCCGGCACTAAGCGATTGAGCAACACTTCTCAGGATCAAACTGTTCGCTTCCTGCTATGAGAGAGAGACTGGTCAAAATTCCCTGACAGTTGTCTCTTTCAGCCACGGGCGCAACCACGGCTCCCACTGGTACGGAAGTAGGTTATTAATTATTAAATCAAAAAAATGTGACACGGATCTTAAGATGAATTGCACAGGCGCACTCTCAAGTTAAACATCAGAGCCGTCACATTGCAGCAAGAGTTTATTTGCTAAGTTGTTAGCTAGTTAGTTGCAGATACAGATCGAAAGAACCAGGGAACTTCGCCGGCCTGAGGAGGGTCCAAAGATGGAAATCTCAGGCCACACATGTTGTTAAAGACCATGGAAAAGTAAAACGGCGGGAAGCTTGTACAGTGCTTGTTATCATGAACAATCAAGCCAATAAGTTGTCTTACCTTCCCAAGTGTGTTAATGATGGTGTGTTGGCGCTTGAAGTGCCGCTGCAGTACAGCATGCAAACAACTCTCGTCAGAGTGCATATCCAGTCCAAGAACAGCACTGAAGGGTTAAAGCACGCATTTTAAAATGACAGGTTTAACGTGGGTTTCTTCTACCCAATATCAGTCAAGATAATCATTTTTGGTGATTTCATCACATGGGTTGCTGCAGATCACCAGGCATAGGAGCTGCCCAAAATTGACTGGGAGATGAGCCTAGCAGGAAAGACAGTGGAACAGCAATGGCAAGAGTTTCTAGGAGTAATTTGGGACACACAGTAACAATTCATCCCTAGGAAGAAGAATCATACTAAAGAGAGGACGAGGCAACCATGGCTGACAAGGGAAGTCAGGGACAGAAAAAAAGCGAAAGTGAAAGCATACCATGCGGCGAAGAGCAGTGGGAAACCAGGGGATTGGGAAGCCTACAAAGACCAACAGAGGACAACTTAAAAATAAATAAGGAGGGAGTAGATTAAGTATGAGTGTAAACTAGCTAGTAATTAAAATGAAATTGCAAGAGGTTTTTTTTTAGATATATAAAGGGTAAGAGATAGGCAAAAGTGGACATTGGACTGCTGGAAAATGACGCTGGAGAAGTACTAGTGGGTATCAAATAAATGTCGGAGGAACTGAATAGGTGCTTTGCGTCAGTCTTCACATTGGAAGACACGAGTGACATCCTCAAAGTTCAAGAGAGTTGGGAGGCAGAGGTGAGTGTGGTGGCCATTATCAAGGAGAAGGTGCTAGTAAAACTGAAATGTCTGATGTTGGATAAATCACCTGGAGCAGATGATTACAACGCCAGAGTTCTGCAGGAGATAGCTGAAGAGTGGAGGCGTTAGTGGTGATCTTTCAGAAATCACTGGAGTCAGGGAGGGTCCCAGAGGACTGGAAAATCTCGAATGTAACTCCCCTGTTTAAGAAGGGAGTGAAGTAACAGATGGGTTTACAGGCCGATTAGGCTGACGTCGGTCGTTGGTAAGATTTTAAAGTCAATTATTAAGGATGACATTTCAGAATACTTGGAAGTGCATGGTAAAATCGGGCAAAGTCAGCATGGTTTCATCAAGGGGAGGTCATGCCTGACAAATCTGTTAGAATTCTTTGAGGAGTAAATGAGTAGGTTAGACAAAGGAGAGCCAATGGATGTTATCTACATGGACTTTCAGAAGGCCTTTGACAAGGTGCCACACAGGAGGCTGCTCAGTAAGATAGGAGCCCATGGCGTTTGAGGAAAGATGTTAGCATGGATAGAAGATTGGCTGTCTGGCAGGAGGCACAGAGTGGGGTTAATGGGGTCCTTCTCAGGATGACGGCCGGTGACTAGTGGGGTTCCGCAGGGGTCAGTGTCGGGACCACAACTTTTCACTTTATACATTAATGATCTAGATGACGGAGCTGATGGAATCCTGGCTAGATTTGCAGATTATACAAAGATAGGTGGAGGGAGAGGTGGTATTGAGGAGGCGGGGAGGCTGCAGAAGTATTTGGACATGTTAGGAGAATGAGCAAAGCAGTTGCAGATGGAAAACAACGTGGGGAAGTGTGAGGTCATGCACTTTGGTAGGAAGAATAGAGGCATGGACTATTTTCCAAATGGGTAGGGAATTCGGAAACCTGGAGTGCAAAGGGATTTCAGAGTCCTAGTCCCGGATTCTCTTAAGGTTAAATTGCAGGTTGAGTCGATAGTTTGGAAGGCAAATTCAATGATGACATTTATTTCGAGAGGAATAGAATATATAAGGAGGGATGTGCTGCTGAGGCTTTATAAGGCTCTGGCCAGATCCCATTTAGAATATTGTGAGCAATTCTGGGCCCCGTATCTCAGGAATGATGTTCTGGCCCTGGAGAGGGTCCAGAGAAGGTTCACGAGAATGATCCCCGGATTGAAAATCGTAACATATAACGAAGGTTTGAGGACTCTGTGTCTCGATGGACTGCAGTAGGATGAGGGGGGATCTGATTGATACTTACAGAATCCTGAAAGGCCTTGATAGAGTGGACGTGGGGAAGATGTTTCCGTTAGTAGGAGATACTAGGACCCGAGGGCACAACCTCAGAGAAAAGGGAAGACCTTTTAGAACAGAGATTAGGAGAAACTTCCTTAGTCAGAGAGTGGTGACTCTATGGAATTCCTTGCCACAGAAGGCTGTGGAGGCCAGGTCATTGAGTGTATTTAAGACAGAGATAGATGGGTTCTTCATTTCTAAGGTTATAAAAGGTTACGGGGGGAAGGCGGGAGAAAGAGATTGAGACACATATCAGCCATGATTGAATGGCGGAGCAGACTCGATAGGCCGATTGGCCTAATTTCTTCTCCTATGTCTTATGGTCTTTCTGCTACTAGGTCTTATCGGAAGTGCTCACAAGAAACTTGCCATTGGAAGTTTGCCGTGCTGCAGATGGGGGAAGAACATGGCCTTTTAATCACCAACACGGTTTTCCGCCACTCCACTTGGAACACTGGACATTGTGTGCACCCCAGCTCTGAGCACTGGCATTTAATTGATCATGTCATCACCAGGCACAGGGCAGGTAGGGTGTTCAGATAATGAAGCTATGTGAGGCGTTGGTTGCTGGGCTAACCACTGTCTTATCCTTTCAAACATCGACATTTTTGGCTCACACCTTGACATTGCCAGATCTTAAAGTGCACAAGTTTCGCAATGTCTCAAATTTGAAACAGGCAGGCAAGAAGGAATCTTTCTCAGAGAACTTCGGAGTCGCAAATAACAGTGAAAATGTGACAGTGAATTGAGGAGAAGTGAGCGACATTCAGGACTGCAGTGTTTCCAGTGCTGTACATGACCTTTGTCTTACCGTTCGTATGAATCTACATTTGTTGAATGAAAATTATGAGCGGATCCAATATCTAATGGAAGAGAATCACTAACTTTACTGGGATTTGCACAATCACATGTCCACTATATCTAAGCACGTAGCCTTCTCAAACCTCTGCAGGATTGAAGGATGCAGGATCAGAAAGATGTAAGACGAATGATTCAATCAGAAGAGCGAATACATTTCCTAATTTGCTGACAATACAAGATAAAAGAGTTCATATGATGCTCGAAAACTGCTTGAAGGCACAAGCCTTGGTTGATTTGTCAACAGTCCTCGGCGCCTATGTGCCAGAACCATTGGAAGAACAAAAACAAAATCTACAAAGTTGGGCGGAACCCAATAATAAACATTCTCATGCAGCTTTCATACAGCAATGAAGAGATAGGTTTTCCATTAACCGTTCTCTTGATAAAGCTTCCACCAAACAGAAAACGAATAAAACTGTCAGTCTTCTGTCTATAGTTAAACGTAAAGAAGCTGATGATGTCCCAACGTTTGTCTAAATGGCTGGATGCAAATGCCTCGTTAATAGCCTAATTAAAATATTTCCCCCTATGAGGAGGACAGGGAATGCTCCAGAAAAATACAAGGTACCTCATTGCCAAGCTGCACCAATGGAAGTTAACCCGCCAACCATCAAACAATCATAGTGAAATCTCACGCCACTTCCTCTCTCCGAAAACCTTCGCCATAATCGTTCTGATCTTCTTAGTGCAACACGTCGACCGGGACCTGCTGCCAGTGGAGACTGCAGTTCAATCAATAGTCCTCGAGTCACTGACATGGCTCTTGCAGTAAGGCAGCTTAAACTCTTCGTGTTAGTAATGTCAAGAACAAGGTTCTGGCTTCTAAGCAACTTATGATTAGCTGACACAGGTCAGCCTTGAGAGGCTCTAGAAGTTCAGGAAAACATTCTGCTGCCTGAGAAATTCATCACACTGGTTCAACCGTTCCACGACGCCAAGCTCACACCTTCCCTGGATGACGGTGAGTCTTCTCACCCTTTTCCGGTCACTAATGGAGTTAAACAGGGCTGTGTGCTGGAATCGACTCTCTTCAGCATGTTTTCTTTTTTCTCCCCATTCTCTACAATGCCCTCCATTATGGCGATGCTGACATTGGAATGAAATATCGGACAAGCAGAAATCTCACCATCCTGCGACTACTGCAGGCAATGAACAAAGTGTCTAAGAACATTCTTCATCACTTTGTGTTTTCAGATGACTGTGCGCATGTTACCAGTTCAGAGCTGGGAATGCAGGTAGCACAGACTTGCCCACCAATCGTGCAACAACTTGTACCTCATGATCATTATGACGAAAAAAGAAGGAATGTATCAGTCTGTACCAGGGCGCAATGTTTCAGTCTATGCTCACAAGGTGTTTGCAATGGAGGGCTTCACTTCTCTCGGCAGCGCACTCAATCGCACTGTCGATAATGAGGCACGTGCAAGAATGTAAAGCACACATAAAAGGTGTAACCTTCGGATGTCTCCTGAAATCAACCTGGAAATGAAGAGAAATCTGCCCGCTTACCTAAGTGAAAGTCCACACTGCAATAGGACTGTCAACGTTGCAAAAAGTTTGAAAATCTGATTGTGCACAAACACCATGTCATAAAGCGCAATCATTTTTAGTTGAGCTGCCTGAGGAAATCTCTGCAGCTCAGATGGCAGGGCAGAATAGCAGACATTGAACTGACACGTCAAACATTCAGTCTTTCACCAGAGACACAGCTGTCCCACCCAGTTTATGCAACCAAAATGCTTTAAAATAGTTAACCAAATGAAATTTCTATGGAGGATTGGAGACTGGGTTGCGCTCTCATTGAATACAAAGGAAACGCTGCAGGGACACTTTGAAGACTTCTCTTCGGAGTTTTAAAATTCAACAAGAGTCTTAGGATAATCTCAACGAAGATGTTTGCGCCTTTGCAATGCCAATTTAAAAATGAAGGCTGAAGGCGTTAGTGTTTCAAATGGCATTTATTTCTCATGCTTGAAATCCAAGGTCTCGGTCATATATTTAAATAATCTAACAAGCAGTTTGAATGGGTATATCAACAGTTTCTTAAACTCCTCTCTGAATTTCGCCTGTGTCACAACGTAAATACACGTGTTGGTGCATGTACTGAGAAGCTGCAGCATCTTTGCTGTACTTTCTGTGATATAAAGGGGGTCAGTGGCTGAATAATTATATTGTTCTGTAAATAGCTGATAAACATAAAATACAAACTGTGTCACCCATAACATTAAAAAACTGCCTGTTATGCAGAACAGTAAAATGATAGCTGTTCTTCTATGATCCATCTCTGGATCCTTGCGGTTCTCGCCACTGCTGAGGCCCTGGAGACCCCTCCGGACTCTGCTGGTCACTAAAATGCATCTGACAGTCAGAAGGTTGAGAATCGAAATTATAAAAAACGGGACACAAGGAGACAAAATGCGGTGAAACAACTCATATGCTGCCCAAGCAGGCGAATTAACGAGGCTAGATTTAAGGGTACAATACCAGGGAACGTTATCAATTATAATTACAGCTTCAGGGGCGAAGTACCAAGGGATACACTCTATGAGGCCTAGCACAGTCACTGTTGCTAGAACCACAGCTGCCGTTTTCGGGTTGCAATATTTTGTTTTCAGCTTCTCATAACAAATTGCCACAAAACGATCAAAGGTGAACACCACTGTTAGCCATACAGAAACAGTCGTGGCTGCAAAAACCAGGAAGTTATTGAGGCAGCACACGGGAGTAATCTCCATAAATGTACCTGGGAAGTATATTGGAAATATCCCTCTTAATACAGCATCAGTGATGATGACGAGCAGATCGGCCATTGCCATGCCCAACAGGTAGCGGTTGATACATTTGGAGAGGCCACAATTTCCTCTGAATAATATCAGAATCGTTAGCACGTTAACTGGAACAGAGAATGATAATGAAACACATAAACAATGATCAGCCATGGAAGTAAAACCGCAGTCTGTCAGGTTATAGGATGCCTTTGCTATTGCATCCAGAAAGGAATGTTTATGAAATGAGTTTGACGGTGTTTATGAGCAGATGATTTTTAAAAAAAATTAAAATCGTATTGGAGATCGATTAGTCATTAATTTGAATACATTGCAAACTGGAGGCAGTGAAAGGGACAAGTGAGGACGTCGAACGATAGCCTAGGAGTGAATGTCATTGAGGAAGCAGGGACATTTTTTGTTTAAACCAGCTTTGTTTTCCACGCTGATGAAGAAAATTTGTGTTCATGCTGAAAGCAACTGATTAGTTGTTCAGGGTAATGCAAGCTAACCATGGTTCACACAAAGCAGGGGGGAAATAATCAATACGAATTGGGAGGAGTCATTGAGCGTGGTAATTGCTTGGGAGATTCATCTAAAAACTGAATCCGTGCGTGAAATTGGGAGGGAGCCATCTAACATCAGAATGGGAGGCCTGAGCAAGTGGTTTGGGAAAGTGGGTCAACCTAAGTGTTGGATGAGAAGATAGTGGATCAGTGCAATGCAATAAGAGACTGAGATTCCAAGATTGATATGGAAGCAAAACCTGAGGCGAAGTCTAACACATGGATCACCTTTATACACAACTCAATTATTAGGTTTAACCATTGATAACTAATATAATTGGTGTTGGGGAACAGCTCGATGGTCCTGAAATACATTCAAGAAAATTATGTTTCACGTTCCATTGCGTATAAATGAACGACAAACACAATGAAGGTAATGCACATCGTCCTTGATTAAATTGAGCAAATACATATTTTCAAATTTATGTAATAATATCACACCATTAGTGAAAAAGAAATAAATTTTTCAATAATGCCTGTTTAATCTGTTCATATATCCAGAAAAGGAACATTCAACGAATGAGGTAAGCACATAACAAATCAGTGTAGAAGTGAAACTAAACGAACCTGCAACATATTCCACATGACCTCATCTCAGTTTACCTCACAAATCGTTCAAGAGACTTTATCAGTACATCACCATGAATTACTCGCACCGTATTTTATCTCACTTACACCCCAAATGTATTCCCCACCCCACCCCCCACCCGCAGCATCTCTCTCCCTCTCTCTCCGTAACTCTCTCTCTCTCTCTACTCTCCCTCTCTAACTCTCCCTCTCTTTCAATTGCACCCTCTGTTTCTCTCTCTCTCTTTCATCTCCCTCATTACTTTTCATTTGTCATCTTCCGTTGTCCCCTCTATACCTCTAACAGCATTCTTGCATTGCTCCGTTTCACATCTGACTCAATGTTATTATCCTGAGCGAGTATCCTAGACATATAGGCTACTTGCCTGTATTTAAATTTTGGCGTGTTTTTTTTTTGTTCAATTTGAAACGTTTGTGAAAAGTTTAATATTTCAACAGATGATCGCAGTCTCTATTTTTTAACTGGATTTTTTCTCTGTTCAAATCCTTTTCATTACTTAAAAGAACAAAAATTACAAATCACATATGTTTCAAGTGAAAGTACAAAGAATCCAGCAATTAATGAAGAAACCAAGCAATAATTTAGTATTTGCGCACACTTAACCATCATTATCTAATGATACGCGGGATATCGCGATTTCTCATGACAATCACACTCCACATTCCAGCTTGAGTAAGAGTTTCTTCAACCCTCTTAAAATATGTCAACATTTCAACTCTAGATTTCATGCAAAATATATTAAGGTAATAGTGCGTCATAAATACTAAAAAATGTACATCAGAGGAATGGAAAGAAGATTCACTTCTAACCTCTCTCTACCTCCCTGAATCTCTGAGACATGGCTATAGCATCAATTTAATTTCCTTAATTTAACAGCCAGTATCACATCATAAATTAGCAAGAAAGTGAAAAACACGGTTGAGTGACATGACTTATTTCATCTGCTCCCCATCTTTGCCTCCATCTCCCTTAGTGAAGGCATCCAATTTTCAGAAGAATGCTGCATCCTCTCTTAAATTACAATAAAAGTTGTGTGGATGCTGGAAATCATAGCTAAAAACTGAAGACACTAGATAAACTCAGCAGGTCGAGCAGCACCTATAGAAAAAGG
This sequence comes from Cetorhinus maximus, assembly GCF_964194155.1. Taxonomy (NCBI): domain Eukaryota; kingdom Metazoa; phylum Chordata; class Chondrichthyes; order Lamniformes; family Cetorhinidae; genus Cetorhinus; species Cetorhinus maximus. The sequence goes on along the minus strand of NW_027596103.1, from coordinate 1,633,145 downwards.
AACGGAATTAGCGTTTTGAGTTTGTATGACTCTTCTTCCAGAGCTGAATGAGGGCTGTACGGACGGGAAACGTTAAATCGGTTCCTCTCTCCACAGATGCTGCCAGTCAGGCTGAATTTTCCAGCATTTTCAGTTTTTATTTATGTTTCATCTCATCTTGTGCTGACCCGCAAATATCCCAGGAGGGAAATAATATGAGCAGTCATTCCCACGTCATGCACTGTTCAATCTGTCTGCGAAACAAGGAAAAAGCAAAACATGATACTTTTGTCAGAGAACCATAAACATAACTGGAACTCCATTTGTTTTAATTGTAAAATTCAGATTCAGCAGGGGATAGTTTAACAAATCATTGACACTGCTCATCCTAGATTACAACTAACATGAAAGTTTTCTTAGTCCCTCAGGGTCACTGTAAACTTATGCAACATAACAGCAATACCTGCCATTTCACAATGAGATCCGGTAACAGCCTGTAAATTCATCCACATTCATTCAAGGAAGATTAGGTGAAAGAAACAGGAACACACTCAGTTCGGCAGCGAGGCATACAACGTGGCAGAATGGAATAATATTTTAGATTAGTGAAAAGCAAAACAATGATTCAAGTTGTGGCAAAACGGATTAATGTTGTTTATTTTTAGAGGTCTGACATTGCGCAGCCTCATGTAGCAGTTAGCTGCCTCGTTATGAATAGCTGAGAAGATTGAGCAGTGATATTCCAGGACATGTCCGGCCCGCAAAGTGATACTGGCAGGAACAATCGATCGTCTTCTGCGTGTTGTTAGGACGCTGGTGAGAGCCAATCTGCAATATCACACGCATTATTGATCTACTGAGATAACGGGTGATATTATTGAATGGGAGGTAGTTCAGGCAAGGATTATTAGGCTTAGTCCTGCGTAGATGAAGTTATCATATGAGAAAATTTTGAGCTGGTTGCGTCCACAATCAAAGGAGTTGATACAAATAAGAGCTGATATTAGTACAACGTATACGATACAGAGATCGTTTAAGGATGAATTGACAGGATATATTCTGTCAGGACTTTTCACCTCATGAAATAATAAAGGCCATAAGGGTACTGTTTCATCATCACCTTCCGCACATTCAGACTGGGGATGATTGTGGCTATTTTCACTCCGAGGGTCGGAAATCTCTGGAATCGTCTTGGAAACAGAAATCTGGATATTGAAAATGCTCAATGTTTGGTTAAACGGAGATATACAATGTAGCAGAGTAATGGATTATTAGGAAATCAATGGAAAATGGAGCTGAGGGCGACTTCAAATGAGTCACGAACTGATCGTATGCTGAACTGGCTCCTCGTGCTCTACGCCATACTTCACCTCCTGTTTCCAATGTCCTTGTGCTCTTACCCGAACAGCTGATAACAATTTACCCAGTACAACAAATAAACTTTTAGAATTGTCAGGATTGCATCCAAAATGGTGAATGCAGATACATGAAATTCACAAAAGGTCGAGGAAGCAAAAGTTTAAGAAATTTCATACCTCAACGTATAAAACTGTTCAGTCAGCTTTAAACATATATTTACAGAAACATTGTCGATTCGAGCAGTTGTGTCAAATCGCGAGTTACAATATTAAGAACTGGATGCAATGGCTCACCAAATATTCCAACTGGCGCAAGAACAAGAAAGTAAATATCTTCTATTTGATAGATGACTGGATACTCCATTGCTGTGAGGGAGACTTGCACCCACAGCTCCGGCACGCAATCTGAGCTCACCCATTGTGATGGTAATTGATATATCAAGGGTATGTTATTCCACTGAGACGGTTGTATTCCTGATTAATGTTATTAGTCACACTATGTAAACAAACACATTACATCAGCAGCTTTGACTCCGTTGTAAATTGCATTGTGAAATAATTATTCTGAAGCACAATCGCATCAAAAAACAGGGCATGGTGTTATCCCTGCAAATCCCGATAATAAGGATGCAAACTATGATTGTCGAGCTGCAAGTTAACAATAAACATAGATTGAAAATTAAATTGTTGATGATAATGTTGGCTTCGGCCGTTTAACTTAGATCGTTAAGTGATTGGTATTGGCAGAACTGGTTCAGCGTCAGAAAGCGAGAGAGAGAGAGAGCGAGAGAAACAGACAGAGAGAGACAGAGAGCGAGACAGAAAGAAAGAAGAAAGAGAGCAGGGTGGGAGTGGAGAGAGTTGAGGGTTGGGGAGATTGGTAGAGAGCCAGAATTTATTTGCGTGTGTTTACAATACGCCCGCCAAAGGTCTCTCAATTTCCTGTCCCGGCTACCTCTATATTAACATAATTCATGAGGTTCTCGAGAATGGAGAAAGCTCAAACCTTTATCATTCGCCTCATCAGCAACATCGTTCGCTTTTCAATGACCACGTTCACCTCCCTGTCTGGTGCCTCAAGATGATTATGGATTTCATTTCCATCGATTCCAAATTCCTCTCTCGCCCGAGCTTCCAGTATCATTGCTCCTACATCACATTTCTGAATCCGTGAAATGACCAGTTGCTTGTCCTGCTTGGGCTCATTTTCCGAATGCGAAATGAATTTGTCACATAGACTCTCTAAACCTCTCTTACAATCCATTGCCATTTTCTATCTCTGACACCCGTCTCTTAGTTGGGCTTACATTACTGGATTCCATTCTTACCCACCCTAACTGAAGCGGAGAACCTCCAGCACTGGCTTCTCCCCCGACTTTGCAATATCACGGTCTTTGATGGGTCTCCACTTTCTCATCTAATATTTACTACCGGGGATCTCATCAGCAGGAGTATGGCTGGATTTCGTTGTACTCTAATGACATCAGCTTTTTCACTCGATGTTATTTCTCGTCAATTCGTCCCACTATCACGGTGTAATCTGTACAACTTTCAAATGTCATGCTTGCAAGGGTCACATGTTTGTCTTTTCATCCATTGACAAGGCGGAATGTGCCACCGTCAAATCAAACGAAGCAAACCATGTATTAATGTCACTAAATGAAATCCACATCATGTTCATTTGCTGCTAGTGATTATCAACACAATATTTGACTCCTGGTTATCTACCAAGCCCATGGGCCGCAGTTTGAAAAATGCTGCCTTCAGTGGGTTTGCTGCGTTGGCTCTCAGCTCAGCCCTGCTACCATTATGGTGTTCGTCCACGTCTTTATCTGGTGCAGACTCAACTATATACAAATGCACCTCGGCGACATTCATCGCTCTTTCCGTTATTGATCCAAAGCCCTGATTCCCTTACCAAGTCTTTTTTTCAGGAAATTACTGATCTCCTTAATCATCTACATTGTACGGAGCATTCTGAAAGGCACCATTTTTTCCCACTCCTTCCCTGAATTGAAAACACAGGAGGTACTATCCCTTCCTACATAAAGTGCCTATTTATCTTGATGATGTAATCCTTCACATTATTGCTTCCTGATCAGTCTCAGTGTTGCAATTCTCAGTTGACGGCAGTTTTCTGTACAGTACCTGACAACCTCTCCGCGAATCTACAGTTTCTAACTTCTGATCATTTAGGAAATACTCTGATCCGTCTATTTTCATTGGAAAGTAGATTACATTACACATTAAAAAAATCATGCCCTGTAATTGTCGCTGGCCAGGTCATGATAACTTGTCATTTTTGAAGACAATATAAAATAAAATTGCTATTCAAAAGAATGTGCAGCTACACCGTGACATTTGAGTACATATGCGCTTGTTCGTGGGGGTTTTGGAAAGGGGTTGAAAAGACTTAATAGCTCATGATGTTTATAACTAGAGGGAAAATGGGGACGAATCTTCATGAAGTAATTGCCGGTCTCATATGGGGTTTTGCATCCAAAACCTCTCCAAACTTATAAAAGAGTAGAAGGGAAAGCAGATTGAAACCATTTGAACTGAGATCAATACCTTCGGATCAATAGGTGCAATCTCTTTTGGTCCCGACAGATATAGTTCCCAACATGAATATTTCGAGCTCTATTTAATTCTATTTGCCTGTTTGCAGCAACTATTCTGTTCAAGCCCGCATCTCAGCGGGCAATCTCGTCCATCGATAGATCCCAAAGCATTTTGCCCTGCGAAATTAATCATTGCACTGAATGTTGTATTGAGATTCTCAATGTAATTATTTTTTTTTTACTGTATAAATCCACGCTTTGCTAATATTGTTCCATGTTAATTGTTGATTGATTTGTGTGTGTTTTTCTCTCACAAGTTTTAAAACATTTTCTGATACTTGCATTTTTTGGCCACGATTAAACATTTAATCGCTATTCTTTACGAAATCACCTTTGCCAAAGCTGTATTTGAACAGGCGATAGGCCACAACATTTGTCAAGCATGGAAGCATGTCAAAATGTGGACGTGGCTAAAACATGCACGTGAATAATTATTAACCAGCACTTTCGCAGACAATGAACATATCTGCTCTTCTCCATGTGCACATTTTCTCATATTAACGTTTAATTTATTTTGAATTAGAGTCACGACTCACAGTGAAGAATGTGCTGTAATGCCCAACACCATTGTTCCCGAGCCGCGAGAAATGTGATTAGTTTGAACGAACCACCAGGATTCCTCAATTCTAATAAACTCTTAATTTTAGGTTAACAGAGTACGAACACTAGGCTTGTAAACTTAGTAAATATAAAAATAAACTGTTTAGCGACCAAACTGTCGTTGACCAGTGGCAAAAGAATGAAATATGAGCTACCAATTCATAGCTCTGGAACCTAAATTCAAACTCCTTTAAAATCCCTTTCCAATCACATACAGGGAACAGAAGATACACAAAAAAAAAACATGGGATGTAAACGTGGAATAAAACAGCTAGTCCATGCAGTCTATGGAGTGTAGCTACATCCACAGTGATGATAAGAATGGGGTTCCAAGATTTAATTCAGATAAACTGAAGGAAAGGTGGCATATTTGTAGGCCAAAATAAAATGCTGCGGATGCTGGAAATCTGAAACAAAAACACAAATTGCTCGATAAAACTGAGCAGGTCTGACAGCATCTGTGGAGAGGAAGACGGCGTTAACGTTTTGAGTCCGTTTGAAGTTGAGTCATACGGACTCGGCACGGTAATGCTGTCTTTATTTCCATATCAGGCTGGTGAGTGACTTGGAGGGGAATTTCCACCTGCTGGTGTCCCCATCTTATCTGCTGCCCTTCTCCTTGCAGATGGTAGTGGTCATGTGTTTTGACGGTGTTGTCTAAGGAGACCTGGTGAATTCCTGCTGTGCACCTTGTTGGTGGTACACACATCGACTAATGTGCGTGGGTCGGGGAGTGAGAGAATAATTGTTGTTGCATTGCTAATCAAGCGGGTTGTATTGACCTGGACTATGGGATGCTGCTTGAGTTGAGGGCAGAAGGACAGCTCACTGTTCAGTCAGTACGAGGGAGTGGGAGGAATAACATGCGGCCCAGCCAATGAGAAGAGAGAAATGTCAGTGTCGGGGACTTCCTTCCCTAACCTGTTCTAGGCAGGAGGGATTGGCAAATGGAGACGAGTGATGCCATTGTAGGAGGCTGAGATCTCTGTCCAAATAACGCAAGGGGACAGCTTGATTGGCAGGAGGACCAGGGGCAAATGTGAGGACGGGCGGATCAATGGCAGTCAGTATCATGGTGTGGGATATTGTCCAGATCATATTGGCCAAAGGTAGGGAGCGATACTCAATGTCGATGCCAGGGGACAATATGATGAAGACAGTTTAGACTAAGGCTGGTTCACGGGAAAGCGAAGCTTTTTCTGCAATGAGAGGAAGGGAGCAAACTTATCGTGACACTTACCCAGCAAAATGGAGGTGGGTGATGCTGGCGAGGGTGATGGTGGGGTTGGGGGAGACAAATTAACACCGTTCTGATTGAACGCAGAGAGGTGGAAATACCAGTTCAAAGGTAGTAATTCTTCGGCCTGACATCTCAAAGTCCGTGGGGTTTGAGGGAGCAAAAATGGGCGGGTGGAACGGCCAATGGGTGACGAATGCTGCAAGAGGTTGGGCACATTGCTCTCCACTAGGAGAGAGCTTAATAGTTGACTGGCAGCCAGGCCGGCCAATAGTTGGGCGCGATACCGGGGGGTGGCCCGAAGGCTCACTTTACAATCGTTGTTAGAGAGCGGAATGATAGACAGATTGATCAGCTAATGAGAGAGGAGTGATAACAGGGAGGGAAGCTTGTTGTCCAATCGCTGCAAGGGATTTGAATTTCTGAATGCCGATTTTTTTATATAATAGATTACTAAAGTGCCATGTGCCCCCCATTTACCTGCTGCCATAATGACATCTCCTGCTGTATTACCAAATTAAGGTGTGCACTAGCTCTATTATCGTCATCATGCACTGCAAACTCTTCTCTTGCCATATTGGCACCACGCCAATCTGATGGCACAGTGACATCCCCAGCTCCTCACTGAAACCACAGCATACACCATATGTTTGCAGAGCAGAGCACAGCTCTGTTACCAAAGCGACAGTCCACCTCCAGCCCGTTGTTCAAATAACGAGCCCGGCTGTAAGCATTGATACTTTAGGGAAAGTTTCCACCTTGTTTTTAAGTGACAGCCGCATCTGGCGCCTGTAATTGATTGTAGAAAATGCTTGAAACTTCCAGCAACTTACTTCTTCGGATCATTGAATGAACTTAAGGATTGGGGTAAAGGGCTATTTCAGCCCTATCTTCAACTGCTCTCTGAACTTTTCTGGGACAAGACATAATTACACGTGTTTGTGCAGCAAGTCAAGAGCTGCAGCATGAAACCCAATACCCGCACAGAATATCCCATCCATTCATTCATATACCCCAAATGCCACATCCGGAACAAAATGCAATAAACTATTAATATTGACAACAACGAATGAAATTGGCCGAAATGATAAATAGCAAAATGATAGATTTCCTTCGACTCTCCATGTCTGTGTCCGTTCACTCTCGCCACTGCTATGAGTCCGCGATCTGGTGTGGGCTTTGTTTTCAGTTAAATGTGTCTGACGGTGAAAATATTGTGCAGCACAATCAGGCAAAATGTGATCAATGGAGTCAGAATGTGATGGAGTAACTCGATTGTTCCCCAGGCTGGAGAAAGTGGAACATCGACTCTTACAGCCCAATGCCAGGGTCCGTTCGACAGTGAATAGAGACCTGATAACATAAAATACCAGAAAATGTCGTTTAAAAAGCTCAGCACAGCAACTTATCCCAGAGACACAGTTGCAGTTTTCTCTGTGAAATATTTACATTTCAGGTTCTGGCAATAAATGGCCATAAATCAATCAAAGGTGAAAGAAATAGTGAACCAGACAGAACAGCCCGTGGTTGCATAAAGCAGGACAAAATGGATAATACGCACAGAAATGGAATAAAGGAAATAAAAAAATGTTCATAATAAACAACCGGAATATGCCTCAGTATCGGGTCGAGGATAACAACATGGTCATGACCATGCTGCCATGGTCAAAATGTAACGTCTGAAACAATTACAGAGACGACATTTTTCGCGACTGAGGATCACAATCGTTAACAAGTTTACTGCAAGAAAGTTAAATAAAAATTATACATCGGGCTTCAGTGAAAATGTTATTTTGATTAAATATATATCCGGGTTTTAAAAATGTTACTCTATCCAGTGATAAAATGAGATAATTGCACATGAAAGAAACAATTGGACGACTGTGATATGGTGTAAAGCAGAGTCCATCAAATGGCAAAAGCTGGGGGTGATGAGCGTGGGGATGCAGTTCTCCTGGGGAGCAGGGTATCACCGGATATGTGCATAATGGATGTAATGGGAAAGGAGGGAATTAGAAGAGTTGAAGTGATTACACGGAGCCCCGGGTTAAGGGATTTATGAGGGGATCGTGGGATGAAGGAGGGAAGAGAGGCGTTGGGCCTGGATCCTTTGAAAGGAAAGTTGAGTGGGGTGTAGGGGAGAGATCGAGATGCCATGGAAGCTTTGGTGAAGGATAGAGTGTGAACCAAGTCGCTATGGTAGCAGCAAGTGATGGGGAACCACTGGGAATAATGAGGAGTGGGTATGAGGCGTTGACGCAGGGTCTGGGGAATGGTGGGAGAGTGCTTCTGACGTCGGGAGCATATGGGTGGGTTGTCCAAGGGTGAAGAACGAGCCTGCGAGGCAACAGTGGCGATGACAGGGCTGATGGAGTAGAAGGGGGCCTGGAGTGCTCGATGTGGGAGTGCTGGTAGGGATGGGTGCGACAGTTGAGTGGTGGGGTGTGCAGCGAAGCCAAGTCCGACGGGTGGGCCAGTAGTGCATGTGGATAAACGAAGGTCACACTCGGACAAGGCGTTGATGGTAATTGTAACTGATGTAGAGCGGGAGCTTGTGCTGATTGGGGTGATGGATAGTGGTCTTGTTTGGGGCAGGAGTGTTGTCATTGTGGTCGTTTCGTGCGTGGGGTGACGAGTTGAGCAGGGTTTGAAAAAGTAGGAAGGCTGGAGTCAGGCAGTTGCAGCTGGTTGTGCTGGATGGACACAGGATTGATGAGACAGTGTGCATTGACGAAGGAGGAACTGAGTAAGCATGGGGGATGGAGTCGGTGGTCCATGGATGCAGGGAGGGTGCTCATTCTCTCGTTGGTGAAAAGGGCCGTGTTCCAGTGAAGCATCTCCTCCTGCTATTAAAAGACCAAAATGAAGCAGCAGAGATAAATTGTTTAAGTTTTCGGGCATGCAGCTAAATTTCCTGTCCAGCAGCTCTTGGTGGAACTGACTCAAGCTATCGGAGGGATGAATGTAGGAGAGTAATTGCATTTAGAGTTGTTAAGTGAATGCATGGGGGCTCCGGGAGTGGCTGCTGAGGTAGCGGCGAAGACGGGCAATATTAAGAATGTTCAGTTATGTGGTTTCAGTGATGGTGCAAATGCATGATAACTAGCCACTGAAGAGTCTGGCTCAGACTGAGTCTGTTCTCAGTGACAAGGACAGAGCTCAGAGCTGGTGAAGCCGGATTGATGCGGGAACTACAAAAAATAACTTCATCCTTCCCACTTTGGAATGATGGGTGTGGAGAGGCAATGCCAGATAAAATGGTGGATTTTTTAGACGGGCTGGGTGCATGGGCGGGGCAGGGGCGTTTGGCGGAGTTGGGCATTGGTGTTATATTAGAGAGAAAGAACGACAGAGAAAGAGAGGCACGGAGTACCGAAGCCATGGCGTTATTGTAAACAGTTAGGGACAGGAAGCAACATACGGCAGATGCCGGGAAGGGAGGAAGGGCACGATCAGGACCATTGTAAAGCGGCTGAACCTGTCAACGCCTCCAACAGTGACTCAGCATAGCTCCAAATTACGGCCAGAGGGTTTTACCGAGAGAAACATGTTTACTTTCTGTAGGGAATTTGAAATAATTAATTAGAATTATTAGCAGGATTATCAGAAATTGGCAGAGCAGTGGGATGAATTGGAACAGTGAGGCCACGTAGGGATACAATCATACGAATCGCAAGATGGATTGAGATGCTGCCAAACAGAGAACCAAACTAGGCCAATGAGTACAGGAGTGATGGAGGAACGGGATTTGGTGTGAGGTCGGATACTGGCATTAGAGTTTTGGATGAGCTGTGGCTGATTAAAACTTGTAAAGGAAGTGAGCAGATAAGTTAGCGTTTGATTCGGCGAGGCTGGAATTAACAAAGACACAGGTGAGTGTTTATTCAGCAGCTTACTTGAGCCAGAGTTGGAGATGTGTGATACGATAAAGTTGACAGTGTGATGGGCTAATGCTGTCACGTACATGGTGTCGGAAATCAATTCAGTGCTGAAGGGATTGTGGAGTTTGTGTACAGTCTGGTTCTCACTAAGATATTGGCCGTGGAGAGAGAGGGAGATAATGGCGAGGGGGCAGAGTTTGTGTCAGGTCTGGAGGCAAAGGCTGCATTTTTCCCAACATTTAAATAGCGAGACTACTAATAGTGTTAAACGTGGATTAGAAAATTAATATATGGATAGGGATGCTTACCAGGGACACCAAAAATCGCGAGGAACGAATAGTAACATCTTCTAGCAACTCAAAATATGAATTAGAGCCGCTCAGCTAGAGTTATCGAATCTTGAGAAAGAAGATAAAACGCCAAAGAGAAAATCATTTCAATTGTTTCAATTTTCGAATCATTTGTTTGCAGGTTCGGACAGATTGTTGTAACATTCCAATTTATTTTAGTCTGATTTTGATCCATTGGCTTATCATCCCAGTCTACTGTTCACACATTCCACTCACTCCTTTCACTCTCTGTAGAGCCGCGGATCCCCATGATGCTCCCGCTGACACTGAGACAGCACATTAAATGGAACCCCTTATAAAGTGAAGAATCAGAACCTCCTGTGCTATTATTACTGCCCATGGAAAATGACAATCATTCCAATTACTGGACAAGCAATTTCCAGTTAACATCTTCAATGCAACATTTTTTAAATAACCAGGATGTAGGTCAGTTACTAGGTCTGAAAGAGATCCATGAGGGTCGCTGAGGGAAGGAATGGGCTAAATGGCGGAGGGGTTGAAAATAATCTTGCAATCATCCTTATTAATGTGAGTGGTGGCGAGTGACAGGAGGATTTAAAATGTTCTACCTTGATAATAACTGAGAGGTGGATAATTCCTAGAACTACAGAGCAGGCAGCCTGATGTCGATGATGGAGAAATGTCTATAAGACATTATCCTGGGTAAAAACATTTGTTGCTTTGAAATTCAGGATTTTTATAGAGCAAAAAGCATATGTATGCTCATGGAAACCAGTCTGATAAACGTGCTGAAATCATTTTAGGAAGTAATGGAGAGATCTGGTGAGGATGAAGCGGATGAATTTAGGTCTTTGGACTTTCAGTGCAGCCAAGGTTTATTTCATGTACTTGTTTAAAACGATGGATTAAAAGAACAGAGACAATATTTTCATGCCACTTCTTAAGAAACAGAATGTAAAAAAATAACAGGAAAGTTGTTCAGATTGTAGGCTAGTTGATATTCCCAGGGATTGATATTGGGGCCAGTGCTGCTTTGACATAAACAGCATTGGCGTCCATATACATGGCATATTTTTGACGTTTGTAGATAGTCCGCACTTGGGAAATGCAATTAACAGTGAACAGGATAGTTGCAGATTTTGGCAGGGCACAAACCGATTGACGAAGGGAAAAGAATAAAGAATAAGAATGAAGAATACATTTCACACAAAGAAATGTGAAGCAGAAAATTAGGACGAGTAGTAAAACGTAGTTCAGGAGAAGTACGTCTCTGATGGTGAAAAGCTAAGCCTATAACTGAATTGAAAAAACAAAAAAAAAACATTATATTTCTCTTGATAGATGCATATAATGGAAAAGCAATGAATATAACATAAAACATTCGAACTTTCTGGGTATTCCTCAGCAGAAGCTTTGTTTCAAGTTCTGGGGAACACATTTTAGGGCGGATGCCAGGGCCTTGGGGAAGGCGCAGGGAAGATTTACACGAAATTGATTTGAGATGTGTGGTTTTATCTGCAACGGGAGACTGGAAACGCTGTGGTTCTCTTCTGCTAGCAGATCAGACATAGGGGAGGTTAAATAGAGACACGTAAAAATCATTATTCATTTTGATATAGTAAATAAACAGAAACTCGTTCCACTGGGATATTCGTCAGTAACCAGAAGAAACCGTTTTAAGGCTATTGAAAATGAACCAGAGGGAAGATGAGGAGAAAGTTTACACCGTAAATTGTTCTAATTTGCAAAGCAGAAATATATCAGGTAGAAGCAGATGCAATAATACCAATCAAATTTGATTTGGGTCAATACTTGTTGAGGGGTTTTGCAGTTATACTGTAAAATATCAGGACAGATGTGAAAAAATGGATACGACATTTCATGAACAGGCAAATGCGCATTGGGCCAATGCACTTGCCTTAAGCGAACTGATTCAATGTTATTGCGAATAAACAAAGCTAATTAATACATACCTGATGGAAAAATTAACTTCCAGCATCGTTTGAGACAGAAGCTTGTCTTACGTGTATTAGATACGAATTAGGGCGGACAAGCTGACACTAAAGTCCGGTCAGCGGAACAAGCTGTTGAAAGCATCATGAGGCCATCTTCAGATCACTGACCTCAACAGGTTTCAACCATTAAATTACAAGAACTTCATTGCTATTCCTTTATCATTTCTATTTTTTCTCAGGATCTGGGCGTTGCAAGGTCCATATTGCTTCCTCATCCATAGTCACTTTGAGAAAAATGGTAGCACTTTATCCTGAATCATTGTAGTACTCCCTTAACAAACCCATGGTGGTCTTCATTCATTAGCTCATATTTGGCCTAAGCCCGTGTAAGGTTCCGGAGCTCATGCGCCCCTTTGATGTAGGAATCACTGGCAGCAAGAATGTGTTGTGAATAGACTCCACTGAGACCAAGTTAGCTCAAGTTGATCAAGTGCTCTGATGAACAAGGCCATTCAACTGGGTGTTGTTTTACACATCCACATGGGTTATACAACCTCCTTAAGTAGATAGCGTGAATGGCTTCTGTTTCAGCTTTGGCCTTAATGGTCTTTGAGCACAAATCAAACCTCCTTCCCCCAGCAGCACCCTGCACCCCCCAACCCAGAACCAACCTCTCTCTCTCTCGCGCTCTCCCTCCCTCATACACTTTCTCTCATTTTTACCCCTCTCTCTCACAGAGAAAGATAACCTGAACACAACGTTTGTCCTGATTGTTACCAAATGAAACTCTCCCTTTCGCAATCATCATCAGCCCAGCCCAGTCTGTAAGGATGCGTTCACTGAAATAACAGATTTTGATGTCTACCTTTTGCGTGTGTCTTTATGGCACTGGTCGATGTGTGGCCTATTCTCTTTGTGTTGTATTACCAAACAATTTGCAACTCCTTTAATTTCAGTGTCTTATTCAAACACATGTGCCCTGATCAATAGTCTACACCGCTTCATATCTAGTTCAGCAAAGCTGACATTACACAGCAGTTACATTCAATGTTTCAGTACATAAACAGGGGTGATTATGGACGTGTCTTGGACATTGATTGAAAATGTTAATCTGTAATCTGTAATCATGATGATGCCTAAAAACAGCAATGTGAACCTCTCAATTACTGACTTCCTCTCCCACTGTGTAAATGATCCGGCAGGACACAATCCGAATAAGAAATATAACATGGGCAAGAAACAGAGAAGATTGCAACGGTTTGTCTTCACATGACCCTGGCAGCAGTGGTGCAGATGACAGGGGCGACGCTTTTTGCAGCGTCCTACACATCCCCGATAAATGTTAGACTCGGTTGGAGCCTCAGGCGATGTCTCATATTTCACTCCTATTGTAGGTCATTTATCTTTGAAACAGTATTAGCCCAGAAAACACGGAGGCGGATCTGGACCTCGTCAAGCCCGCGGAAGCAGTTTGGCAAGTCTCACCATAGCTGGTACATCCGATCGTGTTATCTGAATCCCAGAAAGGAAGATTTTATTTGTCTATATTTCTGGGTGCAGGAATGTAGGGAGAAGAGCAGGGACTAAACAGGCCGCGTCTGTCACTGTTACTCTTACCTGAGGGTGATTCGGACGGAGCTGTTGTTATTTTCCTCCATCATGTGTTTATCTAGTTTCCGCTTGAATAAATCTATACTCTTCAAATCACGTGGTGACGAGTTTTAAATTCTCAATTCCTTTTCGCACGAAATATCAAAACTTAAAAATAGCAGCAGGAGTGGACTATTCGGCCCTTACAGACTGGTCCTCTATTCAAAATAATCATGGCAGATCCCATAATGCAACCTCTTACTCCCTGTCTCTCCCCATCCCCATTGATGCCTTTAGTGTATAGAAATCTATCAATTTCCTCCTTAAATATATTCAGTGTAAGGCCATCCACAGCATCCTGTTGTGGAGAATATCAGAGGTTCAGAACAACCTGAGTGAAACAATTTGCCCATCATCTCATTCCTGAATGGCTTACTCCGTATTTTCAGATGGGGGCCCCGTGTTCCAGACGCCCACAGCCAGGGCGAAAATCCACCCCCGCCCCCCACCCCGCACCTAGTGCGCCCAGCCCTATCAGAGTTGTATATGCTTCAAAATGATTACAGCTCATTCTTCTAATCTTCACTGAATACAGGCCGAGTGGAGCCATTCTCTGCTCAAACGACAATCCTGTTTCCCCAGTAATCATTCCGGTGAACCTTTGCTGCACTTCCCTCTGTGACAAATATATCCTTTACTGGCTGAGGGGAATAAACTGCGCACAATATTCCAGGTATTTTCTCAGAGAGGCTGTGTACAGCTGCCATAAGAAATCGTTCCTCTTTACTAAGTTGCTTATTAGATTCATCAGTGAATCTGTTGTATTGATGGCCATTAGATTTGGCGGCCTGGCAAACAACAGAAACATATTTCCTAGATTGATCCTATCAGAACCTTCCTTACAATTCACAACAATAACGTATATTGCTATGTCTTTGATGGCCTAGTGTAGACTCCAAAAGTGCTTTAAGTGTTTTGCAGGAAAACTATGAAACTTAAGATTGGCAATTGATGAAAACATTTTTCCCAATGCTTTGAGGTTTGAGGAGCATATTTTGGAGGAGAGAGAGGTGGACAGGGTATTCAAGATTTCAGAGTTCTGCAGGCAGCCGAGGGCACAGCAGCCAATGGCTGAGCGATGGACATCGGAAGATGACGACAAGGCCAGGCCTGGATTGGTACAGGGATTTTTGATAATTGTGGTGTGGAGGAAATGGGAGACAAAGAGGGGCCCGGCTATGGATGGATGGAAAACAAGTATGCAACTTATCAAATCGAGTCATCTGGCTCCTGATAAGGCAATAAATTTAGTTTCTGAAACTGTATTCGCAGCTGCATCTGAATTCATCGACCTGGACAACATCAAACCCAGAATAATGTAGAATTTATAATAAATTAGGGGGATGGGACATGAACACTCACTAGCTAAGAGTCTCTGTACTGTCTCCATAGATAGACAGTGAGCTGCTGCTTCATATTCAGGGATATCTCAATCCTTTCTATTAGCTAACGAGTGTCAGACAGGATGGCGACTGGTGACAGCACGGTTCCGTATCGGAAGAAAATATTTAATCATCCACCAGCGGCTTAGATTTAGAAATATTTAACGGAGAGATAACATGAGAGGAAGATAGCGAACTGGATGGATGAAGAAGGAGACGTAAATGATGAGTTAGAGGAGCAGAGCGAGGTAGAAAAAGAAAATCTTAACATAAACTCAGAGAGGCAGTGGGAAGAGTAATAGGACGCAGATAGATGGAGAGGTGCAAAGAGAAGTATAAAAAATATTACATTTCTATACCATTATTCGCATCGTCAAAACTTCCCAATGATTTCCCCAGCCAACGTTAAGGTGTTATCAATGATGTAATGTAGAAAGTGTGAAAGCCAAACGGTCTACAGAAAGCTCCCACTGAAGAGGTAATGGCCAGATCATCTGCTTCAGTTATGTCAGAGGGAGAAATAAATGCCACAGCCAAGTATTCTTCCCACAGACGCTGTGGGTTATCTTAGAGAGTGGGAGGTTAGGGGACCAGTAAAAACACAATAAAGATAATTGGAAAATGAACAAAGTTGGAAGATGACAGGATTTTCATTTTACACATTATTAGCTTATTTAATCTCAGCCAATGATGTTTATAAATCGTCCCAAGGTTAATCATTATTCGGACGTGTTCATGGAGATCAAGTAAAAACCAAATTTCACAAAACATTAACTCATTGATTAGTCACTCTTGGTTTCCGTTCCCGTAGTCTTTCAATCTGTCCAAGATGTAACGAATCCCCAGTATGTTTGTGTATGTGTGTTTGTGTGTGTGTGTGTGTGTGTGGGAGAGAGAGAGAGAGTGTGTGTGTTTCTGATAATTAACGGCAGGATGCTTCCTGAGCCCATATAAAGAGCTTCCATATTCCAATCATCTCATTGTGACTCTGAGGAACTCAGCAGAAAATGGGGAAAATGATGCTCTTGGTATTTGGTGTCTTGGTGATTATGTAGTCCTTTACTATCGGATGGTTAGTGTACTCTCGGAATTAGCAGTTCAGCATATTTCTCAGGATACAACACATGGCGCTATTGCTAGGAACAGGCGGCGACTTTCTGCACCCCGGGGCTCCTCCAACAAAGAATTGGATGTTTGTTGATCTGCATCTTACCTCACTTTACACACTTTCTTTATGCACACTGAACGTCTTTTCCGCAAAAGACCCAACAAACTCTCTGCTCTGTAATTGTAACATATTGAACTGTGCATTATTTTGAATTATCCCACTATCTCTCTTTGTTCCCTGCACTTCAATGTCTGCAATTCCCCCACCTCCATTTGTGGAGTCCCTCGGAGCCAGCAGCCGAAAACGTAGTGTTATTATCCACAAGTACGGCGCTAAGCCCTACCTCACCACTACTCCTGTCAACTCCTCCACTGTCTCTCAATAACCAGATTGCTTATCAACCATCTAATAGTGGATGTGGAAGTTATTGCTTGAATTAATTATCACCAACATCGCCCAGCACTTGGCGAATATCCAAGGTGAAATCTTTCACTAACTTGGTGTCATATTTGACCGCAAGATGTGATTCATGCCACATAATCTATGTCATACAAGTGACCAAAAACTGTTCTACCTTCGTAACAGCGCGTGCCTACCGGCCTTATTTCATCTGTTACTGAAATCCTCTGCCAGACATTCCTTAACTCCGGACTTCTCTATTCCAACGCGATCCTGACTGCTCCCGCACTTTCAAACCTCCGTAAACAATGCTCCTTTTAATATGTTGCTGCGTGAGTCCTGAACTTGGCGGCTCTGTCCTTCGCTGCCTGGGCCCTAAGCGCTTCAATTCCACACCTCTCCCAACCCTAAAATGATCCACCTCTTGCTCCTCCTGTAAGACGCTCCTTCAACCCTATTATTTTGAGCAAATACCTTGTTATCCGTCCCAGTGTCGCCCGCTGTTGACAGATGGCGACATGGCTTTGAGGAAACTCCTTTCAGGCACCTCGGGAACCTTTAGGAGGATAATGGTGCAATTTAAATATAAGTTGTTTGTGAACATTCCACAGAAGGTTTTTATTTTGTAGCTGTAGGGCAGATGTTTCCGTTGCTTTGGGTGGACAAATCGAGGGCATTTCCATGTAAGTTTGTCTCTGATAAATCCAATAGAGTGTTCAGAATAAGCACCTTTACCCAGAGACCGGTGAGAATGTGCAGCGTGTGACTACAGGGAGTGGTTGGGGTAATAAACATTGATGTATTTAAGGCGAAGCTCGTTTAACAGGAGCGGGTAATGCACTTATATGCAATATATGCTCCTGATCCCCCTCGAGTGAGTGAAATACTGACATATGCGGCTTGTTAATGTGTTAATATTCTCCCTCTATTTCCCACCCAGAACAATAAGCTAATGAAATATCCTTATGAACGTTTCAGCCGAGAATTTCGAATGCAAGAGCTTTGGTGGAAAATGTCGATTCATGCCTTGCTCGACAGGCCAGATTCAGCCGACTAATTGATTGTGTGCCAAACCAATCGTGCTGTAAGGTGAAATGATCTACAACAGGGTGGATATATGTAACCTCATCCCCGATGTCGTCGACATAATCTAACTTTAATTCAGGCTTCGTTTGATTGTGGAGACTGTGCGAATCCTGGCCCCTGCCCCACAGCTTTCTGAATCATGTGAATAAACCTTAGGTGCATTGATAACTGTCTCTTGTCGATGTCTCATTTCTCATTCAGTTGGAGTGTCACCATATTGACTGTGAGGGCAGGTCACAACATGGCAGGACCACGTTGACACCTTGCTGTTCCAAAGTAGTAATACTCACAGAATCACACATTTCATCCAATTTGCCAGACTCCTCGATCAACATCCCGGGTAATGTCCTGCCCCATGGCAGAACTGATTTACCAGATGTGCGGGGACAGTGGCATACATTCAGGATTTTACTCATGCTGCTGGGAAGGGTTTAAAATAGTTTTGCGGCAGCCTGAGAACTTGAAGGTTTATTCAGATTGGGTAAAGTCAGAAAGGGTAATGGAAGGCAGAAAATCAGTGAGTGAGTCTGGACGGCTTGCATAACCAAATATTGAAAACAACAACGAGATTTTGCCAATGTCCCAGGACATAAACTTCAATATAAGGACTGGAGCAAATAAAGAGGTCGAGCTGAGTTTACAGATTCAAACATGGCAATATGGTACCATACCTATTACATAAACACCGCTTAAAGAGGAACATGAGTGAGAGCTCAACATTCCTCGCAACAGGCTGATAAGATGACATGGAGAGGGGGAGAAAAATGGACGAGGTGGGAATATTGGTTCTAGGAGCAATTACAGCTGTGAGGAGGAATAGAAAGATTAACATCTAAGGCCACATCGATTGAGTTCAGGAATATAAATATATATGTATAACAGACGCACTACTGGTAGTGTAACATCTACCCGCAAATTGCCAGGGGGAGATAGAATGGACAATGTTTAGGAACATTTTTTTATCTCTTATTTATTTGTTTGTTTGCTTATTTTTCTGGTTTTCATGAAAAGCATTAAGTGAAACATCATGCCTCATAACTTAAAGTGTAAGCTATCTACGATATTTTGGTATTATTTTTTGTGCTGATCTTGCTCGTTTAGGACTTTTCTCAAGAAAGGTTTTAAATTGTGTTGTGTGTTCATGATTGATCTAGTAAATGAAAACACACATTTTGCTTGACCCGTTAGCTATCTCTATTGGGATTGCAATTCTCTCTCTTTATCTCTCTCTCTCTGTCTATCTATGTATCTATATCTTTCTCTCTCTACAAACACATGACCACTACCATCTGCAAGGAGAAGGGCAGCAGATAAAATGGGCACACCAGCACGTGTAAATTCCCCTCCAAGTCACTCACCAAACTGATATGGAAATAAAGACACCATTAACGTGTCGTGTCCATAAAACTCAACATCATACGGACTCAAAATATTAACTCCGTCTTCCTCTCCACAGATGGTGTCAGACTTACTGAGTTTTTTCGAGCAATTTTTGTTCTTGTTTCAGATTTACAACATCCATAGCATTTTACTTTGACTTGTAAATATGCCACCTTTCCATCAGTTTATCTGAATCGAATCTTGGAACCCCATTCTTATCAGCATTGTGGATGTAACTACCCTCCATAATCTGCAGGGACTAGCTATTTTATTCCAACTTTAAATCCCATTTTTTTTGTGTGTATCTTATGTGTCCTGTAAGTGATTGGATAGGGTTTTTAAAGGAGTTTGATTTTAGGTACCTGTGCTATAAATTGGTAGCTCATATTTCATTCTTCTGCCACGGGTCATCGACAGTTTGGTCGCTAAACAGTTTATTTTGAATTTATTAAGTTTACAAACCTAGTGCTCGTACTCTGTTAACCTAAAATGAAGTGTTTGTTAGAATTGAGGAATCCTGGTGGTTCGTTCAACCTTATCGCATTTCTCGCTGCTCGGGAACAATGGGGTTGGGCATTACAGCGCATTCTCCACTGTGAGACGTGACTCTAATTCAAAATAAATTAAACGTTAATATTGAGAGAACGTGCATATAGAGAGGGGCACATATGTTCATTGCCAGCGAAAGTATTGATAAATAACTATTCACGTTCATATTTTAGCCACGTCCACATTTTGACATGCTTTCCTGCTTGACAATAGTAGTGGCTTATCGCCTGTTCAAATACAGCTTTGGCAAAGGTGGTTTCGGAAAGAATAGCGATTAAATCATTAATCGTGGCCAAAAAAATGGAAGTATCTGAAAAGGATTAAAACCTGGTGAGAGAACAAAAACCACACAAATCAACCAACCATTAACATGGAATAATATTAGCAAAGGGTGGATTTATACACTAAAAATCTTATTACATTGAGAAGCTCAATACAACATTCAATGCAATAATTAATTTCACAGGGCAAAAGGCTTTCGGAACTATCGATGGACGAGATTGCCCGCTGAGATGCGGGCTTGAACAGAATATTTGTCGCAATCAGGCAAAGCGAATTAAATAAAGCTCGAAATATTCATGTTGGGAACTATATCTGTCGGGACCAAAAGAGATTGCACCTTTTGATCCGAAGGGATTGATCTCAGCTCAAATGGTTTCAATCTGCTTTCCCTTCTACTCTTTTATAAGTTTGGAGAGGAATTGGATGCAAAACCCCATTTGAGACCGGTAATTACTTCTTGAAGATTAGTCCCACGTTTCCCTCTAGTTATAAACATCATGAGCTATTAAGCCTTTTCAACCCCTTTCCAAAATCTCCACGAACAAGTGCATATATACTCAAAGGTCACGGTCTAGCTGCACATTCTTTCGAATTGTAACTTTCTTTCATACTGTCTTCGAAAATGACAAGTAATCACGACCTGGCCAGCGACACTTACAGGGCATGATTTTTTTTTTAACGTGTAATGTCATCTACTTTCCACTGAAAATAGTCGGATCACAGTGTTTCCTAAATGATCAGACGTTAGAAACTGTAGATTCGCACATAGGTTATAAGGTACTATACAGAAAACTGCCGTCAACTGCGAATTGCAACACTGAGACTGACCTGGAAGCAATAATGTGAAGGATTACAGTATCAAGAGAATAGGAACCTTATGTAGGAAGGGATAGTACCTTCTTTGTTTTAAATACAGGGAAGGAGTGGAAAAAAAATGCGATACTTTCAGAATGCTCCATACAATGTAGGTGATTAAGGAGATCAGTAATTTCCTTTAAAAAAAAAGACTTGGTAAGGGAATCAGGGCTTTGGATCAATAACGGAAAGAGTGATGAATGTCTCCTAGGTGCACATTATCATAGCTGAGTCTGCATCAGATAAAGACATGGATGAGGTGCATAATGTCAGCTGGGCTGAGGTGAGAGCGAAAGCAACAAAATCACTGAAGGCAGCATTTTTCAAACTGCGGCCCATGGGCTTGGTAGATAACAGGGCGTCAAATATTGTGCTGATGATCACTAGCAGCAAATGAACATGATGTGGATTTCACTTAGTGACATTGATATACGGTTTGTTTCGTTTGAGTTGACTTTGGCGCATTCCGCCTTGTCAATGGATGATAAGACAAACATGTGACCCTTGCAAGCTTGACATTTGATAGTTATACAGATTACAAAGCGAGAGTGGGACGAACTGACGAGAAATAACATCGAGAGAAAAAGCTGATGTCAATATCGTACAAAGAAATCCAGCCACACTCCTGCTGATGATATCCCCAATATGAAATATTAGATACTAAAGTGGAGACCCATCAAAGACCATGATATTGCAAAGTCGGGGGAGAAGCCAGTTCTGGAGGTTCTCCGCTTCAGTTAGGGTGTGTAAGAGTGGAATCCAGTTATGGAAGCCCAACTAATAGACGGGTGTCAGTGATAGAGAATGGCCATGGATTGTAAGAGAGGGTTAGAGAGTCTATGTGACAAATACATTTTGCAATCGGAAAATGAGCTCAAGCAGGACAAGCAACTGGTCATATGAGGGATTCAGAAATGTGATGTAGGAGCAATGATACTGGAATCTCGGGTCAGAGAGGAATTTGGAATCGATGCAAAATAAATCCATACTCATCTTGAGGCACCAGATAGGGAGGCGAACATGGTCAGTGAAACGCTAACGATATTGCTGATGAGGCGACTGATAAAGGTTTTAGCTTTTTCCATTCTGGAGAGACTCATGAATTATTTTAATATAGAGGTAGCCGGGAAAGAGAATGGAGGGGCTTTTGGCGGGTGTATTCTAAATACAGACAGATTAATTCTGGGTCCCTCCCAATCTCCCCAACCCTCCATTTTCTGCATTCCTAACCTGCTATCTTTCTTCTGTCTTTCTCTCTCTCTCTCTCGCTTTCTGACGCGGAACCATTTCCGTCGATACCATTCCATTAACCATCTAAGTTAAACGGCCGAAGCTAATATTACCACCAACAAATTATTTTTCAATCTTTGTTTATTGTTAACTTGCAGCTCGACAATAATAGTTTGCAACTTTATACTCGGGATCTGAGGGATAACATCAAGCCCTGTTTTTGTTTTTGATGCAATTTTGATTCATAATAATCATTTCACAATGTAATTTACATCGGAGTCAAAGCTGCTGATGTAATGTGTTTACTCACTCAGTGTGACTAATAGCAATAATCAGGAATACAACCGTCTCAGAGGAATAACATACCCTTTATAAATCAAATACCAACAGAATGGGTGAGCTCAGAGTGCCTGCCGGAGCTGTGGGTTCGAGTCTCCCTCACAGTAATGGAATATCCAGTCATCTATCAAATAAAAGATATTTACTTTCTTGTTCTTACGCCAGTTGGAGTATTTGGTGAGCCATTGCGTCCAGTTCTTAATGTTGTAACTCGGTATTTGACACAACTGCTCGAATCGACAATTTTTTAGTTGTTATATGTTTAAAGCTTACTGATCAGTTTTACACGTTGAGGAATGAAATTTCTTAAATCTTTGCTTTGTCGACCTTTTGTGAATTTCATGTATCTGCATTGACCATTTCGGATGCAATCCTGGCAATTCTAAAAGTTTATTTGTTGTACTGGGTAAATTGTTGTCAGCTGGACACAAGGACATTGGAAACAGGAGGTGAAGTATGCCATACAGCACGAGCTGTAAGGCGTTCAGCATTACGATCAGATCGTGACTCATTTGATGGCGCCCCCAGCTCCTTTTTCCATTGGTTTACCAATAATCCATTACTCTGCTATACTGTAAAACTCCGTTTACCCAAACCTTATGTATTTTCAATATCTCGGCATCCAGAGTTCTGTTTCCAAGACAATTCCAGAGATTTCCGACCCTCGGAGTGAAAATAGCCATAATCATCCCCAGTTTGAATGTGTGGAAGTTGATTGTGAAACAGTGCCCATATGGCCTTTATTATTCCATGAGGTGAAAAATCCTGACATGAAAAATCCTTTCAATTCCTCTTTAAACGACCTCTGAATCGTGTACGTTATAGTAATATCAGCTCTTATTCTTACCAACTGCTTTGATTGTGGACGCAACCAGCTCAAAATGTTCTCATATGATAACTCCATCAACACAGGACTAAACCTAAGAATCCTTGCCTGAACTACCTCCCATTCAATAATATCACCCGTTATCTCAGTCGATCAATACTGCGTGTGATATTGCACATTTGCTCTCACCAGCGTCGTATCAACACGCAGAAGACGATCGATTGTTCCTGCCAGTATCACTTTGCGGGCTGTACCTGTCTTGGAATATCACTGCTCAAAACTTCTCAGTTATTCATAACGAGGCAGCTAACTGCCATAGGAGGCTGCGCAATTTCAGACCTCTAACAATAAACAACATTAATCCGTTTTGCAACAACTTCAATCATTGTTTTGCTTTTCAATGATCTAAAATATTATTCCCTTCTGCCACGTTGTATGCCTCGCTGCCGAACTGAGTCTGTTCCTGTTTCTTTCACATAGTCTTCCCTGAAAGATTATGGATGAAGTTACAGCCTGTTGCCGGAGCTCATTGTGAAATGGAATGTATTGCTCTTATATTGAAAATATTTACAGTGCACCTGAGGGACTAACAACACTTTCATGTTAGTTGTAATCTAGGATGAGCAGTATCAATGTTTTGTTAAACAATCCCCCTGCTAAATCTACATTTTGCAATTACTACAATTGGAGTTTCAGTTAGGTTTATGTTTCTCTGACAAAGGAATTATGTTTTGCCTGTTCTTTGTTTCGCAGACAGATTGAACAGTGCATGGCATGGGAATGAATGTGCACATTATTGGCCTCCTGGGATACTTGTCAGCACAAGATGAGATGAAACATAAATAAAGAGAGATAATGCTGGAAAAATTCACTGGCGGCATCTGTGGAGAGAGGAACCGATTAAACGTTTCCCGTCCGTGCGGCCCTCCTTCAGCTCTGGAAGAAGAGCCATACCAACACAAAACGCTAATTCCGTTTCTTTTTCTACAGGTGCTGCTCGAGCAGCTGAGTTTATTCAGTGTCTTCAGTTTTTACTTATGATTTCCAGCATCCACACTATTTTGAATTTAACTTATGAGAGGAAACAGCATTCTTCTGAAAATTGGATGCATTCACTAAGGGAGATGGAGGCAAAGATGGGGAGCAGATTAAATAAGTGATGTCAATCACCCGTATATTTTTTTCTTTCTTGCAAATTAATGATTATGTACTGGCTGTTAAATTAATAAAATTAAATTGATCATATAGCCACGAAGCAGAGTTTCTTTGAGGTTGAGAGAGGGAGGCATTGAATCTTCTTTCCATGAATCTGATCTACATTTTTTTGTATTTATGATGCACTATTATCTTAATGTATTTTGCATGAAATCGAAAGTTGAAATGTTGATATATTGTAAGAGGCTTGAAGAATCTCTTACTCAAGCTGGAATGTGGAGTGTGATTGTCATTAATAATCTCGATAGGCCGCGTATCATGAGATAATGATGGTTAAGTCTGCGCAAATACTAAATTATTGCTTGGTTTCTTCATTAATTACTCGATTCTGTGGACTTTCACCTGAAACATATGTGCTCTGTAGTTTTTTTCTTTTAAGTAATGGAACGGATTTGAACAAGAGAAAAAAGCAAGTTAACAAATAGAGACTGTGATCACCTGTTGAAATGTTAAACTTTTCACAAAATTTTCTAAATGAACAAAAAGAAATACACGCCGAAATTTACAGGCAAGTAGCATTTATGACTAGGATGCTCGCCCAGGATAATAACAATGAGTCAGATGTGAAACGGAGCAATGCAAGAACGATGTTAGAGGTATAGAGGGGACAACGGGAGATAACAAACGAAAAGTAATGAGGGAGATGAAAGAGAGAGAGAGAAACAGAGGATGCAAGTGAAAGAGAGATAGATTTGGAGAAAGAGAGGACGAGAGAGGCGGCGTTGGGGGTGGGGGGGGGGCGGTGGGGGGGGGGGGGGGTTGGAAGGGGGGTGGGAAGGGGGGGTGCGTAGGGGGGAATACAAATGGGGTGTAAATGAGATAAAATACGGTGTGAGTAATTCATGGTGATGAACTTCTCAAGTCTCTTGAACGATGATTTGTGAGGGAAACTGAGATGAGGGCATGTGAAATATGTTGCAGGTTCGTTTAATTTCACTGCTACACTCATTTGTTATGTGTTTACCTCATTCGGTGAATGTTCTTTTCCTGGATATATGAGCAGAGTGAACAGGCATTATTGAACAATTTCTTTCACATTCACTAATGGTGATATATTATTAGATAATGCTCTGAATATATGTATTTGCACAATTTCATCAAGGACGATGTGCATTATCTTCATTCTGTCCGTTTCTCATTTGTAAGCAATGGAACGTGAAAGATAAATTTCTTGAACGTATTTCAGGACCATCGTCCTGTTCGTCAACAACAATTATATTAGTTATCAATGGTTAAATATAATAATTGAGTTGTGTATATAGATGATCCATGTATTAGACTTCGCCTCATGTTTTTATTCCATATCAATCTTGGAATCTCAGTCTCTTATTACATTGCACTGAATCCTCTATTTTCTCATCCAACACTTAGGTTTACCCACTTTTCCAAACCAATTGCCAAGGCCTCCAATTCAGATCTTAGATGGCTCCCTCCCAATTTCCCGCAAAGGTTCAGTTTCTGGATGAATCTCCCAAACAATTCCCACACTCAATCTCTCTTCCTCATTCGCTTTGTGTGAACCAAGTTTAGCTTGCATAACCCTGAACAACTAATCAGTTGCTCTCAGTATGTAAGCAAATTTTCCTCATCAGCATGGAATCCAAAGCTGGTTTAAACAAACAATATGCCTGCTTCCTCAATGACATTCACTCCTAGGCAATGGTTCAACGACCTCACTTTTCCCTTTCACTGCATCCAGTGGGCAATGAATTCAAATTAAAGACTAATAGATCTTCAAAACGATTTGACAATAAATTGAAAAAAATATCTTCTGCTCAAAAACATTTCATAAACGTTCCTTTTAGGATGCAACAGCAAAAGCATCCTATAACCTGACAGATTGGAATTTTGCTTCCATGGCTAATCATTGTTTATGTGTTTCATTACATTTCTCTGTTCCAGTGAACGTGCTAACGATTCTGATATTATTCAGAGGAAAGTGTGGTCTGTCAAAATGTATCAACCGCTACCTGTTGGGCATGGCAATGGCCGATCTGCTGGTCATCATCACTGATCCTATGTTAAGAGGGATATTTCGAATATACTTCCCAGGTTCATTTCTGCTCATTACTCCCGTTTGCTGCCTCAATATCTTCCTGGTTTTTGCAGCCACGACTGCCTCTGTATGGCTAACAGTGGTGTTCACCTTTGATCGTTTTGTGGCAATTTGTTGTGAGAAGCTGAAAACAAAATATTGTACCCCGAAAACGGCAGCTGTGGTTCTAACAACAGTGAGTGTGCTAGGCTCCTTAGAGTGTACCCCTTGGTTCTTCGCATCTGAAGCTGTATATATAATTGATAACGTTCCCTGGTATTGTACCATTAAATCTAGCCTCATTAATTCCACTGCTTGGGCAGCATATGAGTTGTTTCACCGCATTTTGTCTCCCTGTGTCCCGTTTTTTCTAATTTCGATTCTCAACCTTCTGACTGTCAGATGCATTTTAGTGACCAGCAGAGTCCGGACGGGTCTCCAGGGCCTCAGCAGTGGCGAGAATCGCAAGGATCCAGAGATGGATCATAGAAGAAAAGCTATCATTTTACTGTACAGCATAACAGGCAGTTTTTTAATGTTATGGGTGACACAGTTTGTATTTTATGTTTATCAGCGAATTACAGAACAATATGCTGTTTCTGCCACTGACCCCCTTTATATCACAGAAATAACAGCAATGATGCTGCAGCTTCTCAGTACATGCACCAACACGTGTATTTACGCTTTGACACAGGCGAAATTCAGAGAGGAGTTTAAGAAACTGTTGATATACCCATTCAAACTGCTTGTTAGATTATTTAAATATATGACCGAGACCTTGGATTTGAAGCATGAGAAATAAATGCCATTTGAAACACTAACGCCTTCAGCCTTCATTTTTAAATTGGCATTGCAAAGGCGCAAACATCTTCGTTGAGCTTATCCTAAGACTCTTGTTGAATTTTAAAACTCCGAAGAGAAGTCTTCAAAGTGTCCCTGCAGTGCTTCCTTTGTTTTCAATGAGAGCGCACACCAGTCTCAAATCCTCCATAGAAATTTCATTTGGTTAACTATTTTAAAGCATTTTGGTTGCATAAACCGGGTGGGACAGCTGTGTCTCTGGTGAAAGACTGAATGCTTGACGTGTCAGTTCAATGTCTTGTATTCTGCCCTGTCATCTGAGCTGCAAAGCTTTCCTCAGGCAACTCAACTAAAAATGATTTCTCTTTATGACATGGTGTTTGTGCACAATCAGATTTTCAAACTTTTTGGAAAGTTGACAGTCCTATTGCAGTGTGGACTTTCACTTAGGTAAGCGGGCAGATTTCTCTTCACTTCCAGGTTGATTTCAGGAGGCATCCGAAGGTTACACTTTTTATGTGTGCTTTACATTCTTGCACGTGCCTCATTATCGACAGTGCGATTGAGTGCGCTGCGGAGATAAGTGAAGCCCTCCATTGCAAACACCTTGTGATCATAGACTGAAACATTGCGCCCTGGTGCAGACTGATACATTACTTCATTTTTCGTCATGATGATCATGAGATACAAGTTGTTGCATGATTGGTGGGCAAGTCTGTGCTACCTGCATTCCCAGCTCTGAACTGGTAACACGCGCACAGACATCTGAAAACACAAAGTGATGAAGAATGTTCTTAGACACTTTGTTCATTGCCTGCAGTAGCGCAGGATGGTGAGATTTCTGCTTGTGCGATATTTCATTCCAATGTCAGCATCGCCATAATGGAGGGCATTGTGGAGAATGGGGAGATAAAATGAAACATGCTGAAGAGAGTCGATTCCAGCACACAGCCCTGTTTAACTCCATTAGTGACTGGAAACAGGTGAGTAGACTTACAGTCATCCAGGGAAGGTGTGAGCTTGGCGTCGTGGAACGGTTGAACCAGTGTGATGAATTTCTCAGGCAGCAGAATGATTTCCTGACCTTCTAAAGCCTCTCAAGGCTGACTTGTGTCAGCTAATCATAAGTGGCTTAGAAGCCAGAACCTTGTTCTTGACATTACTAACCCGATGAGTTTGAGCTGCCTTACTGCAAGAGCCATGTCAGTGATTCTAGGACTATTGATTGAACTGCAGTCTCCACTGGCAGCAGATCCTGGTCGACGTTATGCACTAAGACGATCAGAACGATTATGGCCAAGGTTTTCGGAGAGAGGAAGTGGCGTGAGATTTCAAAATGATTGTTTGATGGTTGGCGGGTTACATTCCATTAGTGCAGCTTGGCAATTAGGTACCTTGTATTTTTTTGGAGCATTCCCTGTCCTCCTCATAGGGGGAAAGATTTTAATTAGGCTATTAACGAGGCATTTGCATCCAGCTATTTGGACAAACGTTGGGACATCATCAGCTTCTTTACGTTTAACTATAGACAGAAGACTGACAGTTTTATTCGTTTTCTGTTTGGTGGAAGGTTTATCAAGAGAACGGTTAATGGAAAACCTATCTCTCATTGCTGTATGAAAGCTGCATGAGAATGTTTATTATTGGGTTCCGCCCATCTTTGTAGATTTTGTTTTTGTTCTTCCAATGGTTCTGGCACATAGGCGCCGAGGACTGTTGACAAATCAACCAAGGCTTGTGCCTTCAAGCAGTTTTCGAGCATCATATGAACTATTCTATCTTGTATTGTCCTCAAATTAGGAAATTTATTCGCTCTTCTGATTGAATCATTCGTCTTACATCTTTCTGAGCCTGCATCCTTCAATCCTGCAGAGGTTTGAGAAGGCTACGTGCTTAGATTTAGTGGACATGTGATTGTGCAAATACCAGTAATTGTAGTGATTCTCTTCCATTTGTTATTGGATCCGCTCATATTTTTCATTCAACAAATGTAGATTCATACGAACGGTAAGACAAAGGTCATGTACAGCACTGGAAACATTGCAGTCCTGAATCTCGCTCACTCCTCCTCAATTCACTGTCACATTTTCACTGTTATTTGCGACTCCGGAGTTCTCTGAGAAAGATTCCTACTTGCCTGCCTGTTTTAAACTTGAGACTTTGCGAAACTTGTGCACTTTAAGATCTGGCAATGTCAAGTTGTGAGACAAAAACGTCTATGTTTGAAAGGCTAAGACAGTGGTCAGCCCAGCAACCAACGCCTCACATGGCTTCATTATCTGAACACCCTACCTGACCTGTGCCTGGTGATGACATGGTCAATTAAATGCCAGTGCTCAGAGCTGGGGTTCACCCAATGTCCAGTGTTCCAATTGGAGTGGCGAAAAACCGTGTTGGTGATTAAAAGGCCAGGTTCTTCACCCATCTGCACCACGGCAAAATTCCAATGGCAAGTTTCTCGTGAGCCCTTCCGATAAGATCTAGTAGCAGAAAGACCATAAGACATAGGAGAATAAATTAGGCCAATCGGCCTATCGAGTCTGCTCCGCCATTCAATCATGGCTGATAAGTTTCTCAACCCCTTTCTGCGGCCTTCTCCCCGTAACCTTTTATAACCTTAGCAATGAAGAAGCCAGCTATCTCCGTCTTAAATACACTCAATGACCTGGCCTCCACAGCCTTCTGTGGCAAGGAATTCCATAGATTCACCACTCTCTGACTAAAGAAGTTTCTCCTCATCTCTGTTCTAAAAGGTCTTCCCTTTTCTCTGAGGTTGTGCCCTCGGGTGCTAGTATCTCCTACTAACGGAAACATCTTCCCCACGTCCTCTCTATCCAGGCCTTTCAGGATTCTGTAAGTTTCAATCAGATCCCCCCTCATCCTTCCGCAGTCCATCGACTATAGACACAGAGTCCTCAAACTTTCGTCATATGTTAATCCTTTCAATCCTGAGATCATTCTCGTGAACCTCCTCTGGACCGTCTCCAGGGCGAGAACATCCTTCCTGAAATACGGGGCCCAGAATTGCTCACAATATTTTAAATGTGCTCTGACCAGAGCCTTATAAAGCCTCAGCATCACATCCCTCCTTTTATATTCTAGTCCTCTCGAAATAAATGTCAACATTGCATTTGCCTTCCAAACTATCGACTCAACCTGCAATTTAACCTTAAGAGAATCATGGACTAGGACCCCCAAATCCCTTTGCACTCCAGGTTTCCGAACTCCCTCCCCATTTAGAAAATAGTCCATGCCTCTATTCTTCCTACCAAAGTGCATGACCTCACACTTCCCCACGTTGTTTTCCATCTGCCACTACTTTGCCCATTCTCCTAACATGTCCAAATCCTTCTGCAGCCTCCCCGCCTCCTCAATACCACCTCTCCCTCCACATATCTTTATATCATCTTCAAAACTAGCCAGGATGCCCTCAGCTCCTTCATCTAGATCATTCATGTATAAAGTGAAAAGTTGTGGCCCCAACACTGACCCCTCCGGAACTCTACTGGTCACCGGCCGCCATCCTGAGAAGGACCCCCTTATCCCCACTCTGTGCCTCCTGCCAGACAGCCAATCTTCTATCCATGCTAACATATTGCCTCTAACGCCATGGGCTCCTATGTTACTGAGCAGCCTCCTGTGCGGCACCTTGTCAAAGGCCTTGTGAAAATCCAAGTAGATAACATCCATTGACTCTTCTTCGTCTAACCTACTCGTTACCTCCTCAAAGAATTCTAACATTGATGAAACCAAGCTCACTTTGCCCGATTTTATCATGCACTTCCAAGTATTTTGAAATCTCATCCTTAATAATTCACTTTAAAATCTTAGCAACGACCGACGTCAGGCTAATCGGCCTGTAATTTCCCATCTTTTGCC
The DNA here is from genome assembly GCF_964194155.1 of Cetorhinus maximus. Classification (NCBI taxonomy): domain Eukaryota; kingdom Metazoa; phylum Chordata; class Chondrichthyes; order Lamniformes; family Cetorhinidae; genus Cetorhinus; species Cetorhinus maximus. The sequence goes on along the minus strand of NW_027596103.1, from coordinate 1,602,187 downwards.
TCACTTCCTTCTTAAACAGGGGGGTTACATTCGAGATTTTCCAGTACTCTGGGACCCTCCCTTACTCCAGTGATTCCTGAAGGATCACCACTAACGCCTCCACTATCTCTTCAGCTATCTCCTGCAGAACTCCGGCGTTGTAATCATCTGGTCCAGGTGATTTATCCAACATCAGACATTTCAGTTTTCCTAGCACCTTCTCCTTGATAATGGCCACCAGACTCACCTCTGCCTCCCAAATCTCTTGAACTTTGGGGATGTCACTCGTGTCTTCCACTGTGAAGCCTGACGCAAAGCACTTATTCAGTTCCTCCGACATTTATTTGTTCCCCACTAATACTTCTCCAGCGTCATTTTCCAGCGACCAATGTCCACTTTTGCCTCTCTCTTACCCTTTGTATATGTAAAAAAAAAACTCTTGCAATTTCTTTTTTGTTACTAGCTAGTTTACACTCATATTTAATCTACTCCCTCCTTATTTCTTTTTTAGTTGTCCTCTGTTGGTCTTTGTAGGCTTCCCAATCCCCTGGTTTCCCACTGCTCTTCGCCGCATTGTATGCTTTCACTTGCACTTTTTTTCTGTCCCTGACTTCCCTTGTCAGCCATGGTTGCCTCGTCCTCTCTTTAGTATGATTCTTCTTCCTAGGGATGAATTGTTGCTTTGTCTCCCAAATTACTCCCAGAAACTCTTGCCATTGCTGTTCCACTGTCTTTCCTGCTAGGCTCATCTCCCAGTCAATTCTGGCCAGCTCCTATGCCTGGTGATCTGTAGCAACCCATGTGATGAAATCACCAAAAATGATTAACTTGACTGATATTGGGTAGAAGAAACCCACGTTAAGCCTGTCATTTTAAAATGCGTGCTTTAACCCTTCAGTGCTGTTCTTGGACTGGATATGCACTCTTACGAGAGTTGTTTGCATGCTGTACTGCAGCGGCACTTCAAGCGCCAACACACCATCATTAACACGCTTGAGAAGGCAAGACAACTTATTGGCATGATTGTTCATGATAACAAGCACTGTACAAGCTTCCCGCCATTTTACTTTTCCATGGTCTTTAACATCATGTGTGGCCTGAGCTTTCCTTCTTTGGACCCTCCTCAGGCCGGCAAAGTTCCCTGGTTCTTTCGATCTGTAAGTGCAATTAACTAGCTAACAACTTAGCAAATAAACTCTTGCTGCAATGTGACGGCTCTAATTTTTAACTTGAGAGTGCGCCTGTGCAATTCATCTTAAGATCCGTGTCACATTTTATTGATTTAATAATTAATAACCTACTTCCGTACCAGTGGGACCCCCAGTTGCGCCCGTGGCTGAAAGAGACAACTGTCAGGGAATTTGGCCCAGACTCTCCCTCATAGCAGGAAGTGAACAGTTTGATCCTGAGAAGTGTTGCTCAATCGCTTAGTGCCGGCTGATTTCCCCTTCGGTTGCCATTCAGATTGGAAATGTCCCTTTGACTGAACAGCCTGACTGCAGGTCCGTGGTTATAGCACCCACTGCATCGTGAACTGTTGCTTCATCCCCATCCCATTGTCACTAGAGCTTGTCATTGAGAGATGTTGCATCACAAATAATAATAATAAAAATGATGAGCATGCTTTGTTGATGATTTGGAATGCAGTGAGTGAGAATAGCTGATCGTCAGCCTCCAACTCTCCTCCAGGAACATGTGGATGCAGTAAAAAGTGCGGCCTGAGCGGCTGGAGGCCGCTCCAGAGGTAAAGGGTGCTCAGGATGTCTCAGGGCCTTTGTGAGCTCTATGCATTCCCAACCCGCGATGATCCCCAATCAGGACCGTGGCCATTGAGGATGGCCCGATTCGCCGCTCTCTTTGGGGTGGCTAATAATTTATGGTCCTCACATTCGAAAAACTCTCAGCTGTTGCATGAAGTTGCTGTTGACACGCGCCAGTGGCCACGCAATGGTCAGCTGCTTCGACGGGTGGACCAAGGATTTCGGCGAGTTGGTTTTTGTCCACCCTGTCATTTGAATAATGACCCCAGTGGACTGGGTGGATCAATCCAACCGGGGAGCAACAAGGCAGGTAAATACAGTAAATGTAGAATGTCGATATGTTGCCTTTAACAAACAATGGAGCTGTTTGTGAAAGTTGCACTAACGAGAGAGTCCAGAGGGAGCCAGGAAAGGAAAGAAATAAATAGACACAGGGATGGCACCCAGAAAGCTAAAGACAGACAGGACAGAAGTTGTCGATCAAGACAAATCGCTGAGTGGTAGGAAACGGCAGGAAGTGACATGGAAACAGTAATTTAGGAAGAACAGAAGATACAGGATGAAGAAAACTAAAATATTAAAGAAAATCCAAAATGAACATGAACTGGGGGGACAGTGAAAAGGAAAGGACTTGAAGCCAAGAGCAAACAAGATGGAGGAAGGCAAGGAGGAGGAGGAAATACACAGGATCGAGTTATAGATTCATTAAACACAGAAATAGAATATAAATTAGGAATATATTATCAACGGTTGGGAAAGTTGAGAAGGGAACAAAGATGAAGAAATTAACTGATTGCAGAGAAACTGTTAGTTAAACGGAACATTTGCGTCACAGGTATACAAAAGGGGTAAATGTGAAAGGTTGTGAAAGGAAGCAGAAATGAAATCCGGGGAAGGTTGAGTGAAGATGATTAAACAGGTGGAGTATTCGGGGAGACAGTAAATGAAATAACAGAAAGGGACTGAGAAGAGGAGAGAACTGATACAGAAGACGTCACTTAAAGAGAAGTGGAGCCACAGTGTGCGGCAGAGCAGGAATATGATCCAGAAACATTCACAGAGTAAAATCCCAGAAAAAAAGAGGACATCTTTCATTACACGTTTTGTTGCTTAAAGTTGCAGACATTCATCAATTTTACATTAAGTTAACAAGATAACTCTGAACAGCTTCCCCCAGACGAGTCTCCACCAACGCCTTTTTTCTTTCTTCAAAATGTTCTCCATTTGGGTCATTTCCAAAATAGGTAACCAGAGCAACACTGACAATGGGTTTTAAAACCTGGACCGGCGCCGTTAGTTTTCTCTACTGCAAGGGGCGAGATTTGCATCGTTTTAGAGATCGTTTTATAAAAACACTGAGGAAGCGAAGTATCTTCACAGGGACTGAAAACATAACTGAGAAGCAAACATATTAAGAAGACAATGTTGTATGAGCGAGTAAGTTCAGCACGGATAGATCAAATAATATGTAGCCTTTCATAAATATTAACTTCTAAAAAGAAACTGCTGGGCTGTGCAATGCCAACCATCAGACGGGCGTTAGAGTTCACGCTGAATTCTAACTGCGCTCTCTGGAGGACGAGCAAGAAAGTCACTCAGTGTGGAATAAATGATTCTGCTCAACAGTACTGCAGGAAATTGACAAGGGACTCCTTTCAATCTGTAATAATACTAGCAACATTCAAGCTGGTGTGATTTAGCAGCAGATTCTTGTGTATTGCTTGGTACATAGTCCATATAAACCACATCCCTCGATCCACTTCATCATTTCTTTAGTGAAATCCTCGAAAAATTCAAAGCATGATTTCCATTTCGTAAATGCATGCTGTCTCTGTCCGATTCTGCAACTGCTTTCCAAGTGCCTTCTACTAATTATTTGAAAATGGCCTCTCGAATTTCCCCACGACCGATGTCAAGGTAAATGACCTTTAATCACCTGTTTGCTCCCTACCTCCATTTTTAAATAGCAGGTTTACATTCGCTACACTCCAATCTTTAGGAACTGTCCCTGTGTCTATAGAACCAATGAACACGCTATTTCTGTTGACACTCCCTTCTGTAGTCTGGGATGTAGATAATCAGGCCCTGGAGATTTAGCGGCCTTCAATCCCATCAATTTCCCCAACACCATCTCACTGAAGCTCTGTTTGAATTTGTCCTTCATTTCCAAAGACTATCGATTTCCTTATTCCTCTTTATGTATTTTGTTTCTGTCCTTGATTCCCCCTGCTCTGGCTTTTGCATAGGTTCCCATTCCCCTGCCATTTTAGCTTAAAGCTTCCCCAACCACTCAAGCAAATATTCCCCTTTATGTAGGTGTAACCCTTTCTGTTTGTACTGGTCCCATCTCCCCCAGAAAAGTTGCCCATGTCCCAGGAATCTGGAGCTCTCCCCCTCACATAATCGCTTCAGCCTCCTTTTCATCGGATATATCCTACTACTTCTACTCTGACTAGCACGTGACACTGTCAGTAACGCTGCGATCAATACCATTGAGGTTCCACTTTTCAAATTACTTCCTATATTCTCTTTTTAGAACCACGATCCTTTTTACCTGTGCCGTTTGTGCCAATGTGTATCACGCCTTTCACCCTCACTTTTCAGAATGTCCTGAAGCTGCTCTGAGATATCTTTCGCCCGAGCACCAGTGAGGCAACATACCATCTTGGAGTCTCGTTTGCGGCCACAGATACGATGATCTATTACCCTTACAATAGAATCCCTTCTAAATATCGCACTCCCAAAAATGTTTACTTCTCCCTTGTGGAGCAGAGCCAAGCACAGTACGGCCAATTTGGCTTTTGTTGCTTTCACCAGAGAGACCGTTCCTCTTAACAGTATCCAAAGCGATATATCTGTTTTAAAAAGGAATCACAACTGGAGATCCCTGCAATGCCCGCCCCGTCCTTTTTCTCTGCCTAGTGTTCACCCAATGCATTCCTGCCTGTGTACCTTTAGCCTGCGGTGTGACCACCTCTCTATACGTGCTATCCACGATACTCCCCACCGCGCGTGTGTTCCACAGTGTCCCCAGCCGCCGTTCCAGCTTCAGAACCCGGGCTTCCAGGAGCTGCAGTTGGAGACACTTCCCACACACATGCAGACTCTGGGCATTGAAAATATTCCCGGCTACCCAAATTAACTCATCTAACTCCTCCTAAATCATTCTATGCTGCTGACCTTGCTATGACACGGCACTGGCTGTGTTCCAGGCGGGCCCAAATCCATGAGGGGAAACTTGGTTCCGCGAATAAAACTGTTTTGTTATTTGTGTTTATAACGAGAAGACTGAACAGTGAAATGATAGGTAATGAATCCATTAATAACTTTAGACTTTTAACGTTTTCAATTTAAATGAAAACAAAAGAAAAGATGTCAACACATGCAGTTGCTTAATACTGTAATAAATACTAAAATTCCTTTGTAAACTGACTGCCGAGCCCGCCGTCTTGTAAGGCAACAGTGCAAAATAGATTTTAAATGTGGAAAGACAGGCCAGCTCAGTTATCACCTTTTAGGGCTGGACACAGCAGAATCATGAAGACAGGGCTCGAGGCTGTTTCGTAATCTTCGGCTGGATGTCCCAGCGCAACTCCCAACAAAGCCTTTCACTCTCCATTCTATACCTTTTCTCTCTTTTGAATCTGTACATTCCATTGTCCCATATGCCTTTGAAAAAGTCCTTTTCCAGAATATAAATACTTCATGGTATTAATGTTGTCATAAACCTTTGGGATAAATAACCACACTGCTAGAGCTCACCTAGTTAGGTGTGAACATCCTGCTACGTCTTTGAAATGACAACTACAGTGGTGTATCTTAAAATACAAATTCCCCTCAAAACTTACATTCTAATTCCTCAGACATGTTTACATATGGGGCATTTCAAAAACATCCCTAACTTGTTTTCATGCTTCCAAACCTCGAAAGCAGCCGTCTACAATTCATTAATTCACTCACATACACTCACATATATACAAACACACACACATACAAATACAAACACACATACAGACACACACACATACAAAAACACACACACACAAATACAAAAACACACACACATACAGACGCAGACACACATACACACACATAAACTCACATACAAACACACAAAGGAAAACACAAAAACACACAGACACAAACTATACAAACCCAATTAATAAACTTCCTTGCCAAATAAAGAAAAATAATATTATTAATCTTAATATTACTCTCCTAACTGCCTCACATCCAAAGAGCGATGCTCATTTGATCAATGCTCTATTAATAAAGAGGACACTCCTGAAATCCCCAATGGATATATTTGTGTCGATCTTTACTCTACTATTCCGGAAGTGAGTTTTGATACTAGCGACACAAACAGTGCATCCTGATTTGAACTGGCAGCTTGTAACTATTTTTAATCAATATTCAGCCATGATCTTCTCAAATGACTGAGCAGGCTCGAAGGGTAGAATCACCGAGTTCAAATCTTAAGTCCGATGTTGATACATAGCTTCGCTTTCAACAATTTTGGAACATAGGTTACACGCATGGAAGCAGAAGGGAGAAAGCAGGATAACTTCCCTACATTTGGCTTTACCAAGGAAGAGTATATCGCCACAAGCAAAGCGAAGGAGAATGTCATTGTAGAATTTAATTTAATAAAGTGGATGAAGATTTTTACAGGTGATATATTCAATAAGTTGTATGTAGATGACTAACCATGAGGACCTGAGGAGATGCAGCCGAATAGATTGAGAAAACGGAGGGCGAATATTGTGATGGCGCTGACGCGAATCTCCCAATATTCCTCAGATACATGATCGCTTATGGAAAACAGGAAAATGATGAATGTTGCATATATAATAAAGATAAAGATAGTCAAACGGAGACAGAGAGACAGGGAAAGAGGGACAACCAGAGAGAAAGAGAGAGAGAGACAGAGATAGAGGAGGAGAAATAGGGAGAGATATAAAGAGCTGGTGTTGCTGATCGCTTGGAGGGGGCTGGAGAGCCCACTGGGCCATGGGTGAGACAGTGAGACAGCCCGCCTCGGAGTCTGTGTAACACACAGAGGGAGCTCGGTATGCTCTCTGCTGAGTGTCGTGACTTTATGCCATTTTCAAAAAATCAGTAGCACATAACAAATTATTAATCATAATCAAAAACACTCGATGAAGATTAGCACTCCCACTGAACTCAGGAAGGTGCAACATTTGACAGGGACCAGAATATAATATTACGGCACTCGCTGAGTTTTATGTCTGCATCATTATATCGCTCGTGCTACAGTTGTCGGTAAAGCAACCCTAGAGACTGTACCTAGGTTACAGAGCCATGGACCATGTATATTAGGTAAATAATTGGGGAGACTGTCACTCAGGTCTCAGAGCTGGTGGAGCAGTCACTATTGGAATGGTTTGGGGAGATGCTCACAACAGGCTGCAAAGCCTGTGGCCAATCATATGTAGCCATTGATTGATGAGACTATCACCCAGACTACGGAGCCGGGGTCAGTCTCTATAGGAATTGATTGAGGAGAATGTCACTCCGGTTACAGAGGCATGGGCCAGTTAGTACAGCAATGGTTTGTGGAGATTGCCACTCAGGTTACAGAGCCTGCTGCCGCCAAATATAATAATTGATTGGGGAGATGGTCACGTAGGTAACAGAGCTGGGGCGAGTCAGTAGACTAATTGATTGGGGAGAAGGTCACTCAGGTAACAGAGCCTGGGCGAGTCAGTAGAATAATTGATTTGGAGTCTGTCACTCAGGCTGCAGGACCAGTGGCCCTATTAGTGCAACAAATAATTGGGGAGACTGTCAATCAAGCTGCAGAACCGGGGGCCAGTCAGCATGATATTGGGTTGAGGAGATTCTCACTCAGGTTACAGGACCGGGGGACAGTCAGTATATTAATTGATTGACGAGGCAGTCACTCAGGATACAGAGCCAGGGGCCACTCAGTATAGTAACTGATGGGGGAGACTGTCATTTAGGTTACAGAACGAGAGGCCTGTCGGTATTGTAATGTATTTGGGGAGACAGTCACAGAGGTTACAGCGCCAGGGCCTGACACTATGGGAATTGATTGAAGAGACTGTAATATCGTAATAGAGTGTTGTGATTGTCAGCATCTTTGCAGAGACATAGTCCTGTCACTATTTTAACAGAGTGGAGAGACACTCAGCATATTTAGATCATGGGGTCTCTCACAATCGTAATAGAGCGGAGAGACTGCCAGAAATTTTACAGAGCTGTATTTTGTCACTATATTAACAGAATGGGGTGACTATCAGTGTGTTTACAGAGCCCGGGGACTGTCACTATAGCAACAGAGTTGGGGAGACTACTGTATTCTGACAAAGCCAGGGCCCTATCACAAACATAATGGACATCGCAGACCATAAGGTTCACTGGAGCGCCCCGGGCTTGCTAAATAATTGAATGGGGAAACTGTCAGATATTACAAAGCCAGGGGCCTGTCACAATGATAATAGACTGGGGAGCCAGTCCGGATGTTTCCAGAGCCGGGTTCTCCAACTGTTGGAATAGATTGAATAGACTTTCAGTAAATTTACAGATACGGGGGCCTGTCAGTACAATAATTGATTGTTGGGACTGTCAGAATGTTTACAGAGCAGGGGGCCTCTCAATGTTGTCAGAGACAGGGCCAAATGTCAAAATGTGTACAGAGAAGGGGGCTTGCCACTAAATGAATAGAATGGGCAGACTCTGAGAATGTTTACAGAGCCGAGGGCCTGTCACTGTAGTAATAAAGTGCGGACACCGCCAATACATTTACAAAACTGGGGCCCTGTCACTATAGGAATAGCCTGCGGAGATTGCCATATTATCTACAGTGCCGTGTGTCCGTCAGTATATTAATAGAGTGGGAAGATGCCCAATAATTTTACAGTGCCGGGGCTATCACGATAGGCACAGAGTTGGTAGACTGTCGTGTGTTTACAGAGCCTGGGAATTGTCACTATATTAATATAGCGGGGAGACTGTCAGTCTATTTACAGAACCAGGGTCTATCTATAGGGAGAGGCTGCGTTGGCTGTTATTATGTTTGCAGACCCGGGGACCTGTCACTATACTAAGAGAGTGGGAAATATGTCAGTATGTTCATAGAGATGGGGGATGTCACGATTGTAGTAGAGAGGGGAGACTTTCAGGATGTTTAAAGAGCCGGGGACCTGTCAATATACTAATAGAGAGGCTGGACTGCCGGCAATTTGATAAAACTGGGCTTCTTGCTCTACAGTAATAGAGTGGGTAGTCTGTTAGAATGTTCACAGAACCTGAGCCTGCCACAATAATTATGGAGTTGGGGAAACATTCAATATTTTTACAGAGCTGGTCGCAAGTTATTGCAGTAATAGAGTGGGGAGACTCTCAGTATGTTTACAGACCCAGGGGCCGTCACCATATTAAGAGAGTGGGGAGACAGTCAGCATTGTTAAAGAGCTGCTAGCCTGTCAATATACTAATAGAGAGACTGGCCTGCCGGTACTTTGATAGAAAGGGGGTTCTTTCACTACAGTAATAGAGTGGGGAGACTGTCAGTATGTTTCCAGAGCCGTGGCCTGTCTTTATAGCAATAAATTGGGACACTTTCAATAATTTCCGAGAGTCAGTGGGTTTCAGGAAAGCAATAGAAGGGAGAGATTGTCAATATGTTCACAGAACCGAGGGACTGTCACTACCCTAATAGTGTTGGGAAACGGAATGTTTAGAGAGCCAGCAGCCTCTCACTATTGTAATATATTGGGGTGACTGCCAGTATGTTTAAAGCGCATGCCGCCTGTCAGTATAGTAATAGCGTGGACAGTTGGTTAATGTTTTGAAAGACCTGCGTCCCTGTCACTATAGAAATAGCTTGGGGGGAGGCGTGGGGTTAGGGGAGAAGTAGGGGAGCCCTCACTGTCTTTACAGAACCAGGGGCTTGTCACCATTTTAAAGTGTGGATAGACTGCCGGTACGTTGACAGAGCGTGGGGCGTGTCTCTATAGGAATACAATGGTGCACTCTCTGCACTTTTACAGAGCCAGCGTCCTGTCGCCATAGTAATAGATTTTGGAGACTGACAGTGCGTTTTCAGAGTAGAGCGTCTGTCATTATATTAATAGATTGTGGAGGTTATCTGTATGTTTACAGGTCAGTGGCCTGCCCCAAAGTAATCGCATGGGGACACTGTTAGTTTCTTTAGAGTGCCGGGGTCCTGTCACTATAGTAATAGATTTGGGAGCCTCTCTAAATGTTTAAAGAGCTGAGGGGCTGTCAATATATTAATAGAGAGGATAGACTGTCACTATTTTTACAGAACCCGTATTCTGTCACTATAGTAATATCTTGGAGAGAGTGTCATTATATTTACAGAGAGAGTGACCCATCAAAGGAGCAATAGACTGGCCAGACTGTCAGTATGTTTACAGAGCCGGGAGGCTGTCTCTATATTTATAGACTGGGCAGACTGTCAGTGTGTTTACAGAGCCGGGAGGCTGTCTCTATATTTATAGACTGGGAGACAATCAGCATGCTTAAAGAGCCAGGGGCCTCTCGCTAGAGTAATAGATTGGGATGACTGTCGGTAAGTTTACAGTGCCCGGGCCTCTCACTATTGTAATTGGTTGGGCTGACTGTCAGTAAGTTTACAGGGCCGGGGCCCTCTCACTATAGTAATAGATTGGGATGACTGTCGGTATTTTTACAGGGCCGGGGCCCTCTCACTATAGTAATAGATTGGGATGACTGTCGGTGTTTTTACATGGCCGGTGCCTTCTCACGATTCTAATTGGTTGGGCTGACTGTCAGTAAGTTTACAGGGCAGGGGCCCTCTCACTATAGTAATAGATTGGGATGACTGTCGTATTTTTACAGGGCCGGGGCCCTCTCACTATAGAAATAGATTGGGATGACTGTCGGTATGTTTACATGGCCGGGGCCCTCTCACTATTGTAATAGGTTGGGCTGACTGTCAGTAAGTTTACAGAGCAGGGAGCCTCTTAATATAGTTACATACAGGGGAGAATGTCATTCTGCTTATCGAGCTGTGGGCCTGTCACTAGCTTAGTAGCGAGGAGGGTCTCTCAGTCTCCTTACAGAGCAGGGAGCCTCGTATTATAGTTGCATACTTGGGGGGTGGAGGAATTGTCAATGTGCTTATCGAGCTGTGGGCCTGTCAGTAGCTTAGTAGCGAGGAGGGACTGTCAGTATGTTTACAGAGCCGGCGGCCTCTCACTACACTAATAGATTTGATTGAATGTCAGTGTGTTTACAGAGCTGGAGGTTCGACCCTGTCTTCTTCCTCTTCACCCTGCAACTTCCCGCAGCCCTCTTGCTGCTTTAACTGACATCAGTGAAATGTATTTGCTGTATTTCCGACAGCAGCGACTACGCTTCAAGATGACGCCGTCGCCTTAATGTATTTGGCTGCTTTGTTTGTGGGTTAAGATTTTTTCTTTCTTTAAAAAGTAGTAGCGGGAATCAAAAACGTAGGACGAGGCGATATACCCCGTTGTTTCTTTGATTTCCAAACTCCATGAAACACTTCTGCAGCCCGGCACCACGTAAAAAGCTCATAACCCTTCCATCACTTCTGTCCCTCCTCTCCACCTACTGTTAACAACTCTGCATCCACTAAAGCCCGTAATTCCCCCTTATCCCCGTTCCACACCCATTGAAACTCTTTGCAAACATTTGATCATCCTTTGCCACCCAGTGAATAACTACCCATCCCTCTGCTCGCCCTTCTCCACCACCAAAAACTGTTGCGAACGCTCTGGTCGCCTTTCCCCATTCATTGATCCTCTTCCCAATCCTCAGACCGCCCGGTGGCGCCCTCTATAATCCATCCAAAGAATTGGATTGTTCCATTGTTCTTCCCCAGGCACTGAACCTCTTCCCAAACATCTGATCGCCCCTTGGCGCCCTTTAAAATCCATTCTAACAATTGGATTGTTTTTCTCTAGCCACTGAAACTTTTCCTAACCGTCTGAACGCCCTTCACCAGCCACTAAAACTCATCCCAACCCTCCGATCCCTCATCCCCACACACTGTTAATCTTCCAAATACCCTGATCATCCTTCCCCACTCATTGATATTATTCCCAACCATCGGATCGTTCTTCCCCACCCACTGAAACTCGTCCAAACCCTCTGATAACACTTCACCACTCACGCAATCTATTTCTAACACTCTGATCCCACTTCACCTCCTACTGAAACGATTCCCCACAAACTAAAACGACATTCCCATACATTGGCCCCTTCACCACACTTTGACCAACATCCACATCCCTGAAACTCTTTCCCATCTGCAGAACCTGTATCTGTACTGTAGTGGTTATCTAGATTTCCTGACACGAGCAAGGTTTCTGTCTCAAAAGTGTCTCGAACTTTAGTCTGCACGGAGCGTGGATCGCTCAGCTGGTAGATACTCGGATTTGCAAACTAAAGGTCCAGTGCTTCAAGTTCTGTGTGAGTGCTGCCTTCAGCAAAACTCGGTCAATTCCCATGAAACCATTAAAATTAAGGAATGTCCGCTCAATTTACCTGCTCCTTCAATGGATCTAATGGAGATGTTATTATAACCTGCAAATAATGTGCATCCTACCGAAATTTCAGCAGCCACGACCGTTGTTATTCTTGAATAACAAGGGGGTCAAAGATTATCAGGATAGGCAGAATGAGAACCTGAGGCCAGAATCAGATCAACCATGATGTCATCAAATCGGACAACAGGCTTAAGGCGCCGAATGTCCTTATCCTGCCAATAATTGCCAAGCCACTAAATCCTTCCCAATTCGTTCAGCCGCTGAAATCCCCTATCACAACGTTACCCACCTCCTGAAGCAATTGCCAAACCCCGATTCAATTTCCATGTCCCCTTCTCCGCCTGTACTCATGCTCTACATCCTGATATTTGTGAGATATCTTGCTCCGTAAATGACCAGAGTGCTGATATTCCGAGGCATCTGCCTTATATCGGTCCCTTTCTGAAAGTGCTGTTCAGAACATTGAGAAATTCCCCACATTGACTTCAACTTCCCATCCCGTATGATTCCTACCTTTTCCGCCAGCGCCAATACTTTCCCAAGCACCTTGTCCTGGGACATATTCGTCCAAATGAGAAACAAGACAGGAAATGAAACAGTGATCAATGCAGTAAGTTTTATTACGGTGTACAGCCCATTATTCAGAAAGCAGCAATACAGGGTCAGGGGTCGGTGGACTGAAACAATCAAACAGAGCCTGCTTCCCAGGGACGAAGATTTCATTCAGAAAGAACATGAAGAGCTCGAAGTGCCGGCAATACATCTCTGGATACTACTTTCCTTGTGGGCAGCATGCAACCCACCTGTTTATTTTAAAGACGGCCTCCTGGTGTGGGGCAAACGGAACTGCTTGAAATCTTGCTGCTCCCCTATGGCAGGCGAACACGGTCCTATAATCCAAAATGAATAATTAATTGAGTGATCGTTGTGAACCCAGAGAGAGCGAGATCTTTGGGAAAACACGAAGCTGACTTTCTCAGTGTTATTGGGAATGACTTTGAATCAAACGCCAACCTGAACACTTTTATATTTAATTGAAACCAACACTACCCTCACTCCCATTGATATCTAAAGGCTCAAGCATCGCCCTGAAGGGCCGTCCAAGGCTGTTTCTCAAAGTGGACATCATTACACCCACAATCTGAGACCAGAGATAGTGAAATGAAAGGTCTGACATTCATATCTAAACCATTTCCTGTCAGGCGAAGAGTCCAAAGTGTTTCATAGACCATGGATAGTTTCTGAAACTCTGAGGCTGCTATAAATGAAACAAAGTGGTCAATCAGCTTTCAGAAATCTTCCTCAAACAGAGCAGGAGATTTGATAGGCTGAGAAGTTTCTGGTCATGTTGGATGGGAGGGTGATGCTGATCAACGGGACACGGAGAACTGCCAGGTTTTCAATAATCGACCAGATATGCTCTGTCCCACGAAGAGTTAGACAGGAGCTCTGTATAATGTTTCACCCAAAGCATTACACATTTAACAGTGCAGCACTCTCCCAGTGGTGAGATGGATCTGCTGAGTGGGAAATCAACCCCGTATTTGTTCACTCAGTTCCCGGCAGATGCAGAGTGACAATGGATAAATTAGCCACTTGTCTTACAGACACAATATGTTTTCCCAGACAACAACCACTGTGAACGCTGCAATATACATCGAATTAAATAAACCTGTCTGAAACCTTTTTAATCTCTCTCCCTGTCCTCGTTATGGAAAACTGACTGATGTCTCGGTAGCGTTATCAGAATCATTTCCAGTTTTCCTCCGTTTTCCTCATTTTTCACCTGGGATACGGACAGTGAGAGTGCGTGAAATTGACTGAGGGAGCTCTACTGAGGGAACATCCGATCCTGTCCTCACACACAGTATATGCTCTCACACTTTTCAGCAGGTATCAGTGATCGTGAGCAGTGACTGGTGGTAAACCCCTATGTAGTGCGTTGGGACTGAGACCAACTGCAGAGTTTCCCAATCAAATGATTCGTCCGGAATTAACCACCAACTCGGCGCTGCCCTTTTATTGCTGCTCTGCTTAGAACAGCTCCCAAGACCGACAATTCTGTCTAGCTGCTAAGCTAGAGACTGAACATTCAGGGAATTAACCTGTAGAACTAGCTAATGTTACAACTTTCAGTCTCACAAACAATCAGCTTAATACAGCAGATTAAAACATGATTCTCAAATCGAATAACTTAGTTTAAAAATATAAATATCCGAGCACATGGCATTTGAAAGATCGGAGAAATTTACAATCATATACCTAGGCCGGCCCAACCGAATCCAGCAATAGGATATGCTGTGCTGTGCTGTGCCATCATTAGAACTACCATCAGCAAGATGAGAGTTTTCTCCATCTTCGGTGGATTTCCTCAGAGTTAGTATCAGGATGCTGGAGTTGATGTTTTCTGTATCGAATCTCCGAGATTCTACTGCTTTTATAATCACACAAACAAGGGTAGTGACATCACTCACTGAACTTATTAGCGCAGAAGGCGTTTCAAATCCTGCTACATCTCATTTGCCTGAGTGAAGTCTTCAGGTAAGAGCTCCACTCGGTGATCGCTTGCTAAACGTAATAAAGGTGACCCTGAGTTTCAGTTAAGAGTTGCAGTCCAGAAGAAACGTGACCTGCACTTATTCTAAGGAGGTTGAAGCTGATTGTTCTGTAGGGGTTGTCTTTAAAATAAATTAAGCAATTTCGATGAGTGTGGGTTCCCAAGGCCATGTTGTGGTCCTTTTGTACAGGTCAAGGCAGGGGGAGTGAGGCCACTTCTCTGTGGTGGGTGGTGCAGAACAGCCTAAAACAATAATCAGAAGTGAATGGTTGCAGGCAGCCAGGGAGCTCCGTTCCGACAGTCTCACTTCGAGGAGCTGAAAAAGTGTTGCCCGAAGTGAAATTACACCGTAGAGTCATTCCGACAAAGAATGACGACAATCAGCCCATCCAGTCCATTCGAGTTCTTGGACAATCCGGTTAGCCCAATTCGGCTGCACTATCCCCATGCCCCTGCATAGTTATTTCCTGCTAGTGCTTAAACAATATCCTTTTGGAATCATTGCCTATCTCTGCTTCCACCATCAAAGGCAGCGAGTTCCCGGTCATGGCCGATTGCTGGATCAAAATGTTATTCCTACCATGCTCCCTACAACCTCCCCCATCCTCATCCCTAAGTTGACCTAAGACATATACACCCTAAAACGGAGAACATGCACAAAGTGAGGGTATGGAAATAAAGTTGCGCGCAATATTCGAATCAGCACATAAATATTTTACAATTACATTAGGAAAAGCACGGTTGGCATAAGCAATGCAGGTCAATTGATAACTGATAATCTGTTACTGTCAATAAAAATAAGCAAGTACCAGGCATGATAAATAGTAACATTGTTGCAGCGTATTCTGCAGAGGAAGAGCTCAGCATGTCAGGCATCCCAATGGAACTATCATTCCATCAGGAACAAGGATTCAGCAAAGTTAATTTTAACACAAATAAATGTTATGGATAGATTAAAGACAGGCGGGAGGGACAAATCTCCATGACCGGATTGTTTACTTCCAGCTATTTAAAGGAAGTATTTGGGAAAATTGCAGGTGCCCTAATCAAAAACGTGCAGCGATTTCTACACTTATGTACCACTCATTACACTTGGAAATATTGTCTGTCACTCCGCCAAATAAGAAAGGTGTCAGACGTAAAGCAAGGAATCTTCGGCCAATATGGCCTCAAATTGGCCCCACCCTTTCCCTAGTTATTATTTTGCCCTTTGTCTACTTTAAAACACGCCGTTGGGTTTTCCATTATTCTCCCCACCGATGATTTCTCCTGCACTGTCTTGGCTTTCATCATTTCCATTGTAAGATCCCGATTGCACTTTTAATACTCCCCTAGGGACTCTGCCGTACTGAGCTTCGGTATCTTCCCGAAACTTCTTTTCTTTTTCTGAATCCATCTTAAATTTCCCTTGACCACCTGCGTTCTCTGGACTTGCCTCTATGTATATATACATTTATTATTGCAGAGCTGAATACATTCTTGACAAGTAAGGGGCAGAGATGTTCTGGCGGGTAGGGGGGATGTAGATTTCAGTTAACCATCAGGTCAGCCGTGACTTTGTTAAATGAAGGAGTAGACCCGAGAGGCTCAACGGTTTACTCCTGCTCCTTGTTCGCATGTTCAAGGACAATTAGGGTTGGGTAATAAATGCCGGCCTTGCCAGTGACATCGATGAAAGAATAACATAACACAAAATGTTGCTCTGCTGGCACAAGAAACGACGAAGGAGCCGTCTTAATTTAGAACGTTGGCACAGATATGGGAGAATACAGAGATAGAGCAGAAATTAAAGAGGAAAACCCCTGATCAATACGAATGAGACAGAAAAAGAGGGAAATCTGGTCTGAGGGGTTTTGAAGCGTCCACAAGGGAGAATGAGGAAAACGTTGTGAGTGTAAATGTGTAAAGTCACGTTGATTTCTAAACATGATGGGATATAATTATCTGTTATTTATCAGCTCATGACTTGAGTTAGCCTGTCCGCCCGTTAATGAACCTGACTTAATCACAGAATCCGGCAGCGCAGAAGAGGCCCTTCGGCCCATCGAGTCCGCTACCAACCTGTGAGAAGCACCTGACCTACCTACCTGATCCCATTTACCAGCACTTGGCCCATAGCCTTGAATGTTCTCACGTGCCAAGAGCTCATTCAGATGTTTATAAAGGATGTGTAGCAACCCGCCTTCAGCATCCTCCCAAGCCGTCCATTCCAGAACGTCAGCACCCTCTGGGTAAAACAGATTTACTCACATTCCCCCTGAACCTCCTACCTCTCACCTTGAACATGTGTCCCCTCGTGATTGGCCCTATAAGTAAGGGGAACAGCTGCTCCTTCTCCACTCAGTCCATGCTGCTCATAATCTTGTACACCTCCATCGGGTCGCCCCTCAGTCTTCTCTGCTACAAAGAAAACAATCGAAGTCCATCCAACCTCTCTTCATAACTTAAATGTTTCTTCCCAGGCAACCTCCCGGTGATCCATTCTGCACCTCCTCCAGTGCAGTCACATTCCTTCGTATAATGCTGGATCCTTTTTGATATTAGCTTTCCTATGATCTGCTTTATTGTTTCTTGTTATGTAAGGCAAAAAGTAAATGTCATAGTTCCACTTTGCATTCCTAACTTTTTATCCTGACCTTAAATCTAAACGCTACCGGTTGCTCTTTGTTGTATTCTTCTTTCTGAGGGATCACAAATGATTATATTTAATGAAACTTGCACTGAATGCCAAAATATCCATGTAAAATCATGACAATGGTATGTACCTAGCAGAATAGTTAAGGGAGAAATATTGGAATTGGTGATTGTGAATTCATTGCGTGAGGACTTGCTCACAGGAGCAAGGATGGCTTCCTGCAGCATTACTGGCGCTTGGTGAGACCACACGTGGAATATTGCCCGCAGTTTTTCTCTCCGTCCCTAGGAAATTATGCATTTCTATGTAGGGAGTGCAACGAATGTTCAGCAGGATGGTTCCTGGGATGGCAGGATTGCCGCATGAAGATAAATTGGGCGGCATTAGTCTGTATTTGCTGGAATTTAGGTGAAAGGGAGGGGGTCTCATTGAATATAGAACATTCAGACAGGGATGGACATAGAACATGCAGTGATGATGTTTCCTCTGGCGGTGGCTCGAAATAATGTGGCCAGATTCTCAGATAAAGGGATATGCACTTGGGACTGAGATGAGGAGAAACGTATTCACTCAGGTTCAGTTAGACATATGGCATTCTCCTCTAGAAAAGGCTGTATTGGCCAGGTCGCTGAATATATTTAATAAGGAATTTGATAGATTTATGGACGCTCAAGGTGTTAAGAAACCTGGGGAGAGCAAGAGAGCGCAGAGTTACGATAAAGCAACACCATAATGACATTGAATTGCGTAGCAGTTTATAACGGCTAAATGGCCTACCCCTCCTCTGATGTTCCATGTTTCAAAGAATGGAATAGCCAGAAGCGATCTGAGGCAAGTTACATCTTACAATGCCGCCATTGCCAATGAAAATAACGGGATGGCAGACATTTTGAATAATTCTATAAGATCTGATGAATTTGTTCAGGCATTTCTATTTTTATTTTTGTTGTGGATTTCCAGAATCAGCAGTTTTTGGCTTCTATTCTGAATAATTGCATTCGTGTAGTATTTGCATTGAAGGGAGAGGTCAACATGCCAGGCATCCCAAGGAAATTAATTGTAAATCGGAAACAAAAGGCTCCACAAAGTTCACGTCAGCAGGATAATGGTATTGGAGAAATTAATGACACAAAACACTTACAAATGTTCAGGAACAGATTGTTTTATTGCAGGATATTAGAGGATGTAGCCAAGCGCTACAGGTCTCTTTAACTAGAAACTTCTACAATGCTCTACACTTGGCTCCCACTCCTTAAGCTTTGAAAATCTTACATTTCACTCCGCCCTTTAAGAAATATATCAGAAGGAAACCAGGAAATTCTAGGTCAGCTGGACTAAGCTTTGTTGTAGGGAAGTTACGACAGGTCACTATGATATAAAGCGCGTGTTAAAGCCTTGCAATGTTTCAGCTGATCAGAGA
Organism: Cetorhinus maximus; assembly: GCF_964194155.1. Classification (NCBI taxonomy): domain Eukaryota; kingdom Metazoa; phylum Chordata; class Chondrichthyes; order Lamniformes; family Cetorhinidae; genus Cetorhinus; species Cetorhinus maximus. The sequence goes on along the minus strand of NW_027596103.1, from coordinate 1,583,289 downwards.
AAGCCAACATTAATTTTTAAATGGCAAGTTCTGCCTGAAGAATTGCATTTAATGTTTTCAAGCCTTTACTCAAGTGTTTTACAGAGGAATGTCTGTGGTTTTTATGTGTATCAACATCCGGGGGACATCTCATAAAGTCTTGCATAAGACACTGTCAGGTAAGTTTCATACCGATGAAATTGAAGGCAATATTACTTTGGCTAAAGATCAGTGGAAAGAAGCGAGAGTACAGAGGCAATGGACAACGATAACGATTGGCAGGCTGTGACTCCCGGTGTCCCACAAGGATCTCAACTATTCACTGTAGTGACTAATAACTTATATGAAGTTTAGAAGGCCACGAAGGCCATTGAGTTTTTCCAGCATTTTTTGTTTCTGTGTTGGACTTGCACCGCTATTCAGCACAATCATGGCTCATCTGCAGCCTCGAGTTGAATTTCACACCAGCTCCCCATATCCCTTGATCCTCTAAAAAAGCAAAAACTGTCCATCTCAGCCCCTTGAATGCACAGAACGATGGACCGGACAAAGTCCACTGGTGTCGGTAATCCCCAAGATCCACAAAGTCTGAATGCAGAAATTTCAACTCGTCTCAAGCTAAAACGATCGATCCGTAAGGCTCTCAATGTGCACATGTGATCTATTTCCCAGGCATTGGAAACGGGACTCTCACTGTCTACTCTTGTTAACCACTATTAAAACCGTGCATTTATCACTGAGATCACCCCTTATTCTTCGATCCTGCAGGGAGGCCCAATTGAGTCAGCTTTTAATCACTGGTTAACCCTTTCATCCCAGACACCAACAGCGTGAACCTTTACTGTACCACTTTCAAGGAAATTATGATTCTCCTTTTATGAGACCAAAATTACACACGCTATTCCAGTTCAGGTCTCATCAAAGCCCTATATAAATGTTTATATATTGCATTAATCTCGTGAAAAAATGCCCTTGCAGTTTACGGCCACATGTACTTTGCCTTCCCATGACTTTCTTTATCTCCATGCAAATGACCTCGTTCCTTGTTCCTGTAATAATAAACTTAAGTTTATGTGAAGCTCAATATTCAGACGTTTCATAACTTGAAAATTCTTCTGTTTATTCTCTTTGCTAAAAACGTATATAAATTCCTAAATTTCAAGATCAGACAACGTCTGACTCCTTCCTTCCCCCTTCATTTAAAAAGTGTGTCTCTCTTTGCAGCCTATTCGTGCCCTCCCTATACTTTACAATTGTAACCGTGTTCTGTCTGTACACCAAATGTATGTACATTATTCTCCATCTGTTGACACAGTTTGTAAATAGCGGAGTCGCCAGCAGTAATCCCTGCGGTCCTCCAAGAGTTCCAGCCTGACAAGTTGAAAATGTCCCACTTGTTCCATCTCCCTGCAACCTCCCTGTTACCAATTCTCCATCAATAATATCCTGACTATATACAGTTTATATTGTGAGTAACGCTATGGCGTGGCACATCATAATCCAGATAGCATTATTTAGAGAGAGACAAGCTATGAAAAAATGACGTAAAAATGCATATAATGATAATAGGCCGAAGATGACTGCAGACATGAGGTCATATGAACTTCAGTTGTAGTAGCTGGTGGAGGCGACGTGTTATTTGCAGCTTATTTTCACACTCACTTTAAACATGCCGGGTCTTTTACCTTAGCTCCACTTCTGAAATTTTCCCAACGTCTTTAAACAGCTTTGTACCAAAATCGCCGATGAAATTTGTTTTGTAAAAACTAAAAGGCCGAGCATCTGCAACTCTCTGCGGTAGAGGGTGTCAAAGATTATCAATTCTTTGATTGAAGACATTTCACTATATATTACACCTAAATCGATGTCAGTTACTCTGTGCCTACAAGATCACAACTATCCAGAGAGCAGCTGATTCCTCCCGATTAAACGCAAAATCATCTGGGAACTAATGCCACTGTCTTAGTCCGGCACATCCAGAGAAGCTGATTATTTAAAAGTGGTTTGAAAGCTAATTTTCTTATGTTAATTATATTTCGTGTGCGTGCTCAGCTCCTGTAAAAGTGTTTAACTAAGGGCGTGCTAATATAGATATAATCCTGACTGAGGAGAGATAGAGAGAGACAGTGAGAGATATAAACATGGAATATCGCAGCCAATGCCTCTATGTTTATTCTTTCTAATACATCCATACTGTCACTAAACCTCTATTGATATGCAGTGTGTTATTTTTGTAGGATATTGTAGGGTTTAGCTGATTTATTTATTAATGATTTACTGCCAAGCTTTTGCTTCCCTTCCGCATCAATATTCGTCCCTAACCTCTTGATGTGCGTTCCGCCCGACTCTCCTTTATCGTCATTCTACTCTCTGAATGATTTCTATCTTCAGTTATATTGTTGTTCAGATTCCTTTTTTCATGTGGATATTTTATGCTTTTCTTTTTTGTTTCTCTTTTATTGGGACTAGATTGTCCTGAATGCACCCCCTCCCCCCCTCTCTCTCTCCCTATCGTCTTTCTTCTCGTATCTTTCTATTTCGTTGCCGAAACAAATGGTTAGGTTTAAATTGATGATGATGGGTCGATTTTCAGCTATCATGATTGCTCCTAACTGCCCTGGTTTGTTCCAATGTCTAAATCCTTCTACGGTGGACTTGCTGTATAATGGTTAAGGGTGTGTCCTGTACTCATTAAAGGCCCCATTGCATGTTCCCCTTTCCCCAAAACTCCATCCCTGACTGATTGCTCTGGTTGAAAATTCTATGATTGCTCTCCATGAATTTTGCTCATTTCATAGCTTTGTTAATATCTTGACCTTTACCTTTACATTTACATTTAATACCTTCCAATATCTCTGCTACCTGGAATGTCATTATTCACTCTGTCCAAGCCGGCCATCATTCGCCCTTCCCGCGGCACTTGTCCCTGTTATGTAAGTGCGCTCGTCCAACAGCAGAAAATATTTACAACTTATTCAAAGTGTTTAAGGTCCATTTTCATTTTGAAAAGAACATTTCAAATACGCTGACAGGCTGCCTGAAATACACAAATAACATGTGTATAAGTGCAAAGTGCATCGCACGCATAATGACTTAAGAAACTAAACGAACACGAAGCAATTCGCCCTTTGATATTCCTTTGATTTTAAACATGATGATGCCTGATCTATGAATTTCATTAGCTTTCCTGCTGTACCTTCCTATCCTTTGTTACCAAAACCCTTACATTCCAGCCTTGAATATACTCAGCAGCTGAACATCCACAGGCCTTCGGGGAAGAGAATTCCAATGATTCACAAACCTTTTTGAGAAGAAAATGCTCCACACCTTAGCCCAAAATAGCCACTCTTATTCTCAGAGTGTGTCCCATCATTCTGGCGACACATCGCGCACCCACCCCGCCATATAGCCGCACAACCACGCCTCACCCCACCCCCCGCTAAAAAATGTGTAGAAAATGGGCGGATAGAGTCATTTACGCTGTAGTGACATAAAATGATTTAAAGAATGAGAGCGAGAGAGTGAGGTTGTGATGCAGGGAGGGAGTGAGGGATGGAATAAATGAGATGGAGAGAGAGCGGGGAGAGGATAACTCTGTTATTTCCACCGAGTTTATATTTACTGAATGTATCCTTGTTATCGCTGTTCCTATTCTGATTTGCCCTTCGTCAAATTTATCTTTCGGGTATTTTATTGATTCTGTAATACATTCATTCATTATTTAAATTCGAAGTTTTATTTTGTCTTCCTTTTTATTTTTGTTTTCTTCCTGAAACCCTTGATTTGCTTCTTGTCATCTTCTTCTTCCTTGTCATTGCAGTTATTGCTTGCTTTACACTCATTTTTTTTTAATATCTTGCTGGCTCCTTTTATTCGTCCAGTAACTTATATTGTTATCTATTTTTGTCTATTGCTTGTTTTAGTGTAACATATTATTACAGGAGCCTATTAATCACTGATAAAGATATATTTCCCAGTGCTATTCTCTCTCTCTCCCATCAATACTCTATTCGAGTTTACTTGCACAATTTACATTCTCACTGCGACAATACCAACTGATTACTAGCTAGTCATATTTTGGAGTTTTGTTCCCCCTTGTGTATTTATCAATCTTTCTCAGGAATTTCTAATTGTATTCTGATTGGCAGTGCCTGTATTTCAACATAATATGTTTTCTCATATCTGTGTCGGTGATTTTTCAAAGTCTAGTTTCACGACCACTGATTTTGTAGATTTGCTTAAGGGGTAAGCATTTCGCCCTGTAACAAAGAGATAACGACTCAAGTGTAACTTCCCTCCAAGATTAGTTGGGCTTTAGAATGAACCTGGCGTTGTTTAACATATCTCTGATCCTCCCTTCGTTGAAGAACCTGAATCCCACATGTAAATGCTGTGTTCAACATGAACAAATTGCATGCCAAATATTGATATGTTGAAGGTAAATTTGGATAATGACGAAATCGCTTCTGTTGAAGAGCAGGCTGTGAAAAGTATGTAGAAAACAAGCACAGAAGTTGACCAGAGTGAAACACATTGAACGCATGTGATCATCAGGATATATGATATAGACGCAGGATTAGCTGATTTTGTCATCTCAGCTTGCAGCCCCATTCAATTCAGTTGCATCAGATATTTTACTTTTGATCAAACGCTAACAGTCTACATACAGCCAGTCATCCCAATCACATCAAAAGGTTTGATTAAATCATGCCCTGTTGAAACTCGACGACCGATCAACCTGCTGTTATCTGTGTCAGAAATGTACAAAGCATCACAACGCTTTGAGAGATAAAAAATTTTCACATCTTATTAATAAGTGGCTGCCCCTTGCCTGGTAACGCCAACGTTTAGATAATCCTACACATATTTATACATAACCGAGCAGATATGTAAGATTAAATATAACAAAACGATGCCTGGTATGGAAGTGGGTGAGATGGTGAGGCAGATCCACGGCTCAGGTTCATAGCAAAAGGAAACTTCCCTCGAATTATAATGACAGAAAAATTATATATTTCCGAGGATGTAAAAGCTGACGTCATCGCGTGAAACATTTTCACTGTGTTTTCTGCGCTTGCGTGAAGTGAACTGATTCAATAATAATCTTGCCTTGGAGGTCGATCGGGAGTACGGGGGACAGCGAGAAAGAGAGAGTGAGAGAGAGAGAGAGAAAGAAAGAGAGATCTGCTTTTCGGCATCCTCTCCTTTATTGTCAGAGTACAATGCAAGCTTAAGACTTTAAAAGTCGTTTTGTTCTGCTCCATTAATTTATCCTGTGTGTTTCAATTTTTGTTCTTATTTTAGTTGAACATTTTTCAACTGAATAATACTGATCACTTTTAAAGTCCTTTCAATGTTGTTTGTCTATATTGCATTACCGTTAAATAATACAAATTACATTCCCATTGCCAGAATACGAGATCCCCCGCCCCAACCCACCCCCTCCCCAAACAGAATCTATTATTTTCTTTTGGAATTTCTTGCTCCTGTTTTTTTCCCGAATCCTTGTCAGAACGAGCCATTCATTTCTGATAGATGGTGTTCCCTTTTGCACGTAAAACAATTGTTCATTTCTCCTGTGGTTTATGTTCGAAGCCTAATTCCGTCAGTACAATTTTGTTGGGTTTCATAATAACTGGGTAAGGATTGTGCCCTCTAACTTACATTAAATCATCTCCCAGATCCCCCCCCCCCCCCCATTTCCCAACCGCCCCTTGCCAGATTAATCGCTGAAGATGAAAACCAAAAGGACAATTATCCTATGAATGTGATTTTTTTCCATAGCTTTGCTAACACGTTCCTTTATAATCCCCTGTCACTATGTGATGGTTTCTAGAAAAGCCTGTTCCATGTTATTTAACCTGCCTATGATGCTGCCTTCCCCGAAGCATTAGTTCTCCCTATCTAGTTATGAGCAGTTGATCAGCAGCAATTGCTAACAGTTTATTCAAATGTGTGATGCAAATTTGGAAGTCGATGAAACAGCTTCAGTTACAAAGACAGACTGTCCGCAATAAGGGAAAAAATGTACCAAGTAGATTTAAAGAGCAAATATCAGAAATAGAAGCAGCGTTATGCCATTTGGCCCTTCGATGTTGCAGTGCCAATTAGTATAATAATGCTGACATATATTTAACACTCCCTTGCTGCAGGATCTTTACAGGATTCATAGTCCGAAACATAGCAATTGCAGTCCAAAATATGCACAAACAGCTGAATTTCCACAGCCCTTTGTGGTGGGGATTTCAAAGATGACAATCCTTTGTCTGAAGATATTGCTCCAATAATTAACACTCGGTAATGGAGTCTTATTCTCAGACGATGTGACCTTATTCTCGACTCCCAAGATAGCAAGTTACATAAAAGGTTGAATATATTCACTTCAAATGAAATGGGATTAAAATTGTTCTGGATTTTTGCTTAGTCAAGGGAGAGCCAGATCTACAGCAGAATTTAAATTCAAACATAAACATCCCTCAGATTTACAGAAATATTTTGAAAGACTCAAAGTCATTTTCGCACATCCATGGCAGATCTGTTTAAAACCGGGTCTGTAGAAGTGGAGTTAAGGACTTACAGGGCCGGGGGGGCACGGAGACGGTGCTTTAGCGGTATTGTCACTGGAGTAGTAAACAAAGCGGCCAGGGTTCAGATTTCACCACGTTAGATGATGGAATTTGTAATTCATTTGATAATCGGGAACTGGGAAGCCATTCTCAGTAATGGCCACAATGAAACGTTTGTCGTAAAAAATCTATGGGGTCCAGTCATGTCCTTTAAGAAAGGAAACCTGTCATCCGTTGGTAGCATGGCCTACATGTGACTCCAGATCCACAACAAAGTGCTTGCCCCTTAATTATCCTCTGAAGTAGTCAAGCAAGCCACTCAGTTCAACGGCAATTAAGGACGGGCAGCAAATGCTGGCCTTGCCAATGGCACCGAGAAACAACTAAGATAAAAAAAATAAGTTCCTGTGTTGGTACAGAAACTATACAGGAGGAGTCGTAATTTAGAACGTTGAACCAGGTAGAGGAAGAGGGGCAGAAAGTAAACAGCAAATGAAGAGGACACATACAGAAGAATATAAATGAGAAAGAGGGAGAGGGAGACCAGGAGTGAGAGGGTTTGGAGCGTCGAAAAGAGATAATGAGATTTATATTGCGGTTGTAATGGTGTAATGTTAAATTTACTTTTAAAAATGAGGCAAAAAAAAACGTAAGTTATTTCTACAATTTAATGCCATTATCTGAGTTTATCTTGCCTGTCCTTTAGTGAACCTGACTTATTGCTGATTCCATTTTGATAACAGCTTCTCTGTGGCATGCTTTCCCATTACTTTATGTTAGGCAAAAAGTAAATTTTATAGTTCTTCTTTGCCTTCCAAAGTTTTAGATCAGACATTGATTCTAAACTCTTCTGGTTCCTCTTTGTTTTATTATTCTATCTGTTCATTGTACATTTCTCTATCCTTTAAATTCTGTTGAAGGATGTTCCGTTTGCTCATTGTGCATTATTGTGATCGGCTTGTTCTCAATTTGCTTCGGCAATGTATCGTTCCGAAGGCTAGTGAGCAAATTTGAAAATAATGCACGTTGTAAAACAGGAAAGGTGGGCAAATCATGGCTTACTAGGGCAATTAGGGATAGCATTAGATGCAAGGAAGGGGCATACAAATTGATCTGGAAAAAGCAACAGACCTGAGGAATGGTAAAAGTTTATAATTCAGAAAAAGAGGACCAAAGGTTTTTTTAAGTAGGGGAAAAGTGAGTCCGAGTGTAAGCTTGCAGGGAAAACATAACGCGACTGTATTTTTATTTATAGGTGTGTGAATAGGAGACGATTGGTGAACACAAATGTACGTCCCTTACAGTCAGAAACAGGGGAATCTACGAAGGGGATCAAAGAAATGACTGAACAACTAAATACACATTTTGGATCTGTCTTCACAAATGAGGACACAAATGACCTACCAGAAATGTCGGGAAACATAGGGTTTAGTGAGAGCGAGGAACAGAAAGAAATCAGTATTACTAGAGAAATTGTGTTGGGGAAATTGATGGGATTGAAGGCCAATAGACCCGGAGGGCCTTACAATCTACACCCCAGAGTAATTAAAGAAGCGGCAGTAAAGTACTGGATGTATTGGTGGTCATCTTCCGAGATCCTATAGAGTCTGGGACAGTACCAACAGAATGGAAGTTAGCTAATGCAACCCTACTATTTAAAAGCGGAGGTAGAGTGAAAACATGGAATTATAGTTCAGGCCGCCTGACCAAGGTAGTGGGGAAAATTATAGAGTTAAATATGAAAGATTTGATAGTTGAGCAGTGTGGAAATCAAAAGTGGCAGAATCGGACAGAGTCAGCATGGGATTACGAAAAGGAATTCATGCTTGACAAGTCTACTGGAAGTTTTCAAGGATGTAAATGGTAGAGTCGATGAGGGAGAGCCAGTTGACGTGGTTTATTTTGACATTCAGAAGGCTCTCGACAAAATCCCACATCAGAGATTGGCGTGTAAAATTAAAGCTAATGAGATTGGGGGTCGTGTATTGAGCTGGATAGAAAACTCGTTGTCAGACAGGAAACAAAGATTAGGAATAAGCGGGTTTCATTTCTGAATTGCAGGCTGTGACTAGTGGGGTACCACTGGGATCGGTGATGGGTCCCCAGTTGTCACAATTTATACTCATGATTTTGATGAGGGAACTTAATGCAATAACTCTAAATTTTCAGTTGACACAAAACTGAGTGGGAGGGTGAGCTCTGGAGAGGATGCAGAGATGCTTCACTGTGATTTGGAGACGCTGCGTCAATGGGCAAATACATGGCAGATACAGTATAACGCGGATAAATGTGAGCTTATCCACTTTGGTAGCAAAACCAGGAAGTAAGATTATTATCTGAATGGCTATAAATTGAGAGAGGTGGAAGTGCAACGTGTCCTCGTACTCCAGCCGTTGAAGATAAGCATGCATGTACAGCAGGTGGTAAAGAATGCTAATGGTATGATGTCCATCATAGAGAGAGAGGGACCGTGTACAGTAGCAGAGATGTCATACTGCAATTTTACAGGGCACTGGTGAGACCACACCTCGAATATTGTGTGCAGTTTTAGTCTCCTTATCTGGGGAAGGATGTTCTTTTTGTAGACGGATTGCAGCGAATGTTTACCAAATTGATTCCCGGAATGGCGGGACTCACATATGAGGAGAGATTGAGTCAGTGAGGATTATATTCTCTAAAGTTCAGAATAATGATGGGGAATCTCATAGAAACCTGGAAAATTCTAACAGGACGAGACAGGGAAAATGCAGGAAGGATGTTCCCGATTGTGGGGAACGCCACAACCAGGGGTCACAGTCTGAGGGTAAGAGTTTGAGAAATTAGGAATGAACTGTGAGGACATTTCTTCTCCCAGATAATGGTAGACATGTGGACTTCGCTACCATAGAAAGTAGTTGAGGCCAAGACATTGTATGTTTTCAAGAGGGGAGTTGGAGCTAGCTCTTGGGGCTAAAGTGATCAAAGGCTAGGACGAAAAAGTGGTAGCAGCCTCTTCAGTTGGATGATCAGCATGATCATAAGGAATGGCTGACCAGGCTCGAAGGGCCGAATGGCCTATTCCCGCTACTACTTTCTATGTATATGTTTCTATTTGTTATTATTTCTCTTTGACTCTCATTTCTTTCCTTCGCGTTTCTTCCTGAGATCCAGTGCCGTCCCCTGAATATCAGCTGCTTTTAGCTATACATATTATCTTTGCCTTACTTACATCTTTGTCAATGCAACTTCCATGAAGTTTGTGATAAGCAGATCAGCAAATATAAGAAAATTGGCAAGAATGTTGAATGTGTCTGAGGTAAATTCCTCTCTGACAAACAACGAGGGGTAAATCTGTGAATGAGAAGGGCAAACGATATATATTGGAAGGATTTTCAAAGGTAATTTAATTGGTTACAGACCCCAAATTATATCAAAACCTACAACACACCTACTTTCCAAAATGATATACAAGAACAAGCAGGAGATCAAGAAAAAATATAAAAGGAGAATAAAATAATTACGTAAATTAATGCACAAAGCACAGATCCTGGGGCATGGGAAATTTACAAAGAGCATCAAATGGTGACAGAACAGAAAGGAAGAATTTTTTAAAGAGCAATATTTAAAGAAACATGCCATTAATACCAAAACAACCATGCCAGGGTATGTATCTCGCTGAAAGGATAAGCGAGAACCAGTGGAAGAGGTGTATTTGAATTTTCAGAAAGCTTTTGAAGAAACTCCTACCAAGCGGTTAGTGTGCAAAATTAAATCACATGTGATTGGCGGTAGAAACCGTGAGGAGGTTTCAAAGAGGAGTCAAGACGTTTTAGACCGGCGAACGGTGTGGGAAATTGATGGCAGAGGCAGGATAACGTCAAGAAGTGTTAAGTTATCGACATTGGTAGTGAAAAAAAATGGAGAGATTATTTTAAAATGTTGATAGATTTGGTAATGTTGATTTTTAAAAAGGACATGGGTTTCCTTGTACACCTATCGCTGAAAACAAAAATACAGGCTCAGGAAGCAGTTAAGAATGCAAAAGGTACGTCGGCCGTCATTGGCGGAGGCCAGGAGCACAGGAGCAAGGATGTCTTGCTGCAGCTTTATTGGCCCTTGCTGATAAAATAGCTGGGAGTATCGTGTGCAGTTTTGGCCTGCGTCGTTAAGTAAAGATCGACTGCCACAGAGGGGTTGCGGGGAAGGTTCACCAGAATGACTCCTGTCATAGTCGTTTTGTCGGATGAAGTATGATTTGGCCGCTAAGATCTAAGTTTCCTGGAGTTCAGATAAATTAGATGGGATCACAATGTAACGTATAACATCCTGACAGGGATGCACACACTGAATGCAGTGATGATGATTCCTCCGGCTGAGGCGTCGAAAATAATGCAGCCACTGTCTCAGGATGCGGGATTGGCCACTTAGGACTGAGATGAGGAAACATATTCTTCACTCAGATGCTGGTGGACAGATGGAATTCTCTACTACATGAGTCTTTACAGGCCAGGTAACTGAATACGCTTAGGGGGGAAATAGATAGATTCCTGGAACCTAAAGCATTGAAAGGTTGTGGGAAGAGCGCGCGACAGCGGCTGTTAATTTGGCGGATCAGCCATGATGACATTAAATGGCGGATCAGGTTTGGAGAGCCAAATGGCCTACTCCTGTTCCGGTGTTCCATGTTTCTAGGAAATGAATAGTCAGAAGCAATGCGAGGGAAGTTATATCTGACAATGACGCCAATGTTCATGAAAATAAGGATGTGGCAGATATGCTGAATAATTACCTTCCTTAAACACTTTCCGTGAAGGAAAACATACCAGGCATCAGAAGGAAATTATTAGTGAATCAGAGCAAACGCTCAACAAAGTGAATGTAAGCAGGATAACAGTAATGGAGAAATTAATAGCTATAAAAACTGAACAATTTTCAACACCGTATTAATGCATTGCAGGATATTTAAGGGTGCAGTCAGGCCAGTTGTAGATGCCTCTGAACATAAATTTACGCAGTTTTCTACACTTGGCTACCAGTCCGTAATTTTGGAAAATATTGCCTGTTTTCTTCGCCATTTTAGAAATATGTCAGAAGGAAACCACGGGATTATAGGCCGGTTGCGTTAGTTTCTCTTCGTTGAAGGGAAATTACGACAGCTTTTCTCTAAAGTAAAGCGTTTGTTAACACATTGAGATGTTTCTGCAATTCAGATAAAGCCATCATTGGTTTTTAAATGGTAGGTTATGACTGACGAATTCGTCGGATTTATTTAATGTAACTCAAGTATTTGACAGTGGAATGTCTATGGACTTTATATGTATCAACCTCAATGGGATATCTGGTAAAATCCTACATAAAAGATGGCTCGCTAAACATCATACTGATAGAATTGAATTAAAATTATTACTTTGTCTAGGGTTCAATGGGAAGAAACCAGGGGCTAGAGGCAATGGGCCGTGATTACGTTTGGCAGGCTGTAATTACCAGTGCTCAGAGGGATCTCAACTATTCATTGTAGTTATTAATAACTTAGACGATGATTAGAAGACCACGAATGTAACATTGACAATAGAATAAATATAGGCAACATTACAAGCATTTTTAATCGAAGCATAGTATTTCTTGGAGGCTTTCATAGTTGAAGTGAAAGGAAAAATCACTGACAAATGGATTACAATGTTGGCAATAGTGATTTCTAACCACAAGAACTGAAGACATAGGAGCTAGAGTGGATCATGTAATACATCGAGCTTCAACCGCTTTCAGTACATTCATGGCAGATCTACGACATTAAACTTCAATTTCACACCTAGTCCCCATACCCCCTTGATTATCTGAAAGAGCAAAGACCCTCTATATCTGTCCCTTGAATGTGCAGAGCGATGGAGCGGAAAAAACCTACCGTCCTCGGGAATTCCCATTATCCACAAACGCCTGAATGCAGAAATTTCAACTCAGCTCAGCCCGAAATGATGTACCCCCTATGCTGTGACTGTGCCTAAAAGCTCTAGTTTCCCATCGAGGCTGGCAAAAACCTCACTGTCTACTTTTCATAATCGCTGTATAAACCGTGCAGGTTTCTCTAAGATCACTCCTCATATTTCTATAATGCAGGGAGGACAAACTGAGTCACCTTTCCATTGTTAAATAATTCTTTCTTCCAGGGAATCTATCGAGGGAAGCTTTGCTGCAGCACTTCCCAGCTAACTATGCTTCAACTTATAAAGGAGATCAAAATCACACAAATGTCTCCAGAACAGGCCTCATAAAAGCCCTACATAATAGTGGATAGGTGGTCTTATTCTTTCAGTCTACATGCACATGCTGTCTGCCTTTCCAGTGGCTTTCTTTAGCTCCATGCAAACATTCTGCGTTCAATGTTCCTGTATTTGTGAACTAAAATTCTTCTGAAGATCAAAATTCAGACAATTCAAAACTTGAAAAAATCTGCTGTTTCTGAATTTAGTAACAACGTTTATAAATGCACACTATCAGACTGCGATTGGCCTCTTAATTCCTCCTCAATTAATATGTGCTTATCTCTTTGCAGCCTATGTGTGCCCTCCTTAAAATTTACAATTCTCACCGTGGATTGTCTCTAAACCAAATGTGAATACAGATCATCGTTAATACAGGTTGTAAATAGTGGAGTCGCCAGCAGTGCGGCACTCCACGAGTCCCAGCCTGACAAGTTGAATATGCCCCACCTGTTCCATTTCCCTGCTCCTTCAATAGGACCCTGACCGCATCCCTCTGCGCGTTACGCTTTTCCGCGGCACGACACAGTACAGACAGCATCATTTAGACAGAGCGAGAGAGGCAGGCTGTGGAAAAATGAGCCAAAAACACAGAAAAGGCTCGCAGAGCTAAATGCATGATAGACATGTGGTCATGTGAAGGTCAGTTGTCGGAGCTGGCGATGGTTACTTGATCCTTGCAGTTTATTTACCCACTCAATTTAAACATGCCTGATATTTTACCTTAGCTCCATGTCTACAACATTCCCAACATCTTTCACCCAACTTGTACCCAAAAACAACTATTAATTTATGTGTTGATTTGACTCAAAGGCCGAGCACCTGCATCTCTCTGCGGCAGAGAAATTCAAAGATTCACAACCCTTTGATTGAAGAAAATTCTTCAAATATGACACCTAAATCGCTAACAGGTATTCCTTGACTACAGGTTGTCAATTATCCAGCAGGCAGATGCATTCGTGCAATATAAAACTTTAAATAATGATTTTAGGGAAGATGGTTGGTTAAATGTGGTGGCATATCTGAGGCAGAGGTTAAAAGCAATCAGTCAACATTCCTCCTTTTCAATCGCAAAATCATACAGGAACCAATGTCACTGTTGCAGTCCGACACATTCAGACAAAGTGATTTCTAAAATGTGGTTGGAAAGCTGAGTTCCTTATATTTAATATGCTTCGTGTGCTTTCTCGGTTGGTGTAATCGCGTTTATCTAAGGGCGGGATGATACAGAAATAACACTGACTGAGAAGATAGAGAGAGGGAGAAAGTGAGGTTGGGGAGAGAGAAAGAGAGAGAGAGATACATAGAATACATGTGCCAGGCCTCACAATTTATTCTTGCTAATGCTCCTTATTGTCGCTGTCCCATTTTGATTTGTGTTTCTTTTTTAATTTTTTTACGTGATGTTTATTGGCTTTATTTCATTTATTCCTTCATGATGTACTGGTGCAGCTCATGTTTTAAATATGGTCCCTCACCGCTTGACCTGCTATTTATCATACTCTCTTTTATCATCATTCTACTTAATGAATTATTTTTACCTTCAGTTATATTGTTGCTGATTACTTTATTCATCTGGATGTTTTTTATCGAATATTTTGATTCTCTTTTATTGGGACATAATTGTCCCAATGCCTCTCTCTCTCTCCCTATCTTCGTTCTTTCTAATACCTTTCAATATCGTTGCAAAACAAATAGTTATGTTCAGGTTGAGGAGCATGCCTCGAGTTTCACTATCAATGTCCTCATATCTGCACTGGTTAGGCTTCAATGTCTAGATCCATAGCCACTGCTTTGCTGGACTTGCTGTCCCCTGGTTAAGCATTGTGCCATGTTCTCAGTAAAGGCCCCACTTCATTTTCCCCTTTACCCACCCACCCTGCCCCGAACTGATTGTTGTATTTGAAACTTATATGATTGCTATCTAAGAATATTACTCATTTCATAGCTTTAGTTAATATATTTTCCTCAAATCCCTTTCCAATATTTCTGCTATGTAAAATGTCATTCTTCATGCTGTTCAACCGGCTATGATACGATCTCCCCCGAGGCATTTCTTCCTGGTATGTAAATACGCTCCACGAACAGCAGCAAATGCTTACTACGTATTCAAATATTTGAAGTCTATTTCCAACTAGGAGAGCACGTTTCAGTTAGACTGACTGGCTACCTGAAATGTATGAATAACATGTGTATAAGAACAAAGTGCAACACACGCAATTGACATAAGAAATAAAACGAACAATAGGCCATTCAGCCTTTGATAACCCACTGCTTCTTAAAATGATGATAACGGGTCTATGATTTTCATCAACTTTCTTGCTGAATTTTGCAATCTTGTATGAGCTAAAGCCATATTTTTTTAACCCTGCATATACGCAGCAGCTGAGGATTTGGGGTTGGATTCACAACTATTCTGAGAACAAAATGCTCCACAACTTATCCCAAAATAGCCACTCTGATTCTGAGAGTTTGTCCCCTCATTCTAGAAGAAATCCCCAACCCCCACCCTCCCCCCTCGCTCACATCACCACCCGTCGCCACCCCCCGCCACCCGTAAAATACACGTGTAGATAAATGGGTTGATAGATTAATTTATGTTGGAGTGAAATAAAATTACCTCAGGAATATGAGAGAGAGATCTTGTGATGCATGGGGAGAGACAGAGAGAGAGAGAGATACAGACAGACAGGCAGGCAGGCAGGCAGCGAGATTGAAAATAACACTTGGATTGCTTTCGAGCTTATATTTACTGCTTGCATCCTTATTATTCCTGTTCCTATTCTGAATTACACATTGTCAATTTGGCCTTTAGAATATTTTAATACTCCTGTCGTGTATTTGTTCATGACTTAATCTCCAAGTTTTCCTTTTGTTTTCATTCTTCTCTAACCCTTGATTTGCTTTTCGTCGTCTTCTCCTTGATTGTCATTGCACTTTCTGCATGATTTTCAACTTAATTTCTATTTCTGGCTCTCCTCCCTTTATTCATCCAGGAAATGTTATTGCCAGCTTGTTGTTGTTTATTTTAATTGAACATATTAATACAGACGCCCATTAATTTCTTATAAATACATATTAACCAGTGTTATTTTATCTAAATATCACCAAGACTCCATTCCACTTTATCTGCACAATTTGCATTTCCATTGCCACAATATAAGCTCCTTACTATCTAGTTTTGTTTTAGAGCTTTTTTCTCCTTTCATCTTTCTCAATCTTTGTCAGAAATTTCTAATTTTTCTCAGATTGGCAGCGCATCTTTTCCAACCTGAAAGGATTACTTACATTTGCCTCACTGATTTTTCAAATCTAGTTTTAAGACCACTGCCTTGGTAGATTTCCCAACAGCGGGACAAGCATTGCGTCCTGTTTTACACTAAAGATACCTCACTGAAAATTTCCTCCAATATTAATTGGGTTTTAGAATGACCATTGCATTATGTAAACTGCCTTTGATCCTCCATTCGTCAAACAATGTGTCCCCTACATGGAAATACTGTTTGCAGCAGGAATGAATTTCTTGCCTGTTAGTTTTATGTTGAAGGCAAATTTGGAAACTGACGAAATTGCTTGAGTTACAGAGACAGACTGTGAAGAGTAAAGTGGAAAAGCATAGGAGATGACCAGAATGAAACACATTGAACGTGTTGCGGAAATCAGAGAGAACACTCAGACCCAGGAGGTTTGTCTCGGAAGCCTTTATTAATCGTGATATCACGGAGAGCCCAGTGGCATACAAGGTAGGTAACTGATACTCTGAGGAAGCATCAGAGCACACACATAGTTTTAGTAAAAGTCGTGCATATGAAAGAGCTTGAAGGTGCTAAACCTGCCTAACTTTCAATAATTAATTACATTGAGAATCATTATCTTTGGCATGCAACACACAATTAGTCTGTTCTAGGTTATGACTTAACAGGATATTGGGGGAAGCCCATCTGGTGATAAAAAGTGAGACAGAGAATAGATAACCATGCTTGACCTTATCTATAGTGCTAGGGGGTGTACACTCTAGAGAACAGATGACCATTGCTTGATCCTGTCTCTTTGTGTTGGGGGCAGACATCGTAGCCTTGTCTCAAGGATTCTAGCAAGCTTGTTTATGATACTCCTTTTCTCCTTTCCTGCTCAATTAGCTGGCAGCTGCAGGTGTGCCTGCTAGAACAAAAGAGGGAACTGTGCTGTAGTATTCCACTATGGTTTTAACCGTTTAATCCTTAGTTGTCCTGTAGATTTATTTTATTCTTCAACACCTGGGAACTACAGGACATTGAGGCTCACGTCAGTGGTAAGGAAACTGTTGGAGAAAATTCTGAAGAGGAGAATCTGTCTGCACTTGGAGAGGCAAGGTTTGATCAGGGGTAGTAAGCATGGCTTTCGCAGACGGAGGTCATGCCTAATAAATTTGTTTGAATTTTTTGAGGAGGTGACCAGATGTGTAGATGTGGGTAGTGTAGTCGATGTAGTTTATATGGATTTGAGCAAAGCTTTTGACAATTTCCCACATGGGAGAATTAGAGAGGAGGCAAATTCACGCCTGATACAGGGTAATTTGATAAGGTGGATTCAAAATTGTCTTAGTTGCAGGAAACAGAGTTGGATGGCAGAAGGATGCAATAGTAGCTGGAAGCCAGTGTCCATTGGCATACCACAGGGTTCTGCG
This sequence comes from Cetorhinus maximus, assembly GCF_964194155.1. Lineage (NCBI taxonomy): Eukaryota > Metazoa > Chordata > Chondrichthyes > Lamniformes > Cetorhinidae > Cetorhinus > Cetorhinus maximus. The sequence continues at coordinate 1,565,842 of NW_027596103.1, read as the reverse complement.
CTGGAACCACTATTATTTCCCATTTATATAAATGATATGGATGACTATGTGGGGTGTAGGTTTAGTAAGGAATCGGATGACACAAAGATTGGCCGGATTGTAAACTGTGAGATTGAGTGTCTTGGGCAACAGGAAGGTATAAACGGGATGGTCAAATGGGCAGATAAGTGGCAGATGGAATTTAACCCTGAAAAGTGTGAGGTGATACACGTTAGAAGCAGTAATTTGACTAGGAAGTATTCAATGAACAGCATAACAGTAGGAAGTTTTGAGGAACAAAGTGACCTTGGTGTTTGTGTCCATAGATCTTTGAAGTCAGAAGGGCATGTTAGTGGGGTGGTGAAAAAGACATAGGGGACACTTGCCTTTCTCAACCGAGGCACAGATTACTAACGTAGGGAGGTCATGTTGGAGTTATATAGAACTTTGCTGATGCCACAGCTGGAGTACTGTGTGCAGTTCTGATAGCCACATTATGGGAAGGTATGATTATGCTGAATTGGGTGCAGAATGGCTTCACCAGGATGTTGCCTGGGATGAAACATTTGATTTATGAAGAGAGGTTGGATGGACTTGGGTTATTTCTTTGGAACAGGGAAGATTGAGTGGCGGCCTGATCGAGGTGCAAAAGATTATGCGGGGCTGGTTGGATGGGGCGCAGCTGTTCCACTTAGTTGAAGGGTCAGCCAGAAGGGGACATAAGCTCATGGTGAAGGGCAGGAAGTTTAGGGGGGATGTGAGGAGAAACGTTTTTCACCCAGATGGAGGTGACGGCCTGGAGGCGGTCTTCCTCACCTCCTTTAACAACGAAATACATGAGCACTTGGCACGTATTAAGGTTCACGACTATGGGCCAAGTGCTGGTAAATAGGATTATATAGGTAGGTCAGGTGTTTCCCACGTGTAAGTGCAGACTTGATGAGCCGAAAAAGTGTATTTTGCATTGTGTGATTCTGTGATTCTGCTAAAAATAGATGGAAACACTCAGCAGGACTAAGATCATCTGCGCAGAGGAAGACAGATTTAACGTTTCGAGTCTATATGATTCATCATCACGATGAAGGAAAGAGAGATGGTTTGAGGGAGAGTGACAACAGGAACTGAGAATGAGAGAGAAAGAATGTGAGAGAGAGAAAAAAATTGTGTGAGAGCGAGAGAGTGACAACAGGGAGTGAGATTGAGAGTGAAAGAAAGTTAGAGAAAGATAGATAGTTTCAGAGATAGTGACAAAAGGGATTGACAGTGAGAGTGAAGAAATGTATGGAAAACAGAGAGGGTTTGAGAGAGAGAGAGTGGCAACAGGAATTGAAAGGGAAGAATTACGAGAGAATCAGAGATGGTTTGAGAAAGAGAATGACAACAGGGAGTGATAGTGAGATTGAAGGAATGTGAGCGAAACATTGATGGATTGAGAGAGAATGGCAAACAGTGAGTGAGAGTGAGAACGAAAGAAAGTGAGAGATAGAGCAATGGTGTGAGAGAGAGTGACAACAGGAAGTGAGAGTGAGAGTGAAAGAATGTGAGAGAAAGATCGACAGTTTGACAAGAGTGACAAACAGGCAGGGACAGTGAAGGAATGTGAGAGAAAGCGAAATGGTTTGAGAGTGTGTGACAAACAGGGAGTGAGTGTGGGGGCCCAATGTTCCCGTTCCCATTAGTGCACAAAGGAGGGGGCTACACTTATGAGATTGTGGAGACCAATATGGCGGAGGGGTTTCTTCTTTACCAACATAGACATGGTTATTTGGTGATTGATGTTAAGCACATGGAGGAATATTTCATGTTGTGGGACCTTCATGGTCCCTGACTGCCTAACCGGTCCAAATATCTCGGTTTGGCTGCACAAGTCACACAGCGACCGGCTCTCTGAATAATGAGGCTACATGAGGTGTTCCCTCTATTCTTTATCTCACAGGCAGCTTCGAAACGGGCTATTCGGAGACGGCCTCCCGGAAAGATTGTTCCCTCATCTCACAAACCCAACATCGGGGCTCGGGACTCTGATTTGCTCCCGACTTCAGGGTGCCGACGCACACGGGAATAGTCAGGTCAAAGGCCGAGGCGCTGAAAGAGAGATAAAGACAGACCGAACTGACAGGAACTCAGATGAAGGGTGAGCTATGGATGGCAGTGACCTCTGTTACTGTGTCCTGATCATTTCCCAGTCTCGGTTTGAATCCTGAGAGCCGGGTCAGATCATTTAAGGTGCATTCTAGTTCTATATAAGCATTCAAACAAACAATCTGCAGGACAGTTTTCCTGGTCACACCAGCTCTGTCCTGGCTTTTCCTGAAATGTTATGGTAATGGAAAGAGGCTCATGCTGAGAGATATCCCATAGTGCACAACTCAAGAGTTGAAGAAAATTGCGGATTTAGCAAAGTCCCAGTGATATATTATTCTACACTCACACTCTCTCCCTCTTTCTCGATCTCTCTCTCTGTGTTTCTACCTCGGCCTCTCCCTCAGTCTCTCTATGCCACTCCATCCCGCGCCTCTCCAAAAAAAAAACACACCCGTGGGAACAAGAATTTCTCAATCTGTTTTGTGCGGGTGTATCTGTGTGTGTGAGTGAGTACATGTGAGTGTGTGGTAGAGAGAATGTGTGAGAATGCTCGCGTGTGTGTGTGTGTGTGAGGGTGTCTACGCGTCCGTGTTTATGTATGTGTGAGTGTGTTAGAAAGGGTGTCTGCTAGCGTTCGTTTCAAAGTGTGTGTATTATCTATGTGTGTTTGTGTGTGTGCGCGAGAGTGTATGTGAGTGTGTGTGTCGGTCAGTGTTTGTGTGTGAGTGTATCTCGGTGTATATGTGTGCTTGTGGAAGAGTCTGCAAATGAGAATGTGTGCCTGTTCGTGCATGTGTATGTACGTGTTTTCTTATGTGTCGGTCCATGTGTCTGAGTGTGCCTGCGTGTGTATCTGTGTCTGTGTCTGTGTGTCTGTCTGTGCGCCTGTGCTTGTGAGTTTGTGTGACCACCTGAGTGTCTGTATGTGTGTCTGTGTGCATGTTGTGTCTGTGTGTGTGTCTTTGTATGAATGTTTTTGTTGTGCGTGTGTGTGTCTTTGTGTGAGTGTGTATTCGTGTATGTGTTTGTGTGTCTGTATGCAAGTGTCGAAACCTCTCAATGCCTACCTCTGCCAATGTTTATTATTTAAAAGTTGTAGGTTCCATCTCGGTTTTTTTTGGTGTGTGATGTTGAAAGATTATCCGTGTAAATGAGGGAGGGACCCCAGGGATCTTGTTATGTTTTTACGTGCCAACAATTAGCTTTTTTTTTTAACCATATTCCACTTTATTGATTCTCCTGAGTACTGTAAAAGTAATAAATGATGCAATTGCAGGCCATAATGGAAGGTGGCGCAGGAGAAATATTCAGCATGAAGTTTCACAACATAGTTTTTAATTTCTGCTGTTGCTCTTCAATTTTTTGCTCAGGAGGGCAACGGTGGGAAGGGTTGGCGGTGAACCTTTGCCATTTACCCTTTTCTTCCTACACCAATGGATGCACGTAAAGGATGGAGCCGGCGGGAATCCTCCTCCAACCCAGGCCACTGCGCCCTGACCAATGGAAGCAGGACACGCCCCTTTCAGTTCTCCCGTCATCAATGAGCCAAGATCGCTCTCCTGTCCATTGGGCCGTACAGGTCCCGCCACTCCCATTACGCTGCCATCATGGGGGCGAGGTCACGCCCCTTGCCCATTGTGCCGTCTTAGGACCCACCCTTTATCTTATGCCATCATCATGGTTGTCAGGACACGCCCTCTATCCATGTGCCCTCACAGGATCCGCCCCTCCATTAAGCCGTCGTTAAGGGGGCCAGTTCACATCCTCTGCCCATTGTGCCGTCAAAGTACCCGCCCCTGAAATTTTGCAATCTTAATGACAACAGTAACGCCCCCGGCTATTGTGCCGTCACAGGGCCCGCCCCTCCGAATCTGCCGTGATCATTGGCCCAGGTCCTGCCTCCTGCCCATTTTGCCGTCACCAAAGTTAAGAGGCGCAGCCCGCATTTCCCTCTTCCAATAGCAACAGTTCCTGCCCGTCCTCTCCCCGGGATCTGTGTGGACCAGGCTCCACACCAGAAGCCTGCCACCAAGGGGAACAGGCCCCTACTACACTCCCTATGACACTGGGGGAGAGATCCAGCTCCTCCCGTCACTCTGTTGAAAGTCACAACACACCCACTATCCCTCCAGCCCCTACCTCCACCTCCCATTCTCCTGCTGAGAATGTCAATTAAAATGAGAACATGATAGAAACTTCCTAATTCAGGTCTTCTCTCCTTTTTGAATGAATTGTACATTTGTGCAAAGGTGAATTTCAGCAGATCCTTCAATTGCTGCCTGAATTTAGCAATGATCATAACCCAAATTAAGCATGCAGATCCATACAGAAAACACCACAATCGTTTCACACAACAGGAGGCAATTTGCCGAGCTTACAGACAGTAAAATGATAAATTTCCTTCGACTCTCCATGTCTGGGCCTCTGAGACCCTCCCCACTGCTGTGAGCGCGGAGTCTCCTGCGGGTTCTGCTGCTCCCTAAAGTGTGTCTGACGGTGAGAACATTGAGCGGCAGAATCAGGACAAATCGGACTAACGAGTTTAGAGTGTATTGTAAAAACCAGCTGTTACCCAGACCGTAGAGTAATAAACATCTACTTTTACAGAACAAAACCAGGGCTCATTTTCCAGTTGACACAGCCCTGTGAACATGGAAATCCCAGAAAGGTTTCTTTAAAGAGCTCAGCACAGTCACTTTTCCAAGAACCACAGCTGCTGTCTTGTCGGCACATTATCTACTTTCCCGATTTCGGCAAGAAATGGCTCCAAATTGTTCAAAAGTTAACGTAACAGTGAACCAGATTGAACAATAAATGACAACATAAAGTACGACAGCATGGATCTTCCAGGCATGACAGAACACAGGAAAAGAAACTGCTCCTCATAAACAATTAGAATTTGCCTCAATCTCTGGTGCAGCATATTGGTCAGTAGGTCCTTCGCTGCCATACCCACCAGCTGGTGTGTTTTACATTTGGGGAGAACACACGTCCCCCGAGAAATGATCACAGATGTTTCGAATATAACTGCGAGGAAGGGAAATGAACAGGAAAAGGATACATCAGGCTGGCAGAAATGTTTTGTTGATAACTTGTCATTTTCAAATAAGTCACTGTAACCATTGATACATTTCATTGATTGCACCTGTAAGAATAAATGGAGTTCCCGTAATATGTTGAGTGGCTGGAGATATGATCAAAGTGACGTACTGGTATTGTTGAATATATTTATACAGGACGTGCAGGGACATAGCGACCTGGGGGGTCTGTACACAATACTGGAACATGAAAGACGAGGTTAACAAAAGCAGTTAATAAAGCAGATGGGACATTCCGTTTCAAAAATGGAATCAAACCCCAGAAAGTTACGCTGCACCTATTCAAAGCACTAGTTTGGCCGGACGTGCATTACCGTGCTGAATAACGTGCAGCACACTTTGGGGTGAAGGTGCAGAATTTGCAGAGGATACAGAGGAGAAAAGCTACAGTGTTACCGCTGGTGAGTCGTGACAGTAAAGTGTGTATATTGGAGAAAGTGAGGTATTATCCTGAATCTTAGAATCACAGAATGAGTTCAGCTCAGAAGGGACCTAAAGTGGACACTTTTGATCCACTGAAGGAGAAAGTCGCTAGACTCACTCCCCAGCCATTCGCCCACTTGCTCCACATGCATTCCCTTTTCAGCTACTAACTCAATTCCCTTTTTCATCGGTTGGACTTGTCACGATGTTTGATTTGAATGCGTGGGTGGTTATGGGTCCGTTTATTTGATTTGAAAGGGATGGGGTGATTTTGGGTAAGGCTGTTTTATTTTAAAGGTTTCATGTGGTTTTGGGTCAGATTGTTCGAATTGAACGGGGTGGCGTGGTTATGGGTCAGATTGTTTGATTTGAATGTTTTGGGGCTTTAAATTGTCAGATCGTTTGATTTGAATATCGTGGGGTGGTAATGGGGGAGGATGTTTGGTTTGAATGTGGTGGAGTGGTTTATGGACAGACTGTTAGATTTGAACGGGGTTGTTTCGTTAAGGGTCAGGTTGTTTGATTTGAGTGGGGTGGGGTGGTTATGGATCAGACTGTTTGATATTAATGTGTTGGGGTGGTTATGGGTCAATTAGTTTGATTTGAATGGGGTGGGGTGGTTATGGGTCAGATTGTTTGACTTGGATTGGGTGGGAAGGTTATGTGTTAGGATGATTGATTTGAATGTGGTGGTTTGCTTATGGATCCGGTTGTTTGATTTGAATGGGGTGGGGTGGTTATCGGTCAGGTTGTTTGATTTGAATGGGGCGGGGTCGTTATCGGTCAGGTTGTTTGATTTGAATGGAGAGGGGTGTTTATGGGAGAGATTGTTTGATTTGATAAGGGTGAGGAGATTATATGTATGATTGCTTGATTTGAATGTTTTGGTGTGGTTATGAGTAGGATTTATTTGATTTGAATGGGCTGGTGTTGTTAGGGGTCAGATTGATAGATTTGAATGGGGTGGGGTCGTTGTGGGTCAGGTGGTTTGATTTGAATGAGATGGGGTGTTTATGGGTCTGGTGGTTTGATTTGAATGTGGTGGTGTGGTTATGGGTCAGGGTTTTTTGATTTGAATGTGGTGGGGTGGATCTTGTTCAGAAAGTTTGATGTGAATGCGGTGGGGTTGTTAAGGGTCAGGATGTTTGATTTGAGTTTGGTGGGGTGTTTATGGACAGATTCGTTGATTTTAATGTGGTGAGGTGGTTAATGGTCAGGTTGTTTGATTTGAAACGGGTTGGGTGGTTAAGGGCCAGGTTGTTTGATTTGAACGTCGTGTGTTGGATATGGGTCAGTTCCCTTAATTTGAATGGGGGTGGGGGGTAGTTAAGTGCCAGGTTGTTTGATTTGAATGCGGTAGGGTGGTTCTGGTCAGATTGTTTGATTTGAATGGGTTGGGTTCGTTAAAGGTTAGATTATTTGATATGAAGGTTGTGGGGTGCTAATGGGGCAGGATGTTTCATTTGAATGGGGTGGAGTGGCTATGGACCAGGTTGTGTCATTTCAATGGCGTGGTTTGTTTATGGATCAGGCTGTTTGATTTGAATGGAATGGGTTGGTTGTGGGTCTGTTTGTTTGATTTGATTGTTTTGGGGTGGTTATGGGTCAGGATGTTTGATTTGAATGGGGCGGGGTGGTTATGGTTCAGGTTGTTTGATCTGAATGGGGTGGGGTGGTTAGGGGTCAGAATGTTTCGTTTGAATGGGTTGTTGTGAATATGGGTGAGGTTGTTTGATTTGAATGGGGTGGGGTGATTATTGGTCAGGTTGTTCGATTTGAGCGGGATGGGGTGGATATTGGTCAGGTTCTTTGATTTGAATGTGGTGTGTTGGTAATGGGTTAGGTTGTTTGTTTTGAATGGGTTTGGGTGGTTTTGGGTCTGGTTGATTGGTTTAAAGGTGATGGGGTGGTTATGGGTCACGTTGTTTGGTTTGAATGTGATGGGGCTGTTATGGGTCAGGTTGTTTGGTTTGAATGGGCTGGGGCAGTTATGAATCAGGTTGTTTGAGTTGAATGTGGTGTTTTGGTTAAGGGTCAGGTTGTTTGGTTTCAATTGGTTTGGGCGGTTTGGGGTCAGGTTGTTTGATTTGAATAGGGTGGGGTGGTTATGGGTCAGATTGTTTGATGTGAATGCCATGGGGTGGTTATTTGTCAGGTTGTTTGATGTGAATGCCGTGGGGTGGAATGTGCAAATTTCTGTGCTGCTCTATAGAATTCAGTCCAAGTAAACGCCGGACGGGTCAGTGCCAGGGGAATCCACGGGATGAACTGTGCAAGGAATTTCTTCTCTCTGGAAGTTTGAATGTCACAGACAAGCATCAGACACGTGCCCTGTTGGATGGGTCCCGAAACACAAACCATTGCTGAAAAACATAACTTTCCCCATTACTTTTCTTGGAGGTTCAGGCCCATTGAATTTGCTAGATTTATTTTTACCTAAATTATTAACGGCTTCTTGCCTAACATTGCATTGTGGGTCAATCATTTCCCGCCCTGACCCATAGTATTTGCTAAAAGAGTGCCCCTTCCATTGTATTCACCGCAGAAACCATTCCAGTGCTTGACCTTTCACTTATGAGGATGCTCATTTCATATTGTTAATCTGGGAGGGTAGTGACTGACGTAACCTGTTTGTTCAATGACTGAAACTAATTTATTTCTTCAGGTGACATGAATGCGCTAATGGGGATTCATCTCCTGTATAAATGAGAGTTACTTTGAACGTATCACCTAATGTTTTCCAAGAGGCTGGGTGTATCTGCTTCAACAGAAATTAGCTCTTCTCACATTGAATGCAATGTGTTGTACCTCATCAGATACTGACCATTAGCAAACCTATTCTCGGACTTCTCCTTGTTCTATGTAAGTTTATTCATATACTCCCAGACTAAAATAAATTTCTGTTTGTTTTTCATTCCCTTCTTCGGATGGGGGCGACGCGAGCTACGCCAGCATTAATTGCTCATCCCTAATTGCCGTTGAGAATGTGGTGTTGAACCGTCTTTTTGAACTGCTGCAGACTGTGTGGTGCAGGTACAGCCACACTTCTGATTGTTGGTGGGTGCGAGTTCCAGGGCCTTGACCCAGAGACAGGGAAGGGACGGCGAAACATTTCCAAATCAGGCCAATGAGTGGCTTGAGGGGGATACTCCAGATGGTGGCTTTCACATCTGCATATGGTCCTTGCCTTTGTCGAAGTGTTTGGGATGTTATATACAAGATCTCATTTCTGGAAAAGTTAGCAGTTTTTCTTTGTTCCCTGCCATGAATGCTGTGCTGCAAGTTTGACCCTGATGTTCACTGTTTAATTACTGTGGAATTTCCTTCCGAGAATCTGTTGATTTTCTTCTGTTTCTTTTTTTTTCTAAAATGCATTTCAATGAAACTTGGGTTTGAATGTTTCAGCTCAAACGTTCCATTCCATATTGTGTATCCACCTCATCAGGAAACACATCTTCTCATAAAGATGGGGGAACTGATACTTCGTCAGATAGAGGCCATTTACTATCATGTTCTCGCTGCTATTGGTGTTCCTGGTAAGAGCCCATGCAAAACAATTAGACGTTTAAATGGATGTTAACTTGTTTCTCAACCTACGTTTCTGATAACGTAAAACAGCTGATTTACTGTTTGAGAGTCATGAAACCTGGAGTGTCTGTTTAACCGTAATATCATCTGATTTCTTACTGTTGCTTCATATTTTACACCCTGTTCCCCAGTAGTGACACCTGATACATTCATAAGGGAAGTTCTTGTATCTTGGAGGTGTCTGCAATATGTCATAACTAAGGGAAAAACGAGTTTGAGCTTTCAGATATTTCACCCTGCGAATCTGCATAAGCATGTAACCTTCTTTTGATTGTCACTGGCCGCCACCGTATGGACGCCACGGTAAACGTTCAACCAGCCTCGTCCATGTTGGTCTTTCTTTGTAGTCCAGTGACTACTTTAACTGTTCCTCTTCATTACCAATTCAACATTACCCTTTCACGTGTTCAGAGTACATTCGTTCCCCTGGGGAACATTTTGCCTCCAAGCTGTCGGCCCTGTTTCACAGTAACGTTTCCCCATATTTGTTGCTTCTATAGGCCACCCAGTACACATTGCACCAATATATCTCAGCGTATAACTCCACTTGTCCAAAAATCTATTTTGTGTCCTCATTGTCCAGTTCACATTGAACCATCACTCACGAATTGGCTCTTTACACCTCACATTTCACAATTAAATATTACTACCCATGTTTTTCCGGACCTTCAAATTGTCCAGCTCACATTCTCACTGAACACACGCAATTGTCAATGCACAACAGCTGCCCAGTCTTTATTCAAGATGTTCCTTTAAAACAACGAATAATCAGTGGACGTTTCCCATCCCCGTGCACTTTTACTAGGTTTAGTCTATGTTTAGAATGCATTGCTCATCAGAAAGCACGCCACACATACTTGGGAGGAAAAAAATGAAATGATGCACCAAGAAAGTAAATTTGCACTGAGAACCCTTTGCTGTGAACTAAAAAAAAACAAAACATTTTCATCTTTGTCGTCTCTCTCATGTTCGGCCTCTCCCTCTCTTACAGTTAATGTTGTTGCAATTGTGATTCTTTCCCGAGGAAAGTGTGGCCTCTCCAAATGTATTACAAACTACATGATTGCCATGGCAGCAGCTGATCTCCTGGTTGTTTGTACTGACATAATACTGACGCGTACAGTGAATATTTATTTGCCCAATTATTTCTGGACAATAAACCCTGTGTGCCGCCTAACTGTGACACTGATTTATGTTGTCACATCAGCCTCTGTCTGGTTAACAGTAGTGTTCACCTTTGATCGTTTTGTGGCGATATGTTGTGAGAAGCTGAGAAGAAAATATTGCACAGGGACAACAGCGGCTACTGTCATATCAATGGTGACTGCGATTAGCTGTTTGATAAATATTCCGTTTTATTTTGCATATGAAACTGTATCGCTAATGGACAATGTAAATCACGGTTGTGTCCTAAAACAGGGATTTTTCATTTCTGCTGAATGGGCTGCATTTGACTTGTTTACCCTGATCTTCACCCCTTGTGTTCCATTCATTCTAATCTTGTTGCTAAATGTTTTGACGGTTAGGCATATTTTAGTGGCCAGTAAAGTTCGCACAGTTCTCCGTGGCTGCAGCAATGGAGGAAATCACAGGGATTCAGAGATGGAAAACCGAAGAAAGTCCATAATTTTACTCTTCAGTATATCTGGCAGCTTCGTTTTGTTGTGGGCAACTCTAGTTGTGTATTCGATCTGTCAGCGTACAACAGTCATTACATATTCAGGTCCTAATGAGCTTGAGTCAGTTGGATTAATGCTTGAAGTTCTGAGTTGCTGCACAAATACATTCATTTATGTGCTGACACTGGCTAAGTTTAGGGAGGAGCTGAAGAATGGGATACAGTACCTTATGAAACTTTGTGTAAAATTATTCAAATTATAATTACAGCTGAAAAAAAAGCTTTGACATATGCAGGAGAAAATAAGCGTGTGCTTTAAAGGGACACATATTAGCAAAATACTCTAGATAATGTTTAATCTCTCTGGATAAAATCATATCCTTACTCAAAATTATCTTTTATAATACAATCTGAAATTGGACTTCTTTTCACACACACACACGGATATTCACCGGCACGCGCACAAACATATTCCCTCTCTCTCTCACACATGCAGGCATAGTCACACAGATATATTTTCTCTCTCACACATCGAGGCACACACACACAATCACACTCGCAGATATGTTATCCCTCACACAAGCATGAACACACATTCTCGCACTCTCTCTCTCTCTCACTCTCTCTCTCACACACACACTCAAACCAATATATTATCTCTTAAACACATACACATCCTCTCTCTTACAGACACTGATTCTCTCTCCCTCCCCCATGCGCACACACAGGCATACCCAAACACCCTCACACACACACACACACAGTCACACTCACACAGGTATATTCCTCTTGCACACATACGCAAACATTCTATCTCTCTCTGTCTCGCTCACACACACAAACACTCACACATAAACAGCTTCACCCACATGCACACATTCTCTCTCACACATGCAGGTAGACTCACACAGATATATTTTCCCTCTCACACACAGAGGCACACACAGGTATATTATTTTTCATACACTGGCACGCAGACACTCTTACCCTCACACACATGCAGTCACACTCATAGATATATTCTCCCTCACACAAAGATACACACACATTATCTCTCTCTCTCACACACACACTCACATAGATATGTTCACTCTCACACGCGCACACATCCTCTCTCTTAAATGCACTGATTCTCTAACTCACCGATTCAGAAACACACACTGGCAGATACATGCTTTCTCATACACGCAAGCACACACAACCTCACACACACATGCACACACACACATATATTCTTCCTCACACATAAAGCACATACCACTTACATTTTCTCTCACACAAACACCCACACAGATATATTATTTCTCATACGCACACGTGTAATTCAGACAGCATCCTGTAGGGGGTAGATCTGTAAAGGTGTGTGCGTGTAATTCAGAGAGCATCCTGTAGGGGGTAGATCAGTCAAGGTGAGTGTGCGTAATTCAGATAGCATCCAGCAGCGGGTAGATCAGTCAGGGTGAGTGTGTGTAATTCAGACAGCATCCTGTAGGGGGTAGGTCTGTAAAGGTGTGTGTGTGTAATTCAGAGAGCATCCTGTAGGGGGTAGATCAGTCAAGGTGAGTGTGCGTAATTCAGATAGCATCCAGCAGCGGGTAGATCAGTCAGGGTGAGTGTGTGTAATTCAGACAGCATCCTGTAGGGGGTAGGTCTGTAAAGGTGTGTGTGTGTAATTCAGAGAGCATCCTGTAGGGGGTAGATCAGTCAAGGTGAGTGTGCGTAATTCAGATAGCATCCAGCAGCGGGTAGATCAGTCAGGGTGAGTGTGTGTAATTCAGAGAGCATCCTGCAGGGGGTAGATCTGTAAAGGTGAGCGTGTGTAATTCAGAGGGCATCCTGGACGGGGTAGATCAGTAAAGGTGAGTGTTTGTAATTCAGAGAGCATCCAACAGAGGGTAGGAGACAATAAAGCTGAGTGTGTGTAATTCAGAGAGCATCCTGGACGGGGTAGATCAGTAAAGATAAGTGTGTGTAATTCAGAGAACATCCAGCAGAGGGTATGAGACAGTAAAGATGAGTGTGTGTAATTCAGAGAACATCCAGCAGAGGTATGTAACAGTGAAGATGAGTGGGTAAACCAGAGCAGCATTGCAGATTGATATAATCTGTGTTTTAACCCTATACCTGTGGAAATTTGCACCAGTGTCTACTTTGTTTTGTCCTGCCCTTGTTAACCTTAATACCATTGAAAATGATGGGTAAACCTGTACCTATGGAATCCGCTGCTCCTGTCGTGTACTTTACCAATGATGTCCAACTTTATATTGTAAATGCTGTAAGTGTAAGATGAATGGGATGACTTATTCTCACGGTTCAGCCTGGACTCACCTCTCTTCAAAGCTGGTAGCTGAGCAGAGATGTCACTCGGTGAAGACATGGCAGAGCCTGCAGGAGATCTGGGGATATCGTTGTGCAGTGTTGTCAGTCTGGCCTCCGTAACACAAGGCTTCAGAGAATGTTTGATATGAAATGAGAATTGTAAATCTAACCAATTTTCGATTGTATTGAAGTCCCTCAGAGTGCTCCACACACAGTGGATGGAAAAAGGGTGAACTGCATTGCATTTTATGTCAACATGGGAGCAATGTAATGTACCCTTACAGATTTCCTGAATAAAGTGCATTATTTGGAAAGCTAATTGCACAGTTTCCAGCCTTGTTATCGTGCAGTGCAGGAGTGGATGTTTCTCTCAGTGTGTGTGTGTGTGTGTGTGTGTGTGTGTGTGTGTGTGTACAGGAGTTGGTGTCTCTCTCAGTGTATGTTTGTGTACAGGAGTGGATGTCTCTCTCAGTGTGTGTGTGTGTGTGTGTGTGTGTGTGTGTGTGTGTGTATGTGTGTACAGGAGTGCGTGTCTCTCTCAGTGTGTGTGTGTACAGGAGTGGGTGTCCCTCTCAGTGTTGGTGTGTGTATAGCAGTGGGTGTTTTTATCAGTTTATGTGTGTATACAGGATTGGATGTCTCTTTCAGTGTGTGTGTCCAGGAGTGGATGTCTCTCTCAGTCCCTCTTTCTGCCTCTCTGTCTCTATCCTTCTCTCTCTCTCTCCGCCTTTCTGTGTCTCTCTCTCTCTCTCTCTCTCAGACTCTCTCTCTCACTCTGTCCCTCTGTCTCGCTGTATTTATTCCTCTCTCTCAGTCTCTCTCTCTGCCTCTCTGTCTCTATCCCACTCTCTCTATCTGTACGTCTTTCTATCTCTCTCACTGTCTCCCTCTCTCTGTCTCTCCCTCTGTCTCTCCCTCTGTCTCTCTCCCTCTGTCTCTCTCCCTCTGTCTCTCTCCCTCTGTCTCTCTCCCTCTGTCTCTCTCCCTCTGTCTCTATCCCTCTGTCTCTATCCCTCTGTCTCTCTCTCTCTGTCTCTCTCTCTCTGTCTGTCTCTCTGTCTCTCTCTTTCTCTGTCCCTCTGTCTCTCTGTCTCTATCCCTCTCTCTCTCTGTACGTTTTTCTGTCTCTCTCTCTGTGGCCTCTCTCTCTGTCCCTCTGTCTCTCTCTCTGTCCCTCTGTCTCTCTCTCTGTCCCTCTGTCTCTCTCTCTCTGTCTCTCTCTGTCTCTCTCTCTATCTCTCTCTCTGTCTCTCTCCCTCCCTCTGTCGTCTCTCTGTCTCTCTGTCGTCTCTCTGTCTCTCTGTCGTCTCTCTCTCTCTCTCTGTCGTCTCTCTCTCTCTCTGTCGTCTCTCTCTCTCTGTGTCATCTCTCTCTCTCTCTGTCGTCTCTCTCTCTCTGTCGTCTCTCTCTGTCGTCTCTCTCTCTGTTGTTTCTCTCTCTCTCTCTCTCTCTCTCTCTCTGTTGTCTGTCTCTCTCTGCTCTCTCTCTCTCTCTGTTGTTTCTCTCTCTCGCTGTTCTCTCTCTCTCTCTATTCTCTGTTTCTGTCTCTCTCTCTCTGTCCCTCTCTCTCGCTGTCCCTCTCTCTCTCTGTCCCTCTCTCTCTCTGTCCCTCTCTCTCTGGGTCTATCCCTCTGGGTCTGTCTCTCTGTCTCTATCCTTCTCTACCCATCGCCAGGTCTCTCTGTCACTCAGTCTCTGCCTCGCTCTGTCACTCCCTCTCTGTCACACTTTGTCTCTCTCTTGCCTGTCTCTCTCTCCCTCTCTCTCTCTTTCTCGCCTCCACTTTCTCTGTCTCTTCCTCACTACATCAACCTGCCACTCTCGGCCCCTCTCTCTCTCTTGCCCTATCTCTCTCTCTCACTTGGCGAGTTTTGTCTCTCTACCTCTCTCTGTCTCTCTCTCGCCATCTCTCTCTCTCTGCCTATCTCTCTCTCTCCCTCTATCTCTCGCTCACTCCATTTTAAAAATGGAGAAAGTGCATCCCTCCATTTTAAAGACGGGAATGGTTCTCCCTCCACTTTAAAGATGGAGAAGTGATCTCCCTCCATTTTAATGATGAAAAAGACGTAGCTTAGTGTGACATCAGCAAGGCTTTTGATAAGGTCCCGCAAGGGAAACCAAAAGCGAAGGTAAGAGCCCATGGGATCTAAGGCAATTTTACAAATTGGATCCAGAATTGCCTGAGTGGAAGGAAGCAGAGGGTAATATTCAAGGGGTGTTTTTGTGACTGGATTCCTGTGTTCAGCGGGGTTCCACAGGGAGCGGCGTTGGGTCCCTTGCTGTGTGTGATATGTATAAACGATTTAGAATTCAATGTAGGAGGGTTGATCGACAAGTTTGTGGATGACACGATAATTGGTGCGGTGGTAAATAGTGAGGAGGAGAGCCTTAGATTACAGGAGGATATAGACGGGCTCGTCAGTGGCAAATGGAATTTAATCCGGATAAGTGTGAGGTGATGCACTTGGGCAGGACAGACAAGGCACAGGAATACATGATGAATGGTAGGACTTTCAATCCCACACCCAGACTACATTCGGCATCCTTGCCAGCCCAAGTACATCCTCCAAGTGCTGCTCAACATGGAGGAGCACTGATTTTTCAGCTGAGGGAGGGTGATATGTGGTAATCAGCAGGAGGGTTCCATGTTCCTCTTTAACCTGATGCCATGAGGCTTGATGCGGTCCAGAGGCGATGTTGAGGACTGCAGGGCTAACCTCATTTTATGTATGCATTTGTGTCAGCAGCTCTGCTGGGTCTGGCCTTCCGGTGGGGCTGGACATACCCAGGGTTGTTGTTGCTGATGCCTGGGACATTATCTGTAAGGTTTGATTCCATTAGGGTGACTATGTCACGCTGTTGCTTGACTTGTCTGGGAGACAGCTCTCCCAACTTTGTCACGGATGTTTGGAAGGAGGACTTTGCAGTGTCGAGACGGCTGAGATTTCCACTGTAGTTTCCGGTGTCGCTGCCGATGTCGCCTGGCTTCATTCCTTTTTTGAGACTTTGTAGCGGTTTCATTTCACTGAGTGTCTCGCCCAAACATTTCAGAGCGCACTTAAGAGTCAGCCACATTGCTGTGGCTGCAGAGTAACTTGTAGGCCAGACCAGGTAAGGACTGCAGAATTAAATCCAGAAAGGCATTCGTGAGCGAAATTGTTTTTTACGAAAATCAAAAATGATTTCATTGTGATCATTAGATTTTAAATTCCGGATTTTTATTGAATTCTATTCCACCATCTACAGAAGGATTCAGTCCGCAGCAAACTACCCCAGCAGCATTCCAGTAGCACCACTGTCTCTCTTCCAGTTGCTAGGTAACTTCGCTTTCAGAAACCTGGAACTTTCAACCCGTTTTAATCCAACTCTTTAACTTAAGAAAATGTAAAACAAATGCACAATGTTTAGAAGAGAGTATATGCGAGTGTGGGAGAGAATGTGTGAATGTGTCTGTTGCTAGTCTGGAAGAGAATGTGTGAATGTGTGTGTGTGTCTCTGTTTCTACCTTAGACGATGGGTGTGTTTCGTCTTTTCTGTTTCTCTCCTCTGGAACCATGTGCGAACTACAAGAGTCAGGTATGGTGTGTCTGCAAGTGTGTCGGCTGATGAGTCAAACTGTGTTCCCCCTGTCACTTTTCCTTCCACCTACACTCCCGACTCCCCCTCCTGTCAGCTCTGCTATGGTCACGCAACATCGCCATGTAACTTGTCCGGAGGATGGATGAGGGATTCAGATTTTGTTCAAAACAGCAATTCTAATGTGTGGACAATGCAAAATTAAGATCATGGCACAAGGAAGGGAGACATTTTCCATTCAAATAAAAACACGTTTTAACTGACAATCAATAATGGATATTTTTTAAAAACATAATGCAATTGACATTTTTTTGCAAGGCAAGAAGTCAGTGAATTGAAGATAATAAAAAAAAGCTCAGGGCAAAAATTAGAACTGTTTAGTTTCACGTCAGATACTAATAGGGGGTCATCTGTTTTGCCTGATTCATAAGTGGTTACATGGTTTCGCTTTGTTACTGCACCCTATTTAAAATAGTCCCCGTTGATTTACATTGCATTTTCATCATTCCCCCTCCAAAATGTATCCCTGAATTATATTCCATATACCTTGTGTCTCTCTATTTCGCCAAACTGTACATATCCTATGGAATCTTATTACTTTCCTCATCACTGTTTACATTTCAGACAATCTTTAGCTACAAATGTTGAAAACATGCCCATCAAAAAGTAGCCTGTGCTATTTATGTGTATCATAAAGAGCAGTGTCCAAAGTATTGACCCCTAGTGAGCATCACTGTACTCCCTGCACAGTCTGAATAATGATCGTTAAACAATACCATTAAATGGGACTTTAAAGCACTTCGTTCATATACATAATACCAAACTCACTTCCTCCATCAACCTTCTCATTCCTTAGATGAAAAAGTGTATTAAATGTATCAGATATGATTTTCTGTTAACACTTCCATGCTACTAGTCATTGTAATCCCTTTTAATTCGAAAAAAAGTAATGTCTTCTAATAATTTCCTCACAATAGAGGTTATTCTGATGCTCTGTAGTTCAGGGGTATATCCCTCTCTTGAATAAACATGCTGGATATTTGCAGCCACCTGGCATACTCCCATAGCCATGTCAGCTTCAAAGATTATGTTCAGTCTCCCTGCTATTTCCAGCAGTCCTTCCCTTAGACGCCCTCACACATCCCACCCAGATGGGGTAGATGTTCTACTTTTTCGTGATATTAAACCTGTTGGATTGAAAGTGGATAACTAGCTTGTTTGTTCAGTGACTGTGATCAGCACCAGTCTCCATGGATCCAAATTGTGACACTGGAGGCTTTCCCTCTTCTATAAATAAGGGACTCATTTGAACATGCTATCCCAAAGAGTCAGCGGGAACATCACCACCGACACTTACAGAGATCAGTGCTTCCAAAGACAGATAGTGGGGTATAAGAAACGGAAACCAATAGGTTGGGGATTTCAAACAGTGGATCAGAATGTTGGAACAATAGATTGGAATGTTACAACAATGGATCAGAATCTTGGAACACTAGATTGGAATGTTGAAACATTGGACAGGGGCTTATCCTGGGCGCTTTACATGCTTTCTCAAGATTGGATACCATTGTCATTAGCTAACTGGACTCAATGCATACTTCAGATTCTTCAAATGGGTTAGTATCCCGCCCTGACTATTGTTGGTGTCCCTGGTAAGTCCATACAGTTATTTATTCTATGAACCATGCTTAACTGCATTAAGTTCTTATTAATTACATTTTGGAAATAATGAAGTAATTTCCAGCATTTCTGGTCATTAACTCTCATCCCAATCCATTGGTTGACTCCACTCTTTGGCTGATATCTGTGGCTGTTCACAACCTCCATTCTCCTTTGACCCTGATCTGATTTCCGACTCCATATACTCTCCACCCCAATCATGCACACGACCAGTTCCTTCATATCACCTCCCTACATCTATGTTTCAACCCAGCGGTTGCATTAACACTCAGCTGTGGCTTTGTTGAATGTATAATCGTCAATCCACGTGTTACCTTTCTAATTTTTTTTTTTCAAATCCAAAGTTTCATCAAAAATTCTGCTGCCCATTTCGAAACTCACACCAAATCCCATTCACCCATTACATTGGTGCTCAAGGACATACGTTATTTCCTGCTCTGGTAGATGCTGAATTGCAATATTCTCATGCCTGTTTTTCAATCCTTCCAGGTCCTTATCTTGCCTATTTAACTAGTTGTTCTGCCCACTTCCGATATTCCTGAAAATACTTTCCCTTCACGCTCTATGAAGTTCCAATTCAAAATGGATTGAATTCTCTCCCTCTGTCTCCCTGGGTGTGCTGTTCATCTCCACATTGTCACTGTTGCGCTGGCACACGAATTGCAGTGACCATAAAGTGGTGCGTGTGGCAGTGTCATTCCCTCCCCGGAATCGCCCGTCTGCTTCTATATTTCCGGCGGGTGTTTCAGCGGCTTTTATGCATAACTTTGAAACATGGTCTGTGCCTGTCCACCGGACGCTTGTGTTAGTCAGCCTCAGCTGAACATGCAGTCAGGACATGGCGAACTCCTTGCTTGTGTTATTTACAGGACCGGGCAGGTAACTTGCTGCTGAGGGCCTTTTGACTTACTTCTGTTATTGGAAAGTCAGTGGAGGTGCTGTTGATGGTTCGCTAGAAGTTGTCTTCACAGCTGCTGGATACATTCAGGGAGGAGAGGGGGTTTTGTGTCCTAACTCGTGACGAGCTATGGGAATGGAGTTAGGGTGCGTCTGGTTCTGCGTCATAACCAACAAAAGGAGCAGAGGCTGCAGAGTGGGGAAGCTCGGCAAAGAGGGAGGAGAATGGGGGCGCTCCATTACCGAACCCGGGTTTTCCCCTGCATACATGGTTCATAAGCGACACATCTCGCACTCCTCCCGCCGGCACAAACCAACAACGTGACAATAACACCCGAATTCCGAGAGCAATGCAGCACCCAGGATCATCGTGGAGCAGATCATCAATGTGATGGATCAAGACTTTTGATTCCTGTATTGCTCCGAAACGACACTCCAGCACACGCTGCTACAATGCAGGTCGTTCTGCTCTACCCTTCATGTCATGCCAAAAGTGAGGACACTGCCACAACCAATCAGGAAGGAAAGGAAGTGGCAGGGATGGCATTTCCTGAATGTTTCCACACCTGAAAGGCTATGTTCCATATAGAAAACATAGCCACCTACACTTCCTCCAGTTTCCACGTTTACATCATTCTAAGATGCTTCATCTTGGCCACCATCCTGTAATGAAAATCAGCAGCAATAAACTTTTCACTGAAATCTTAACTCAGCCACACATCAGCGCTTCCCCAGGGCTGTTCAGTGCTTCCCCAGTGACTACAGCATGGCTGGTGGAAGGCTGCCGAATTTGACTGGCCTTCCAGGACACCCTGCAGCAACTCTGAGTTTGAGGGCTGAGATTCGGACTGCTCCGCCTCGCCATGTGCAGCAGCTGCTCAGGCTGCCCTATGGGTAAGTGCAAGGTGCTGATGGAGCTGCAGAGAAGGGAGAACAAATGCTTGCATCCTGAGAGAGGACAGCAGGTTTGTTCTCCAGGGAGTCACTGACATTCTATCGGGCGGACCCTCCGAAACCCTGGTGACATGCAGGAGCACCCTGTGCTTGACAGCTGACAGATTTTTGATGTCCCCTTGAACATTGAGATCCACAGCCATGGTGGCAGCAGTTTGAGCTTCCACTGCAGGTCTGAGAGGTTGGGTGGTTATAGTCTGTTCTGCAGTGGAAGATGAGACATAAACACACATTGGCAGGAACACATACTCATCGACAGACAGAAATACACACAGAAACACCCAAGCACACATTCACTCACACAGTACACATACATTCTTCAAAACAATGTGTATTTTTTAAAAAAAATTATTAAGTTAAAGAGGTGATTAAAATTCAGCGCTTCTGAAAATGAAGCTGCCGAGAGATGATGTAGCATTATTGTCCCAGCGCTAATGACCCAGTGAGCCCGCAAAATTCACTAGCAACTGGAGTTCGAATCCTGCGCCAGCAAATGGTGGAAATTTAATTGAATAAAAAGCTGGAATTAAAAGTCGAATGTTAATCATGAAAACTTGGTTGATTGTTTTTAAAAATACCCATCTGGTTCACTAATGTTCATCAGGGAAGGAAACCTGTCGTCCTTTCCTGGCCTGGCCTGGATGTGACTCCAAGCCCACAGCAATGTGGTTGACGCTTACTTGTCCTCTGAAATGGCCAAGCAAGCCATTCAGTTGTATACACGGCTAAACATTCTCAACAAAGGAATTAAACTGAAAGGGCCACCCGGCCTTGAGCTCGGCGCCGGAAACAACAGAAAATTCAGCCTTGCCCACCCTGCAAAGTCCTCCTTAGTAACATCTGCGGGCTGGTGCCTAAATTGGTTGAGCTGTGTCACAGGCTAGTCAAGCAACACCAACAGGACAGACCAGCCAGAGGTGGCTGCACACAGGTTCACAGTCGGAAGCGTGTTCCCCTCCTACTAATTATCACCTACCGCCCTCCCTTAGCTGATAAGCAGAGCTCCTCCAAGTTGAGCACTACTTGGAGGAAGCATAGAGTTGACAACGGCAGATAATTCACTCTGGGTGAATGAGTTCAATGTCCACATTGTCTCGTTAGCACCACCACTGACCGAGCTGGTCAAGTCTGAACGGGATATGCAGCATGTGGTGCGGGAACAAACAAGCGGGAAAAACACACTTGACATGTCAAAATCCTGGAACTCCATTCCCAAAAGCATCTTGGGTGTATCAACACTACATGGACTGCAGAGGTTCAAGAAGGAAGCTCACCACTACCTTCTCAAGAGCAACTAGGGATGGGTATTAAATTCTGGCCCAGTCAGCAAAGCCTATTTCCCGTGAAAGATAAAAAAAACCTGAAAATTACTAATGTACGTTGTATAAATGCCATGTTTTTTGCAATACCGGCAGACAGTTAATTGAAGAAAGGAGTAAGGCCCTGATGGCAAATTTAAACAGCCTGTTTAGAATCACCTCAGCTGCTAAAATAGGCTAATATGTTTCACCTGATATTACATTTCTTCAGTAAAGTGGCAGAAACACAATTTAGAGTGAAAGCCGGAAATTTCTAAGCTCCAAAATATAAAAACAAAAAGCTAAAAGCTACTGCGGATGCTGGAAATCCAAAACAAAATAAAAACAGAATTACCTGGAAAAACTCAGCAAGTCTGGCAGCATCGGCGGAGAAGAAATCAGTCAAAGACCAGACAAAGACCATCACCTTCAACACCTCTTTGACCCTTTTGTCTCTGACATCTTTTGATTATCTGCTCACACCACACCCTCAATGTGTCTCTTCCCCCCCACCCACCTTAAACCAATTTATATTTCTCCCTTGTTGAAACTATGCTTCAGTTCTGCCGAAGGGCCATGAGGGCTCGAAACGTTTTTTTTAAGACTGATTTCTTCTCCGCCGATGCTGCCAGACTTGCTGAGTTTTTGCAGGTAATTCTGTTTTAATTTCTAAGCTCCATTTGTCTTCAACAAACTACGAGAGAACCCATCAGGTCGAAAGCGTTTCAACCAGCATCTGAAGGATGGAAAATAAGGGACCTGTTTCTGTTCTACTATTCGAATAATTTAGTTCATGCCATTTAACAGAATTAATATTTTCTTACATTCCTTTCTGTGTGTTTGGGAATTGAGTTTTGCTCCCTTTCGCGTTTTGATTTGGGCAATGAATAAATAATTAAAATTTCATTTGATATTTAAAGTTAAAAGAAATACGGTTTTGTGGTTTTCCTTAACATGTAAAGCACTGGAGGCATTAAACAGTCTGAGAAATACGCTCTGTTGAAGTCAGTAGAGAAATGGGACTAAAGAGAGATTATAATATGTTAGTAAACTGTCCGAAACACATAAGTCAGCGCTAGCTCATCCCTGTAAGCCCCAGTTCTCAATCAACCCTCAGTCTCCCATTATCCCCCAGATTCGCCGATAACCTCATTGCTGGCTCCCTGTCAATCCTGCCTCTTCTCCGCCTTGAACCCCAGCATTTGTTGTTTCATCTCTGCTTCCTTCCCCTGTATCACAGAACTTTCCATTTGTTCTTTCAGGTCCATTTACCTCAAGACATTGCAGGATGCAGTAACACATCTCAACAATTTCTCAGTTAATGTGATATTTTCCCCCCAGAGTGATGTACAATTTAATTGTTTATTGCCGTTCCTTACAGTGAACTTAGTCACAATAGTTATCCTGAAATTCAAAAAATGCAGCCTCTCCAAACCTGTTATTCATTACCTGGTGGCCATGACTGTGGCGGATCTACTGGTCATGTACCTTGACCTGATATTGAGACAAATTCCGATTGTGTTGCCTGATCAGTTTCGCCTCCTGAAGTTAATCCCTGTGTGTAATATCCACGCTGTCCTGCTGTATGCAGCCACCGACTGTTCTGTCTTGGTTCACCGTCCCTTTCACCTTTGATCGATTTGTGGCCATTTGTTGCTCGAGTCTGAAAAGGAAATATTGCAGCGAGAAAACGGCGGCTGTGGTTCTGGGAACAGTGACTGTGAACAGCTGTTTCAAGAACGTCTTCTGGTATTTTATGTTATTAGGTGGGTATGGACTGTTGAATTCCCCCTGGTTTTGTGATTTTCAGTGGGCGATCGTATTCTCTCGGTTCTGGATAACAATCGAATTCATCCATTACATTCTAAACCCATGTATTCCATTCATCCTGATTCTGCTGCTCAATGTCTTCACCGTCAGTCACATTTTAGTGACCAGCACAGCCCGCAGGAGACTCCGGGCTCACAGCAGTGGGGAGAGTCCCAGAGACCCAGAGATGGAGAGTCGAAGGAAATCCATCATCTTACTGTTTGTTATCTCGGTCAATTTCATCCTGCTGTGGTCAATGATAATGGTTTATTCTATAACGAGCCGTATGTTGTTTTTGGGGTATTCTGCATATATAGATGAATTTGTGTTGGATTTGGGCTTCATGCTGCAGCTCCTCAGTTGTTGTACAAACGCTGCTCTTTACACCCTCATCCAGACCAGGTTCAGAGAGCAGTTGAAGAATGTGCTGCTGTATCCCTTTCATAGAATGAACAAAATCGCAGAAGGACAGTAACGTTACAGTGCCGAAGGAGGCCGTTCGGCCCACGGAATCTGAACTGCCTCTTTGAAGGAGCATTCTACCTAGTCCTGCTCCCCTGCCTCATTCCTATAACCTTGTGCATTATTCTTTTAAAGTAACAATCCAAATGCCCTTTGAATATCTTGGTCGAAGACGCCTCGAGCAACGTCTCCAATACCTCGTGCCAGATTCTAACCACCATCTGCATGAAAGAGAAAAAAAAATCCTCATGTCACTTTAACTTCCATTAACAATTGATTTTGAATCTCTTCCCTCTCGTTCTGGATGATCTCTTGAGTGAAAGCACTCTCTCAATATTTACCCTCTTCATTCCCCTCAGAATCTTGAATACCATTAGAAAGTCTCCTCACATACTTCTTTTATCCAAGGGAAAGAGCACTAACTTTTCCACTCTATCCTCATACATACAGATCTTTGACCCTGGAATGAATCTGGTGACTATCCTCTGTACTCTCGCCTTCACATTCTTCCTCAAATATGGCGCTCCGAACTTGATGCAATACCGCAGATGAGACCTAACTGGTGTCTTATCCAAGTTCAGCAAGACCTCGATACTCTTCTATTAACCGTCCCTATTAATAAAGCCCAAGATATTGTGTGTGTTATTAAGCGCTCTGTAAACATGCCCTGTCTTATTCAAAATGTATTTATTTACGCATCCTGAGCACTCTGACCCATAACACCCCAACTCATTCAAATCAAACAACCTGACCCATAATCATCACAGCACATTCAAATCAAAGAACCTGACCCATATCCACCCCATCCCGCTCAAATGAAACAGCCTGACCCATGACAACCCCACCACATTAATATCAAACACTCTGATCCATAACTACCCCCACCCACTTAAATCAAACAACCTGACGTATAATCACACCACCCATTTCAAATTAAACAAACTGACCGAAAACCATCCCACCCCATTCAAGTCAAAAAATCTGAGTCATAACCACCCCACCCCATTCAAATCAAACAACCTGACCCTTAACCAACCAAACCCGTTCAAATGTAACAATCTGACCCATAACCACCACACCACATTCAAATCAAACATCCTGCCCCACTTCCAGCCCACGGCATTCAAATCAAACGATTTGACACTTAACAACCCCAAAAACATTCACATCATGCAAACTGACCCTTAAAAACCCCATCCCATTCAAATCAAGCAACCTTACCCATAACCACCCCAATCCATTCAAATCAAACAACGCTACCCATAACCACCCTACGCCATTCAAATCAAACTACCTGAACACAACGACCCCACCCCATTAAAATCAATCAGATTGACCCATAACCACCTCAGCCCATTCAAATCAAAAAAATCTAACCACCCCAAAAGATTCAAATTAAACAATCAGACACAAAACCACCCCACCCCATTCAATTCCAACAACCTGATCAATAATTACCCCACCCCCGTTAAATCAATCATCCTAACGCATAACCTCCCAACCCCATTCAATTTAAACAACCTGACCCATAACCACCACAATCCATTCAATTCAAACAACCTTACCCAGAACCACCCCACCCCATTAAAATCAATCAAATTGACCCATAACCACCTTAGCCCATTCAAATCAAAAAAATCTAATCACACCAAAAGATTAAAATTAAACAATCAGACACATAAACACCCCACCCCATTCAATTCAAACAACCTGATCAATAATTACCCCGCCCCATTCAAATCAATCATCCTAACACATAACCTCCCAACCCCATTCAAATTAAATAACCTGAGCCATAACCACCACACCCTATTCAGGTCAAACAATCTGTCGCATAACCACCCCACCCCATTCAAATCAAACAAACTGACCCATAACCACACCACCCCAATCAAATCTAACAACCTGACCCATAACCAGCCCATCCTATTCAAATCAAACAAACTGACCCATAACCACACCGCCCCAATCAAATCAAACAACGTGACCCATAACCAGCCCACCCCATTCAAATCAAACAAACTGACCCATAACCACCCCACCCAATTCATATCAAACAACCTGACCCATAACCAGCCCACCCATTTCAATTCGAAAAAACTGACCCAAAACCACTCGACGCCATTAAAATAAACCAATCTGACCCAAAACCATCCCATCCCTTTCAAATCAAAAAAACTGACCCATAACCACTCCAACCTATTCAAGTCAAACCACATGGCCAATAACCGCCCTACCCCATTCAAATGCAACAATCTGGCCCATAACCACCCCTGCCTTTCAAATCAAACAACCTGACCCATAGCCACCCCATACCTTTCAAATCAAAGAAACATGCCGATAACCACCCCATCTGATTCAATTGGAACAAACTGACCCATAACCACCCCATCGGATTCAGTTCAAACAAACTGACCCATAACCGCCCAATCGGAATCAAATCAAACAATCTCACCGATAACCACCCCAGCAAATTCAAATCGAAAAAATCTAACCCATAACCAGCCCACCACATTCAATGTAAAAAATGTGACCCATGAACACCCCACGGCATTCACATCAAACAACCTGAACAATAATCACCCCAAACCATTCACATCAAACAATCTGACCCATGACCACACACCACATTCAAGCCAAATAACCTGACCTATAACCACCCCACAACATTCACATCAAAAAACCTGACCCATAACCATCCCACCAGGTTCAAATCAAAATACCTCACCAATAACCACCCCAACACATTCAAACCAAGCAATCTGACCAATAACCACCCCACCCCGTTCAAATCAAACAATCTGACCTATAACAACCTTCCTAATCCAGACTGACCGCTTATCCCCTGACTCTCATATAACCTGTGAACTTCAAGTCTCCCCCTCTGTTCACTTGACCCGATTGGACCTCTGTCCATTGAGTCAATGTCATCCATGATTCCCCCTAACCCTCTGCCTGACCCCTGACCCTCCGCCTATCCCCTGGCCATCGGCACAACCCCTGACCATCTGTCTAACACCTCACCCTCTGCCGAAACCTTGACCCTCCGCCTAAACAATGACATTAATTCAGAACTCTGACCCTTTGCCTAAACCCGACCCTCTTTCCAACCCTGACCCAGCCTCTTCCGTAACCCTCACATAACCTGTGACCTTCAATCTGGCCTTGGTTCTTCTGACCCAGTGTGACTACTGCTCCCTCGACCGTGCGTCTCACCTTGATTCCCACGACCCTCGGCGTCACCCCTCACCCTCTACTCGGCCTTTCTGCTTCTACCCACACAGTAGCCTTAGACCCTCAGCCTATATCCAACCCGATTAATCCCATCACCAACCCAACCTGGGCCACATCCTTTGCTCCCCCGACCCCTGACAATATAGAAAGTGTGTGTCGGGAGGGGAATGAGAAGTTAGATTGAGATGAGGAAGATGGGCGGATTCGCGATTGCAGCCTAAGCAGTAGAATTCGCTGGATATGGTTAAACGCCTCATCCACTATTACATATCATATGGATTCACGGTGAATCTGATTCACTCCATTCCGGCTGGTTCAGCTCCTATAGGCTGCACCAGTTTAATGAGGACGGTAAATGTTATAGACACTGAGCCGCCATCTCACAGC
This sequence comes from Cetorhinus maximus, assembly GCF_964194155.1. NCBI lineage: Eukaryota > Metazoa > Chordata > Chondrichthyes > Lamniformes > Cetorhinidae > Cetorhinus > Cetorhinus maximus. The sequence goes on along the minus strand of NW_027596103.1, from coordinate 1,538,435 downwards.
AGTGGGGTGAGTTTATCATTGCTCCGCCAGCCTGGCAGCTGAAGGATCAACTTACTGGTGATGGATGAGCTTAGAAATGATCGGTCAGTTTATTGGGGCTGATTCAGATTCTGGGCGCTGAGTGAGCTTTTTGTGTCTGAGGTGCTCTGTCACCTTATTAATATTTTATTGTCTCTCTGCATCTGTAAGTGTCTCTGCCAGTGAAGGACACATCTGTCATACACCCCATCACTGTCTTTCAATATTGGGAATTGTGTTCTGAGATTTGGAGATATTATTTTCACACCCAGTTAAACATAAATTGTTAGGTGTGGAAAATAATAAGGGAGTGTTGACCAGGGTTAAACTAATCCATTTGCTCAGGTAATTCGCATCAGTCCCCCTGGATACACTCTCACTCTGCCACCAGAAGGGTTCCCAGTGATATTAATGGGAAAAAAAAACATTCCTAAGTATCATTGCACAAAATCAGTGTGAACATCAGCACCGGCTCTAACACAGACCAGGAGCTCCACAGAGAGGCCCACAATGCACTCGGGTTATTCACTGGATCTGAGGATTGAAATGTTCCTCTATGAGCTTCTAGAAATTCACTATCCATAGATCGCTGCTCTTGCAGTTCCTGGTAAGTCTCTGCACCCAGCATTGTTTCTGTCAGGCAGGTATTATTTTATTCGTGTTCCTGTCATTGAGTGTCTCCTCTCTTCACTGTTCCTGTTGTTCCTGGTAAGACGCTTTATTCACTAATTATTCAAGCAGCTATCAATTGCTGCATTAGTCTTACAACTCTTTAAGTCTCTGCACTCAGCATTATTTTATCCTCCTGTGCTGCAAATAGGCGTTGCCTGCTACTTGTGTGCTGCCAATATTGTTGCCGCTAATCAGCATCAGCCTGAATGTTGCCTGTGCGGTGTGCTGTGTGGAGACATTCCGCTTCAGTTTTCCAGAAGTGACGAATAGTGCAGTGCAAATTATAATGATCAGTGAACAACTCGACGCCTGTCCTTATGATGGAGGGAAATTCATTGCTGCAGCTGTTGAAGATGGCTGGGAGTAGGACACTACCCGGAGGGTCTTTTGGAGCTCATCTACTTAGCCTCAAACAATCTAAAGCACTTTCCTTTCACCGGACTGCTGGCCAACAGAGGGTCAAACGAAGACTTAAGTCAAGGGCAATCACCACAATCCTATATCTTGAATTGAGCATTTTCCCTGTTAGGTCCATGGCTGTACTGAGGGCTGCCAACCAGTGGCCTTAACTGAACACAGAGTGATCCTCGGTGCACAGGTTAGACTGTGTAAGTGGCGCCTGCTTTCACTGCCTGTCAAACCTTCCATCACATTGTTGATGACTGAGATCGATCCCGCTTTTCCCCTCATTGTCTGTGTGCGTGTGTACAGGACATAACAGGCCAATTACCCACTTCTCCCAGAAGGTGCCTGTCATGAAGTTGTCCTACAGCAGCTTGGCTGGAGCTGCGGTAAAATTTTGAGGCACAGGTCCTCAATGCTCTGGCTGTGATGCAATCAGCCCCTAGGGCCTTTGCTGTGCCCAGAGACTTCACACGTACCTTGATATTACCGAGGTGAATCGAGTGGCTTCAGTCTAGCATCTACGATTCAGAGGAATTGAGGTGGAAGTCGGGATGGATCATCCACTCGGACATTTTGGCCGAAGATGGTTGCAAATCTTGCAGCAGAGTCTTTTGTGCTGACCTGCTGTGTGCCCAGATCATTGAGGATGTGGGTGTTTGCAGAGCCTCTTCCTCCAGTCTGTTTATTATTTTTTTAATGGAACCAACATTAAATGTTGCAGAAATGCAGAGCTTTAATCTGACCGGGACATTGTCTTATTTCTTCCAGTCGCATTGGACTCCGCTGTTTGGGTTCCTGCAATATTGATGTAGCTTTTCCATGTTCTTAACTCATTTTGAGGTGCGACTTGTGCAGATGGATTAATCCATCGCGGATATTAACAAACAATGACAGGTTTACATTATTTAAAATCAGCACCTTTCTGCAGATGATAGTGGTGTCATGAGCAGAAGCATTTGCAGGCAGAACTGGGTACAGCAGTGCATTTACAAAATTCAACCATATTCTGTTAAGCTGGTAACTCGACCCAGCCTGAAGATTAATGCATCTGTTTGTCTCCCTTCCTCACAGATAACGTACTGATAATAGTGATCATTTTTCGGGGAAAGTGTGGTCCCTCGAAATGTGTCACTTACTACCTTGAGGCCATGCAAGGGGCAGATCTACTGGTCGTTATCATAGATCTGATACGGAGGCATCTTCCAATTCGTTATAATATCGAGTTTATGAACCTGTTTTTTTTATTCCTGCGTGTAATATCCATGTTGTTCTGCTTTACGCAGTCACAGACTGTTCTGTCTGGATCACTGTCACTGTTACATTCGATCGATTTGTTGCTATTTGTTGCAGTAAGTTGAGAGCAAAATATTGCACCACAAAAACTGCATCTGTGTTTCTGGGAACAGTCAGTTTGCTGAGCTGTTTGAAGTATGTGTTCTGGTATTTTGTGTATATGGCTCAGTATTGGGTTATGAATTTCCCCTAGATTGTGGATTAGAAACCATGGCTGTATATATAACAGCCAGAAGAGACATGTTAATGAAAAAAATACATCTGGGAAACTTGTTTGAGTTTTTGGATGAAGTACCAGAGAGGGAAGATGATGATAGTGTGTTTTTTGTGAACTATAAGGACAAAGTTTGATCAGGTGACAGTTGATGGATTTGTTAGGAAACAGTAACTGGTGAATTGAAACAGCTGTGACAGTGTGAATATGGCATTGGTAAGAGATAGAAAGCAGAGAGTGGTGTTCCTGAACTAGCTTTCACGTGCCCAAGCTTTTGAAAGTGAGAACATGTCGGTCATTTGGATGCACGCCTATCTTATTTTTTAACTGCTTCACCAACTAGGAGACAACCTGCCCCTTCATTCTGCCTGGGGGCTCAAATTTGTACTTTTCCCTGGAATATTTGGTGCTGAAACTGCGGATAATGTGTGATACAGGGCCATCGTGTTTAGTTGGAGCATTGTATTGTAACTGTCCTGTGAGTGATGGATGCTGACACTCGGCATGAAGTGGGAATGCATTGCCAGAGTAAGGTAGTTGGAGCTTCATATGCTGTCTACTATTTAGTGCATAGTGAGGACAGATTGTCAAAGTGATTTTGAAGGAGCTCTTGATTTACCTGATTTTGGAGTTCTTGAATGTGGAGCTGAGTGTGCAATGTTGCCAAAAAAATATTCTGACGAAAATATAGCTCTGCATTCGATGGGCCATGGATGTGCTCAAACTGAAGGTTGTGCATAATGTAAGGACACACATGTTGTTTTGTATTGTATTGTACCTGCACCTTTCGGCTCAAAGCTGACACTGGGTGGAAAATAGATTACACGGTTGATGGAATGTTGAGGAATATCTGCATTGCACATACCCTGTGGAATTCAATGGTGGGTGAGCATTGACCGAGCACAGCTCTACATTGTACGTGACACGGGATTGCTCCATGCTGACACTGGGTAAGGACTGGGGTATCCTGTTAACTTCATGGCCAGTGATAGTTTCAGGACCTGTAACACTCATAGGGTCTGCATTCGATTCACGGCCTGGATCATTATCGAGATCTTTAACGGTTTCAATGTTGCATTATTTTCAGGGTCTCTATTAGATTCGGGGCCTGTGTTTGTTTTATGGTTTTGATCAGTTTGAGGGGATCCAGTTGTTGCTGGGTGTATTTGTTTCTGCTCTTGATTTATTACCGCACAAGGAAGATCAGCCTCTGGCACAAAGAAACTGTTCAGCACAACCTTAACCAAGACCTAAGGGCCCCCGGCTTCTGTTAGGCCTCAGGCCTCCGGTGGCCTCTGTTAGCACACACCCAAAGAATCATACATCGGCGGAAGAGGCATCATGCCCATCGTGTCTGTATTACTTTAATGGCCTCTATGAATATTTATTCGTTTCACTGCCCGTGTGGGTTTCAGTGTTTAATATTGGATTTCAGGAATTTTGTTAGTTTCAGTGATTGAATAAATTTAGAAGTCTGTATTTTTCCTCGTGCAATTGTAATTTCAGGGGCCATATTTATTTTAGGCTCAGTAATAGTTTCAGGCGCTCACTAATGATCAGGGCCAAAAATTAGTTTGATGGTCAATCGTAGTCTCAGGGGCTCCATTAGTTTCAATGCCTGAATTCCATTCTGGAACTATGTTATTCATTGCAGGTCTGCATTTCTTTCAGAGTCTCTATTAATTCCAAGCCCTGTATTAGTGTTCGGTCTGTATTAGTTTCAGGGTCTGTATTAATTTCAGGTCTGTATTAGTTTCAGTGTCTGTATTAATTCCATGACATACATTAGTTTAAGGGTCTGTATTAATGTCAGGGAACTCATTAGTTTCAGGGTCTGTATTAATTTCAGGTTCTGCATTAGTTTCAGGGTCTGTATTAATTCCACCACATGTATTAGTTAAAGGGTGTGTATTAATTACACGACATGCATTAGTTAAATGGTCAGTATTAATTCCAGGTCATGTATTAGTTTCAGGGTCTGTATTAATTCCAGGCCATGTATTAGTTTCAGGGTCTTTATTAATTCCAGGCCATGTATTAGTTTCAGGGTCTGTATTAATTCCAGGCCATGAATTAGTTTCAGGGTCTATATTAATTCAAGGCCATGTATTAGTTTCAGGGTCTGTATTAGTTTCAGGATCTTTATTAGTTTCAGGGCAATCATTACTTCCTGAGTGTTTTCTTATCCACTCTGGCATCCATGAACATACAAATATGATCAACCTGTCTCTCAATGAATCTGTTCAATAACAACTGTAAACATTATATACGGACCCAATATACTCTGTTGAAACACAGTCATTAAATCATAGAGTTGAGAAAAAGATCATTTGGCCGATCGTATCTCTTACCACATTTTTCAAGGCCTATATAATCAATCGTTATCTCCTCCCCTCAAATGGTTGTCCCATTTCCCACTGTCTGTAAACATCCAATTGTACTTTGAATGTCTTGTGTCTCTCTGTCTCCGCCAGACTTTCAGGCTGGACATTGCAGGCTTCTTTGCGCCAACAACTATTCAACCCATCCCTGCTTCCCTGTCAATCACTTTTGAACTCATTCTTCTCGTTCCTGACACGGATTCCAGGATCACCAGCTCCTCGTTATTTACTCTATTAAAGCCCATCATGAATTTAACTTTCTCCATTAAACCTCCCCTGAATTCTCTCCACCTAATTCAAGCCCCTTCTCCCTGTTCCAATTCCTCTGCACCCTCTCCAAGGCCCTGACATCCTTCCTGAAATGGGTTCCACAGAATTAGACATGATACTTCAGCTGAGGCTTCACCAAGGCTTATAGAGTTACACATTTTTTGTCTGATTGTCTTACTTTTGTAAACTCTTGTTCCATTTCTCAATAAAAATATATTGTTACTTTAATACTCCTAATGGTGTGCCCTGCCATATTTAATGAATTGCTTGTGTCCACCCCATCTTTTTTTATTGAACAACTCAGTTATTTCCCAAACTTTCTACTACTCCATCCTCTCTTTACACTATTCTGCCCCTACAAAACACTCATACACCCCAGCTTGACCAGGCAAATGTACAAATGTAGTGGTTTGCAATAGCAATTGGATTGTTTGTTCAGTGGCTGGAATAAATGCCTGTCTCCATGGATCCTTCCGGCTGCTGTTAATAAGGGAGTCTCCTCAATGTGTTAGTTCATAGTGACAGCGGAAGCTGCAGCTCTCTCACTTACAGTGACATGCAGTTCCGAGAGAGGGGGAGGTTATATCTCAATCTGAGAGCAATAGATTGGAATGTTCCAAAAATGGATCAGAATCTGAGAACAATAGATTATAAATTTCAAACAATGGATCAGAATCTGAGAATAATAGATCGGAATTATATAACAATAGATAAGAATCTGAGAACAATAGATTGGAATGTCACAAGAATGGATCAGAATCTGAGAACAATAGATTGGAATGTTACAGCTATGAGCAGAAGTTTATCGGCTGCGATTTATCAACTTTCTACGCATTATACTTTGATGTCATTGAAACGTCGGGTCTATTGGGCGCTCCACGTTACTTAGGCGGATTAGGATCCCATCCATGCTATTATTGGCGTCCCTGGTAATCTCACTGTACATGGCTATTAATTGAATAAAACATGTTTAACTGCATTAATCTTCTTCACCAAGTTTAGAGTTGTTTCAAGGTTGCAAATTTGTCTAAACTAGTTCAAGTGAGCAGGGGCGACAGTTTAATGATTAACAACTTGTTTAGAAATATCAGTATCATATGTATTCCTTTTGAACATCTGCTGTTTTCCACCATAATCACAGACATTTCAATTTATTGTCGCATGTACAGTAATTTCAATAAATCACTGGATACAACAATATCATGTATAAATTCAGCACTTTCAGCCATGCTGATTTATTTTCCCCTTTAAGCTTGATGCATAATTCCACTGTTTTCTCTGTTCCTTACAGTGAACGTAGTGACAATTGTGATCTTAACTCAGCGGAATTGTGGTCTCTCCAACTGTGTTATTCGCTACTTGGTATCCATGGCAGCAGCGAATCTACTGGTCATTATTGTGAACCTGATATTGAGACACATTCCAATTGTTTATTGGGAATATTTTAACTTTCTGTGGGCCAAGCGTGTGTGTAATATCCATGCCGTCCTGCTTTATGCAGCCACTGACTGTGCTGTCTGGTTCACCGTCACTTTCACATTTGATCGTTTTGTGGGAATTTGTTGCCAGAAGCTAAAAAGTAAATATTGCACTGAGAAAATGGCGGCTGTGATTCTAGGAACAGTGACTGTGCTGAGCTTCTAAAAGAATATTTTCTGGTATTTTATGCTATCAGCTTTGTTTATGCGGATGAACAAACGCTGGTTTTGTTTGGTAACATTCGAAGTTCAGGATAATCCGTTCTGGATAATCATCGAGGTCCTCAATCAAATTCTTAGCCCCTGTGTCCCATTTGTCCTGATCCTGCTGCTCAATGTTCTCACCGTCAGACACATTTTAATGATCAGCAGAGCACGCAGGAGAGTCCGGGCTCACCGCAGTGGGGAGAGTCCCAGTGGCCCAGAGATGGAGAGTCGGAGGAAATCAATCATTTTACTGTTTGTTATCTCGTCCAATTTCATTCTGTTGTGGGCGATGTTAATGGTGTATTCTATATGGAGGCGAATGTTTTATATGGGGGCTTATTCTTTATGGATGGATAACTATGTGCGGGAATTGGGCTTCATGCTGCAGCTCCTGAGCTGCTGCACAAACACGGGGATTTACGACGTGACCCAGACTAAGTTCAGGGAGCATTTCAAGAATGTCCTGAAATATCCCTTTTCTCTAATTCTTCGATGCTTTCGATGATTTGAATAAATTAATCAGTAAGAGTTTCTACATTTCTTCCGTTTGATTTCACTCTTCCAGCGGGGCGGTGAGCTGCCTCTGTTGTGGCAGAGTGGTGACCAGCCCTGTCACCATTGTCTTGATCGTGTATGATGTTTCCTTGCTCTTTAGGCTGTATTAACTATTCTGTGTCAATGAGGATCTCTGCCTCCAGATTTTTTTTAATCTCCCCTGTGCAGTTCCAATGTCTCAGTTGATGGCCAGATGATCAAATTCAGTTCCCTAACAAGAGTTTATATATTGTGTCCTCTTTCCCTAACTCTTTCTCCTACGTTCCTCATACCATTTTACACATACAACAGTCTACAATCTTATCTTGTTCAGATGTGTGGAGAGAATTTGAAATCCAGTAAAGTATTCTCATAACAGTTTTAAAACAGAAATCAGGAATTGACATGTTTTGCTTCCATATCATCTTCTCAAACAACATTTTATTGTCCCAAAAGTAACCCACTAAATTGTGTCTAGCCTTTTCTATTTAGGATTATCACAGATTCATTAGTCGCCGAAAATTGGATTTCTGCCAAACTTTGTCAAGGTCTTGAGCTTATCTTCATATTTAGGGCACTGACTTAAAAATACAAAAGCCTGCACCATTTGAATCAGTGCCAATTGTTGTCAAACCTTTAAAAAAATAAAATCCCCTTTTGAGAAAGTATCAGGAACCAAATCTCAAATAGTAAACTTGATAAGAAACGTAATTTAAACTATTAAAATTATACAGCCTATTTTGCATGTGTAATGATTTGTATCCTGATTAGAAGCCCCATTTGATTATCGACACGTTCTTTATCTAAGCATAGCATCCTCGGTATTCAAAGTAATCTGTTAAATTACACTGCACGTTGCATCTCAATATTGTCCCACATTCAAATTACAGTGCTGTTAAAATGCCGACTTCCATTAATATTTAGATAATCTCTTTAATATAAACCCCTTTTTATACATTGGAACCTAGACCGTGTTTTTATGCCTTTTGGTTTTCCGAGAATCATTTTGAATTTCGGGTAATCTTTTTTTCCCCTAATAATTTTAGAACACCAACTCGTGTGTGTCAATCCCAGTCAGTTTGGGAGCTGGTGGAACTAGTCTGCAAGGGACTGGTACAAATATTGGCTCATCTAACCCTGTTTAGCTTCATGATGCTTTCAAATTGCGATCTTTCCTTGCCAGAAATCTCAATTCAAACCTCATACACAAAACTTTGCAATGTTTCATTGTACTTTTTCTTTAATCTAACATGGGGCTTTCGACCCTAAAGTGCTGATCTACACACACAAATGACAATTTACGGAAGGAATTACATTCAAGCTCACATACAAATGCTTCCTTGCACACAAACAAACATATGCTTAGAGGTGTGTATTTGTATTCCTGTATCCTTGACTTAACGACTTAAAGCTCTCATATTCCAAATCAAAATTCAAATAGCAGTGGGGGAAATAAAAGGATCTTGAAGGTTCCACATTTAGGGACCACGAAATTGACGAAAGCTCCCATTTCCCCTGCTCCTGCCTGTCGGTGCTTAGTAACTTCATAGGGCTACCCCATTTTGTCTCTTTCTCCCTCTTTCTCACTTCAGCACAAGCAGCTCTTAAAAATTAGATCAATTATACAAGCTAAGAATAACCATCGCCCCTTTCTTTGCCTTATCCTTTTAATTTTACGCACCACTGTTTTTGTTCTCCGAGGGTTCCCTATAGATTGCACCTCACTTTCAGCATTTCTGTGATCAAACTTGAATGTTGTTCAAGATGTAACTAGTAATGGATTCCACGGTTCCCCGTCGAGTTCCATAGCACTGTTCTGTTTTGCTAACGAGCTCCTGTTCTTATATCCACGTTTGTCTTAGCCCGGTATGCTCGCGCGGCCCTAACAATTTAATTATTTGAGGTATATGCGGCCTAATTGTTTAACTGGCGTCGGCCTGCGTGGCTTAGTCTAAGGTTGTATCTCAAACCGTAGCCCGTCTGCACGGCTCTAACTCCTCTCAACTGGGGTCTGATGTGCGCGGCTTCGGTCAAGGTTGTTTCTAAAACCGTAGCCCGTCTGCGCGGCTCTGCCGCCTATCGGCGCCTCCTATCTCCTGTCCTGAGTCGTCCTCCCGATTATTTTTAAACTTGACCGGACTGTTCTCGCGTAGGCTTACTGCACTAACTACAGGTGGCAAAATAATTAGATTCGCCTACATTGCAGAGCCGCCCCGTGGATCCAATCTGAGTATCTTGCCGACTACGCCAAACTGTTGTGTTTACTTTCACAAACGGGCCACAGGGGGCGCGGGGATAGGTCACCATCGTTTATTCGAGCAATTGCAAGGAGAGAACCATCTAAAAGCAGCTATAGATCGCACTCTGCTAAATTACAAGTGTTCAACATATTTACACATTATCGGTCATGTACAAGAACAGTTTCCAGATTCAAATCTCAACAACATATAGATTCACATTAAACAGGTACATGCGTCCTATGTCCCTACTTTTTAAGCCAGGCAGAAACCTTGCCTCCTACCTAACATGAATACCTATCTACAGTGTTTGAATTCTATCAAGACAGTTTCCAACATGTGTTTTCTGACCTTCAGCCCCCCTCAGGTCAGGTGACGTCGTATCTGGTAGAGCACCGTATGGTATCTAATGCTTGAGTCCACAACCACAATCAGTTATTAGCATGATGTTTCTGCTTATTTTAAATTAAAATATTTTATGCAACTCAAGCGCACAAGGTCTTATCTATTCCTTCTCACTGTTTCGATTTTTCGATTATATTTTACTCATCTCCGTGTCTCAATGCTTTTCCTTTCTCAGTTCTTCCACTGGATATTCTGAATGATGACCGAGGTGACTATGAATGAGAAGGGGACTTCTCCAGCTCTCTGTCACCATCATCCCTTTGATAGTGTTCAGGGCTCTCAGGCTTTGCCAGGTTATCTGTTGCTACACTGTTGTCTTCTGGTTCTTGAACTGAAGCTCCACTTTCTGGTTCAGAGCAAGGTTGAGTTTCATTCGTTTTCCGTAAGAATTTCCGGCATCTCCTGTGCTGTTGCAGTTTGGAGTCAGCAAATTTCAGTCACTGAAATCACTAAGGAACCTTTAATCGCAAAGGCCCTTAACTTCCTCCAGCCCAAGGAACTAATTGGGCCCAAGATGTTAATACAGGCCTTGAAATTAATACAGAGTCTATGACTAATGTAGACGGTGAAACCTAGAGAGCCGATGACACAAGTGTGTGGCTGAAATAATACAGGCAAGGAAACTGATATGGACCATGCAATTAATACAGCTCCAGAAACTTACACAGCCACTGAATCACTTACAGGCCATGAATCTAATATGGCTACTTAAACTAGCACAGGCACTGAAACCAACACCGATTTAAACTAATATTCTCCACCTTAGGAAATAGAGATTGTTTAAGAATGTTATATTTGAATTTGTGGAAGTTAGGATGAGTTTTAGCATTAAAGTTTAATTTTGATAGGTATTTCTGTATCTGTGTCTTTTAAGAGAGGTCAAATGGAAGCTTTAGTTACACTTTAAAACGTTGCTTGCATTTCAAACCTGGAGTTTATGTCTGCTCTAAGGTAAATGCAAAAGATAAGATTAGACAAACAATGCTGCTGCGCAGCAACAAGGAGCCAACTAGACAGGATCCTCCCACAGACATACACACAGAAATAAAGAAACAGCAGTTTTTAGTTCAGTTGAAGCCAGGACTCCAGAGAGACAGGGCACCGGGAGACGGAGCTGCAGATAACCCCAGAAGAACAAAAATGTACCAAGCTAAAGTAAAATCCCCAAAAGGCGGCGGAGTGAATGACTAAGTCCAAAGGAGAAGTTATAGTCAAACGAACTTGTGGAAACAGGGGATAGGTCCTGTTAATCGCTGTTGAGAGTGAGGGGCAGGGAGAAAGGCTCAAAGCTTTAGATTTAAAGTGAGAGAAATTTGCAAAAAGCAAGTTTGAAAGAGACAACTGAAGGTCTTTAAATCTTTGCTATGGGCATGTGAAGCAGTGATGTACTGTTAAAGTTGAACTTGTGAAAGACAGTGCTTGGAAGACAGCTTGAATGCATGTGGTGTCAAAGGGAAGAGGAACATCGAAAGTATGGTTCTAAATCCTGGAGCTGAACCCTTGTGGAAGGTGTCTGAGAGGAAATGTCAATTTGGGAGAAGATTCCAAGGTGAAGTATTGGAGAGTGAAGATGCGAAACCCTCAACAAAAGGACAGAATTCATTGAGACTGGTTGGCAGACGGGGTTACAAGTGTCTGGAGGGATCTGAAGAGAGAACGATAACATCTGGTTGAGAAAACATCTGTCACATGAGGTCAGAGTGTTGTCTGTCTGACCACAGGATCTCTTCGGTTTACTTGGACTGAGTACTTACTGTGGACACTAAGGCATAAGATGATTTTTGTAACTTGTGTTATCCTTATAAATCTATAGTTATCTTAAAGGTATAGTTGTGGGTGAATGAGTAGTGTAATATGGTTCATCGTTTCTTGTTGAATAAATGTTTCGTTTATTTGTAAAATGATCTTCAGCTGGCTACCTTGACTCTGTTCATTAGCTAAACTCCACGTATCTAAACAAACAATTAAATTACGATCGATCAAGCTGGGCTCCACACTGGGATCACGATTATCCAGGGGAAACCGTGCCAAGGGACCATAACACAACCTGAAATGAACACCAGACATGTACATAAACCAGAACCTGAATGTAAAACAGATCCTGATCCCAGTATAGGTTCTGAAAACGAAAACAAGAACCCTGAGCCCGAAACAGTTCCTGAAACTATTGCAGTCTCTGAAACAAATATAGAGCTTCAGCACAGGTCCATATATCTCCCCTTTCCCCTATTAATGTCATACAAACAATGCCCTGGGGCAACTTGCATATTCCACACAACTTTGCCCTTTAAACCTAAACCTCCCACTGTCCCCCAGGTATATCAGCACCCTCCCCAGTGCACATTGTATAAGAATCCCTCCTCTGGTGTAGCTGGTACATTCACCCATGCCCCTCTATACCTGATATATCACCCTCCCTTGCACTGCCTACGAAATTCAATCGCTCCTCCCTGCTGCTCCTGTGTACCTGGCCTATTCCCCACCGGAACGGAGTATGGAGTAAATATCTCGCCTTTTGTACCTTGTATATCACACTGCTCCATTCCTACTGCCGGTATATCTCTCTCTTTCCAAGATTCAGCTGCAATATCCACACCACCCCCACCTTCGCTCTCTCCCAGAGTGCCTGGCATATCACCTCCTTCCTCCACCTATCTGGTCTAGATCTAACGATGCGTGTACCTCTTCAGTCTACCTCCTGGCTCCGATGAACTGGGTATGCACCCCCACCCTTAATGCAGCATGTATATCGGCCTTCTCAATCGGGGGACATGGAGACCCTCCCACCCATTGAAACTGGTAAAACTCCCCCTACCCGCGAATACTTGTGATATCAACACTCCTCCCATGTCCCTGTGACATCAGTCCCTGCCTGCTCGTGTTCTGGTTGGACTCCTTTCCTGGTTACTATGGATACCATAGTGGGAGGGCAACTTGTGACCGCGTGGCCGAGAGGAGCTCGTCCACTCTGCTGCTCAACCCATATCCACACCCGCTCTCTCAATGCAAGAACAGGCCCCGCCCAACACTAACATCACAATCACAGTGCCCGACCCCGCCCTGACAAAGGTACAACAGGCTCCGCCCCCGCTCTGAAATGAGGCTAAAGACCCCGCCCCCATTCTGAGAATGCAACAACAATCCCCGCCCCCTCTGAGAATGGAGCAACAGGCCCGTCCCCGTTCTGACCAAGGAGCAACAGACCCCGCCCCCGCTCTGACAATCCGGCAACAGGGTCCGCCCCCGCACTAACAATGAGGTAACAGGCCCCCGCCCCCTCTGACAAGACAGAAACAGGACTCGCCTGCGATTAAAGGAATGCATGCCCAAACTCTTCTAGCAGCTCACTGCCTCTACTGTTCTTTGACAGACTCAGAGAAGTTCAGTTACTGCCTGTCTGCATCTGGAAACAGATTGATGAAGTGTGAATATTGAACAATACAGTAAGGGATTAAGGTTTGCAGCAGGGTGCACAGGTCACTGGGGTGGGGAATTCACTCTTCTGCCAATTGACTCTGTATAAGAATTCAATCCTCATTCCCCATTGGAGATATTGGCTGGAGATGGTAGTTTGTTAATATTCCAGACAGCAATGTGCACATTCTGTACAGTTATTAGACTCTAATCCCATTCAGAATGGGAGTAGATAAACTTTGCTGTACTCTGTAATTCCTCTGCAATACATTGGCAATGTTTTTCCCGACACATTGGATCCTGATAAAAGTTTCTATTTGTTTCCAAGATCGTTTTCTCAATTCCTCGCACTGATGATTTGGCTGTAGAAAATATTTTGAAAACACAAACAATATATGGGACAGAATTGATTGTTACATTTATTTTTATAATAAACACCCAGTGATGCTGCTGTTCACACACCCCATTCCACCATCTTCCTGCTATGTCTCAGTCTGTCCCAGTAAAATTCAGTAGAAGCAAGTTTGCGTAGTTTACCTTGTATGACTCCCCCCCTTCCTTTTGTTATTTCTCTGCAGGCCGACGGTGGCATTGCCCCCACTCCCCCACCCCCATTTCATCCAGTCTCCAATTTGTGAAGGCCCAAGAGGGAGGAAGCGGGTGCCAGGATTGGGATTAGGCCATGGCCATGATGACAGATTCTAGCTTGGCTCTGTCCCCATAGAGAGAGCGCCCTCCGCACTGTGTTAGCAGAGTCAGAGACTCTGCTCCAACTCTGCCAACAGAGCCAGAGGGAATGCCCCGCTGTGCCCAGCACAGCGTCAGGCCCTGCCCCTCACTGACACCAGAGAGCCAGGCTCGATTCCCTCTTTGTTTCCAATGCAAAGCCACGAGCCTCATTGTCCCCATGGCCGCAGTGCCCTCCCAGCTCTCTAACCATGGTCATAGGATCCATCATCCCCTCTGTCACCAGGGCGATAGGCGGCAGCCCGCTCTGCCGTGACAGGGAAACGCCCTGGCTCCCACATTTTACAATGGGTCAGGGATGGTCACCACTCTGCCACAACAGAGGCACCTTACTGCCCCGCTGGAAGAGTGACATCAAAAGGAAGAAAAGGAGAAACTCTCACTGATTAATTTCTTCAAATCATAGAAAGCATCGAAGAATCTGAGTAAAGGGATATTTCAGCACATTCTTCAACTGTTCCTTGAACTTAGTCTGGGTCACGGCGTAAATCCCAGTGTTTGTGCAGCAGCTCAGGAGCTGCAACATGAAGCCCAATTCCCGCACATATTCATCCATCCATAGAGAATCAGCCCCCATATAAAACATTCGCCTGCAGATAGAATACACCATTAACATCGCCCACAACAGAATGAAATTAGCCGAGATAACAAACAGTAAAATTATAGATTTCCTCCGACTCTCCATCTCTGGGTCTCTGGGACTCTCCCCACTGCTGTGAGCCCGGACTCTCCTGCGGGCTCTGCTGCTCATTAAAATGTGTCTGACGGTGAGAATATTGAGCAGCAGAATCAGGACAAATGGGACACAGGGAGTAAGAATGTGATGGAGGAATTCGATGATTATCCAGACCGGGTTGTTCTGAACTCCGAATGTTACCAAACAAAACCAGGGTCTGTTCATCAGCGTATACAAACCTGATAGCATAAAATACCAGAAAATATTTTTTAAGAAGCTCAGCACACTCACTGATCCTAGAACCACAGCCGCCATTTTCTCAGTGCAATATTTACTTTTTAGCTTCTGGCAACAAATGGCCACAAACCGATCAAATGTAAAAGTGATGGTGAACCAGACAGAACAGTCAGCGGCTGCATAAAGCAGGACGGCATGGATATTACACACACGCATGGCCCTCATTAAATTAAAATATTCCCAATAAACAATTGGAATGTGCCTCGATATCAGGTCCACATCAGGTCCACATTAATGACCAGTAGATCCGCTGCTGCCATGGACACCAGGTAGCGACTGACACAGTTGGAGAGACCACAATTTCCCTGAGTTAAGATCACAATTGTCACTACGTTCACTGCAAGGAACAGAGAAAACAGTGGAATTATGCATCAAGCTTAAAGGAAAAAAAAAATATCAGGTTGGCTGAAGGTGCTGAATTGATCCATGATGTTGTTGCATCCAGTGAAGCAATGAAATTACTTTACATGCGATAACAAACTGAAATTTCTGTGATATGGTGGAAGAAAGCAGATGTTAAAAAGGAATACATATGATAGTGACATTTCTGAAAAAGATGTTAATCATTAAACTGTCGCCCCTGCTCACTTGAACTAGTTTAGTCAAATTTGGAACCTCGGAACAACTCTAATTTTGGTGAAGAAGATTAATGCCGTTAAACAAGACTTATAGAATTGCTCGTCGGATACAATCAGACTTACAACAGACGCCAATTATACCGATGATCGGATAGTAAAATGGCAGAATAAGCTGGATTGCCCAATAGATCTGGTAATTTAATGGCATCCAATTATAACATGTGGAAAGTTCATAAAGAGCTTCCGATAAACTCCTGCTTTTTGTTGTAACATTACAATATGTTGTTCTCAGGTTCTGATCCATTGTTGTAACTTTCCAATCCATTGCTCTCAGATTTTGAGATCGCCTCTCCCTCTCTTGAAACTGCAGGTCCCTGTTAGTGACAAAGCCGATGCTCCCGCTGACAATGTCAGGTAACGCCTTCAAGGCACTCCATTTTAAACAAGAGTGGGAATCCCTCAGATAACCCTTTCAATACAATTAGTCTTGCACCACACTAAAGTGGTAAAGTTTACCCTGGTCTAGCTGAGCTGTACGATGGTTTTAGAGGGACGGAATATTGTATATAGAGGAATGTAACGTAGACAAATTTTGGATTTGTTCAACAATATGTTCGGCAGATATAAGAAAATATTTGAAAAGGGCAGAACAAGCTTTTTAGTGCATTTAAACAACAATTAGTGTTTATTGATAAAGAGAATCAGAGTTTACAAAAATACGAAATTCAGACAAAGGATGTATAAATCCTTAAGCCTTGGTGAGGCTTGGTGGGTATAATGCTAATTCTGTGTAGCGTATTTCAGGAAGGATGTTAGAGTCTTGGAGAGGGCGCAGAGGAATTATACTGGAATGGGAACAGGGATGAGGGATTTGAATTGCGTGGAGAGGCTGGAGAAGCTGTGGTTGTTTTCCATCGAGCAGATCAGGCACAGGGGAGGTATAATAGTGTGATTTAAACTCACGATCGGTTTTGATAGGGTAAGTAACAAGGAACTGGTCATCCTGGAATATGGGCCATTCACGGGCTGACAGAGTTTTAAATTTATTGACAAAAAGCTGAAAAGGGATGAACAATTATTGGTTCAAAAAAATCTGCAATGTCCTGTGTGAAAACAATACAGATCCTGAAAATAATACAGATCCTTAAACCAATACAGACCTGTAATTTAATACAGATCGTTAAATTAATACAGATCTTTAATTTATTACAGATCCTGAAACTAATACAGATGTTTAAATTAATAAAATCCTTAAAGAAATACAGAATTTAAAATTAATACAGACACCTAAACTGATATTGAAGCTAAAAACGGACCCTCAAACTGATACACACCCTTCAGCTAATATAGAACCTGAAATTAATACAGGCCCTGAAAATATAATAAACCACGATACCAGTGCAAATACTGAAAATAATGCAGACCCTGAAATTAATACAAATCCTGCAACTAACAGAGGTGTGTGAGTGTGTGTCTGTGGAACCTGTGTGTCTGTGTCTGTGTCTGCGTGTGAATTATTTGTGTCTGTCCGTGTGTGCGCCTGTCTGTGTGTGTGTGCGTCTGTGTGTGTGTGTGTGTGTATGTGTGTGGCTGTATGTCTGTGTGTGTGAGAGCGTATCTGTGTGTCTGTGTGTGCATGTGCGTGTCTGAGTTTGTGCCTCTGAGTGTGTGCGTGTGGGTGTGTCTGTGTGTGTGTCTATATGTGTGTGTCTGTGTCTGTGTGTGTATGTTTGTCTGTGTTTGTGCCTGTGAGCGTTTGCGTGTGTATGTGTCTGTTCGTGTGTGTCCATGTGTGTCTGCGTGTGTATGTATGTTTGTGTGTGTGTGTCTGTGTGTATGTACCTGTGAGTGTGTGTCTCTCTGTGTGTGTGCGTGTGTATGTGTCTGCATGTGTGTGTGTCCTTTATGTGCGTGTATGTATGTCTGTGTGTGTCGGGGGTCTCTCAGTATAGGCCTCAGCCAATGCTTATCATTTCTGATCCTGTGGTTTCTAACTGGGGCGTGTTTGCTGTGTGATGATGGTGAAATATTCACGGTGTAATTCGTGGAGGTACCCCAGGGATCATGTAGTGCTTTTACAGGCCATAATTTGACTTTGTTACAACCAGATTCCTCTGTACTGATTTTCCTGAGGATTATTAAAACATCAAAGGGTAACTGAAGGGCGTTATGCAACGCAGGAGAAATATTCAGCATGAATTTTCACAATACCTTTTCTATACCTGTTGCTGCTGGTCCATTGGTTGTTCAGGAGAGCGCCGGTGGGAATGGTGGGGCGGTGACTATTTGCCCCCTCACATTTTCTGCCTGCTCTAATGGCTGAGTGTCATGGGCGGGGCCGGCGGGAGCCCTGCTCCAACCCAGTCCAGCTTACACTGGCCAAGGAAAGCAGGGCACGCCCCTTTCCATTGTGCCTTCATCAAAGGGGCAAGGTGTCTGGCCCGTCCAATGAGCCGCTTCCGGACACGCCCCTCTCTGTTATGCCGTCATCATGATGACCAGGCCCCAACCCCTGCCCATTGTGCCGTCACAAGGCCGACGCCTCTGTATTATGCCGTCATCATGGGGACCATGTCCTTCCCCCTTTCCATTGTGCAGTCAACGGACACGCCCCTCCAATTAAGCCGTCATCATGGTGACCAGGTCCCTCCACCCTGTCCATTGTGCCGTCACAAGACTCGGACCGAACGTAGGGCGTTCGTCATGGGCACAAGGCCCTCCCATTATGCAGTCATTACGGGGACAAGTACTGCCCCCTGCCCATTGTGACGTTTAAAGCCGCCCCTCCCATTATGCCGTCGCCATGGCGACCAGGTCCCGCCACCAAGCCGTTGTGACGTTTAGGAGCCGCCCCTCCCATGATGCCGTCACCATGGGGAGCAGGTCCCGCCCCCTACCCTTTGTGACATTAAAAAGCCTCCCCTCCCATGATGCCGTTACCATGGGGACCTGCTCCCGCCCCTTTCACTTTGTGACGTTTAGGAGTCTCCCCTCCCATAATGCCGTCAGCATGGGGAGCAGGTCCGGCCACTTGCCCTTTGTTCCTTTTAGGAGCCGCCCCTCCCATGATGCCGTCGCCATGGGAACCATTTTCCGCCCCCTGCCCGTTGTGCGACCAGCAAAGCGAATAGGCGCAGCCCGAATTTCCCTGCCGAATAGCAACATGTCCCTCCAACCCACTCACTGGCATCTGTGCTGGTCAGGCTCCACAACACAAGCCGGACACCATAGGAAAAGGTCCCTCCTGCCTGCCAGCTCTCTTGGATCTTTGGGGATCAGGTTGCACACGCATGGGGAACATGTCCATCCAGCCCTCTCCCCGGGACCTGCGCTGGTCAGGCTCCACACCACAAGCCGGACACCATTGGGAAAAGGTCCCTGCCGACATGTCCAATTCCATTGGTGGAGAGACTTATTTGCTCCCAACAATCGGTCGAAAGCAACCCACCCTCCCCACCCCCAAATCCGCTGCACCGTACTCATTCATTGGGAATGAGAATTAAAATGAGATAATGCTGGAAACTCCCTGACTCAGCTCCTCTCCTTTTTGAATGAATTTTGCAATAGGGCCAAAGGGACATGTCAGCACATCCTTCAACTGCTGTCGGAATTTAGTCGGGGCATAAATGCAAGAATGTGTGCAGCAATTCAGGAGCCCAATTCCTGCGCAGAAGGATGCAGCAATAACATAGCGCAAATTATACATCCGGACTCATACAGAACACACCGTGATCGTGCCCACTACAGGAGGAAATTTGCCGAGCTAACAAACAGTAAAATGATGGATTTCTTTCGACTCTCCACCTCTGGCTCTCTGGCACTCTCCCCACGTCTGTGATCCCGGACTCTCCCGGGGGCTCTGCTGCTCATTAAAATGCGTCTGACGGTGAGAACATTGAGCAGCAGAATCAGGATAAATGGGGCTAACGGGTTTAGAATGTAATGGACAAACTCGATTGTTACCCAGACCGTACAGTAATAAAAATCTAGTATTACAGAACATAACCAGGGTTCTTTCACCTGTTGATACATTGCTGTATCAAATTAAACGCCAACTAATTAATTAACAAACTCAACATTGAAAAACACGAACAAATTCAACAATAAGGTTAGCATTGCAAAGCACCAACAAATTCAATAAGTTGTTTAACATTGAAAAAACAAATGAAATTCAACAACAACTTCAACATTAAGACACACCAGCAAATTTAACAACAACCTCAACATTGACAAATATGTATACATTCAGCAAAAACACTCTACATTGTAAATCACCAACAAATTCAGCAACATAAACATTGCAAAACACACAGAAATTCAACAACAGGAACATTGAAAACACCAAGAAATTCAATTAGCGCGTGAACATTCAAAAAACACCAACAAATTCAATTACAAACCCAACATTGGAAACAGCAGCAAATTCAGCAACAACTACAACATTCAAAAACCCCAGCAAATTAATAAAGAAACTCAACACTAATTATCGCCAACATATTCAGCAACAACCTCAACAATGTAAAACATCAACAAATTCACCAACAACTTCAACATTGAAATACACGAGCAAATTCAACTAGACTGAAATACACCAGTAAATCCAGAAACTACGTCACCATAGAAAATGAACAACACACCGATGAACAACATCAGCATTGATAAATACCAAAAAAAGCAACAACAACTTCATCAATGAAAACCATCAAAAAAATTCAACAAGCTTAACAATGAAAAACAATAACACGTTCAATAGCCATTGAAAAATACCTACAAGTTCACGTCAACATTGAAGAACATCTAGATATTCAACAGCAGCGCAGAAAAACACCAAGTTCAACAAAAACGTCATCAACCAAAAGCGCAAACATTTTCAAACACAACCTCAACGTTTAACAAAGAATTGTTGAATTTGTTGATGGTTCTTAATTGTGACTCTGTTTATGAATTTGATGATAATTTCAAATCATTTTAACTTTGCTGCTGTTTTTCAAAGTTGAATTTTTGTTAAGTTTACCTTTTTTTTCAATGTTGTGGCTGTTGGTGAATATGTTGGTGTATTTCAATGTTGAAGTAGTTGTAGAATTTGTAAATGTTCTTCAATATTCAGGTTGTTTTCGAATATCTTGGTGATATTCAAAGTTGACGTTGTTGAATTTGTCGTTGTTGTTCTCAGTGTTGAGCCTGTTGTTGAGTTTGTTGCTCTTTTTCAATGTTGAGCTTGTTGTTCAATGAGTCGATGTTTCCAATGTTGACGTTATTGAATTTGTTGCTGCTTATTAATGTTGAAGTTGTGGTTCAATGTGTTGCTTTTTATCAAAGCTGAGGTTGTTGTTGAATTTGTTGGGGTTATTCAATGTTGACATTGTTTAAGTTGTTGCTGAGTTTCAATATTGTGATTGTTGTTAATTTTCAATTTTGAAGTTGTAGATTAATTTGTCAGTGTTTTTACCAAGTTGAGGTTGTTGCTGAATGTGTGCTGTTTTACAATGTTGAAATTGTTGTTGAATTTCTTGGTGATGTTCAATGTTGCAGTTGTTTAATTTATTTGTGTTTTTCAATGCTAATCTTCTTATTTCATTTGTTGTTGTTTTGCAATGTTATGTTTGTAAACTAATTATTTGGGGTTTTGCAATGTTGAGACTCTTGTTAAAATTGTTGGTGGTTTTCAATCTTTTGACTTTGCTGGCGTGTTTCAAATTTAAAGTTGTTTGTAAATTTGTTGGTGATTTTCAATCTTGATGATGCTATTGAACATGTTTATGCTTTACAATGTTGATTCTGTTTAATTTGTTGGTGATTTTCAATGTTGAGGTTGTTGTTGAATTTATTGGTGATGTCCAATGTTGAGGTTGCTGAATTTGTCGGTGGTTTTCACTGTTGAGGTTGCTGAATTTGTTGGCGTTTTTCAAAGCTGAGGTTGTTGTTGCTTATGTTGGTGTTTTTCAATCATGAGATTGTTGTTGAATTTGTTGGTGTATTTCAATGATGAAGATATTGTTGAATTTGTTGGTGTTTTTCAGTGTTGAGATTGCTGTGAATTTGATGGTGTTATCCAATGTTGAAATTGTTGGTGTTTTCAAGATTGAGGTTTTTATTGATTTTGTCGGTGTTATCAATGTTGAAGTCGTTATTGAAATTGTCTGTATTTTTAATGTTAAGGATGTTGTTGAAATAGTTAGTGCTATTAATGTTGAGTTTGTTGTTGAATTTGTTGGAGTGTTTCAAAGTTGAGGTTGTTGTTGAATTTGTAGGTGTTTTCCATTATCGAGGTTGTTGAATTTGTTGCTGTTAGTCAATGCTGAGCTTGCTGTTGAATGTGAAGGTTTTTTTCAATGTTGAGGTTCTGGAACTTGTTGGTGTTTTTCAAAGTTGATATTGTTGTTGAGTTTGTTGGTGTTTTTCAAATCTTCAGGTTGTTCTTGAGTTTGTTGGTGCTTTTTAATTTTTAGGGTTGTTTAATTTGTTGGTGTTTTTGAAAGTTGATGTTGTTGTTGAATTTGCTTGTGTTTATCAATCTCGATTTTGTAGTTGAAGTTGTTGTTTAAAATGTTGGTGTTTATCAGTGCTGAGGTTATTGTTGAATTTGTTGCTGTTTTTCAATGTGGATGTTGTTCTTCAATTTGTTGGTGTTTTCAATCTTGTTGTTGTTGAATTTGTTGGTGTTTTTCAATGCTGAAGTAGTTGTAGAATTTGTCAATGTTCTTCAATATTCAGCTTGTAGTTGAATATGTTGGAGATGATCAATGTTGTCGTTGTTGAATTTGTTGTTGTTGTTCTCGGTGCTAAGTTTGTTGTTGAATTTGTTGCTCTTTTTCTATGTTGAGCTTGTTGTTGAATTATTCGATGTTTTCAATGTTGTTGTTATTGAATTTTTTGATGCTTATTAACGTTGAAGTCGTGGTTCAATTTGTTGTTTTTTTTATCAAAGCTGAGGTTGTCGTTGAATTTGCTGGGGTTATTAAATGTTGATATTGTTTAAGTTGTTGATGTGTTTCAATGTTGTGATTGTTGCTGATTTTCAATGTTGAAGTTGTTGATGAATTTGTCAGAGTTTTTACCAAGTTGAGGTTGTTGCTGAATGTGTCCTGTTTTACCA
Organism: Cetorhinus maximus; assembly: GCF_964194155.1. Lineage (NCBI taxonomy): Eukaryota > Metazoa > Chordata > Chondrichthyes > Lamniformes > Cetorhinidae > Cetorhinus > Cetorhinus maximus. The sequence goes on along the minus strand of NW_027596103.1, from coordinate 1,515,513 downwards.
TGTTGAAATTGCTGTTGAAGTTCTTGGTGATGTTGAATGTTGCAGTTGTTGAATTCCTTTGTGTTTTTCTACGCTAATCTTCTTATTGAATGTGTTGGTGTTTTGCTATGTTATGTTTGGTAATTAATTATTTGGAGTTTTGCAATGTTGAGGATCTTGTTGAAATTGTTGGTGGTTTTCAATATTTTTCACTTTGCGGGTGTGTTTCAAAGTTAAAGTTGTTGGTAAATTTGTTGGTGATTTTCAATCTTGATCTTCCTATTGAACATTTTTATGTTTTAAAATGTTGATTTTGTTTAATTTGTTGGTGATGTTCAATGTTGAGGTTGCTGAATTTGTTGTTTTTTTCAAAACTGAGGTTGTTGTTGAATATGTTGTTGTTTTTCAATCTTGAGATTGATCTTGAATGTGTGGGTGTATTTCAGTGTTGAAGATTTTGTTGAATTTCTTGGTTTTTTTCAGTGCTGATGAAGTTCTTGAATTTGTCGGTGTTTTTCAATGTTGAGCATGTTGTTGAATTTGTTGGTGTATTTCAAAGTTGAGGTTGTTGTTGAATTTGTCGGTGTTTGCCAATGTTGATGTTGATGATGAATTTGTTGGTGTTAATCAACGTTGAGATTGCTGTGAATTTGATGGTGTTATCCAATGTTGAAATTGTTGGTGTTTTCAAGATTGAGGCTGTTATTGATTTTGTCAGTGTTATCAATGTTGAAGTTGTTATTGAAATTGTTTGTGTTTTCAATGTTAAGAATGTTGTTGAAATAGTTGGCGCTATCAATGTTGAGGTTGTTGTTGAATTTGTTGCTGTGTTAAAATCTGAGGTTGTTGTTGAATTTGTCGTTGTTTTCCAATATCGAGGTTGTTGAATTTGTTTTTGTTAGTCAATGTTGAGTTAGCTGTTGAATGTGAAGGTTTTTTTCAATGTTGAGGTTCTGGAATTTGTTGGTGTTTTTCAAACTTGATATTGTTGTTGAGTTTGTTGGTGTTTTTCAAATCTTCAGGTTTTTCTTGAATTTGTTGGTGCTTTTTAATTTTAAGGTTGTTTAATGTGTCGGTGTTTTTGAAAATTAATGTTGTTGTTGAATTTGCTTGTGCTTATCAATGCTGAGGTTGTTGTTGAATTTGTTGCTGTTGTTCAATGTTGATATTGTTCTTCAATTTGTTGGTGTTTTAAATGTTGAAGTTGTTGAATTTGTTGGTGTTTTCCAAAGTTGAGGTTGTTGTTGAGTTTGTTGGTGATTTTCAATGTTCAGCTTGTTCTTCAATGTGTTGCTGTTTTTCATTGTTGAGGTTGCTAAATTGTTGGTTTTTTCAATGTGGAGGTTGTTGTTGAATTTTTTGGTAATTTTCAATGTTGAAGTAGTTGTACAATTTTTCAGTGTTCTACAATATTCAGGTTGTTGTTGAATATGTTGGTGATGATTAATGTTGACGTTTTTGAATTTGTCGTTGTTGTTCCCGGTGTTGAGACTGTTGTTGAATTTGTTGCACTTTTTCAATGTTGAGCTTGTTGTTAAAGTATTCGATGTTTTCAATGTTGACGTTATTGAATTTTTTGTTGCTTATTAACGTTGAAGTTGTGGTTCAATTTGGTGTTTTCTTTATCAAAGCTGAGGTTGTCGTTGAATTTAATGGAGTAATTCAATGTTGACATTGTTTAAGTTCTTGATGCGTTTCAATGTGAAGATTGTTGCTGATTTTCAATGTTCCAATTGTTGTTGAATTTCTTGGTGATGTTTAATGCTAATCTTCTTATTGAATGCGTTGGTGTTTTGCAATGTTATGTTCGTTAATTAATTATTTGGAGTTTTGCAATGTTGAGGCTCATGTTGAAATTGTTGGTGGTTTTCAATCTTTTTAACTTTGCTGGTGTGTTTCAAAGTTAAAGTTGTTGGTAAATTTGTTGGTGATTTTCAATCTTGATGTTGCTATTGAACATTTTTATGTTTTACAATGTTGATTTTGTTTAATTTATTGGTGATTTTCAATGTTGAGGTTGTTGTTGAATTTGCGTTGTTTTTTTTTCAATTGCTGAGGTTGTTGCTGAATTTGGTGGTGATATGCAATGTTGAGGTTGCTGAATTTGTTGTTGTTTTTCAAAGCTGTGGTTATTGTTGAATATGTTGGTGTCCTTCAAACTTGAAATTGTTGTTGAATGTGTTTTTGTATTTCAGTGTTGAAGATATTGTTGAATGTGTTGGTGTTTTTCAGTGTTCAGGATGTTTTTGAATTTGTTGGTGTTTTTCAATATTGAGTTTGTTGTTGAATTTGTTGGTGTATTTCAAGGATAAGGTTGTTGTTGAATTTGTCGGTGTTTTGAATGTTGAGGGTGTTGAATTTGTCGGTGTTTGCCAATGTTGATGTTCTTGTTGAATTTGTTGGTGTTATTCATTGTTGAGATTGCTGTGAATTTGATGGTGTTATCCAATGTTTATATTGTTGGTGTTTTCAATATTCAGGTCGTTATTGATTTTGTCAGTGTTATCAATGTTGAAGTTGTTATTGAAATTGTTTGTGTTTTCACTGTTAAGGATGTTGTTGAAACTGTTGGTGCTATCAGTGTTGATGTGGTTGTTGAATGGTGTTGGTGTTTTTCAATATTTGGGTTGCTGAATTTGTTTGTGTGTTTCAAATTTGAGGTTGTTGTTGAATTTGTTGGTGTCTTTCAATCTTGAGGTTGTTGTTGAATTTCTAGGTGTTTTCCAATATCGACGTTGTTGGATTTGTTGATGTTATTCAATCTTGAGTTTGCTGTTGAATGTGAAGGTTTTTTTTCAATGTTGAGGTTAAGGAATTAGTTAGTGTTTTTCAAAGTAGATATTGTTGTTGAGTTTGTTGGTGTTTTTCAAATCATTCTGGTTGTTCTTGAATTTGTTGGTGCGTTTTAATTTTTTAAGGTTGTTTAATTTGTTGGTGTTTTTGAAAGTTGATGTTGTTGTTGTATTTGCTGGTGTTTATCAATATCGATTTTGTAGTTGATGTTGTTGTTTAAAATCTTGGTGTTTATCAATACTGAGGTTGTTGTTGAATTTGTTGATGTTTTTCAATGTTGAGGTTGTTGTTGAGTTTGTTGGTGATTTTCAATGTTCAGCTTCTTCTTGAATGTGTTGCTGTTTTTCATTGTTGAGGTTGCTAAATTGTTGTTGTTTCAATGTAGAAATTGTGGTTGAATTTGTTGGTATTTTTAATGTTGAGGTTGTTGTTGAATTTGTCTGTGTATGCCAATGTTATTGTTGCTGTTGAATTTGTTGGTGCTATTCAATGTTGAGGTTGCTGTGAATTTGATGGTGTTATTCAATGTTGAAATTGTTTTTGTTTTCAATTTTGAAGTTGTTATTGATTTTCCTTGTGTTTTCAATGCTAAGGATGTTGTTGAAATAGTTGGTGCTATCAATGTTAAGGTTGTTGTTGAATTTGTTGGTGCTTTCCAATATTTAGGTTGTTGAATTTGTTTGTATGTTTCAAAGTTGAGGTTGTTGTTGAATTTGTTGTTTTTTTCAAATTTAGGTTGTTGAATTTGTATGTTCCAAAGTTGAGGTTGTTGTTGAATTTCTTCGTGTTTTTCAATGTTGATGTAGGTGTATTCCAATATCAAGGTTGTTGAATGTGTTGGTGTTATTCAATGTTGAGGTTGTTGTTGAATTTGATGTTTTTTTTTCAATGCTGAGGTTCTGGAATTTTTTGGCGTTTTTCAAAGTTGAGGTTGTTGTTGAGTTTGTTGGTGTATTTAAAATCTACAGGTTGTTCTTGAATTTGTTGGTGCTTTTAAATTTTTGAGGTTGTTTAATTTATTCGCGTTTTTTGAAAGTTGATGCTGTTGTTGAATTTGTTGGTGTTTATGAATGTGGATGTTGTTGTACTTGTTGATGTTATTCAATGTTGAGGTTGTTGTTGAATTTATTAGTGTTTTCACGGTTGAGTTTGTTGAATTTGTTGGTGTTTTTCAAAGCTGTGTTTGTTGTTGAATGTGTTGGTTCTTTTTCACTCTTGAAGTTGTTGAATTTTTTGAGGTTTTTGAATGTTGATGTTGTTGCTGATTTTATTTGTGTTTTTCAACCTTGAGTTTGTTATTGAATTTTTTGGTTTTTTTCCTTGTTGAGTTTGTTGCCGAAATTGTTGTTTTTTTCAATGTTGTCGATTTTATTGAAAAAGTTGTTGTTTTCAATTTTGAGATTGTTTAATTTGTTGTTTTTTTTAAAGTTGATGTTGTTGTTTAAAATGTTGGTGTTTATCAATGCTGATGTTGTTATTGAATTTGATGGTGTTTTTCAATGTTGATGTTGTTCTTCAATGTGTTGGTGTTTTCAATGTTGAGGTTGTTGAATATGTTGGTGTTTTCAAAAGTTGAGGTTGTTGTTGAATTTGTTGGTGTTTTTCAATATTAATGTTGTTCTTCATTTTGATGTTCGTTTTCCACGTTCAGTTGTTGTTGAATTAGTTGGGGTTTTTCGACGTTGAGTTTGTTGTTGAAATCGTTGGTGTTTTCAATATTTAGGCTGTTGAATTTGTTAGTGTTTTTCAATATTGAAGTTGTTGAATTCGTTGGTGTTTTTCAATTTTGAGGTTACTGCTGAATTTGTTGGTCTTTTCATTGTTGAGGTTGTTGAATTTGTTGATGTTTTTCACAGCTCAGGTTGTTGTTGAATTTGTTGGTGTTTTTCAACATTGAGGTCGTTGTTCATTTTGATGTAGTTTTTCCACGTTCAGTTGCTGTTGAATTTGTTGGTGTTTTTCGATGCTGAGGTTGTTCTTGAATTTGAGGGAACTTTTCCATTTGAGGTTGTTGTTGAATTTATTGGGGTTTTTCCACGTTGAGTTTTTTGTTGAAAATTTTCGTGATTTCAATGTTCAGGTTGATCTTGAAATAACTGTTATTTTCAACATGGAGCTACTTGTATTTGGTGGTGTTTTCAATTCTGAGTTTGTTAAAGTTGTTGGTGATTTTGAAAGTTGATGTTGTTATTGAATTTGCTGGCGTTTTCAATGTTGAGGTTGTTTAATTTGTTGCTGTTTTTCAAATTTGAGGTTGTTTAATTTGTTGCTGTTTTTCAAATTTGAGGTTGTTGTTGAACTTGTTGTTAATCAATGTTGAGGTTGTTGAATTTGTTGAGGATTTTGAATTTTGTGGTTGTTGTTGAATTTGTTGGTGTTTTTCAACGTTTATATTTTTGTTGAATTTGTTGGCGTTTTCATTTTTTATTTTGTTGAACTTGTTGGTATTTTTCAAAGTTGAGGTTGTTATTGAATTAGCTGGTGCTTTTCAACGTTGAGGTTGTTCTTGAATGTGTTGGTGTTTTCAATATTGATGATGTTGTTGAATTTGTTGTGGTGATTGAGTTTGTTGTTGAAATTGATGGGTTTTTTTTTCAATTCTGAGGTTCTTGTTGAAAAAGTTTTTGTTTTCAATGTTGAAGTTGTTTAAATTCTTGGTGTTTTTGAAAGTTGAGGTTGTTGTTGAATTTATTGGTGATTTTAAATGTAAGGTTTGTGTTGAATTTGCTTGTGTTTTTCAATGTTGAGGTTGTTTGTTGAATTTGTCGGCGATTTTCAATGTTGATTTCGTTGTTGAATTTATTGGGGTCATTCCACGTTGAATTTTTTGTTGTAATTGTTAGTTTTTTTCAATGCTGATGTTCGTGTTGAAAAAGTTATTGTTTTCAATGTTGAGGTTGTTTACATTGTTGTTGTTTTTTCAAAGTTGAGCTTGTTGCTCTGTTCGTTGTGTTTTTTAAAATCTTGAGGTTGTTGTTGAATTTCTTGGCGTTTTTCAATTTTGAGGTTGGTGTTGAATTTGTTGTGGTGATTCCGCGTTGAGTTTGTGGTTGAAATTGTTGTTTTTTTTCAACTTTGAGGTTCTTGTTTAAAAAGTTTATGGTTTCAATTTTGAGGATATTTAAATTGTTGGTGTTTATCAATCTTGATGTTGTTGTCGAAACTGTTGGTGTTTTTCAATGCTGAGATTGTTGTTTAATTGGTTGGTGTCATTCAATGTTGGCGTTGTTGAACTCGTTGCTTTTCAACGTTGAGGTTGTTGTTGAATTTGTTGTTGTTTTTCAATATGGAGGTTGTTGTTTCATTTGTTCGTGTTTTCAATGTTGATTTTGTTGAATTTGTTAGTGTTTTTTAAAGTTGAGGGTGTAGTTGAATTTGTTGGTGATTTTCACTCTTGAGGTTGTTCTTGCATTTGTATTGGCTCATTTCAGAATCAAAATACAGAGTGAGTTTCAACTCTGCTTGTCTTATTCCTCTAATAAACAACTGACTAGACTGATATTGATATTAACCATCTGTGCTGTGTGTCTGTGTCACTGTATATGTGTGTCCATACATGTGTGTGACTGTCTGTGTGTCTGTGTATGTCTGTGTGTGTGTTTGTGTGTGTGAGAATGAGTCTATGTGTAAGAATTTGGGTGAGTGTGATTATGTCTGTCTGCACATGAGTGTGTATGTATCTGTCTACGTGTGTGTGTGTGTGTGTGTGTGTGTGTGTGTGTGTGTGTGTGTGAGATTGTGTGATTGGCATTGTAAAACAGCAACACATTTCACCTTTGGAACAGAATCACTTTACACATCCTGCGCTCTGTGGATGTTAACTGTTTCCAAAAATTACTGAGATATCTTTTAGCCTCTGTATGTCTATTGTGCATTGTAGAAGCGTCACCACTTTCACAATTGGCAACAGAGATTTATGAAAGGAAAACTTTCCTTGACAATTTTGTTGGAGATTTTTTGATGTTTGTGGCTGGCGGGTTAAAAAAGGGGCATGAGTGGAGTTAATGCATTTGGACTTCAACTCAGCTGGCCTCCCTCTGTAATACTGTGTCGGAAAGGAGTGCAGACCAAGAACCGCATAATGGGAATAGATGGCAAGGCTCTTCATATCTATGCCAGCACGGACACAATGTGAATGGAGGCTGTATAGATGTAAAAATAAATTTTCTCCCATTTATTGTTTGTGTTTTCCATGTTTTTTTTTCTCGGACAAAGACTCTGTATAAGAAACCGAGACAATTATCTTGGAAAAATATTTAATAAAAATCTTTATCAAAATCCAAGTTGTCGGTTTAAACATTGACAATCAATTGCAGAGGATTTACAGAGTACAGCAAATTTTATCTACTCCCAATTTGAACTGGAGTATATCCAGATAACTGAACAAAATGTGCACCTATCTTTCTGAAATAATCCCCAAACACTATCTCAAAACAATACCTCCAATGGGAAATGAGGAGAGAGTTCATCTACAGGGTCAGGTGGTAAAAGGCGAATGCGCCACCCGAGTGAACTGTGCGACATGCTGCAAACTTCAATCCCTGACAATATTGCTCAATATGCATACTTCTTCGAGCTGTTTCCAAATGCTGCCATGCAGTAACTGAACTTCTCTGAGGCTGGCAAAGTGCAGGGCCTGTAGTGGCGGGGAGTGGCCAGCAGAGGGTAGGGTTGTATCATTTTAATCCCAAGACGGTGAAACGGGTTTGACAAGAGGATTTGACCCTTTTTAAATTCATTCCTTGATCAAACGATCCAAAGAGACAAAAACGCTGACAAAAGATGCGAGTCCAGGCTGAGGCAGTCATTGTCGAATTGGGATGGAAGCCTTTTATAGCCCATATGAAGTGACATTGATCCCTGAATACACATTGATACCACATTGACTGTGAATAACATCACTGCTGAGGTTTCTATTGGACATGATCAGTCTGAAAGGAGAGAATTATTTTGATTTGACTTAATGAGTTCGGAAGTGGAGGTCCAGCTTGTTGTCGGGTGTTGGGACCACAGGAATCACTTTGTGTTTTGCTGTGGAGGGAAACTTTATGCTGGGTGTGATGGGAGCCACTTTCTGATTGGTGTGGGGTCAGTCACATGGTACTTTGTGTGAGATGCAGATATATGGTCTTTTCAAACAGGGGCTCCAGGTAGAATAATCCCACCCTACACTTTTCCAAAACCCAATATCTAATCTAGATGGTAGCCGGTGTCTTTTCCCAATTCTCAGTATAGTATATCTCTGACACTGCCTGAGGATGGCTCTCCCTGTGTCACAGAGATTTATAATTAATCACTATCACTGGACCTGCTGTGGAGAGTTGGGTCGGGCAGAGCATGAGGAGTGAGCGTGTTCTGGTTGTGAATTCATTCAGTTCAGCTCAGCACTGAATTAGTTTTAGAATCGGAGTGAAGGCGTATTTCAGCTGCTCTCTGAACTTAGTCTGGGTCACTGCATACAAACTAGTGTTTGTGCAGCAGCTCAGGAGCTGCGGCATGAAGCCTATTTCCGAAATATAAAGTGGTGGTCTTAGGTAGGTGTAGCCGAAACTTACCAAACGCAACCATATGGAAAACATCGTTAAGACAGTCGATAAAAGGATAAAACTTCATGGGATAATAAACAGTAAAATGATGTATTTCCTACGACTCTTCATCTCTGGGTCTCTGGGACTCTCCCCACTGCTCTGAGCCCGGACTCTCCTGCGGGCTCTGCTTCTCACTAAACTATACCTGACTGTTAAAGCATTGAGCACTAGAATCTGGAAAAATGGGACACCCGGCGTTACAATGTAATGAAGAAACCCGATTGCTGCCCATGTCCGTGAATTCTGAACATCCAATGTCACAAAACAAAACCGGGGGAAATTCATACCCCAATACTGAACCTTATACATAAAACACCAGAACACATTCTTCAAACAGCTCAACAAACTGACTGTTCCCAGAACCACAGAGGCAGTTTTTGTGGTGCAATATTTTGCTCTCAACTTACTGCAACAAATAGCCACAAATCGATCGAATGTATAAGTGACAGTGAACCAGACAGAACAGTCCGTGACTGAGTAAAGCAGAACAGCAGAACAGAACAACACACAAGAAATGGAAAAACGGGATCGATCTCAGTCATCAACAATGTGATGGAAGGTTTGACAGGCAGTGAAAGCAGGTGCCACTTACACAGGTCAAACCTGTGCACCGAGAATCACTCTGTGTTCAGCAAAGGCCACTGGTTGGCAGCCCTCATTACAGCCGTGGGCCTAACAGGGGAAAATGCTCTATTCAAGATATAAGATTGTGGTGACAGCCCTTGAGTTAAGTCCTCGTTTGACCCTGTGTTGGCCAGCAGCCCGGCTAAAGGAACGTGCTTTAAATTGTTTGAGTCTAAGTAGATGAGCTCCAAAAGACCCTCCGGGTAGTGTTCTACTCCCAGCCATCTTCAACTGCTGCAGCAATGAATTTCCCTACATGATAAGGACAGGCGTCGAGTTGTTCACTGATCATTATAACTTGCATAGCACTATTCGTCACTCCTGGAAAACTGAAGCGGAAAGTCTCGACACAGAGCACCGCACAGGCAACATTTATCTGATGCTGATCAGCGGCAACAACATTGGCAGCATACAAGTAGCAGGCAACGCCTATTTGCAGCACAGGAGGATAAAATAATGATGTGTGTTGGGACTTACTGAGTTGTAAGAGTAATGCAACAAATGATAGCCGCTTGAATAATTACTGAATACAGCGTCTTACCAGGAACAGCAGTAACAGTGAAGCGAGGAGACACTCAATGACAGAAACATGAATAAAATAATATCTGTCTGACAGAAACAATGCTGGTTGGAGAGACTTACCAGGAACTGCAAGAGCAGCAAGCAATGGATAGAAAATATCTTGAAGCTCATAGAGGAACATTTCAATCCTCAGATCCAGTGAATAACCCGAGTGCATTGTGGGCCTCTCTGTGGAGCTCCTGGTCTGTGTTAGAGACGGTGCTGATGTTCACACTGACTGTGTGCAATGACACTTTGGAATGGTTTTGCCATTAATATCAGTGGGAAACCTGTTGGTGGCAGAGTGAGAGTGTATCCAGGGGGACTGGTGCTAATTACCTGAGCAAAGGGATTAGCTTAACCAAGGTCAACACTCCCTTATTATTTTCCACACCTCGCAACTTATGTTAAACTGTGTGTGAAAATAATATCCCCAAATGTCAGAATACAGTTCCCAATATTCAAAGACAGCGATGGGGTGTATGACAGATGTGGTATCACTGGTAAAGACACTTACAGATGCAGAGAGACAATAAAACACTAATAAGTTGACAGAGCACCTAAGACACAAAAAGCTCTCTCAGCGTCCATAAACTGAATCAACTCCAATAAACTGACCGATCTCTCTAAGTTCATCCATCACCAGTAAGTTGATCCTTCAGCTGCCAGGCTGATGGAGCAATGATAAACTCACCCCACTGCTGTGAGATGGCGGCTCAGTGTCTATAACATTAACCGTCCTCATTAAACTGGTGCAGCCTATAGGAGCTGATCCAGCCGGAATGGAGTGAATCAGATTCACAGAGAATCCATACGATCTGGAATAGTTGACGAGGCGTTTGAACATATCCAGGGAATTCTACTGCTTAGGCTGCAATCGAGAATCCTCCCATCTCAATATAAATTCTTATTCCCCTCCCCACACACACTTTCTACATTGTCAGGGGTCGGGATAGCAAAGGGTGTGGCTCAGGTTGGGTTGGTGATGGGATTGACCGAGGTGGAGATAGGCTGATGGTCTAAGGCTACTGTGTGGGTCGGAGCAGAAAGGCCGAGTAGAGGGTGAGGGGTGAGGCCGAGGGTCGTGGTATTAAAGGTGACACGCAGGGTCGAGGGAGCAGTGGTTACACTGGGTCAGGAGAACCAAGGTCAGCTTCGAGGTCACAGGTTATATGTGGGTAAAGGAACAGGCTGGGTCAGGGTTGGACAGAGGGTCGGCATTAGGCAAAGGGTCAGGGTTTAGAATTAATGTCAGTGTTTAGGCGGATGGTCAAGGTTTCGTCAGATGGGGAGGGGTTAGACAGATGGTCAGGGGTTGGGCCGATGGCCAGAGGTTAGGCGGAGGGTCAGGGGTTAGGCAGAGGGTCAGGGGGAATCAGGGATGACATTGGATCAGCGGACAGAGGTCCAATCGTGTCAAGTGAACAGAGGGGGACACTTGAAGTTGATAGGTTATATGAGAATCAGGGGATAAGCGGTCAGACTGGATTAGGAAGGAGGTTATGGGTCAGGTTATTTGATTTGAAGGGGATGGGGTGGTTATGGGACAGGTTGTTTGACTTGAATGGGGAGGGATGTTTTTTGGTCAAGTTGTTTGATATTAACGTGGTGCAGTGGTTATGGGTCAGCTTGTTTGATTTGAATGGGGTGGGGTGCTTATGTATATAGATGTTTCTTTTCCCACCTATTTCCATTATTTTTAAATCTACAACTAATACCTTGTCAGTCTTTCCACCCCAGCTCCACTAGAGCTGTACCTTGAGTGTCCTGCCATCCATTCTTAATTAGAACTTTTCTTAGATAATATCACAACCTTCAACACCTCTTTGGACCTTTTGTCTGTGACATTTTTTGATTATCTGCTCCTATCACTGCTTGCTTGTCCCTATAACCGCTCCACCCTCAACTTCTCTCCCCCCGCTCCCCACCATAAACCAGCTTATATTTCGCCCCTCTCCTAACTATACTCAGTTCTGTTGAAGGGTCATGTGGTCTCGAAACGTCGACTCTTTACTTCTCCACCGATGCTGCCAGACGTGATTATGGGTCAGGTTGTTTCACTTGAGTGGGGACGGATGGTTTTTGGTCAGGTTGTTTGATATTAAGGTGGTCCGGTGGTTATGGGTCAGGTTTTTTGATTTGAATGGGGTGAGGTGGTTATGGGTCAGGTTGCTTGATTTGAATTGGGTGGGGAGGTTTTGGGTTAGGATGATTCGTTTGAAAGGGGCGGTTAGGTTATGGATCCTGTTGTTTGATTTGAATGGCGTGGGGTGGTTATCAGTCAGGTTGTTAGGTTTGAATGGGGTGGGGATGTTTTCGGTCGGGTTGTTTTCATTGAATGGGGTGTGGTGGTGAAGGGTCAAGTTATTTGATTTGAATGGGGTGGTTTGGTAATGGGTCAGTTTGTTTGATTTGAATGGGTTGTGGTGATTATGTGTCTGATTGTTTACTTTTAATGTTTTGGTGTGGTTATGAGTTAGCTTTATTTGATTTGATTGGGCTGGTGTTGTTAGGCGTCAGTTTGATATATTTCAATGGGGTCGGGTCGTTGTGGGTCAGGTTTTTTGATTTGAATTGGGTGGTGTGGTTATGGGCCACGTTGTTTGTCTTGAATAGGTTGGGGTCTTTATGGGTCAGTTTGTTTGATTTGAAAGGGATGGAGTGGTTTTGGGTAAGTATGTTTTAATTTAATGGTGTGGAGATCTTTTGGCTCAGTTTGTTCGTAATTTAACGGGGTTGGGTTGTTATGGGTCAGATTGTTTGATATGAATGGGTTGGGGTCGTTATGGGTCAGGTTGTTTGATATGAATGTGGTGGGGTAGTTATTGGACAGGTTGTTTGATATGAATGTGGTGGGGTGGTTATGGGTCAGGTTGTTTGATTTGAATGGGGTGGGGAGGTTATGCGTCAGGTTGTTTGATTTGAATGGTGTGAGGTGTTCATGGGACAGGTTGTTTGATTTGAATGTTTTGGCTTGTTAAGGGTCAGATCGTTTGCTTTGAACGTCGTGGGATGGTTTTGGGGCAGGATGTTTGATTTGAATGAGGTGGGGTGGTTTAGGTTCAGATTGTTACATTTGAACGGGGTTGGTTGGTTAAGGGTCAGGATGTTTGATTTGAATTGGGTGGGGCGGTTAAGGGTCAGGCTGTTTGATTTGAATGGTGTGACGTAGTTATCAGTCAGGTTGTTAGATTTGAATGGGGTGGGGGTGGGTTTTGGTCGGGTTGTTTTCATTGAAAGGGGTGTGGTGGTGAAAGGTCAAGTTATTTGATTTGAATGGGGTGGTTTGGTAATGGGTCAGTTTGTTTGATTTGAATTGATGGGCTGGCTATGGGGGAGATTGTTTGATTTGATAGGGGTGGGGTAATTATTGGTCAGGTTGTTTGACTTGAATGGGTTGGGGTGATTATGTGTCTTATTGTTTAATTTGAATGCTTTGGTGTGGTTATGAGTTAGATTTATTTGATTTGAATGGGCTGGTGTTGTTAGGCGTCAGTTTGATATAATTGAATGGGGTGGGGTAATTGTGGCTCAGGTTGTTTGATTTGAATGGGGTGAGGTGGTTATGGGTCAGGTCATTTGGCTTAAATGTGATCAGTGGTCATGTGTCAGATTGTTTGGTTTCAGTGAGGTGGGTTGTTAATGGGACAGATTGTTTGATGTGAATGTTTTAGGGTAGTTATTTGTAAGATTGTTTGATGTGAATGCCGTGGGGTGGTTATGGGTCACATTTTTTAAGTTCAATGTGGTGGGCTGGTTATGGGTAAATTTTTGTTGATTTGAATTTGCTGGGGTGGTTATGGGTCAGATTGTTTGATTTGAATCTGATGGGATGGTTATGGGACAGTTTGTGATTTGAAAGGTATGGGGTGGTTGTGGGACAGATTGTTAGATTTGAAATTGGTGCGGTGGTTATGTGTCAGGTTGTTTGATTTGAAGGGGTCGGATGGATATGGGTCACGTTGTTTGATCTGAATTGGGTGTGGAGTTTGTATTGGGACGCTTGATTTGAGTGGGGTCGTTTAGTTATGGATCCGGTTATTTGATTTGAATGGGGTGGGTTGGTTATAGGTCAGCTTGTTAGATTTGAGTGGGGCGTGGTGGTTAAGAGACTAGTTATTTGATTTGAATGGGGTGGGGTGGTTATGGGTCAGTTTGATTGATTTGAATGGGGAGGGGTGGATATGGGAGAGATTGTATGATTTTATAGGAGTGGGATGTTTATTTTTCAGGTTTTTTGATTTGAATGGGATGGGATAGGTATTGGTCAGGTTGTTTGATTTGAGTGGGGTATGGTGATTATTTGTCTGATTGTTTAATTTGAATGTTTTGGTGTTTGAGGGATAGAGAGAGTGGAGCTTTAGGGAGAGTGGGGGTCTGGGGTTTACCGAGAGTGGTGCTGTAGGGAAACAACGGGCCTGGAAGGTAGACAGATTAGAGCATTTAGGAGAGAGCGTGTCTGGGGGGGCGGGGGGGTGGGGTGGAGAGAGTGGAGCTGTAGAGAAAGAGCTGGTCTTGGGGCTGAGGGGGTTAGAGTGTGTGGAGCTGTAGGGATAGAGCGGGTCTGGGAGAGGGGGTGGTGGTTAGAGAGAGTGGAGCTGTAGGGAGAGAGCGGGTCTGGGAGGGGGTGTGGTGGTTAGAGAGAGTGGAGCTGTTGGGAGAGAGCGGTTTGGGGTATACAGAAAGTGTAGCTTCTGGGAGAGTGCGGGTGTGGTGAGTGAGGGAGAGTGGAGCTTTTGGGAGAGAACGGGTCTTGGGGGGTAGAGAGATTGGTGACTTAGGGAGAGAGCGGGTTGGTGAGGGAGAGAGAATGGAGATTCAGGGAGAGAGCGGTTCTGGGGAGTAGAGGGAGTTGAGCTGTAGGGGGAGAGCGCGTCTGGGATGTACAGAAAGTATAGCTGTAGGGAGAGAGCGCATCTGTGGGGGGAAGCCTGAGGGAACTTTAGGGAGAGAGCGGGCCTGGTGAGGGAGAGAGATTGGAGCTGTAGTTAGAGAGTGTGTCTGAAGGGTTGAGAGAGTGGAGCTTTAGGAAGAGAGCGGGTCTGGTGAGGGAGAGAGATTGGAACTGTAGTTAGAGGGAGTGTCTCAGGAGTAGAGAGAGTGGAGTTTTCGGGCGAGAGCGAATCTGGGAGTTAGAGAGTTGGTGCTGTTAGTAAAGAGCGGGTCTCGAAGGTAGAGAGAGTAGAGCTTTTGGGAGAGAGCGTGTCTGAGGGGGTGGGGGGCGGCAGACAGAGTGGATCTGTAGGGAGAGTGCGGGCCTGGGGTGCAGAGGTTGTAGAGTGTTAGGGAAAGCACAGGTCTGGGGGCTTGAGGCAGTGGAGCTGTAGGGAGAGCTTGGGTCTGGGAGTTGAGAGAGTGGAGATGTAGGGAGAGAGCAGGTATGGGGTGTAGAGAGAGTGGAGCTGTAGGGAGAGAGCAGGTCTGGGGGTTTGAGAGAGTGGAGCCGTAGGGAGAGAGCAGGTCCAGGTTTAGAGAGAGTGGAGCTGTAGAGAGAGATCAGGTCTCAGGGGTAAAGAGAGTGGAGCTGTAGGTGCAGAGCAGGCCTGAGAAATCTTCTTGAAAGGGGGTTTGAGAGAAAGCTGGATGCAAGAATGTGAGAAATAGCCAGCCAGCTCTTTACTGGAATCCTGACAAAGACAGGAGAGAGAGAGGTTTTATGTCTCCCCTCTTTGCAGGCCAGGATCTGAACTGCCTGCACTGTTACCACACAAAACCCTGTCACCTGGTCAGGAGCTAATTCAAATGTTGTCGGCAGGCAATTCCCGTTAGTCCAGGGCTCCTTTCCAGAACCATCCTGTTCTTTTATGGCACACTATTTTCCAAGGTAGCAAGATTGTAGATATTCCTCTTCCTATTCCAGAGAACTTTCTTTTAAACAGTAGCTATGGTCGTTTTTAAAGCAGCAGTCACATTTTAAACCGACAGTCCGAGAAAAAAGAAAGCAAACAGCAGAGAGTAGATGATACACACTAATAGTAAACAATTAGTTATTCAAACACACATACACAAATGGTAATCATTTGATTATGTACATACATAAATGCAAATAATAACTAAATGGTTAGCTACACACATACCCATAAAGCAATAAACAAGTCGTTATGTGCACACTTACAAACAAACAAACGTTATCATTTTAGTTCCTCCACTGATCTTTTCCATTATCCCTGAAAACCACTGCCAATGTGCGCCGGTGGTGGAGGGAGTGAATGTTCCTGCATCGGGTGCCAATCAAGCGGGGCTGCTTTGGCTTGGATGGTGTCCTGCTTTCTGAGTATTGTTTGAACAGCACTCACCCGGGAAGTGTTTTCCGACCCATACTCAAATGGAACCTGTTTATGCCTTCTGACTCTGTGAAAAACCCATCCCGATTCCAATGCCTCTTTTATGACTTCCTTTTACATGATAATATTTTTTAAAAAAACAGTCCTAGCCACTCCAGGTGGCTGGAATCCCTCATCCGTGTAACCATTCTTGGAAATATCATCAACGGCCTCACCAGGGACCTGCCCTGCTTTGTAAAGTAATATATCCAGAATTAGACACAATACTCCAGCCGAGGACTAACCAGTGGGTTATAACATGTCAGTGTGAAGTTCCTCCTCAGGAAGAATATCTTACTTATCCTTTCAACCGGACATGCTTGTCCAGCTAACTTGCATCGATACAACTCTGTTAAAGAAAATACTTTGTAATTGTACCAGATGCCTTCCTCATGTCCTTTTATTTGTGATTCCATCTGCCATGTAGCTGCTAGTCTCACCAATCTGCCTGCATCCTCCATGAGCCAGCTGCTATTCTTCACACTGTTCATATGAGCCAGAAATTGAATGGGACCAGCCACATAAATACTGTGGCTACAAGAGCAGCTCAGAGGCTAGGATTTCTGCAATGAGTAACCCATCCCCTATCTCCCTAAAGCCTGTCCACCATCGACAAGCCAGAAGTCAGGAGTGCAATGGAATACACTCCACTTGCCTTTATGAGTGCAATTCCCACAAAACTCAAAAAGCTTGAGTCCGTCCAGGACAAAACAGCCCCACCTAATTGGCTGCACATCCACAAATATAAATACCCCGCACCACCGGCAGACAGTAACAGCAGTGTGTACCATCTAGAACATGCACTGGAGGAACTCATCAAGTCTCCTTACACAGCACATTCCAAACAGACGACGGCTAACATCTAGAAGGACAAGGACAAAAGATAACTTGGAACACCACAACCTGGAAGTTTTCCTCCGAGTGATTCGACATTCTGACTTGGACATACATCGGCGTTCCATCTCTTTCGCTGGGTCAAAACCCTGGAACTCCTTCCCTAAAGCACTGTTGGTGTACTCACATTCTATAGCCTGCAGCGGTTCAAGTAGGCAGCTAAACACCACATTCTCAAGGGGCAATTATGGATGGGCAATAAATGCTGGGCCAGCCAGTGAAGGCCACGGCGGTGAAAGAATTTTTTAAAAAGCTGATCACCCTTTCTCAGTTTTCTGTCTCCAATTCAATGTCACATCCACTCCGCCACTGCCTCGACACCCCATGGGTTTCCGCTTTCATTATATTTCTAACTATTGACGTCTGATCGCACGCCTTTTGCAATACTATCTATATGACAAGAAATTGAATATCTTCATCACTTTCAGCTTTTCCGGAAGCGGCCACGATCCAATTCATCAGACATGTTTGCTTTCCTATTAAGATTCCCATGTCACTTATATTCTATGAACCGATACATTGTTTACAGAGCAGTCACTATTTTTGCCCTACATCATGGCCTGTAGAAATTGAGTCACCAGCGTCATTCGACTGGCGGGCTGCAGTTAGAGTGTTTGTTCTTTTTTTCAAAGCAGGTTATAACATTTGCAAGCTTCAAGTGATCGGGCGTCACTCCCGTATTCAAGGAAGAATGAAAGATTATGATCAGTGCCTCTGCTAAGACCACCACCCTTCACTCAGCAAAACTCGTACATCTCTGTTCTGACACAAGAGTGCTGGAATGAAAGTAGTTAACTGAAGCTGTTTGTTCGGTGGTTGTAATTAATGTCAGTCCCCATGGAATTTAACTGTGCCTCTGACAGTTTGCCCTCTTCTATTTAAAAGCGACGCCTTTCAATGCGTTATCCGACAGTATTATCGGGAGCATTCCATCCTCAACCAGCCGGGATCGTCGGCTTAATAGGGAGGCAGAGGAGAGGACAGAATCCGAGAACAATAGATTGATTTGTTAAAACAATGGATCAGAACCTGAGAAGAATACATTGGAATGTTACAACAATGGATCAGGACCTGAGAATAATAGATTGGAATGTTACAACAATGGATCAGAACCTGAGAAGAATAGATTGGAATGTTACAACAATGGATCAGAACCTGAGAAGAATAGATTGGAATGTTACAACAATGGATCAGAACCAGAGAAGAATAGATTGGAATGTTACAACAATGGATCAGAACCTGAGAATAATAGATTGGAATGTTACAACAATCAGCAGGAGCTTCTCCACGGCGCTAAACTTACTTTCTGCAGAAGATCATTGGATAATATTAAATTGACGCATTTTATGGGCGCTTCTGGTTCTTCAAGGGGTTTACTATCCCATCCTCGCTATTCTCGGTGTCCCTGGTAAGTTTTTTTATTCAGACATTAACTTGTGCAGCATGTTTAACTTCACTACAGTGCATGTCGTCTAAATTTTGCTGAGACCAAAGTCGTTGTATGAAGTTCTGGCCACAATCTCCATTCCTGATCCACGGACCCCACACCTACAATGTGCTCATTTCTAAGGTTCTGGGTCATGGCTGAACTTGAGGGCTCAGGTGGCCCTCCCTTCTCTGCATTGTCAAGGGTGTTGCCAGGCTTCGCACCCCGCGGGGAGAATTGAAATTGAGTCACACACAGAAACTGCCAGCCAAGATTCCCATTTCAGACCCACAGTTGAGCAGTTCTGCGCCACAATTGAGTCCCCTCATTTTCTTCCCTAGACTGACTTTTGCCAACAGCCCCCAGAAGACCAGAACGCAAGGCCCATTCCCTTTCCACCTTCCATGTCCCTACCAACCACTGCCCCGGCGCTGCCTCATCCCTGCTTGAGCCCAGCATCCATGGCGCGCTGGAGCTGGGGTACGAGGTGGGGATCAGTTGGGGAAAGAACAACTGCAGCTTCTCCAGTCTGTCCATGTATCAAACATCACTGGATCCACTCTGGTAAATATCGCCTATACTCCCTCCCAAACCTTTACATCTTTCTGAAAGTTTGGCGCCCGATGTTTGAAACAACATACAGGACGGGACCAAAATAGTGCTTTACGTAGCTTTATTATACCACCGCGCATGGTGTTCCCTCTGCCTCTATTAACACTGTGGAGGATGCCATAAACTCTATTGAGAGCGTTCTTAGCCTGTCCTGCCCTCGGCAGAGATTTGTGCACAAACAGCCCAGGTCTCTCTGTCCTTGCACTGCCTCTGATTTGGACAGTGGAGTTTGTATTCGTTACCTTATACTGGATTGTATCCTCTCCAATATTTTCCCCATCCCAACCTCTCTTTCTTCCTTTTAAAACTTTTTGTAAATTGTAATTCTGTTTTCCAGCTCTGGTTTAATGGGTTCAATAGCTTCTTCTTCAGTTCGGTGTAGTATTTGGTCCGATGTTGCTCCTGTCAAAAGCCTAGAAATGTTTGGTTATACTAAAGGTGCTATATTATTGTAAGCTGTCTTTGTTGTTGTTTTTTAAATGCTCCACATGTCAGGCAGAAACTGCAGCGAGGAAGCAAATGTGATGTTTCAGGTCGCTGAGCCTTGAAAATGGAGGGGTTTAGGACCTGTCAGATACAGCCTAGCCGAAGCCCCGGGTTTGAGATCCACTCACAAAACTGTTGGCAAAAGGAGAACCCAGTCAGTAATCCAGGCAAACCAGCGTTTGTCTTACCAGCCCCTGGGCGAATAAAGGAGAAGGGCAGCGGAAGGAGGATTACACAGCTGGAAGAAAATAACCTGTCCAGTCCAAAACTCATAGTTTAGCGTTCAGCATTGTGACAACTCAATTTCACCAGGGATAGTAGGAAGGGGGGAAGGTTGCTTAGATTTGGTTGAGGGTAGGGGGTCAACAGATTTTAAGCCATGCAGGGAAAGTAAAACAGAATTTGGAATAGATTTTAATTCAAATATTTCAGTAACAACCTTTTATCGCTTTAATCTCTCCAGCCTTCCAGATCATCACTGGCTTTTCCTTTATTCGTTCAGGCACAATCATATTCACACAGCTCAGGAAAGAAGAGCACAATTCAAAATTTCAAGACTAGCCTAATCAAACTGGTCACTTTTGTCCCAAGCTAATTTCTATGCTTATCTTTCTTCCACACAGTTAATTTATTGTCAATTGTCATCCTGTCTCGGGGAAACTGCGGTCTGTCCAAATGTGTCTCTCGCTACCTGGTCGCCATGTCAACGGCAGATCTACTGGTCGTTATCCTCGACCTGATCTTGAGACACATTCCAATCGTTTTTGCGGAACAGTTTCGTTTCCTGTATTCTATCCCTGTGTGTAATATCCATGCTGCCTTCCTATATGCCGCCACTGACTGTTCTGTCTGGTTCACTGTCACTTTCACCTTTGATCGATTTCTGGCTATTTGTCACCAGAATATGAAAGTTAAATATTGTACCGAGAAAACAGCGACTGTTGTTCTGGGAACAGTGACTGTGCTGAGCTGTTTAAAGAACATCATCTGGTATTTTACCCTCACAGGTCGGTATTTTCTGAGTAACGGGCCCTGGTTTTGATATATACCTTTTGCTGTTCAGCTCTCTACGGTCTGGATGACTATAGAATTTCTCCATTACATTCTTACCCCCTGTGCCCCATTTTTCTTGATTCTGCTGCTCAATGTTCTCACCGTCAGACATATTTTAGTCAGCAGCAGAACCCGCAGGAGACTCCGGGCTCACAGCAGTGGGGAGAGTCCCAGAGACCCAGAGATGGAGAGTCGGAGGAAATCCATAATTTTACTAGTCATTATCTCAGCCAATTTCATCCTGTTGTGGGCATTGTTAATATTGTTTTCTATATGGAGCCGGATATCATTCTTGGGGAATGTGCAAGTTGAGCTAGATTATATTGTGATGGAATTGGGCTTCATGCTGCAGCTCCTGAGCTGCTGCACAAACACTGGGATTTACGCCGTGACCCAGACTAAGTTCAGGGAGCAGTTGAAGAATGTTCTGAAATATCCCTTTACTCCAATTCTTCAATCCATTGAATGACATTAACACTGACTGACTGAAAATGTCCATTTAATTTTGTATTTCCATTGGCGGCGGGTCAGTTACTGTGCCGACAGCAGGCAAAGAGCAGGGTGGTGCTGTTATCTTTATGGTGACAGTGCAAATGGACAGAGTCTGTTCCACATGATGTTGTTTGCTAGCCCTGCACAAAGGCCCATACTGACTGGAGCACAGAGATATAAATGGTCGTGTCATCATTGAGCCCGCCCACTCCTGGTTGT
Organism: Cetorhinus maximus; assembly: GCF_964194155.1. Lineage (NCBI taxonomy): Eukaryota > Metazoa > Chordata > Chondrichthyes > Lamniformes > Cetorhinidae > Cetorhinus > Cetorhinus maximus. The sequence continues at coordinate 1,494,463 of NW_027596103.1, read as the reverse complement.
CATAGCAACCAGGGCATCAACAAAAGCAGCAACAACAAGTAGTGATGGTGTCTATCACTGGCCGGGGGAGTGCTAAGTCAGGTAATTGTGTTTGGCGGGTATTCCGGGCACACCAGGGCAGGAGGCTAATATAGCAGCAACAGTGGGGGAGGCGCCCATAACTGTTACACCGAGTAAGTGGGGTCATACAACAGGTGCAGCGTCGGAAGGTGTATGGTATTCCAGGAAATCGAATGAGGAAAGGTAATATACCGGGTACACAAGCTATGGGGGTACGGCGATGTGATAATCCAGGTATACCGCGGGAGGAAGGATATCATACCTTGTGCACTAGATGTGGCGGTGTAGCGATGTGATATATCAAGTATAGCGTGCGAGGAAACGTGGTATAACGGGCTTTTATACCAATACCGACCCGCTAACTGTGCAGCAATACCTCAGTACTGACCCATGACAGCACATCACTGATCAGTACTGTGATTCTCCAACAATGTATCGCTCCCTCAGTACTCATCCGTCCACAGTGCCGGCATTCACTCAATGATTCCTCTCTTACAGTGCACTGCTCCCTCAGTACTGACCCTCTCATAATGCAGCACTGTGACAGCACTGAGCCTATATCAGTGAAGCAGTCCCTCAGTTCTGACCCTCTATCTGTGCAGCACTGTTGCAGTTATCACCCTCTGACAATGCGGCGCTTCTTCCGTGCTGAACCTCTGACAGTGCCGCACTCACTCCGCACTGACATTGCAATAGTGCGGCTATCCGTCAGTGCTGATCCTCCGATAGTGCAGCACTCCATTAGTACTGACCGTCTGACAGTGCAGCATTGGCTGAGTATTGAACCTTCAACAGTGCAGGTCTCCCTCACAATGACCCTCTGACAGTGAAGCACTCCCTAAACACTGACCCTCGAGCAGTGCAGCACTACTTCGCTACTGACCATCTGATAGTGCAGCCCTTTGTGCTCCCCCAATAACACTGTGGAGCTTTCTCAGTATTGACCCTCTGGCAGTTCAGCACTCTCTCATTACAATCACGCAAAAATGCAACACTACCTCAGTACTAACTCGATGACAATGCAGCACTCCATCAGTAGTCGCCTTTTAACAGTGCAGCACTCGCTCTGTTCTAACCTTCCAGCAGTGCAACAATCCCTCAGCATTTACCAACTGATAGTACAGCACTCCCTTAATACTGACTCTCCAGCAATACAGCTATCCCTCAGTACTGACCATCTGATCGTGCAGCACTTCCTCAGTGCTCCCTCAGCGGACACTTCATAGCTCCTTCAGTACTCACCCTCTGCCAGTTCAGCACGCTCTCGGTACTGGACATCCAACAGTGCAGCCCTCCTTCAGCTCTGAAATTCTGACAGTGTGGCGCACCCTCAGCACTGACCCACCGATAGTACAGCACTCCCCTGTGCCGACCCTCTGACAGTGCAGCACTCTCTCAACAGTCACCCTTTGACAGCACAGCTTTCCATCAGTACGGCCTCTCCCATAGAGCAGAGCTCCATCAGTACTGACCGTCTCACAGTGCAGCTCTCCGAAAATGTTGACGCCACAACACTGCAGAATCCCCTTTTTACTGACCCGCCTTTATATCAGCTCTCACTGTCTATGACCTCCTAATCAGTGCATCAATGTCTAAATACTGACCCTCCCACAGTGCAGCACTACCTCAATACTGAACCACAAACAGTGCAACACCAGCTGATTACACACCCTCCCGACAGTGCAACACTTCCTCAGTAAACACTCTCCGACACGCTGGCCCTCCCTCAGCACTGAAGCTCCGACAGGGCAGAATTCCACCTGTCCTAACCCACCGACTGTGCATCACTCTCTATTTCTCCACCTTTCAAGAGTGCATTATTCTCCCACCACTGACCCTCCAGCCTGTGGTGGAAGATAGAAATAGTGAGGTTGAATATCATTAGGACATTTTACTTTAGAGTTAAATCAGTGGTCACTCTTTGTTAAGGCGTACAAAACGGTTAAAGTCTTCACACAGGATACTTTGCACGTACAGTCATTTCAGAGGACCATTGGAACATTGCCAGATGATGTGAGAATTCACTGACATTTCAGAAGCCTTTTCGGAATCCAGTACCAGATATGGGCAATCTCCAGGAAAAAAAAAATCAGGAAATGTAAATTCTGTCCATGTGATAAAGTTTCACCCTTTAGCAAAGGCATGTTAAAACGATAGTACCATTCATTAATAATAAGTTAATGTGCAATTTGGAGTCATTGAAGTTTCAAGAATGAATCCTTTTAACCTGGTCCAGTGTATCACTAAGCTCTAGTGGACTATATTCAATAAGAAATGAACATTATCAGAAACCATTATGAAGGGCCGATGCGGCGGGGATATAGCCTTTCAATGACCGAATTGGAAAAAAAATATATATATATATATTGTAGGAGCATTCTGTAAAAATTTAATAATCTAGTTCACACAAATACAGATGATGAGAATACTAAAACAAGGTATACTGGTTGTAAGAGTTGTTATTAGAACATATTAGAAAAAAATATTTACCATTTAAACACTCAGAGTGACCATATAATGACACAGTCCTCAATAATTACACCATTATCAAAAACACTGAATAATAGAACCTTAAGAGGATGATTAAAGAGAAAGCAGCTTAGACAAAGAAGCAACACCACAGTTGCCAAGGGCAACGTAATTCAATCAGAATTGACAGATAGAGAGGAAATCATACCGCGGAAAAAGCCAGCAGTATTAAAATCCTCATTTTACCGCTTCTCACTAGAGCTGTCTGCATGGCTAGACATTTCGAACTTCATTGCGCTGACCATAATCGGCTCACTCTTCTTGGCACTGAAAGTAATAATTTGCTTTAAAGCTTGATGCAACATTATAAGATATTTCTGACTGTACATTGTAAAGTTTTATGTTATGGATTCTATATTAAAACTAAGATTATGCTTTCCATCTGTGTGTATCTTTAACGTTTCATGTACTTAACTATTTAAGGTAACTTGCATGTTCTGGCTCTTGAATAAATATTTGAATAATGTAGGAAACATAATGTCTCACTCAGTATTCTGTATACGACTTCACAGAGCTCCACAGTGCACCTTCCTAATGAGGGAATTAACTTTTATAACGAGAGCCACGGACCATTATAATATCTGTGTATTTGTTACATAGCTGAGCATTATATTGTTTTCAAAGGACAACCTTACTGAAGGGTACGATCGCTGCTGGAATCTTTCACTCAGTGTGTGCTGGATCATTTCTTCAGTCCCCAAGCAAGAGTATGTGAGAGGTGTACATTTTAAATTCAGGTGAAAGTAATTATCAGGGAAGAGGTCGTTATCTGGGACAGCCCCTTATGGATCAAGGTAATAATCCACATCAGACCCTGCGGCATTGCAGCACTCCCTCCGCAATGACCATTTGACAGTGCACTGCCCCCTCAGTACAGAGTCTCTGACAGTGCGTCACTCCCTCAGTACTGACACTCCGATTGTGCAGCACTTCCTCATTACTGAACGTCTGACATTCCCCCGCTCCCTTCAATTAGCACTGAGCCCCACCTCCACCGCTCTTATACAATAAGGTAGTCGTGAATTCAGTGGACCGACATGTTCTCACTGTTAAAGGTTTGGACACCTGAAATAATAAGAGAATCACAGAATCGCCGCATTGCGACTGAGCAGAAAGAGGCCATGCGGCCCATCGTGTCTCTACCTGCCGCCCGAATGTGCATCATGGCTCAGTGCCGTCCACCTGACTTTTCCCTGTAACTCTGCACATTGTGTCCATATGAATAATCATGTAATGGCCTCTTGAATGCCTCGATTGAACCTGCACCCAACACAATTCCAGTTAGTCCACTGCAGTCCAGAACCATTTGCTACGTGAATCAATCTTTCCATCCCCTCAAGCCAGATTTAACAGGCCGGATTGGAAAGGTAATAGTCACAAGGCAACGGTACTGAAACAATGGATGATCTCTCTGTGAGCTTTGTTGTCTAGAGTTGGCGGTTGCAATCATTTCACTCAGGGCCGGCGGTCAAAATATATTTTTTTTAAGTATTGGAGCTAAATTAGTTCAAGTGTAATCAATGGACATTGAGGGTCTGTAGGGTCGATATGTTTCTTCATATCAGTGAAATATTTTCAAATTAAGGATGCGTAAACTAAAGGTTTATTTGACAAGATACCAGAAAATGCCAGGTCACCGTGGAGACTGTTGGAGTTTTCGGAGATTCTCTGGTTTCAGTTGATCTGCCAGATTCTTGAGATTGTTTAGCAGCAACTGGGAGAGCCGCAGTGAAGCAATCCCCAACTAGATTGTGACACAAGCATATTGTCCCTTTAATGTGGGGGCCAGACAGCACCCAATGGAACAGGTGTCTCCTTCCTGAGTGCTGCTATGACTCGAAATATGTATTTTCTAACAATCTTATCCACGTGCATGGTCACATTCACAGGCCTGAGACGTGGACAGGTTCTGTTTCTGCAACGTTCGGTGTAGAGGTCGGGTATGTGTGGGCATTAATTTTCCAAAATTCGCTGGATTCTGGAAAGGTCCCATCAGACTGGAAAGCAATAAATTTAACCCCTCTGAACACGAAGGGAGGGAGAGGAAATCAGGGAACGATAGGCCAGTTAGCTTGACGCCTGTCGTGGGGAAGGTGTTAGAATTGATCGTTAACGGGGTTCTAGCTGGGCACTTGCAAAACCTCAAGGTAATGGGCGAGAGTCAGCATGGTTTTGTGCAAGAAGTATCATGGTTAACCGATTTATTTGATTTGTTTGATGTTGCAACTTGCGCCGTGGATAAATGGGGAACCTGTAGATGTGCTGTGCTTGGGCTTCCAGAAGCATTTGATAAGCTGCCACATGAAAGGCTATTGCAGAAAACAAAAGCTCAGTGTTTAGCGGGTAACACAGTAACACGGATAGAACATTGGCTGGCTCGAACATTGGCAGGGGCGGGGCATGATGCTCCTTTGTCTGAGTGGGGGCGGAACATGTTGATCCACTGTGAGAGCGGGAGCGAGGCCTGTTGCTCCATTGTCAGAGCGAAGGCGAGGCCTGTTGCTCCATTGTCAGAGCGGAGGCGGGGCCTTTTTCTGTTTTGCCAGAGCTGGGTGGGGCCCGTTTGTCCATTGTCAGAGCGGAGGCTTGGCCTGGTGCTACATCGTCGGAGAGGAGCTGGGCCTTTTATTTTTTGTCAAAGTGGAGGCGGGGCCAGTTGCTCTATTGTCAGAGCAGAGGCGGGGCCTGTTGCTCCATTGTCAGAGCAGAGGCAGGGCCTGTTGCTCCATTGACAGAGCAGAGCCGGGGCCTGGTGCTCCATTTCCGGACCTGAAGCGGGACCTGTTGCTTCAGTGTCAGAGGGGTGGCACGGCCGGTTGCTCCATTTTCAGAACGGAGGCGGGGCATTTTGCTCCATTTTTGAAGCGGAGGCGGGGCTTGTTCCTATATTGTTAGAGCGGAGATGTGACCAGATACTCTGTTGCCTGTTACTGCATTGCCAGAGCGGAGGCGGGGCCTGTTGATCCGTTGTCACAGAGGGGGCGTGACCTGTTGCTCCAGTGACAGGGCCGGGGCGGGGACAGTTTATCAAATGTCAGAGCGGGGGCGGGCCTGTTACTCCACTGTCAGTGCACAGCATGGGCCTTTTGATGCATTGTCAGCGCTGGGGCTGCGCCGGATGCTCTTTTGTCATAGCAGGGGCGGGGACAGTTGCTACGTTTTCAGAGCGGGGATGGGACCTGTTGCTCGATTGTCATAGCAGGGGCGGGTCATGTTACTCCAATGTCAGAGCGGAGGTGGGGCCTGTTAATCCATTGTCTGAGCGCGGGCGGGGACAGTTACTACATTGCCAGAGCGGGGCGGGGCCTGTTGCTCCATTGTCAGAGCGTGGGAGGGGCCTGTTGCTCAATTCTCATATCGGAGGCTGGGCATGCTGCTCCATGGTCGGAGCTGAGTTGGGGCCTGTTCCTTTTTTGTCAGCGCGGAAGCGGGGCCTGTTGCTCTTTTGTCAGCGCGGAAGCGGGGCCTGTTGCTCTTTTGTCAGCGCGGAAGCGAGGCCTGTTGCTCTTTTGCCAGAGTGGGGCGGGGCGTGTTGCTCTTTTGCAAGGGCGGGGCGGGGCCTGTTGCTCTTTTGCCAGAGCGGGGCGGGGCCTGTTGCTCTTTTGCCAGAGCGGGGCGGGGCCTGTTGCTCCATTGAAAGATCGGACGCTGGGCATGCTGCGCCATGGTCGGAGCGGACGTGGGGCCTGTTCCTTTTTTGTCAGAGAGGTGGCGGGGCATGTTGCTCCATTGTCAGAGCAGAGCCCGGGTCTATTGCTCCATTTTCGAACCTGAGGCGGGGTCTCTTGTTCCATTGTCGAAGCAGAGGCGGGGCCTGATCCTGGATTGTCAGAGGGGAGAAGTGACCTGTTACTGTGTTGTCAGAGAGAAGGCGTTGCCTGTTACTCTATTGTCAGAGCGGAGGCGTTGCATGTTACTCCATTGTCAGAGTGGAGGCGGGGCCTGTTGCTATTTTGCCAGAGCGGGTCGGAGACTGAAGCACTCATGAAAAAGCGGGGGCGGGGCCTGTTACTTCATTGTCAGAGCGGGACCAGTTCCTGTTACTTCATTGTCAGAGCGGGAGTGGTTCCTGTTACTCCATTGTCAGAGCGGAGGCGGGGCCTGTTGATCAATTGTCAGAGTGGGGGCGGGGCCTGTAGCCCCATTGACAGAGCGCGGGCGGTGCCTGTAAGTTCATTGTCAGAGCGGGGGCGGGGCCTCTTGATGCTTGTCAGAGGCGGGGCTGCGCCCGATGCTATTTTGTCAGAGCAGGGGCGGGGAATAAAGCTCTTTTGTCACAGGAGAGGAAGGCCTGTTGCTCTATTGTTGAGCAGAGGCGGGGCCTTTCGCACCATTTCGGAGAGGATGCGGGGCCTGTTACAGCATTGTCAGCACGGGGGCGGGGCCAGTTGCTGTATTGTCAGAGTGGGGACAGGGCCTGTTGCTCCATTGACAGAGTGGGGGCGTGGCATGTTTCACTGTTGCCATACCGGGGGTGGGGCGAGGAACTTTTTTTTCAGAGCAGGGTGGGGCATGATGATCATTTGTCAGAGCAGAGGAAGGCCTGTTCCTCCATTGTCGAGCAGAGAAATGCCTGTTCATCCATTGTCGGAGATAATGCGTGGCCTGTTCCTGCATTGCCAGCACGGGGGCGGGGCCTGTTGCTCTATTGTTAGAGTGGGGACAGGGCCTGTTACTCCGTTGACAGAGCGGGGGCGTGGCATGTTTCTCTGTTGCCATACCGGGGGCGGGGCCAGTAACTTTGTTTTCAGAGCTGGGTGGGGCCTGTTGATCCATTGTCAGAGCGGTGGCTGCGCCCGCTGCTCTTTTATCAGAGCAGGAGCGGGGCATGATGCTCTTCTGTCAGAGCGGAGGGTGGTCTGTTGCTCCATTGTCAGAGCGGATGCATGGGCCTGTACCTGAATTGCCAGAGCAGAGGCGGGGCCTGTTGCTCCATTGTTAGAGCGGAGGCGCGGCCTGTTTCTCCAGCGTCAGAGAGGAAGCGGGAACTGTTGCTCCATTGTCAGCACGGGGGCCGGGCATGTTGCTGTGTTGTCAGAGTGGGGACAGGGCCTGCTACTCCATTGACAGAGCGGGGGCGTGGCATGTTTCTCTGTTGCCATACCGGGGGCGGGGCCAGTAACTTTGTTTTCAGAGCTGGGTGGGGCCTGTTTCTCTATTGTCAGAGCGGAAGCGGGGCCTGTTGATCCATTGTCAGAGCGGTGGCTGCGCCCGCTGCTCTTTTATCAGAGCAGGAGCGGGGCATGATGCTCTTCTGTCAGAGCGGAGGGTGGTCTGTTGCTCCATTGTCAGAGCGGATGCATGGGCTTGTACCTGAATTGTCAGAGCAGAGGCGGGGCCTGTTGCTCCATTGTTAGAGCGGAGGCGCGGCCTGTTTCTCCAGCGTCAGAGAGGAAGCGGGAACTGTTGCTCCATTGTCAGCACGGGGGCCGGGCATGTTGCTGTGTTGTCAGAGTGGGGACAGGGCCTGCTACTCCAATGTCAGAGCGGGACCGTGGAATGTTACTCCATTGCCATGATGGGGGCGGGGCCTGTTACACTGTTTTCAGAGCGGGGGCGGGGCCTGTTTCTCCGTTGTCAGAGAGGTGGCGGGGAATAACACCCCATTTTCAGAACAGGGTTGGTTCCTGTTACTCCATTATCAGAGCGGAGGCGGAGTCTCTTGATCCATCTTCAGAATCTGGGCCGCGCCCCATGCTCTTTTGTCAGAGCAGGGGTGGGGCTTGACGCTCCATTGTCGGAGCGGAGGCGGGGCCTATTCCTTTTTGTCCGAGCGGAGGCGTGTCCTGTTGCTCCATTCTATAAGCGCGCAGCGGTGACGTTTGATTCATTGTCTTACCCGAGCCGGGCATTTTGCTCCATTGCCTGGGCGGGGGCGGAGCCTGTTTGCTTCATTGTCAGAGCGGGGCGGAGCCTGTTTGCTTCATTGTCAGAGCGGGGCGGAGCCTGTTTGCTTCATTGTCAGAGCGGGGCCGGGTCCTGTTTCTTCATTGTCAGAGCGGGGCCGGGTCCTGTTGCTTCATCGCCTGTGCGGGCCGGGTCCTGTTGCTTCATTGTCAGAGCGGGGCCGGGTCTTGTTGCTTCATTGTAGAGCGTGGCCGGGTCCTGTTTCTTCATTGCCAGAGCGGGGCCGGGTCCTGTTGCTTCATTGTCAGAGCCTGGCCGGGTCCTGTTGCTTCATTGTCAGAGCGGGGCCGGGTCCTGTTGCTTCATTGTAAGAGCGGGGCCGGGTCCTGTTGCTTCATTGTCAGAGCCTGGCAGGGTCCTGTTGCTTCATTGTCAGAGCGGGGCCGGGTCCTGTTGCTTCATTATCAGAGCCTGGCCGGGTCCTGTTGCTTTATTGTCAGAGCGGGGCGGGATCTTGTTGCTTCATTGTCAGAGCGCGGCCGGGTCCTGTTGCCTCATTGTCAGAGGGGGCCTGGTCCTGTTGCTTCATTGTCAGAGCGGGGCCGGGTCCTGTTGCTTCATTGTCAGAGCGGGGCGGGATCCTGTTGCTTCATTGTCAGAGCGGGGCCGGGTCCTGTTGCCTCATTGTCAGAGGGGGCCGGGTCCTGTTGCTTCATTGTCAGAGCGGGGCCAGGTCCTGTTGCTTCATTGTCAGAGCGGGGCCTGGTCCTGTTGCTTCATTGTCAGAGCGGGGCCGGGTCCTGTTGCTCCATTGTCAGAGCGGGGCCGGGTCCTGTTGCTTCATTGTCAGAGCGGGGCGGGTCCTGTTGCTTCATTGTCAGAGCGGGGCCGGGTCCTGTTGCTTCATTGTCAGAGCGGGGCCGGGTCCTGTTGCTTCATTGTCAGAGGGGGCCGGGTCCTGTTGCTTCATTGTCAGAGCGGGGCGGGTCCTGTTGCTTCATTGTCAGAGCGGGGCCGGGTCCTGTTGCTTCATTGTCAGAGCGGGGCCGGGTCCTGTTGCTCCATTGTCAGAGCGGGGCCGGGTTCTGTTGCTTCATTGTCAGAGCGGGGCGGGGCCTGTTGCTCCATTGTCAGAGCGGGGCCGGGTTCTGTTGCTTCATTGTCAGAGCGGGGCGGGGCCTGTTGCTCCATTGTCAGGGTGCGTGCGGGTGCTGCCATTGTGATGTCAGGGTTGGGTGGGGCCTGTCGGTTCAGTGATTTAGTGGGTGTGGCTATGGGGAAAGCGTTCACCTTTTCAAGTTGAGTGGACAAGCCCCTCTCGAACACGTGGGTCACAAGTGACCGCTCCCATTGCTGCCGCCGTAGCAACCAGGAAAGTTGTCCAAACAGAAAACGCACAGTTAGGGGCTGGTATCTCAGGGACATTGGATGAGTGGTGATATCACAGGAATCCGTCGTTAAGGGGAGATATACCAGCTGCTCCGGGTGGGAGGTGGTCTTTGTCCACAAGTGAGAAAGGAGATATACTTGCTGCACATTGCGCGTCGGGTGGGGGGTTATATCCTGTACACTGGGGCAGGGAGTTAGATAGAAGAGGTACACGCATCGTTAGAGATAGACTTGACTGACCGAGTTAGCATCAAGTTTTCTCGGCACCCTTGGAGAGGGAGATAATGCAGAAAGGGAGATTTATAAAAGCTGCAGAGAAAGAATACTGTGATATATAAGTTACACAAGGGGACAGATTTACTCCATACACAGGGTGAATATCTGATAGATCAGGTACACAGGAGGATGGGAACTGCTACAATGGGTGAGAGGGGAGATTTACCAGGTACACCAGGGCGAAGGTGGGGTGAATATTTAAGTTCGACCGGGAGAGAGTGTATATACGAGCTTGTTGGAAGAAGGAGAAAATATGTGATTTGAAACTCGGTATTTACTTCAGGGACTGTTAGAGTTACCGGGTCTCTTTCAGGCTCAGGTTCTGCGCTGGTGTCAGAGTCTGTATTAGAATCTGTTTTAGATTCAGGGTCTGATTTAGTTACGCCTGGTCTTCAGGTGAGATTGTACATTATTTTAAGGCTAAGTGGCTTTATTAGATACATGGATTGTCATAAATTCAGTGCCTGAGGGAGACAAAGATAGTGTGCGTGTTTGAGAGAAAGATAGATATAAGGATAGCGTGTGTGAGACAAAGAGAGAGAGATTGAGACAGAGTCATGGGGAGATGGAGTGAGAGAGAGAGAGAGACGCAGAAAGTGAAATAGAGACAGAGTGACCGAGGCAGCTTGAGTAAACCAGACAGACACAGTGAAACAGCACAGGGCAGAAACAAAGAAGTAAAACAGGCAGAAAAAAATGTTTCTAAGGAATAGACAGAGATTAAGGAAAGGGACAGAGAAAGGGAGAGAGACAGACAGCGGAGGAGACTGAAAACAGAAACAAAGAGTGACAGAAACAACAAGGTAGAGCAGCATTGGAGAAACAGGGAGTCAATGGGATGCAGGGAGACAGATAGAAAGAAAGTGCCAGATAAAAATAGAGAGAGCAAAAGGGAGTGAGAGAGACAGAAATAGGGAGAGTCAGGCAGGTAAAAAATCAGACAGAGAGAGGGAGAGATGTTGCCACACACAGAGAGTTAGGGTGAGAAAACAGTGAAAGAAAGCAATAGGCTTGGACAGTAACTGATAGTGAAATGGAAAGAGTGGCACAGAGAAGCAGGGGCAGGGAAAGAGACAGGGTGAGAGGGACAGGGCAGGGCATAGAGAGAGGAAGCGGAAGGGGAGTGATGGCACTGGACTCAGAGGCTCCGAGGGAGATGCAGGGAAAGCATGTTTAGAGATACAGAGATTGATACATGGACAGAAATATAGGCAACGTGTGGGACTCAGATACTACGATGGATAGGATCCTCTATCTGTTTTATGGAAATGTCATCCCCCTGCAAGGGCCTGTTTTCTGATCTCCCAAATGATCACTATTGCAGGCGAAGACAAAGGAAACTACAAAGGAGCTCTGAAATTCCCTGCAAAGCGTGGCAGCATTGAAGGCAATGAGTGGCAGGAGCTTGTTCCCAATCGATCAGAATGGCAACATCTTGTCCATCAAGCTGCATTGCGTTTCGTGCCTTACCGGCTTAATGATGAGGCAGAGCGGCAGCAGAGAAGGGAAGGCAGTGGAACAACGTAGTACTCTAGGGCAGTGCCTCGCGTGTCGCCCTGCCTCATGCGCCCAGAGATCTGCAGGTCAAGAATCAGCCTCTTCACCCACACGGTGACAATGGCAGATACTCTGGAGTCCGAGCAGATGTAATCCTAGAATCCAGGGACAGTCGGCGATGACCAATTAGTTTCAGGGTGTGTGTTAACTTCAAGGCCTGGTGTAGTTTGAGGTCCTGCAATAGTCACAGGGTCTGTATTCGATTCACAGTCTGAATCATTACCGGGGCCTGTAATGGTCTCATTTCTGCATTATTTTCAGGGTATTCATTAGATTCGGGGCCTATGTTTGTTTCACGGGTTTGATCTGTTTGGGAGACTGCAGTTGTTGCTGGGTGCAATTGCTTCTGCTCTTTATTCATTACCGTATAAGTAAGATCAGCCTCTGGCACAAAGAAACTGTTCAACACAAGTGTAACCATGACATCAGGGCCTCTGGCCTTTGTTAGGCCTCTGGCTTCCGATGGCCACTGTAGGCACTCAGTCACCGAATCATACAGCAGCGGGAGAGGCAACATGTCTATCCTGTCAGTAATAAGTTAATGGCCTCTTATTCGTCTCAGGGCCCGTGTTGTTCTTAGTGTTCAATATTAAGTGTGTGATGCTACATTTTCCAAGGCCAATAAAATCAATCGTTCTCTCCTCCCCTCCATTAGATGAGCAAATTTCCACTGTCTGTACACGTGCAATTCTATTTTGAAGGTTATGTGTCCATCTGCCTCCACCAGTCTTTCAGGCTGAAAATCCCTGACTTCTTCCGCCAACAACTGTTTATCCCATCTCTGCTTCTTTGTCAATCATTTTAAATCTCTGCTCGTCACTGACACTAATTCTAGGTTCACTCGTTATTTACTGCAACAAATCACTTCATGAATTTTAATGTATCTTTTAAACCTCCCCTTAATTCTCTCCACCTAATTCAAGCCTCTCACCCCTGCTGCAATTCCAGTAAAATTCCTCTCTTGCAGCCTCTCCAAGGCCTTGACATCCTTCCTGAAATGGGCTCACCGGAAAGATACACAATACTTTAGCTAAGGCTTCACCAAGTCTTAAAAATTGACACATCTTTTGGTCTGCATTTCTGAATTTTGTAAAATCTGAATCTCTATCAATGAAAATATATTGTTTTTTAATACTCTAGAAAGTGTGCCCTGGCATATATATTGCATTGGTTATATCAACCCCTTATTTATTATTGATCAACTCCTACATTAGCCCTATTTTCTCCTTCTCAATCCTCTCTATACACTATCCCACTCCTCAAAAACTCTCAGTCTCTTAAAACCCTCAGAATATTAAAACAATGGATCAGAATCTTAGAACAATAGATTGGAATGTTACAACAATGGATGAGAATCTGATAAAAATAGATTGGAATTGTGCAACGATGGATCGGAATCTGAGAACAATGGATTGGAATGTTACAGCAATGGATTAGAATCTGAGAATTATAAAATGGAATGTTACAGCAATGAGCAGGAGTTTTTTGCCTGTGCTTTGTGAACTTAATTCATATTTTGACTGGATGTCATTGAAATGCCGGATCTATTGGCCACTCCAGTTTATTTAAGCGGGTTGCTATCCCATCCTCGCTATTAGTGGCGTCCCTGGTACGTCTCACTATGTACGGTCATTAATTCCACAAACAACGTTTAACTGAATTACTCATCTCCATCAAATATATAAGTGTTTCGCGATTGCAAATAGTTTCACCCAGTTCAGGAAAACAGAGACAACAGGATGATGATTATCATCGAGTTATGCAATTTCAGTATCATATTTCAACTCTTTTGTCTTTCACGATGTAACATACATTACAGTTTATTAGTGCGAATACAGTAGTTTCAACAATTCACTAGATGCAGCAACATAGTGGAACATTCAGTGCCTTCAGGCAAACATTTTTTTAAAAAACATTAAGCTTGTATATAATTCCATTAATTTCTCTCTTCCTTACAGTAAACATCTTGACGATTGTGATCTTAATTCAGAGAAATTGTGGCCTTTCTAAATGTGTCATTCGACCTGGTGTCCCTGGCATCAGCAGATCTACTGGTCATTATTGTTGACCTGATATTGAGACACGTTCCAATTGTTTATTGGGAATATTTTAATTTCCAGCAGGGCCATGCGTGTGTGTAATATCCATGCTGTCGTGCTTTATGCAGCCACTGGCTATTCTGGCTGGTTCACCGTCTCTTTGCCCCTTGAACTGTTCGTGGCCATTTGTTGCCAGAAGTTGAAAAGTAAACATTGCACTGATATAATGGCGGCCGTGGTTCGAGGAACAGTGACCGTGCTGAGCTTGGTAATTAATGTTTTCTGATATTTTATGCTATCATAATGTTATTTGCTAATGAACTGTCCATAGTTTTGTATTTTGACTTTCGAATTTCAGTCTCTCGGGCCTGGGTACCTATAGAAATTACCCATCAAATTTTTAACCCCTGTGTCCCATTTGTCCTGATTCTGCTGCTCAATGTTCTCACCGTCAGACACATTTGAATGAGCAGCAGAGCCCGCAGGAGATTCCACGCTCACAGCAGTGGGGAGAGTCCCAGAGACCCAGAGATGGAGATACGGAAGAAATCCATCAATTTACTGTTCGTTATCTCGGCCAAATTCATCCCTTTGTGTACGATGTTGGATGTTTTCTATATGCAGGCAGATATTTTACATGATGCCTGGTCCTGTATTGATGGGTGACTCTTTTTCGAGAATTGGGCTTCATGCAGCAGCTCCTAAGTTGCTGCACAAACACTGGGATTTAGGCCCTGATCCATACAAGGTTGAGGCAGAAGTTGAAGAATGTTTTGAAGTATGCCTTTACTCCAAGTCTTCGATGCTTTTGAGGATTTGAAGAAATTAATCACGGAGAGTTTCCACCATTTTACCATTTGATTTTTCTCTTCCAGCGGGGCGGTGAGCTGCCTCTGTTGTGACACAGTGGGGACCGCTCCTGTCCCCATTGTAAAACATGGGGGACAGGATGTGTCCCTGTAGCAACAGAGCGGGCTGCTGCCTATCGCTCTGGCGACAGAGGGGATGGTGGTGCCTGTGACTATGATTAGAGAGCGGGGAGGGCTCTGCTGCTAGGGGAACAGTGAGGCAGGTGGCTTTGCTATGGTAACAGAGAGGGAATGGGCCCGTCGCTCTGATGTCAGTGAGGGGCAGGGCCTGACGCTGTTAATGCAAAGCGCGGCCTTCCCTTTGGCTCTATTGGCAGAGGAGGAAGCAGAGACTCTGACTCTAGCAACAGAGTGAGGATGGCCCTCTCTCTATGGGCACAGAGCTAAACTCGTAACTGCCTTTATGGTCACTGGACGGACAACGGCCTAATAACAATCCTGGTGACAGCTGCCTGCCTCCAGTCTCCTAACAAATTGGAGCCTAGATGCGGGGAGGTGAGGGGGACGGGGTGGGGGGGGGGGGGGGGGGGGAGTGGTTGTGGGGGTTGGTGGGGGGTGGTGGGGTGGGGGTTGAGATCAATTGCCACCGCCGAATTGCAGGGAAACAGGAAGAGGAAGAGGGAATGCCATGCCAGTTAAACTGGGAAATCTTGCTCCTGACACAGATTCACTGGGGCAGAGTTAGTTAAAACAGGAAGATGGGAGAGAGGGTATGTTTGCACGGTGGGGTTCTTATAAAAATAAATGCAGCAATACATTTTCGATATTGTTTGTGCTTTAAAAATATTTTCCTTTTGAAAAGAATCAGCGTGAGAAACGTTGAAAACTTTACTGGAAATTTATAGAAACATTTAGCAAGATACATTTTGTAACGGTTAATCATTGATCGTGTTTTGCAGAGGAATTACAGAATAGGGATGAGGGTCTGATAACGGTACCAGATGTGCACATTGCAGTCTGGAATAATCCAAAACTACCATCTCCAGCCAATATCTCCATTGGGGAATGAGGAGAGAGTTCACGAACAGGATCTGGTGGTAAAAGAGTGAATGCACCACCCGAGTGAACTGCGCACAGTGATGCAAACTTCAACCCTTTACAGTATTGTTCAATATTCTAACTTCATCAAACTGCTTCCAGATGCAATCATGCAGTATTCTCTGAAACTGGCAAAGAGCAGCGCCTGTTGTGGCGGTGAGAGGCCAGCAGAGGCTGGGGTTGTATCATTTTAATCACGCGGCAGTAAAATGGGTTTGAGAAAAGCCTTGGAACCAGGGCGCTGGGAATGTGGAATCAACTAATTACTTACACTCCCATCCTGTCTGATGCTGAGCCTCACCACTCAGTGAGCAGCCCTTATAGAGAAAGAGAAGCAGTAATAATTCACATGATCCAGTAAAAAAAGGAGCTTCTTAAAACGTTCAGGATAAGCCTTCAGGAGTTTATTAAGCACGAAATCCAAGCAATAACCATTACACACATAGTACAAAAATGTCCAGATTTCCCTTCAAAGCGGATTATCACAGACTCAAGCGTGTTCCAGTTGTAAGCTCAGTATTCAGCCACTCAATCCTTTGCAACTGGAATGCTCATTGCATTCTGCCACTTTATTGATGCCTTTCTAACTGAGAGATTTCCTTGCCTGATTGTCCATCAATGGAAGCCCTGCTTGCTGACCTGTAGGGTCAATGTACCATTTCACAACATTTCTATTGATGGTCGTCAGTGAAAATGTGCAAGAAAACAGACTTTTCACTTCCACAGAATAAAATGCCGAGCAGGGAAATTCCATTCAATCCATCTCTTTTCTGTAACTTCAGTTAATTCAGCTGCTCCCCTTACATTTACTTTCAATCACTTCAACATGAACTTAATTTTATACAGCAGGTCTAACACAGCTTTTGTAACACAAAATGACTCTTATATCCATTAAAAAAACTTGACTTGTGAGTTTATATCTGATTCTGCAAAGCCCCGCACCAAATTATTCCCCCAATCCACAGAAACATTGATTAAAAACATCATATCATCCCAGAGACTGACCTTCAAAAAGGGACTCCCTGTTGTCCCTGTGCCCGTTCTCAGTGCTGACAGGTTGATGAAGCTTTAGGACCTGCACACAATGGGTGATCTTTGATCGAAAAGCCTCATTAAAAAATAAATCACTTCAGTGCAGAAACGGGCTGGCGCTGAGGATCAGTCTGGCTTCAGTCTGACCAGAGCTCACTAATTTAAAAAAGGGACTCATCATCTATTTAACAAAGCAAAGGCTGAATAACTCCCCCACTCTAGCAGTTTGGAGCTGAATCAATAGCGGTATCAGAATCACACATGCCTAGCTGCAGATGATCACATTGCTGACAGAATCATTGTGTTAAAGAAGCTGAAGATAAAGCATAGCCGCTATCGAGCGAGTATGTAAAACAGACAGAGACGGGGTCACGGCTGCTCGGGGAAACTCTCCATCTCTTTCACGGTTCCGGTGTGTCCACACCTGAGCACTGAATGTCTTCCCGCTTGAAGCCGATAAAACATTGATCCTTCTGGAGCTACGGCAAACAGAATAAATGATGGATGGATGTCACAAGCAAGGGAGGAATTGGGCAGAATGACTGGATGTGTGAGATATGGATCGACCATGAGAATTATCTCCTTTTTAATCATTCATGGAATGAGGGCTTTCAGGAGGTGGTGTTCACATCTGTCTGTTGTCCTTGTCCTTCACGATGGTAGTGGTCTTTTGTTTGGAAGGTGCTGTCGAAGCAGCCCTGGTCAATTCATGCAGAACATCTTGTAGATTGTACACACTGCTGCTACTGTGTGTCGGTAGTGGAGGGAGTGTATGTTTCTGGATGGGGTGACAATCAAGCGGGGCTATTTTGCGCTGGATGGTGTCGAACTTCATAGGTGTTGTGGGAGTTCACTCATCTAGGCTAGTGGGGAGTATTCTATCACACACCTGACTTGTGCCTTGTAGATGCTGGACAGGCTTTGCGGAGACAGGAGGTGAGTTACGTGCCGCAGGATTCCCAGCCTCTGACCTATCCTTGTAGCCTCAGTGTTAATATGGCTGGTCCAGTTCACTTTCTGGTCAAATGACAGGAGAATATCCAAAGGGGAAATTGGGACAGTTATATGAGGGGGGAGTTCATGATCAGTGATAACAGAGTGTGAAAGGGATTATATGGGGCTTCTCATGATTGTCCTGAGTGCAGTGCAGTCTCTCACCCGATCCATAATGATATCCTTCGTGCTCTCTTCATTGAGCCCTCTCACTGAAGTGACCTTCACACGAATCGTCTTGTAGTTACTATCTAAACACAACAGTAAGAACATGAACAGGTTAAACACACCCATAATTCTCCTCTCCCTCTCTCCATACCTCTCTTCATCTCATTCCATCTGATCTCAGTTCTGCCCTTTCCGTATTACCATTCTCCAACATTTCTCTTCATTGTCAGCTCCTTGTCACCTTTCCTTATATCATTTACGTCCCGTGTTTACGTCTTTTAGTAGAGAGTGAGATTGAGAGAGAGAGAGAGAAAGAGCGGGGGGACGGATCGATAGATAGGAAGACAGACAGGGAGAGAGAGCGAGTCAGAAAGATAGGGTGAGACAGGGTGAGATGAAGAGAGAGAGACAGAGTGCGAGACAGAGAGAGAAAAATGAAGAGAGGAAGGAAAGAGAGGCAGAAAGAGAGATACTGAAAGAGAGAGATGGAGAGGTGTACAGAGAAACAGAGAGGAAGAAAGAGAGATACAGAGGTCGATAGAATGATAGATAGAAAGACCTATAGAGAGAGACAGAGAGAGAGAGAGAGAGGTGGAGAAACAGAGAGAGAGAGACAGAGAGGGAGAAAGGAAGCGAGACATGGAACCAGGGATAGAGAGAGGGAGGGAGAGACAGGAGAGGGCAAGGTGGGTGTTGGTGGGGGAGCGAAAATCTGAGAGAGAGATTGGGGAGAACAGAGGCTGCGAGATAAAGATCGGAAAATGCAGAGGAAGCCAGTCGGACAGAGAGAAAAAGATATAGATAGAGAGGGTGAGGTAAAGTGATAGACAGAGGGAGTGAGAGACAGAGTGAGACAGAAGTGAGAACCCTAGAAATGGAGAGATGAGGAGAGTCACAGAGACATAAAGAGATGGAGCAACAAAGGGGGAGGGGGAGAGTGGCAGGTAGGGAGAGTACAGAAATATTATACATGTATCAGCATAAAAATCAGTGAAAGAGGGAAAGAGAGATCGAGGAAGAAACAGAGAATGAGACACATAGAGAGAGACAGATAGATGAAGCCACGATTGACACAGAGGCAGAGAGAGACACAGAGACTCAAAAATATTTCCAAATATGCAGCCTTTATTTCCAATGATTTCACACAAAGCGAATCTACGGTTTTGTTTTGTTTTAATTTGTTGTGTGTCTGCATCGCGGGCAAGGCCAGCATTTACTATCCATCCATAACTGAACTTGAGAAGGTGGTGGGCAGGCGCCTTCTTGAAGGGCTGCAGTCCGTCTGGTCTCCCTTCTCTCTAGCGGCTGGATACAACTGAGTGTCTGCCTGGGCCATTTCAGAGGACAGTTTAGGAGTCAGTCACATTGCTGTGGAACTGGAGTCACACATAGGCCACAGCGGGGAAGGGCGGAATATTTCTTTCCCTAAAAGCACATCCCGAAAGTACAGGGATTTTATAGCGATTCGAAATGATTGACCAGTGCCAGGAATGGCTTCCTGCAATTAATTTTAATACAGAGATAGGCAGAGTTTTGGTGCCTCAAGAGATCAAGGGATATGGGGAGCGGGCAGGAAAGTGCAGTTGAATCCCAAGATCAGCCATGAGCGTATTGAATGGGGGAGCAGGCTCGAGGGGCCGAATGGTCTTCTCCTGTTCCTATTCGTTCTGTTCTGCACATGCACACTTACTGAATAACCTGACATCACTGCTTCACCGCAGCGAATCATTCTGTACCATTACTCACTAGGGGATTCGTCAGAAATCCTCAACTGCAGATCATCTACATTTCAACTGAGAAATGAACTGGCCGGGCCCAAAATCTCGAAACTCTGGCAGAAACCAGCAAAACTAAAACTTCAGAATGGAGTGGGGAACAGGAGGATGAGAACAAGCAGCAAACAACTCGAGTAAGAGAGGAGAGATTGAAACAAGAGTGAGAGTGAATAGATGTGAATGGAAAATGGAGGAAGAGAGAAAAGGAGCCACATGAGGCAAATTATGCAAAATACCACAATCACTGAACTCAAATGTATTGACTCAATGCATCTCAGTCCCCTTATTCACTGCGTGCCACTCCCCATACTCACTACGCTCAACTCCCCTCAGTCACTTTGTCCCACACAACTCAAACACTGCACCTCACTCACTACGTCCTACGAGCATCAGTCATTGCATCCCACTCCCCGCAGTCACTGCATCCCACTCTCCTCAGTCACTGCGTCCCACTCCCCTCAGTCACTGCATCCCAATCCCGGCAGTCATCGCATCCCACTCCCCTCAGTCACTGCGTCCCACTATCCTCAGTCACTGCGTCCCACTACCGTCAGTCAATGCGTCCCGCTGCCCTCAGTTACTGTCTTTCACTCCGGCCATTCAAAACATCCCCCTCCCCTCATTGGGTAAATCCCACTTTACTCAACCGCTATATTCCAAGCCCCTCAGTCGCTGCATCCCACTGCCCTCAATCACTGCAATCCACTCCCCTCAGTCATTCATCCCGCTCCCCCCAACCACGTCCCCCCACTGCCCTCAGTGAATGTGTGCTACTCGCCTCAATCTCTACATCCCCTCACTTGATTCTCTACCTCCCACTCCCCTCATTCAGTGCATCCCATTATCGTCAGTGACTGTGTCTCACTCCCCTCAGTAACTACATTCCAGTGCCCTCAGTATAAAATGTCACACCCCTCAGTCACAACATCCACCTCCCCTCACTCAAGCTGTCCCATTCCCCTCAGTCATAAACCCCACTCAGCTCAGCCCCGGCATCCGACTCCCCTCAGTTGTTGCATCCCTCTCGACTCAGGCACTACTTCCCACTCCACTCATTCATTTCGTCCTACTACCCGCAGTAAATGCTACTCAATACCCTCAATTCTACATCCCATCCCCTCAGCCACGCCATCCCATTCCCCTCAGTCACTGGGTCCCATTCGCCTCAATCATTACATTCCATTCCCCTCATTCACATCCGTCCACACCCCTCAGTCACTGCATCTGCCCCCCCTCAGTCACTGGTGCCACTCCCGGGAGTCAGGCTTTACACTCCCCTCAGTCAGTAAATCCCACTCCCCTCAGTTCTGCATCCGACACCCCTCAGCCACTACATACCACTTCTGTCAGTCACTGATTCCCACACGCCTCATTCAGTACATCCCAATCACCTCAGTCACTGTGCACCACACCTCCCAGTCACTACATCCCACTCCTTTCATTCACTACCACCCAGAACCCTCAACCACGACATTCCAATCCATCACTCACTGAATCTCACTGCCCTCAGTTACTTGGCCTCATTCCCCTCAGTCACAATATCCCGCTCCCTCCACTCACTACATCCTGCATCCCTCAGTCAGGACACCCGGCACCCTTCAGCTCCAGTTTTCAGTGGTCATGTTGTGTGACGATTTTCTGTGGTATATGTCCTCCAAACAGATACCTGATGTTTCACATTCTTTGGGACTAGTTGATTCAGGGAGAGCGGATTTTCGAGTCGACTGCTCCTCAGATTCCGGAGTTGGCACTGTCCCTGGATCTGCAGTGAAGGAAGGAAACATGGAATATTGATGTGCGTGTATCACCTCAAGAGATCATTTAATTTGTAGGACAGTTTAGATAATGATTCACCTCATTATTATACAGTCTGACGCATGCCAAAATCACTCTGCTCCGTCACTATTGGCTGTATCCCAATCACTTAACCGAAGACTCTTCAGTCACTGATTCCCACTCCCCTCATTCACTGCATACCACTTCCCTCAGTCACTACATCCCACTCCCCTCAGTCACCATGTCCCATTCCCCTAAGTCACTGCATCTCACTCCTCACAGTCACTGCATGCCCCTCCCCTCATGTGCTACCTCCAATTCCCCTCAGTTACAACATCAATATGACCTCGATCAGTGCTTCCCGATCCCCTCAGTCACTACATTCAACTACTCTAATTCACTCCTTCCCACTCCCCTTAGTCACGGATTCACACAGACCTCAGTCTCTACATCCCACTGGCGTCAGTCACATCACCCGCTCGCCTCAATCAATGAATTCCACCTCCCCTCATTCGCTACCTCCTACTCCCCTCAGTAATATCATCCCACTCCCCTCAGTCATTACATCCCTCTCCCCTCAGCAAGTACATCCCGCACACTTCTGTACCAGATTTCAGTGATCATTTTTTCTGAAGGTTTTCTGCAGGTAACCTCCACAAAACTGATACCTGATATTTCATATCCTTTTGGACTACTAGATCCGTGGAGAGTGGATTTTAGAGTGGATTGCTCCTGAGATTCCGGAGTTGTCGTTGTCCCTGGGCCTGCAGTGAAGTAAGGAGGCATGGGAGATTTACGTGCGCATATCACCTCAGGAGACCATTTAATTGGTAGTAATATTTAGCGATGATTGACGTCACCAAATGGAAAATTTGAAACCGGCCAAGGCCACTGTGCTCTTTCTTTCCTGGTTGTACCCCAGTAACTAACACCAAGTCCCCTCAGTCACGACCTGGCGGTCCCTCCTGTCATTAAACCATACTCCTCTCAATCACTTTATTCCACTCAACTTAGCCACTAAATCCCACATCCCATTCACAACAACCCTCCTCCCTCACTCACTCCAGCTCAACCCTGTAGTTACTGCATCCCATCTCACAATGAAATGCCATCCAACTCCCCTCACTCAGTGCGTCCAAACTCGGATCCACTACGTACCAGTCTCCTCAGTCGCTGCATCACACTCCGCTCAGTCACTACATACCAATCCCCTGAATCACTGCGTCCCATTCCCCTCAGTCACTATATCCCTCTCCCCTCAGCCACTACAACCCATTCGCCTCAGTCGCTGCTTCAGACTCTGCTCAACAGCACATACCAACCCACTCAATCACTGCATCCCACTTCCCTCTGTCACTGCATCCCACTCCCCTCAGCCAGTACAGCCCACTCCCCTCCATCACCAACTTCTTGTTTAACGTAACATTACATGCATTGTCCTCTCACACTATTACACATTCGCTCTGGAATAGATTGAGTAATGTATTGGAGTGAATAATCCTGGAGTCAAATTAAGTGAATAATTCCTTTCGGAATGAACCCACTGGGCAGATACCTGAGCTTGAGGACTTCGGAGAAATAAAGGGTGAAATTCCAACAAATTCTTTCATCGATTCTTTCTCGGGCTTCTTTGCTGGTGAAGTCACGGAATCTATAATAAAGGAAGAGGGAGATGAGGAAGCGATTAGTGGAGATAACTGGTAATTTCACTTGATTGACATGAAGCTTCAGTGATCGTCACACATTTTCGTGAATGGAGATTGTTAAGGGAGCTTATAATGGTTCTTGTAGGTGCTAGGACTGTTTGTTTTAAAGTTTTAGTTTGATTTGTATATCTGTATTTGTGTGATAAGAAAGGCCATATTGACTTTTTGTTTCTCTTTAAAAAGGTGCTTGCATTACAAATGGGAGTTTGCGACATAAGAACTAAAGAAAACACAAGAGTTGTAAAAAAATGCTGCTTTTGCCTAGCAACAGGTGTCCAGTCTGGCTGGTGTCTCCTATACACACACATGGAACAAGCAAGCTAACTGCTTATTTGGGATGCTGTTGGACTTCAGCTAGCTTTCAAAAACATTGCCAAAGTGAAGGCAACGAAAAAGGGGCAGGTAACAAGCCTCAAGCTAAAACTGTTTGAAGGTAGCTGCCAGAGAGACTGGTGCAAAGGGAACAGATAACCACGCTCAACTTGAAGATAAGACCACAAAATTAAGGGGAGTGGAAAAGGAGAAAGTCTCAAGCAGGTCCAGTTAATGAAGTTAAGAGTGAGAGGAAGAGAACAATGCGACATGCTTCAGAATTAAAGAGTCAAAAGCTGCATAAAGCAAATTGTAAGTGAGAGTAGATTGCAAGAGTCAAGACGGTAAAATAAAGAAAGGAAAAAATGAAAGTTAATATGCCAGGCCTCAGTCACTACTTCCCTCTCCCCTAAGTCACTACCTCCCATCCCAAAGACTTAGTCGCTACATCCCACTCACTCAGTCGTTACATCCCTCACCCTTCAGTCACAACATCTCTCTCCCCTTACTCACTGAAACCCAATCCCCTCAGTTACTACACTACATTCCCCTCAGCCACAGCATAACACTCCCCCTACTCACTACATCCCACACCCCTCTGTCAGTACATCCTGCACCCTTCAGCATCAGATTTCAGCGATCATATTGTGTGAAGAGTTTATGTATAATATCACCTCCAAACTAATAGCAGATATTTCAGATCCTTTTAGGCAATTTCAAACTCACCAATGTCACCATGCTCCGTCACTGCTCAGTCAGAACTCCCCACTTCACAAACTCGATGCACCCCCACTTCCCTCAGTCACTCCATCCCACTCCCCTCAGTCACTGCGTTTCATTCCCTTCAATCACAACTCCCACTCGACAAACTCACGGCACGCCACTACCCTCAGTCACTCCACCCCACTCCCCTCAGTCACTGCATCCCACTCCATTCAGTCACTGCATCCCACTCGCATCAATCACTGGATCTCACTCCCCGAAGTCATTACATCCCACACCCCTCATTCACTGCATCCCACTCTCCTCACATGTTACATCTAACCCCCTCAGTCACCACAAACAAGTTAAATGAAACATTAGATATCATTGTCCTCAGGCACGTATTCATTACCCTCTCTGAGAAGTGGAATAAATCACTTGGACTGAACCCTGCTGGAGTCAAATTATGTGATGAATCAGTTTAGAATCAACTCCACCATGCAGATAACTGCGCTTGAACACTTCGCTGTATAGGAGGGCGAAATATCAATTGTTTCACTTGTTGATTGTTCTCCGGGTTCCTTATTTGGGGAAGCCTCTGAACCTTCAATAAAGTAAGAGGGAGATGAGGGAGTGAAGACTGGTGGCACCTGCAAATTTCAGAATTATTTTTATTTGTCGTTGTTGGCCATGATTTAAAGTCTATGTTTTTTTACCTATTTCTGTATCTGTGTGTTAAGGAAGGTCAAAATAAGTTTTAAGACTCACTTTATAAAAGGTGATTGAATTGCTAATGAGAATTTACGACTTAAGATTAGCAAACACAAGATTAAACAAAATATTGTTGTTGCCTAGCAACAGGGGTACAGACCGACAAGTCCCTCCCACAAGCGCAGAAATAAAGAAGAAAGACAGCAGTCTTTTTGGAAACTGTTGGAGTTCAGCTAGCTTGGACCACATTTGCCGAACAGAAGCCACCTAAATGGCAAAGATCGCTAGCCCCTATGTGGAGTTAGTTGAAAGTAGTTGCCACAGAGACTGGGGAAAAGGGGGAAGAAAGTAATTCCCTGGCCAATGAAACACTGCAAAATCAAAGGGAGTGGAGCAGTAGAAATTCTCAAGCAGATCTGTTAGTCAAAGGAAAGTCAGGAAACTGGAAAAGGTCCTGTTAATTATTTTCATAGAGAGTCTCACAGCTTCAGTTTTAAAGAGAAAAAAGGTGCAGAAAGCAGAGTTAAAGCGAGGTCAGCTAGAATGCCTAGAAATACCACTGAAAGACTTTAACTTTTTACCATGTCATGTTAAGCAATGGTATTGTTGTCAGCTGAATCGGCGAGAGAGAGAGAGAGAGTGCATGGATGGCAGCTGGGGGGCATGTGGCGACCAAAGGAAGAGGAGTATCACAAGGAGAGTTCAAAAACATGGCCCTGCAGAAGACGTCTGAGAAAAAGCGTCAGTTTGGGAGAAGATTTCAATGTGATGCATTGGAGATTGGAATTCCTCGTGTGAAATACAGAGTGTAGTGAGAATAGTTGGCTCCCGGAGTGACAAGTGTCTGGGAGGACCTGACGAGTGATCCATAGCACCTGTTTATGTTTCATTTGGTTTCAGGTTGTGGTATGTCTGACCACAGGTTGCCATAGATTTACATGTACTATGTGCTTATCGTGAACATTAAAAGTATGAGACACCTTTGTTACTTGTGTTATCCTGAAAAATATATCTGTAAAAGTTACACTTGTGGGTGAAGTAGGATGGTAATATAATTTCCTGTTTAATACATATTTTATACTTTTCATAAAACATCAGCAGCAGTATCATGCGACTCCATTCAGTAGCTACTCACCACGTATCTAATAAAAATAAACACATTGAACGATATATTCTATAAGGCTGGGTTCAGCAGGATTTTCTACGCGTAACCACAGCTAGGATCCTAACACTCAGCAGTCAGCATTTCACTTGTATTGATCAAA
Source organism: Cetorhinus maximus (assembly GCF_964194155.1). Classification (NCBI taxonomy): domain Eukaryota; kingdom Metazoa; phylum Chordata; class Chondrichthyes; order Lamniformes; family Cetorhinidae; genus Cetorhinus; species Cetorhinus maximus. The sequence continues at coordinate 1,468,419 of NW_027596103.1, read as the reverse complement.
TACACTTCATTTCTATCACTGCAGTCTGTGCTGTAACTGGAGAAATCCCAGGCTCTCAGACAGGACAGCTAACTGTTGAAAATCACTTTATCCCACTTCCCTGTACACAGCACCCCAAACTCTCTAGCCATTAATAAACACCAACATTAGCTACTGAATTAAATTCCCCTCACTCACTAATTCACACAACCTTCAGTCCTTCAATCTCACACTGCTCAGCCTCTGCACCCCAATCCACTCAGTCACTGCATTGCACTCCCCTCAGTCACTGCATCCCACTCAGCGCACTCCCTGCATTCCACTCACTTAAGTCAACGCACCGCACTCCACTCACTCACGACATCCCACTCGTATCAGTCACTGCATCTCACTCCCCTCAGTCACTGCATTCCACTCCCCTCAGTCACTGCATCCCAATCCCCTCAGTCACTACATCAACTCCCCTCACTCACTGCACCCCACTCACCTCAGTCACTGCATCCCACTCCTCTCAGTCACTACATCCCACTCCCATCAGTCATAAACCCCACTCCCCTCAGTAACTGAATCCCACTCACCTCAGTTACTGAATCCCACTGCCCTCAGTCACTGTTAACCAATTCCCGGCATCATCACATTCTACAACCATAACAAAATATTTCCCCCCAGCACGACCAGGAAGGTACAGGGTAAATCAGTGGGTCTGAGTAATTTTGTAGTCACGTTGCGTGAAGAATCAGTTTAGAATAAACCTCACAGAGCAGATACCTGAGTCTGGAGACACGGCGGAGATAGAGGATGGTTTCTCAGTGGATTCTCTTGTCGATGGTTCCTCTGGTTGCTGAGGTGTCGATACCCCAGGATCTGGAATACAAGTGGAGGGAAATGATGGAAAATGGGGATCACCTTAAGAAGCTCAACCTTGTTAGGCACAAGTGTCTAGAGAACATCACATTGGTCGACTTCTAACAACATTACCCATCAAATGAATTTCCATCTGTCGCTGTAAACTGTAAATTGAGTAACTAAAGGCTACAGCTTCAATCAATACAATCAACTTCACAAATTCGCTCAGTGCGAACTATCACAGACTGAACATCCCAATCCCGTCAGACAATGCATCCCGCTCCCCTCACTCGCAATATCACAATGCGCTCAGACACTGCATTCTACTCCCATCAGTCACTGCATTCTACTCGCCTCAGTCACAGCAACCTACTCCCCTCACTCCCTGCCTCCCACTGCCCTCAGTCATTGCATCCCACCCCCTCAGTTAGCACATTCCACTCCACTCACTCAATGATTGCCAGAAACCTCACTCACTGTATCGAACTCCATTCAGCCACTACAACCCACTCCCCTCAGTCACTGAATCCACCTCAGACCATTCGCTACACCCCAATCCTCTCAGTGACTACACCCCACTGCACTCAGTCTCTCCATCCCACTCCTGTCAGTAACTACACCCAACTCCCCTCAGTCACCACACTCCAGTTTAATGAAACGTTGCATAGCACTGTCCTCGGGCGCTAATTCACATCTCCTTTGTTAGATGTGGAATAATCCTTTTTGACTCAATCCTCCTGGTATCAAATTAAGTCAAGAATCAGTTAGAATCAACCACACCGTGCAGACTCCTGAGCTTGAACAGTTCGCTGAATGAGAGGGCAACATATCAATGGATTCACTGGTCGATTTTTCTTCGGGTTCCTGAGTTGGGGCAGGTTTTGAATTATAGTAAATGAAGAGGGAGATGAGGGAGCAAAGAGTGGAGACACCTAGAAATTTCACCTTTTTTTGTCACGAAGCTTCAGTGAACGTTTCACTTGTTTGGAAATAGAGATAGCTTAAGTAACTTATAATGGTATTTTTAATTGTTAAGAATGAGTTTAGGCTTCGCAATTTAAGCTTGATTTGTTTTGACTGATCCGTGCATTAAGAAAGGTCAAAATTAGTTCCAGATTCACTTTTAAAAAGGTGCTTGCATGCCTAATGAGGGTTTACGACTTGATAAGCTGAGCAAACACAAGTGTAGACAAAATGTGGCTGTTGTCTAGGAATAAGGACGCAGAGAGGCAGGTCCCTCCCATAGGCGCACACAGAGGAAGAAAGGCAGAAGTTTTTTTGGAAACTGTTGGAGTTCAACTGGCTTGGAAGAGATTTGCCAAACAGAAACTACCTAAATGCGGCGGATAGCTAGTCCCAGTGTAAAACTGGTTGAAAGTACCTTCCATAGGGACCGGAGCAAGGTGGGCTGATAACGAGCCTCAAGCTAAAGAAACGGCCGCAAAATCCAGGGTTGTGGAGCAGTTGAAACTCGCCAGCAGATCTTCTAGTCAAAGGAACGGCAGGGACCTGGAAAAGGTTCTGTTAATGAAGTTGATGGGGCGGGTAAAGGGAAAGGCTCCAGGCTTCAGTATTAAAGAAAGAAACTCTGTTGAAAACAGATTTAAAGAGAGAACGGCTTCCAAGAGGCAAAAAGGTCTGAAAATACAGTTGACGGTCGCTAACCGTTTGCTAGTACATATGAAGCATTGGTATTGTTGTCCGCTGAGTCGGTGAGAGAAGATTGCATGCAGGATAATTTAGATGCACGTGGCACTTCAGGGAAGAAGAACATCCGTTGGAGAGTTCGAAACCCTGGAGGTGGCGCCTTGCAGATGGCATCTGAGATAAAGTGTCAGTTTGGGAGAAGGTTCCAATGCGAGGCATTGGTGAGTGGAGATTGGTAACCCTCGTGTGAAAGACAGAGTGTGGTGAGACTGGTTGGCTCCCGGTGTGACAAGCGTCGGGTAGCAGATGATGAGGGACACATAACATCTGGTGAAGTGATATATGTCTCTTGCTTTTAGAATGTAAGATGTCTGACCACAGTGTGCCAAAGGTTTAAATGGACTGTGTGCATTCTGCGAACATCAGAACATAAGGTGCGTTGGAACTTGTGTTATATTTGAAAAAAATTATATATATATAGGTAAAATCAGCTGTGAACCTTACACATGGCAGTCTGTATTGAACTTGTATTTAACAAATACATATTATTTATATCACTGCAGACTACTGTAAATGAAGACATCCCACCCTCTAAAACAGGAACACAACTGTCGCCAATCACTGAACACTACACTAAACGACATGCCAATCAATCCAGTCATTAATAAACACACTGGTTGTCTACTGAATTCCAATCTCCTCACTCACGAAATCACACAGACTTCAGTTATCGCATCCCTCTCCCCTCAGTCACTGCAGCCACCTCCCCTAAGTCACTGCATCCCACTCCCCACGGCCACTACATCTCACTCTGCTCTGTCACTACATCCCACTCCCCTCGGTCACTACATCCCACTCCCCTCGGTTACTACATCCCACACACGTCATTCGATATATCCCACTCCCCTCAGTCAATGCATTCCACTCACCTCAGTCACTACATCCCACTGCCCTCACTAACTGCAACCCTCTCCCCTCAGTCACTCCATCCTACTCCCTCAGTTTCTCAACCGCTGTCCCTCAGTGGGAAGTGGATGCTTCTGCTGAACTGAGCTCTCAATAGGTGAAGATCTTGTTTTGAATCGTTGCCCTCTGATGGATACCTGAGGTTATATAAGCTGCTGGAGCCGATGATGAACGGTCAGCCGGCTTGGCACTCGACTGCTCCGGCTTTTACTGAGTTTGGGCTGTATTTGGATCTGTAATGAAGAAAGAGTAACGTATGGATTGTGCCGAAACGTGCCGCCTGTTTCGTGGTGGTGAATGTCAGAGACACCTTCATCAGATCCTAGACCAACAACACTACTGTTCATTAGCAGTCTGTCCCACTGAGGGAGCGGCTGTTGCCCAGCTCCACATTCAGATCCTTCCTCAACCGCATGGCCCTAATTGGAGTGGAATGTCTGGTAGACACAGACAACAGTGATTGGTGCAAATCACCATAGTTCTGGTAAGACGTTCATTGTGTGTCAGATCTATTATTCCTCGTGTACCTTACGCAAAGGATAGAGGCCTTGTGAATTTCTTAGTTGTATTGGTGACATGGGGCTTCCTGAACAAACCTTCTGAATCATTTAGAAATGACATTTTACCTGTACAATAAGCAGAGCAACCGAATAACGAATCCAACTCATAAACGAAGTAGCTGCTGCAGTTTCTAACATTGACCTCATGGACCCAGTTGCAGTGATTTCCACCCCAGTTCACAAAAACTGTCCTGGTTACTTGCTTCTGTCCCACGGTGGGATGTGGACCTGAAATGAGGTATATCTATATTTATGAACGTAACAGATGTGAACAATGCTGGACAGTGAATGTAAATCTAATATTAGAAATTCTGAAATTACCATTTAACCAGCCTGTGCCATGTGTGGAGCAGTGTGTCACTTTGACGACAGTCTCCGGAATCTTCCATCCACCAGAACTGAAACGACAATCACAGAGAATGAGGAGGAAGGTGTGGAACTCGGGGAGAGAGACTGCGAGGTTCTTGAGAAAATTCAGAGAGCGTGTGACAAGTTATTGGAGGATTTGGCAGGCTTGAAACTGGAAAAATCTCAGGTCCGGATGATCGGTGTCGCAGACTGCTGAGGGAGGCAAGGGAGGAGATCACATGGGCTCTGAAACAATTTTTTTATTCCGCTCTGGATATGGGAGAGGTGATAGCGGACTGGAGAACAGCCAGTGGGTTTCCGGTATTTAAGAAGCGTTGTAGAGATAAGCCAGGGGACTACAGGTCAGTGAGCCTAACGTCAGTGGTAGTGAAATTATTGCAGAAAATTCTGAAGGAAACAATCTATCTTAAATTGGAGAGGCAAGGTTTGACAAGGGATAGTCAGCATGGCTTTGTCAGAGGGTGGTCATGACTGACGAATTTGATTGAATTTTTTGAGGAGGTGACCAGGTGGTTAGATGAGGATAGTGCTGGTGATATATCTTATATGTATTTCAGCAAAGTCTTTGGCAAGGTCCCATATGGGAAATTTATAATGAAGGCAAAGGCACATGATATGCATGGTTATTTGATAAGGTGGATTCAAATTTGGCTTAGTGGAGGAAAAACAGCGTGATGAAAGAAGGATGATTTAGTCACTGGATGCCAGTGTCCAGTGGCGTCCCAAAGGAATCTGTGCTGGATTCACTATTATTCGTTATTTATATAAAATACATAGATGACTATGTGGGTTTGGGGGGTGGGGGGCGGGGGGCTGCGGTGGGTGTGGTGGTATTGGGAATATTAAGTTTGCGGATAACACAAAGATTTTCCGGGTGACTAACAGTGAGGTTGAATGTCTTGGGCTACAGGAAGATATAGACGGGATGGTGAAGTGGGCTGATAAGTGGAAGATAAAATTTAAGCTTCAAAAGTGAGAGGTGATACACTTTAAGAAGTAACTTGACATGACACTAGGAAGTTCTAACATAAAATGGGACATTGCCGTGTGTGTCCATAGATCTCTGAAGAAGGAGGGGCATGTTAGTGAGGTGGTGCAAAAGGCATATGGGACAAATCCCTTTATTAATCGAGGCATAGATTACAAAAGTAGGGAGATCATGTTGGAGGTGTATAGAACCTTGGTGAGGCCACAGCTGGAGTAGTGTGTGCAGTTCTGGACGCCAGATTATAGGAAAGATTTGATTAAAATTGTTGGGGAGCAGAGGGAATTCAACAAGATGTTTCCTGTGATGAAAAATTTAAGTTATGAAGATGGGTTGGATAGACTTGGGTTGTTTTCAACGGAGCAGAGAAGACAGCGGGGCGACCTGATCGATGTGTGCAAGATTATGAGGGGCATGGACACAGTGGATAGGGAGCAGCTGTTGCCCTTAGTTGAAAGGTCAGTCACGAGGGGACACAAGGAGAAGGTGAGAGGCGGGAGGTTTAGGGGGAATGTGAGGGAAAACTTTTTTACACAAAGGATTGTGACGGTCTGGACAGCAATGCCTGGGAGGGTGGTGGAGCTGGACTGCCTCTCCTATTTGAAAAATTGCCTGGATGAGCAATTGGCAAATCATAACATTCAGGGTTGTGGGCCAAGTGCTGGTAAATGGTATTAGGCATGTAGGTCAGGTTTTCCTCATATGTCGGTGCAGACTTGATATGCTGAAGGGCATCTTTCCACTATGATTATGTGTGTCAGCTCCTGGACTGCAACCGCCCACGGCATTATTTCTGACAAAACCTCCTGCTCCCTCAGCTGACTCCTAGCACCCTGACTCCCCACCCTCTCACTGCTTAGACAGGGACATCGATCACGTCCATCCTATTGCCCCCTCTACAGCCCTCACATCTTCCCCTCCATCCCACATTCAACCGCAGCGCACCCTATGCCGTCCACATTCCATCCCAGCATTGTCCACCTTCAACGGATCATCCGCCGCCATTTACACAACCTCCAGTCTGATGTCACCGCCAAATGCAACTTCATCTCCAGATTCAGAAATCGGAAGTGAACAATCACTTCGCGTAACCTGGCCCAGTTCTTCGTCACTCCTAACTTCACTTTACATTCACAGCACACTTACACATCCTCTCTATCCAGTGTTATCCCCTTTCAGACTCTGTTCCTGTCTTATAACCCCCTCTGTCCAGGTTTATCTCCCTTTACATTCTGTCTATTTTCTGCATCGCCCTACATCTAGCGTTATCCCCTTTTACTCTCTGTCCTGTATATATATCCCCCTCCATCCAATGTTGTCTCCCTTTTTTCCCGTTCTATATTCCACTCCATTAGGATCTGACTGTATTTTCACTGTATCTCTCTCTCTGGCTCTGCCCCATTCCCTGTATCCTTTCCTTCCATCATTTTTCTGCCTGACGGACCAGGCCACTCTCACTTTATGTTCCTCCTCTGATATTTTTATTATTTATACAGTTGGTTCCCAACTCAAAGCCTCTAGTTCACCTTAAATTGGCTCCTTTTGTTACCTTTTGAATCTGTACCTTCCGTGGTTGAGTTTGTCATCACATTTCGGACCCGTGCACCCGGTCTCAGTACAATCCGTGCTCCTCCAGGGCTGGTCCAGGACTATGTGATTTACACACGGATCAGTCACTGCAGAGTCTGTGACTGAGTGACAGACAGGTGTTTAACGTTATTAAAAAGTATAGTGCTTATTACACAGAGATTGGTATCCTCTGAAGAGACAGTAACCTTATTCTCACAAGCTCCAACATGTAGGAATTCCACCCATTTAACACTGGAATCTTTCTTCCTTCTCCAAAGCAGTTCTTCCTCTGTCTCCGAGTCCAGCCTCCCCCTCTAACTCACGGCTCACAGGCCGTCCCCATTCGAGATTCACCCCCAGCCCCCAGTTAACAGAAAGCAGCAGTGATCTCAGATTCACTTCGTCCCAGCGGAGAAGCTGCAGTTTTGAAACAGGCATTTTGTTAATCCCGTCACCCATGGAAGTTTGGGCTGTGTTTCGAATTTTATTATCCAGTGGACCCCTTAGGTTGCTGTTCCAGTCCTGCAGGGTTTTGCAGACCCGCATCCCCCACACCCAACCCCACGACGTCCGCCAACCCCACAGCCCATTTCCCAACTTCCAACACCACTTCCTCTGTCCTGTTTACCGTGGTCCGGACCAGCCCTGTCCACCCTCCCTGGTCTATAAAGAGGGTCATACCCGGATTTCCATGCCTCCCTATTCTTGACCCGGATCAGAAACGATCAACAATGCCCCTCTGTATTCGAATGAGTTTCAGACCCGGCCCCACGTGCACCTTTATCCTTGTCCCGGCGGCAGATACGGCCCCACATACCTCTTTATCGTTGCCCGAGTGTGAGATCCGGCACCAACTCTTCTGTATCCATGTCCCGGTGTCAGATGCGGCCCCCCATGCCACTCTATACTTGTCCCAGTGTCAGATACCGCACCTATGCCTCGCTATCCTGGACCCGGGTTATATCCGATCATTAATGCCTCTCCATCCTGGAGCCTGGTTCAGATCTGGGCCCCCATGCCTCTCTATCCTGTCTCCCGATCGGATCCCGGCCCCCATGCCTCACTATCCTGTCTCCCGGTCACATCCGGGCCTCCATGTCTCACTATCCTGTCTCCCGGTCAGATCCGAGCCCCCATGCCTCACTATCCTGTCTCCTGGTCAGATAGGGCCCCCGTGCCTCACTGCCCTGTCTCCCTGTCAGATAGGGCCCCCATGCCTCACTGCCCTGTCTCCCGGTCAGATAGGGCCCCCATGCCTCACTGCCCTGTCTCCCGGTCAGACCCGGGCCCCCATGTCTATCTGCCCTGACTCCCGGTCAGATAGGGCCCCCAAGCCTCTCTATCCTGTCTCCCAGTTAGATCCGGGCCCCCAAGCCTCACTGCCCTGTCTCCTGGTCAGACCCGGGCCCTCATGTGAGAGGCTGGCTCTATATTTATAGACTGGGAGACTGTCTGCATGCTTAAAGAGCCAGGGGCCTCTCACTATAGTAATAGATTGGGATGAATGTCGTTATGTTTATAGGGCCGGGGGCTTATCACTATTGTAATAGTTTGGGGAGTCTGTCAGTCTGTTTATAGCCGACGGCCTGTCATTAGGGTACTAGCGAGGTGACACAGTAACTATGTTTAAAGGGCCTGGGGCCTGTCACTATCGGAATATTTTGGGGATACTGTCAGTAGATTTAGAGGGCTGGTGGCCTGTCTCTATTGTAATCGGTTGGGCTGACTGTCAGTATTTTCATAGAGCAGGGAGCCTCGTCATATAGTTGAATGCTGTGGGAAGGGGGTCGGATTGTCACTCTCCTTATCACGTTGCGGACCTGTCACTAGCTTTGTAGCGAGGAGGGACTCTCAGTATGTTTACAGAGCAGGCAGCCTCATAATATAGTTGCATACTTGTGGGGTAGGGGAATTGCCAATGTGTTTATCGAGCTGTGGGCCTGTCAGTATCTTAGAAGCGAGGAGGGACTGTCAGTACGTTTACAGAGCCGGAGGCCTCTCGCTACACTAATCGATTTGAATGACTGTTAGTGTATATACAGAGCTCGAGGTTCACCCCCAGTTTCTTCCTCTTCACCCTGCAACTTCCCGCAGCCCTCTTGCTGCTTTAATTGACATCAGTGAAATGTATTTGCTTTATTTCCGACAGCAGCGGCTATGCTTCAAGATGACGCCATTGGCTTTAAAATTGTTGGCTGTTTTTTTTGTGGGTTAAGATTTTTTTCTTTCTTTGAAAAGTAGTAGCGGGAAACAAATACGTAGGAGGAGGCGATATACCCCGTTGTTTCTTTGATTTCCAAACTCCATGAAACACTCCTGCAGCCCGGAACCAAGTAACAAGCTCACAACCCTTCCATCACTTCTGTCCCTCCTCTCCACCTACTGTTAATAACTCTGCATCCACTAAAGCTCGTCATTCCCCCTCATCCCCGTTCCACACCCATTGAAACTCTTTACAAACATTTGATCACCCTTTTCCACCCAGTGAATAACTACCCATCCCTCTGCTCGCCCTTCTCCACCACCAAAAACTGTTGCGAACGCTCTGGTCGCCTTTCCCCACGCATTGAAGCTCTTCGCAATCCTCTGACCGCCCGGTGGCGCCCTCTATAATCCATCCTAACAATTGGATTGTTCTATTGTTCTTCCCCAGGCACTGAAACTCTTCCCAAAGCTCTGATCGCCCGTTCACGCCCTTTCAAATCTGTTCTAACAATTGGAATGTTTTTCTCCATCCACTGAAACCTTTCCTAACCGTCTGAACGCCCTTCATCACCCACTAAAACACATCCCAACCGTCTTATCCCTCATCCCCACGCACTGTTACTCTTCCGAATGCCCTGATCATCCTTCCCCAATCATTGACATTATTCCCAACCATCTGATTGCTCTTCCCAACCCACTGAAACTCATCCAAACCCTCTGATAACACTTCGCTACTCACACCATCTATTTCTAACACTCTGATCCCACTTCACCTCCTACTGAAACAATTCCCGACAAACTGATTCGACCTTCCCATAATTTGGCCCATTCACCAGACTCTGACCAACATCCTCAAACCTGAATCACTTTCCCATCTGCAGAACTTGTATCTGTACTGTAGTGGTTGTCTAGTTTTCCTGAAACGAGCAAGGTTTCTGTCTCCAAAATGTCTAGAAATTTAGTCTGCAGGGAGCGCGGATCGCTCAGCTGGTAGATACTGGGATTTGCAAACTGATGGCCCAGTGTTCCAAGTTCTGTCTGAGTGCTGCCTTCAGCAAAACTCGGTCAATGCCCAAGAAACCATTAAAAGTGAGAAATGTCCGCTCAATGTCCCTGCTACTTCAATGGAACTAAAGGGGATGTTATTATAACCTACCAATAATGTCCTTCCTACCGAAATTTCAGCAGCCACGATCGTTGTTATTCTTGAATAAAAAGCGGGTCAATGATTATTGGGATAGGCAGAATGAGAAGTTGAGCCCAGAATCAGATCCACCATGATGTCATCAAATCGAGCAGCAGACTTAAGGGGTGAATGTCCTTATCCTGCTCCTAAATACCAAGCTACTATATCCTTCACAATTCGTTCAGCCACTTAAATCCCCTCTCACAAAGTTCCCCACCTCCTGAAGAAATATCCAAACCCCGATCTACTTTCCATGTCCCCTTCTATGCCTGAACTCATACTCTAAACTCTGATATGTTGGAGTTATCTTGCTCCGTAAATGGCCATAGTGCTGACATTCTGAGGCACCTGCCTTATATCGGTACCCTTCTGGAAGTGCTAATTAGAACTTTCAGAGATTCCCCCATTGACTTCTACAGCCCATCCCGTATCATTTACACCATTTCCATCAGCGCCATTTTCTTTCCCAAGCACCTTCTCCTTGCACACGTTGGTACAAAAGAGAAACAAGACATGAAATGAAACATTGATCAATGCAGTAAGTTTTATTTCGGCGTACAGCCCATTATTCAGAATGCAGCAATACACGGTCAGGGGTCGGTGGACTGACACAATCAAACAGAGCCTGCTTCCCAGGGACGAAGATTTCATTCAGAAATAACATGGAGAGCTCAGGCTGCCGGCAGTCCATCACCAGATATTACTTTCCTTTTGAGCAGCAATTAAACCATCTGATTTTAAAGAGGACCTCTTGGTATGGGGCACACGGGAAAGTTTCAAGTGTTCCTCCTCTCTCATTGCAAGCCAACCACGGTACTATAATCAAAAATGAATAATTAATTGAGTGATCGTTGTGAACCCAGAGAGAGCGAGACCGATGGGAAAACAGAATGCTGAGTTTTTCAGTGTTATTGGGAATGACTTTGAATCAAACGCCAAACTGACCACTTTTATATTTAATTAAAACCCACACTTCCCTCCCTCCCATCGACATCTACAGGCTCAAGTTTCGCCCTGAAGGGCAGTCAAAGGGTGTTTCTCAAAGTGGACACCATTACACCCACAATCTGAGACCAGAGATAGTGAAATAAAAGGTCTGGCATTTATATCTAAACCTTTTCCTGTCAGGCGAAGAGTCCAAAGTGTTTCATTGACCATGGATTGTATCTGTAACACCGAGACTGTTATATATGAAATAACTTGGTCAATCAGCTTTCAGCAAACTCTCTGAAATAAAGCAGGAGATTTGATAGGCTGAGAAGTTTCTGGTCATGTTGGGAGGGTGATGCTGATCGAAGGGACACTGAGAACTGCCAGGTTTTCAATAATCGAACAGATATGGTCTATCCCATGAAGAGCTAAACAGGAGCTCTGTTTAATGTTTAACCCAAAACATTACACATTCGACAGTGCAGCACTCCCCCAGTGGTGGGATGGATCTGCTTAGTGAGAAATCAACCAACTATTTGTTCGCTCAGTTCCCGGCAAATGCAGAGTGAAAAAGGTTAAATTAACCACTTGTCTTGCAGACATAATGTGTTTTCCCAGACACCAAACCCTATGAACGCTGCAGTAATCATCGAATTAAACAAACCTTCTGAAACCATTTTCATCTCCCTCCCTGTCCTCGTTATGGAAAGCTGACTGATCTCTCTGGAGTGTTATCAGAATCATTTCCAGTTATCCTCCGATTTCCTCATTTTTCACCTGGGATACGGACAGTGAGTGTTCTTGAAATTGACTGAGGGTGCTGTACTGAGGGAACTTCCGATCCTGTCCTCACGCACAGTATATGCTCTCACACTTTTCAGCGAGTAGCAGTGATCGTGAGCAGCTACTGGCGGTTACCCCTGTGTTGTGCGTTGGGACTGAGACCAACTGCAGAGTTTCCCAATCAAATGACTCGTGCGGATGTGATCCACAGAATCGACGCTGCCCTTTTATTGCTGCTCTGCTTAGAACAGCTCCCAACACGGACAATTCCGTCTAGCTTCTAAGCTAGTGACTGAACATTCAGGGAATTAACCTGTAGAACTAGTTAACGTTAAAACTTTCAGTCTCACAAACAATCTTCTTAATGCAGCAGATTAAAACATGACTCTCAAATCGAATAATTCAGTTTAAAAATAAAAATATCCGAGCACTGGCTTCTGAATGATCGGAGAAATTCAAAAGCATATACCTCTGGTCGAAGACATTCCTGTTCTTGCCTGTCCATCAATAGGACTATGCTGTGCCATCATTAGAACTGCCATAAGTAAGATGAGAGTTTTCTCCACCTTCGGTGGATTTCCTCAGAGTGAGTATCAGGATGCTGGAGTTGATGTTTTCTGTATCGAATCTCCGAGATTGTGCTGCTTTTATAATCACACACACACACACACACACACACACACACACACACGGCTAGTGACGTCACTCACTGAACTTATTAGGGCGGAAGGCGTTTCCCTTCCTGGTACATCTCATCTGCCTGAGTGAAGCCTTCAAGCAAGAGCTCCACTCGGTGATCGCTTGCTAAACATAGGGAAGGGAACGCTGAGCTGCAGTTAAGAGATGCCGTCCAGAAGAAACGGGACCTGCACTTATTCTAAGGAGGTTGAAAATGAGTGTCCCTATAGGGGTTGTCTATAAAAATAAATTGAGCAATTTAGATGAGTTAGGGTTCCCAAGGCCACGCTGTGGTCCTTTTGTCCAGGTTTCGGCAGGGGGAGTGAGGCCACTTCTCTGTGGTGGGTGGTGCGGAACAGTCCAAAACAATCATCAGAAGTGAATGGTTGCAGGCAGCCAAGGAGCTCAGTTCCGAGACTATCACTTCGACGAGTTGAAAAAAGTGTTGCCCGAACTGATGTTACATCGTAGAGACATTCGGACACTGAACGACGCAAATCGGCCCATCCAGTTGATTCTAGTTATTGTACAATCCCGGTTAGCCCAGTTTGGCTGCACTATCCCCATGCCCCTCCATGTTTATTTCCATCTAGTGCTCAAACAATATCCTTTTTTTGGAATCATTGCCTATCTCTGCTTCCACCATCAAAGGCAGCGAGATCCCGGTCATTTCCGATTGCTGGATCAAATAGTTATTCTTCCCATGCTCCCTCCACCTACTCCCATCCCCGCCCCTCAGTAGATCTTGGCCAAAACACCCAGAAAAGGAGAACATGCACAAAGTGAGGATATGGAAATAAAGTTGCACGTGCTATTCGAATAAGCACGTAAATATTGTACAATTACATTAGGACAAACACGGTTGACATAAGCAATGCAGCGCAATTGAAAACTGATAATCTGTTACTGTCAATTAAAATAAGAAAGTACTAGGCATGATAAATAGTAACATTGTTTCAGCGTTTGTAGTGGAGTAAGAGCTCAGCACTTAAAGCATCCCAATGGAACTATCATTGCATCCGGAACAGGGGTTCAGCAAATTTAATTTTAACACAAATAATAGTTATGGAGAAATTATTGTCAAGCGGGAGGGACGAATCTCCAAGACCGGATTGTTTACTTCCAGCTGTTTAAAGGAAGTATTTGGGAAAATTGCAGGTGCCCTAATCAAAAACGTGCAGCGATTTCTACACTTATGTACCACTCCTTACACTTGGAAATATTGTCTGTCACTCCGCCAAATAAGAAAGGTGTCAGACGTAAACCAAGGAATCTTCGGCCACTATGGCCTCTATTTAGCCCCACGCTTTCCCTAGTTATTATTTTGTTCTTTGTCTACTTTAAAACAACCCGTTTGGTTTTCCATTATTATCCCCACCGATGCTTTCTCCTGCACTGTATTGCCTTTCCTAATTTCCATTGTAAGATACCCATTTCACTTTTGATACTCCCCTAGGGACTCTGCCGTACTGAGCACTGGTATCTTACCGAAGCATTTTTTCTTTTTCTTAATCCATCTTTAATGTCCCTTGACACCCTGCGTTCTCCGGATTTGCCTCTATGTATATATACTAGATTCTTGACAAGCAAGGGTGAGAGACGTTATGGATGGTAGGGGGGATGTAGATTTCAGGTAACTATTATCTGAGCTGTGACCCTGTGAAGTGAAGGAGTAGAGCCGATGGGCTTAAAGGCTTACTCCTGCTCCTTGTTCACATATTTGTATTACTATTATATTCTTACAGGGCTCCAAGCTACTGGCGGAGGCTCTCAAGTCGAGAAAACTCATTAAAAAACCTGGGCGAGGGGAAAAGCTCAGTTCAGTTCATGCCCTGTATTCAATGTGCTGCTGGGCTTCAATTGAAGAGTTTCTGTTGGTAAAGAAATGAAAAATGAATAATTTTAACGAAGGAGGTTGGCACAGTAAGAGCGAGAGAGAGAGAGAGATGCTCAGATGCAGCAAAAAACAAACAATCAAACTTCGAAACAGAATACTTCGGAGGCTGGAAATCTGAATTAAAAGCAGAAAATTCTGAGAAAAAAAAACTCAGCAGGTCGGGCAGCATCTGAGGGTCATTCGTCAGTGCAGAAAAAGCGACATATATTGGGAAATAAGCGACACAGAGTTAGAGAGAGAGGGAGAGAGAGACGGAGAGATAGATGGAGCGAGAGAGACAGAAAGAGAGAGAGAGAGACAGAGAATGCGAGAGAGAGAGATTGAGTGAGCGAGTAAGAGAGAGAGAGAGAGAGAGACAGAGGAGAGTGTTTACCATAACCACCCTTACATGAGTCTTCCCTAAATCTGACTGTTTTTTTTTTTGCTTCCTAGGCGAATGTGCAATTCTTTGCTATTTCTTGTTAATCTGCCATTGAAAAATAACTCTCAATAGTTATTCTTAGACCTGTTTGTATTTTTTTCGATTTGTTTCAAAGCACATCCTGTCCATATTTGTTATATGCTTCCTTCTTTTTGCAGCACATGATGGTGTGTGGATTGAAGCGGAACTGCCAGGTGGTTTTGTTCCCATGCATCTGCTGCCCTTGTCCTTCCAGATTCTAGCGGTTGTGCGTTTAGAAGCTGCTGTAAAAGGATCTTGGTGCGATCCTGCAATCCATCTTGTTGATGGTACACAATTCTGTCACTATGGGCTGGTGCTGGGGGGAGATTATATTTATCGATTTGCTGCCAATCAAGCGGCTGCTTTGTCCTGGATGGTGTCGAGCTTCTTACGTGTTGGAGCTGCACACCTCCAGGCAAGTTCAAAGCATTCCATAAAACTCCTCTCCTGTGCCTTCAGGATTGTGGACGTGCATCTCGGAATTGTTCGGCGCAGGAATCCGTGCCTCTGACGTGTAATTGCAGCCGCAGTATTTATATGGCTGCCCAGTTCATTCTCTGATCAATGGTAAATCCCATAATGTTATTTGTCGGGGACTCAGCAATTACAGTGCCATTGAATGTCAAGGGCATTGTTTAGATTCGGGCATTTGCCTGGCACTTGTGTGGCGTGAATAGTCTTGGACTTGAAAGTCCAAGCCTGAATATTGTGCAAGCCATGCTATCTTTGCACTTGGACTACTTCAGTGTCTGAGCATTCACAAATGGCACTAAACATTGATCAGTGAAAATCCCCACTTGTAACCTTATGATGGAAATAACGCCATTGAGGAAGAAGCCGGGTTGGTCGGCCGAGGACACTCCAATGTGGAATTTCAGCAATGATGTACTTGGACAGAAATAATTAACGTCCAAATAACACAAATACATTGTTTTGTGACTCAAACCCTCTCCGATCACGATTGACTCAAAATATTATCCGGCTTCTTCATGCCTCACTGTTTCAAAAGCTGCCTTGATGACAGAGACAGAAATTATCACCTCACCTCTGAATTTCAGATCATTTATCGATGTTTGGACTATGGCTGTCCTGATGTCAAGAGCTGAGTGTTCCTGGCAGAACATAAGACAGAATATCAGCGAACATGTTATTGCTACTTAAATTCCGCTTCATTGTATATTGATGACCCCTTCCATTAGTTCACTTTATATGGAGAGCGGACAACAATTGGCTGCAGTGGATTTGTACGTCATTTTGTGCATATGATGTACCTGGGCAATTTCCCATGTTTTGGCGTACATGCCAGTGTTGTCGCTGCACTGGAACAGCATGGCTATGGGCACGGCAATTACTCGACCACAGGTCTTCAGTATGATAGGTAGAACATTGTCCTGCCACCTCACAGTTTTGTTATCTCATTTAAATCTCACCTCATTTCCCTGTATTCCAAAGAAAAGAAAATCCCTAGCCGATCCATACTTACCTCAAAGTTCCAGTTCTAGGAACATCCTTGCAAATATTTCTGTACCCTCTCTAATGCAATTGCATTCTTTCTGTAAAATGGTGACACGGCCTGCGCACAGCTTTAACATTTTCTTCTAAGTACTGTTTTAGAAAGTTCCAGCATAACCTCCCAGTTCTTATATTCTATGTTTCGACTAAAAAAAAAAGGAAGAATTCCAGATCACATCTCAGCCACCATACCAACTTGTCCTGCTACCTTCAGGCAAACGGGGCATTCACTCAAGGCCCTGATATCTTCTATAGCTTCCATTAGCCTCCCATTTATTGTGCAACCCTTTACGTATTTGACCTTCTTAAATGCATCTTCTCACACTACTGTGGGTTGAATTCAACTCGAAACATTTCTGTCCACCAGACCAGACCCTGGATATCTTGGTGTAGACTGGTAATCTACAGAAACCCCCCTCGCTATCAATCACTCCATCAATTTCAACGTGGTCTGCTACTTCTTGACCAATCCCCCTGCCTTTACATTTAAAATCATTAATAAACGCCACACAAAGCAAAGTAACTATTAGTAAGTCCACAGGAACCTCAATGGAAAGAGCCCTCTAATAAAAAAAGCGCTCGTCAAAAATTATTATTTGTTTCCTTCCACTAAGTAAATTTCATATCCAGCTTTTTATATTCTCCTGGAAGTCAAGGGCTTCTATAATTTTTAACGAGTCAGCCATGTGGGATCTCGTCAAAATATACCTGTTCCATCATATCATTAAATCAACCAACCACAATCGCTAATATCAATTTCTCCAATCTATTTGGATAATTTATTATTATTATCATTGTAAAGATTATTATTTTCATCTTCCTATATCTGGCTGGTGTTGCTTCAAATTGTACCTGAACTCATTCCTTACGTGGGGCATTTAAACATTTCATAACTTTGGTCACATATTTTCATCCATTTTTTTCCAATGTTAGATGGGCTGCAGAATGCACTTCGCGTTATTTAAACTATCTTTGATTCTCCCTTCGTCGAACAGCCTGTATCCCACGTGTGAAGACGATTTGCAGAAAGAACCAACTGCTGCCAATTATTTAAATGCTGAAAGTACGTTTGGAAACTGACGAAATCGCTTCAGTTACAGATACAGGCTGTGGAAAATAAGGGTGGGTGGAGGGGGAAGGAAAGCACAGAAGATGACCAGAGCGAAATAACTTGAGCGCATGTATTCATCAGGATATGAGTCATAGACATAAGGACATTTTATTTTGTTAGCTTGCAGCCGCATTCAATGCAATTGTATCTGGTAAATTTATTGTCTTCAAGCGCTGAACTCTCCATAGATTTCTTCATCCTAACAGCAACAAAATGTTTGATTAGAACATTTCTGATTATGCTGAACGACCGAGCAATCTGCGTCTTTCTGTGGCATAAACGCTGCAAGATTCACAACGCTTTGAGTGAATAAATTTATTTCAATCTTACTCATAAATAGCTGACTCTTGTCCCGATTCTCCAGAGCTTAGAATATCCACCCAACACGCATAGATAAGCGAGCAGATCCATATCCCAGCAAATGAAATATAACAAATGGAGCTCGGGTATGATGTTGAGACAGGTCTGAGGCAGAAGTTAAAAGCAAAATGAAGCTTTACAATAAATATGACCAAAGAAAATCAGAAAAAGAGAGAGACATTTTCTTTTCGTCATTCTCTCCTTTATTGTCTCTATACTTACTGCAGTCTTTTCGGTTTAAATTTAGTATTGTTTTGTTTCATTTGTTCAACCAGGCTGTATTGTTACTGCCTTTATTGTTTTTATTTTAGGGAATATCTTCCTCCTGATCAGTTTGAAATTTCTAAAATATTTTCTGTGATGTTCGACAATTTTCTATTCCAGTTGATTTACTCAAATGACATTCCCACTGACAGAATATTAGTTTCCCATAACCCCCAATCAATTATTTTTGGGCTTTTTTTACTTTTATTGTTTTTCCGAATAGTTTTCACAACAAGCTATTAATTTCTGACAGCTTATGTTCCCATTTCCACCTAAAGTGATAATGCCTTTCTCCTGGGGATTGTATACAATATCTAGACCTGTCAGCACAATTTGGGTGAATATCCTATTATTTTGATGGTTTCTAGAATGGAATTGTTCATGTTATTTAACCTGGCTCTGACGCAGCCTTCACTCAGGAATATGTTCTCGATTTCGAATTCTGATCAGTAGGTCAGCAGCAATTCCATACAAATTATTCAAACGTTTGAGATAAATTTGGTAGTTGGCAAAAACAGCTTCAGTTACATAGACAGACTGTCCGAAATAAGGGAAAAAATAACAAGAAGATTTAAAGAGCAACGCACAACGCAGGGATACAGACATCAGAAATAGAAGCAGGGTTTGACATTCGGCTCGCTGATGATGCAAACCAAACATTGTGATAATGCTGATATATCATTAACACTACTTTCCTGCAGTATCTTCATATGACTTATTATCCAAAATCTACAAAAGTCAGCCCAAATATGCACAACGGCTGAACGTCAATAACTCTTTCCAGTGGATGATTCCAAAGTTCACAAAAAATGTGTGAAGTCATTCCTCCTAAAATTACCACTAGGTTATGGAGTCTTAGTCGCAGAGGATGTGTCACAAATTCGATTTCCCAGCTAGCAACTGTGGACAAACCTTGAATATATGCACTGCAAATTGAAATGGAAGAAATTAGTTCTGGAATTCAGCTGAGCGATGGAAGGGAGGCTGAACTGCAGGATAATTTAAATCCAAACATTAACTTCCCTCAGGTTAAGAACAATATCGTGCAAGACTCAACGCCACTTCGACACATGCATGAAAGTTCGTTTTAAAATTTTGGAAGCAGCAGCTGAGGCTGGCTCACGCAGCGTGCGGGGTTTGGGGGGTGGGGGTTGGGCAGGGTTGCGGCGGTGGAGGGGCGGAGCACGGTGGCATAGCGATAACGTCAAGGGCCCAGTGATCCAGATGAACAAACTCAAATTCAACCGCGGCAGCTGGTGAAATTTAAATTCAATTGATAAACAGGAATTGGGGAGATCGTCTCAGCAACGTTCAGAATGAAACGGTTTTAGTAAAAATCCATCTGGTCCACGAATGTCCTTTAGTAAAGTAAACCTGCCATCCTTACGTGGCCTGGCCTGCACGTGACTTCAGGTCTTCTAGAAAATGGTTACCCACTGAAAACGACTTACAAGCCATTCGGTTCAAGAGCAATTAGGGTTGGGCAATAAATGTCGGACTTGCAAGTTGGCACAGCTATGGGAGAGCGGCAGAGATAGAGCAGCAAATAAAGTAAAAACGCCATGATCAATTCGAATGAGACAGAAAGGGAGAGATATCTGGCGTGATGGGTTTTGAAGCGTCCACAAGGGAGATTGAGGAAAATGTTGTGAGTGTAAATGTCTAAAGTCACATTGATGTCTAAGCGTGAGGGGAAGTAATTCTCTCTTATTTCTCAGCTCATGACCTGAGTTACCCTGTCCGCCCTGTAATGAACCTCAATTAAGCACAGAATCACGCACCGCAGAAGAGGCTCTTCAGCCCATCGTGTCCGAAACCATCACGTGAGAAACACCTGACCTACTACCTAATCCCATTTATCTGCACTTGGTCAGAGCCTTGGATGTTCTCACGTGCCATGTGCTCATTCAGGTGTTTATATTGGATGTGTGCAACCCGCCTTCGCCACACACCCAGGCCGTTCATTCCAGGCCATCTCCACCCCCCGGGCAAAAAGGTTTTTCCTCATAACCCCCCTGAACCTCCTGCCTCTCACCTTGAACATGTGTCCCCTCGTGATTGGCCCTTCAAGTAATGGGAACAGTGTTCCTTTTCCCCCTGTCCATGTTTTTCATAATCTTGTACACCTCGATCTGGTCGACCCTCAGCCTTCGCTGCTCCAAAGAAAACAAACCAAATCTTTACAGACTCCCTTCATAACTTAAATGTTTCATTCTAGGCCACATCCTGGTGATCTCTTCTGCAACCACTCCACTGAAATCACATTCCTTCCTATAATGCTGGATCCTTTTTGATATTAGGTTCCCTATGCTCTGATTTACTGTTTCTTGTTATGTTAGGCGAAAAGTAAATATCATAGTTCCAAATTGCCATTCTAACTTTTTATCCTGACCTTAATTCTAAACGCTACCGGCTCCTCTTTGTTGTTCTCTTCTTTCTGATCATTGCACTTCGTGATTACCTTTCACTTTACTTTCAATTTTGTTGAAAGGTGCCTTTTTGCCATGGTGCTTTATTGTGATCAGCTTCGTATTGATTTTCAGCGGAATCTATATTATTCTGAAGCCCATTGTTCACGTTATTAAAAAATACACGTTGTTATTTTATCCCTCTGCATTTCATTATTTTCTTCTGAGCATTTCTTCCTGACATCTATTCCCATTCCCTGAATACCAGCTGTGTACTATTTATTAACTTTATATTTGCCTTACTTACATCTTTATCAATGCAGCTTCCATGAAATTTGTGTTAAGCAGACCATCACATGCAAGAGAAGTGGGGAGATTTTTGAGTTGTCTGGGAATGTTTCCTCTCTGGCAAACACCGAGGGGACCAAGCTGTGAATGAGAAGGACACACGATATTTTATGGTTGCTGAAAGAAAATTTAATCGGTTGCAGGGACCATATGATATACAAACATGCAATACATCTACTTGGAAAAAAGAACTTCACGGTCAACTAGGAGTCAAGAAAAAACAAGGCAGGAAAATAAAATACAGGTTTACATAAATGCATAAGCACAGAACCAGCTGCATGGGAAAGATACAAAGAGCAACAAATGGTGACAGATCAGAAAAGGAGGTTCACAAAAGTAAAATATTTAAAGAAACTTGCACTTAATGCCACAATAACCATGTAAACCTTGGACAATGGTATGCAACCAGCAGAAAAGTTAAGGGAGAACCTTTGGAATGGTTGATTTTGAATTCATTGCGTGAGGACTTGATCAGAGGAGTTCGATGGCTTCCTGCAGCATTACTGGCGCTTGGTAAGACCACACGTGGAGTATTGTGGGCAGTTTTGTTCTCCCTCTCGAGGGAATTATGCATTTCCATATAGGGAGTGCAACGAATGTTTAGCAGAATGGTTCCTGGGATGGCAGGATTGGCGCATTAAGATAAATTGGGCCGCTTAAACCTGTATTTGCTGGAGTTTCGGTGAATGGGAGACGGTCTCATTGAATGCAGAACATTCTAATAGGGGTGGACATACAACATGAAGTGATGATGTTTCCTCTTGCGGTGGCTAGATATAATGTGGACACAGTTTCAGGGAAACGGATATGCACTTAGGACTGAGATAAGGCGAAACTTATTCACTCAGGTTCAGGAAGACATATGGCATTCTCCTCTACAGAAGGCTGTGTTGGCCAGGTCACTGAATATATTTAATAAGGAAATAGATACATTTATGGACGCGCAAGGTGTTAAGAAACCTGGGGAGAGCAAGAGAGCGCAGAGTTACGATAAAGCATCACCATAATGAGATTGAATTGCGGAGCAGTTTAAAACGACTAAATGACCTACTCCTGCTCTGATGTTCCATGTTTCTAAGATTGGAATAGCCAGAAGCGATATGAGGCAAGTTGCATCTGATAATGACGCCATTGTCAATGAAATTAACGAAATGACAACCATTTTGAACAATTCTGAATAATTCTATAAGTCCTGCTGAATATTTCGAGGTATTTTTATTTTTCTTTTTGTCGTGGATATCCAGCATAAACAGTTTTTTGCTTATATTCTGAATAACTGCATTCCTGTTGTATTGGATTTGAAGGGAGAGGTCAACATGCCAGGCATCCCAAGGAAATTAATAGTATATCAGAAAGAAAATGCTCAACAATGTTCATGTCAGCAGGAGAATTGTATCGGAGAAATTATTGACACAAAACACTTACAAGTTTTCAGGATCAGATTGTTTTATTGCAGGATATTAAGGGATGTAGTCAAGCGCTACAAATGTCTGTAACTATAAGCTTATACAATTCTATACACGTGGCTACCACCCCTTAAGTTTAGAACATCTTGCATTGCGTTCCGCCGTTTAAGAAATATATCAGCAGGAAACCAGGAAATCCTAGTTCAGCTATACTAAGCTTTGTAGTAGGGAAGTTACGACAGGCCACTATGATATAAAGCACTTGTGAACGTCTTGAAATGTTTCAGCTGATCAGAGAAAGCCAACATTGTTTTTAAATGGAAAGTTCTGCCTAAAGAATTGCATTTAATGTTTTAAGTGTTTACTCAAGTGTTTTGCAGAGGAATGTCTGTGCCGAATCGGAAACAAATAGCAAGGTTTAAGTCGATGATGATGCGTCGATTTTCAGCTAACATGATTGCTCCTAACTGCCCTGGTTTGCTTCCAATGTCTAAATCCATCGCCACTGCTTTGGTGGACTCGCTGTATAATGGTAAAGGGTGTGCCCTGTACTCACTAAAGGCCCCATTGCATTTCCCCTTTTCCCTAAAACTCCATCCCTGACTGATTGCTCTGGTTGAAGTTTATATGATTACTAACCATGAATATTGCTCATTTCATAGCTTTGTTAATATCTTTACCTTTACCTTTATATTTACATTTAATACCATCCAATATCTCTGCTACCTGGAATGTCATTATTCATTCTGTTCAAGCCGGCCATCATTCGCCCTTCCCGAGGCACTTGTCCGTGTTATGTAAATGCGCTCCTACAACAGCAGAAAATATTTACAACTTATTCAAAGTGTTTAAGGTCCATTTTCATTTTGGAGAGAACGTTTCAGTTATGCTGACAGGCTGCCTGAAATACATGTATAACATGTATATAAATGCAAAGTGCTTTGCATGCATAATGATTAAAAAAATAAACGAAAATGAAGCAATTCGCCCTTTGACATTCCTTTCATTTTACATATGATGATGCCTGATCTATGACGTTCATAAACTTTCCTCCTACAGCTTCCTATCCTTTATTACCAAAATCCCTACATTCCAGCCTTGAATATACGAAGCGGCTGAGCAGCCACAGACCTTCGGGGAAGAGAGTTCCAATGATTCAAAACTCTTTTTCAGAAGAACATGCCCCACACCTTAGCCCAAAATAGCCACACGTATTCTCAGAGAGTGTCCCGTCATTCTGGCCATACGCCCCTCACCCACCCCGCCACATAGCCTCACAACCACACACCCACCATCCCCCGCAAAAAAATGTGTGCAAAAATGGGCGGATAGAGTCATTTATGCTGTAGTGTCATAAAATGATTTAAAGAATTAGAGCGAGAGAGTGAGGTTGTGATGCAGGGAGAAAGAGAGGGATGGAATGAATGAGATGGAGACAGAGCGGGGAGAGGATAATTGTTTCATTTCTTACGAGCTTATATTTACTGAATGTATCATTATTATCGCTGTTCCTATTCTGATTTGCCCTTTGTCAATTTTGTCTTTCGGGTATTTTATTGATTCTGTAATTTATTCATTGAATATTTAATTTCAAAGTTATCCTTTGCCTTCCTTTTTATTTTTCGTTTTCTTCCCAAAACCCTTGATTTGCTTCTTGCTGTTTCTTCTTCCTTGTCATTGCAGTTATTGCATGCTTTTCACTATTTTTTTTATTTCTTGCTGTCTCCTTTTATTCTTATCTATTTATGTCTATTGCTTGTTTTCGTGTAACATATTATTCCAGACGCCTCTTAATCACTGATAAACATATATTTCCTAGTGCTATTCTCTCGCTATGTCATCAATACTCGATTCGAGTTTACTTGCACAATTTTCATTCTCACTGCTACAATATAAACTCATTACTAGCTAGTCATATTTTGGAGTTGTGTTCCCCCTTGCGTATTTATCAATCTTTCTCAGAAATTTCTAATTGTTTTCTGATTGGCAGTGCCTGTATTTCAACCTAATATGGATCTCATATCTTTGTCGGTGATTTTTCGAACTCTAGGTTCACGACGACTGATTTGGTAGATTTTCCTAAGGGTGAAGCATCTCGCCCTGTAACACAGAGATAATGACTCTGGTGTAAATTCCCTCCATAATTATCTGGGCTTTAGAATGACCTTGGCGTTGTTTAACATTTCTCTGATCCTCCATTCTCAGAAGAACCTGAATCCCATATGTAAATACTGTGCTCAACATGAACAAATTGCATGCCAAACATTTGAATGTTGAAGGTAAATTTGTATACTGACGAAATCGCTTCTGTTACAGAGCAGGCTGTGAAAAATATGGAGAAAAAAAGCATAGAAGTTGACCAGAGCGAAACACATTGAACACATGTGATCATCAGGATTTATGATATAGAAACAGGATTAGCTCATTTTGTCGTCTCAGTTTTCAGCCCCATTCAATATAGTTTCATCTACTATTTTGCTTTTCAGCAATCGCTAATAGTTTCCATAATTCCTTTCATCCCAATCACATCAAAATATTTGATTAAATCATGCCCTGTTGAGATTCAACGCCGATCAATCTGCTGTTATCTGTGTCAGAAAAGTACAAAGCATCACAACGCTTTGAGTGAAAATAACATGTTTCACATCTTACTCATAAATGGCTGCCCCTCGCTCCGTAACGCCAGGCTTTAGATAATCCTACAACTATTTATATATCAGCGACCAGATGTGTATACTTATAAGATTAAATATAACAAAACGGTGCCTGGAATGGAAGTGGGTGAGATGGTGAGGCAGATCTACGGCTGAGGTTCAAAGTAAAAGCTTCCCTCGAATTATAATGACAGGAAAAAATATATTTCCAGGGATGTAAAAGCTGAGGTCATGGCGTGAACCATTTTGAATGTGCTTTCTTGGCTTGTGTGAAGTTAAATGTTTCAAGATTAATCTTGTCTTAGAAGGTCGGCCCGGAGAAAGAGGGACAGAAAGAAAGAGAGAGAGTGAGAGAGATAGAGATTGAGAGAGAGAGACAGAGAGAGATAGAGAGGCAGGGAGATCTGCTTTTCGGCATCATTTCCTTTATTGTCATTGTACAATGCAGGCTTAAGACTTTAAATTTAGTTTTGTTCTGCTCCATTAAATTATCTAGTGTGTTTCAGCAATGACATTTTTTTTTCTTATTTTAGTTGAACATTTTAACCTGAATACTACTGATCACTTTTAAAGTACTTTCAATGTTCCTCGTCTATATTCCATTACAGTTAAATAACACAAATTACATTCCCGTTGCCCGAATACGAGTTCCCCCGCCCCAAGCCACGACCTTCCCAAAACATAATCTTTTATTTTCTTTTGGATTTTCTTGCTCCTATTTTTTTCCCGAATCCTTGTCAGAACGAGCTATTAATTTATGATAGATGGTGTTCCCATTTACAAGTAAAACAATTGTTCATTTCTTCTGTGGTTTATGTTCGAAGTCTAATTCCGTCAGTACAATTTTGCTGGGTTTCATAATAACTGGGTAAGGATTGTGCCCTCTAACTTACATAAAATTCCAGATTCCCCCCATTTCCCAACCGCCCCTTGCCACGTTAATTTATGAAGATGAAAACCAAAATTACAATGATCCTATGAATGTTATCCTTTGCAAGTTTTTCTAACCTGTTCCTTTCTAATCCCCTGCCACTATATGATGGTTTCTAGAAAAGCCTGTTTTATGTAATTTAACCTGCCTATGTTGCTGCCTTCCCCGAAGCATTAGTTCTCCATATCTAGTTATGAGCAGTTGATCAGCAGCAATTGCTAACGGTTTATTCAAATGTGTTAGGCAAATTTTGAAGTCGATAAAACAGCTTCATTTACAAAGAAAGACTGTCAGAAATAAGGGAAACATGAAGCAGGGAGAATTATAGAGCAAATATCAGAAATAGAAGCAGCGTTAAGCCATTTGGCCCTTCGATGTTGCAGTGCCAATTAATATGATAATGCTGATATACACTTAACACTCCCTTCCTGCAGGATTTTTACAGGATTCATTGTCCAAAACCTAGTAATTTCAGTCCTAAATATGCACAAACAGCTGAACATCCACAGCCCTTTGTGGTGGGGAATTTCAAAGATGACAAACCTTTGTCTGAACATATTGCTCCAAACATTAACAATCGATAATGGAGTCTCATTTTCAGACGGTATGAACTCATTCTCGACTCCCGAGCAAGCAAGTGTAAATAAACGGTTGAATATTTTCATTTCAAATGACAATGGCTTAAAATTGTTCTGGATTTTTTTCTGAGTGAAGGGAGAGGCAGATCTACAGCAGAATGTAAATTCAAACATAAACATCCCTCAGATTTACAGGAGTATCGTGCAAGTCTCTAAGCCATTTTCGCACATCCATGGCAGATTTTTTTAAAAACTGGGCCTGTAGAATCGGAGTTAATGTCTTAAAGGGACGTGGAGACGGAGACGGTGGCATAGCGGTACTGTCACTGGACTAGTAACTCAGGCGGCCAGGGCTCAGGTTTTAACACGGAAGCTGTTGGAATTTGTAATTCAATTGATAATCAGGAACTGATTCTCAATAATGGCCACAATGAAACATTTGTCGCAAAAATTCAATGGGGTTCACTCATGTCCTTTAGTAAAGGAAATATGAATGCCGTTGGTGGCATGGCCGACATGTGACTCCAGATCCACAACAAAGTGGTTGACTCTTAATTAGACTTTGATGTGTTCAGGCAAGCCACTCCTTTCAATGGCAATTAAGGATGGGCAACAAATGCTGGCCTTGCCAGTGGCACAGGCAAACAATGAAGATAAAACAATAAGTTAATGTGCTGGCACATAAACTATACAGGAGCAGTCGTAATTTAGAACGTTGACACAGGTAGAGCAAGGGGGGCAGAAATTAAGCAGCAAATAAAGAGGACACCTACAGAAGAATAGAAATGAGACAGAAGGAGAGGGAAACCAGGACATGAGGCAAAATACGTGTCAGTTATTTCTGCAATTTAATGTCATTATCTGAATTTATCTTGTCTGTCCTTTAATGAACCTGACTTATTGATAATTCCATTTTGATAATAGCTTCTCTGTGCCATGTCTTACATTTATTTTGTTATGTTAAGCAAAAAGTAAATTTTATTGTTCTTCTTTTCCTTCCAAGGTTTTAGATCCGTCATTGATTCTAAAGGCTTCTCCTTCCTCTTTTAAAAAAATTATTATTTCTGTTCATTGTACGTTTTTCGTTACTTTCAATTCTGTAGAAAAGTGTTCCTTTTGCTCATTGTGCATTATTGTGATGGGTTTGTTCACAATTTTCTTCAGCAATTTATCGTTCTGAAGGCTAGTGTGCAAATTTGAAAATAATGCACGTTTTGAAACAGGGAACGTGGGCAAATCATGGCTTACTAGGGCAATTAGGGAAAACATTAGATGCAAGGAAGGAGCATACAAATTGGAAGGGCAAAAACAACATACCTGAGGAATGGTAAAACTTTATAATTCAGCAAAGGAGGACCATGGGTTTGATTAAGAAGGGTAAAATTGAGTCCGAGAGTAATCTTGCAGGGGAAACAAAACTTGACTATATTTTTTTGATATAAATGTGTGGACATGAGAAGATTGGTGAACACAAATGTAGGTCCCTTACAGTCAGAAACAGGGGAATTTATGAAGGGGAACAAAGAAATGACTGAACAACTAAATACATACTTTGGCTCTGTCTTCACAATGGAGGAAACAAATAACTTACCAGCAATGTTGGGGAACACAGCATTTAGTGAGAGCGAGGAACTGAAAGAAATCAGTAGTAGTAGAGAAATTGTGTTGGGGAAATTGAAGGGATTGAAGGCCAATAAATCCCGAGGGCCTTATAATCTACACCCCAGAGTACTTAATGAAGTGGCCCTAAAATTAGTGGATGCATTGGTGGTCATCCTCCGATATCCTATAGACATTGGGACAGTTCGGACAGAATAGAGGTTAGCTAATAAAACCCCACTATTTAAAAGCGGAGGTAGAGTGAAAACAAGGAATTATAGATCAGGCAGTCTGACGTAGGTAGCGGGGAAATTTACAGAGTTAATTATGAAAGATTTGAAAGTTGAGCAGTGTGCATAAAATGTGGCAGAATGGGACAGAGTCAGCATGGGTTTGCGAAAAGGAAATCATGCTTCACAAGTCTTCTGGAATTTTTCAAGGATGGAACTGGTAGAGTTGATCAGGGGGAGCCAGTTAACGTGGTTTATTTTGACATTCAGCAGGCTTTCGACAAAGTCCCACATCAGAGATTGGCGTGTAAAATGAAAACAAATGAGTCTGGGGGTCGAGTATTGAGCTGGATAGAAAACTCGTTGGCAGACAGTAAACAAAGAGTAGGAAAAAGCGGGTTTCATTTCCGATTGACCGGCTGTGACTAGTAGGGTACCGCAGGATTCGGTGATGGGTCCCCAGCTTGTCACAATTTATACTCATGAGTTTAATGAGGGAACTAAATGCAATATATCCAAATTTGTAGTTGACACAAAACTGAGCGGGAGGGTGAGCTCTGGGGAGAATGCTGAGATGCTTCAGTGCCATTTGGAGACCCTGAATGAATTTGCACATACATGGCAGATGCAGCATAATGTGGACAAATGTGAAGTTATTCACTTTTGTAGCAAAAACAGGAAGGAATATTATTCTCTGAATGGCTATAAACAGAGAGAGTTGAATGTGCAACGAGACCTGGGTGAACTCGTACACCAGTCGTTGAAGGTGTGAATGCAGGTGCAGCAGGTGGTAAAGAATGCTAATGGTATGATGGCCATCATAGAGAGCGAGGTACCGTGTAAAGTAGCAGGAATGACATGCTGCAATTTTACAGGGCCTTGGTAAGAACACACCTGGAATATTGTGTGCAGTTTTAGTCTCCTTATCTGTGGAAGGATGCACTTCCTGTAGACGGAGTGCAGCGAATGTTTACCAGACTGATTCCCGGGATGGCGGGACTCACAGATGGGAAGAGATTGAGTCGGTGAGGATTATATTCGCTAATGTTCAGAATAATGAGCGGGATTCTCTTGCAAACCTGGAAAATTCTCACAGGACGAGACAGGGAAAATGCAGGAAGGATGTTCCCAATGTTGGGGAAGTCCACAACCAGGGGCCACAGTCTGCGTGTACGAGTTTGAGAAATTGGGAATGAAATGAGAAGACATTTCTTCACCCAGATAATGGTAGCCCTATTGACTGTGCTACCACAGAAAGCAGTTGAGGCCAAAACATTTTATTTTTTCAAGAGGTAGTTGGAGCTAGCTCTTTGGGCGAAAGGGATCAAAGGATATGGCGAGAAAGTGGGAGCAGCCTATTCAGATGATTGATCAGCATAACCATAATGAATGGCTCATAAGGCTGGAAGGGCCTAATGACCTATTCCCGCTACTATTTTCTATGTATATGTTTCTATTTGTTATTCTAATATTTTGCATCTCATTTCTTTCCGTCGCATTCCTTCCTGAGATCCATTGCCGTTCCCTGAATATCAGCTGATACTTCGCTATAAATTTTATCTTTGCCTCACTCACATCTTTGTCAATGCAACTTCCAGGAACTTTGTGATAAGCAGACCAGCATATGTAAGAAAATTGGCAAGATTCTTCAGTGTGTCTGAGGTAAATTCCTCTTTGATAAACAACCAGGGATAAATCTGTGAATGAGAAGGACAAACGATGTTGGAAAATTTTCAAGGAAAATTTAATTCTTTACAGACACCAACTTATATCCAAACCTACAACACACTTACTTTCCAAAATAACATACAAGAACAAGTAAGGGATCAAGAAAAAAATATGAATGGAGAATGAAATAATTACTTAAATAAATGCAGAAAGCACAGACCCTGGTTCATGGGAAATACACAAAGAGCATCAAATGGTGACAGAACAGAAAGGAAGAATTTTAAAAAGAGAAACATTTAAAGAAACGTGCCATTAATACCAAAATCACCATGCAATGTTATGTAACTAGCAGAAAGGATAAGGGAGCACCAGTGGAAGAGGTGTATTTGAATTTTCAGAAAGCTTTTGATGAAGCACCAACTAAGCGGTAACTGTGAAAAATAAAAACACATGTGATTGGGTAGTAAAGGTGAGCAGGGTGCGAAGAGGCTTCAAGACGTTTTAGACAGGACAACGGAGTGGGAAATTGATGGCAGAAGCAGGATAACGTCTAGAAGTGTTAAGTTATCGACATTGGTAGTGAAAAACGAATGAAGAGATTTCTTTAAATGATGATAGATTTGGTAATGTTGATTTTAAAAAGGAAATGAATGTCCTTGTACACTTATCCCTGAAAAGCAAAATGCGGGTTCAGGAAGCAGTTTACAAGGCAAATGGTACGTTGGCCTTCATTGTGAGAGGGCTTGATCCCGCGAGCAAGGTTGTTTTGCTGCATCTTTACAGGCCCTTGCTGAGACCAAGCTGGGAGTATCATGTGCAGTTTTGCCCTCCATCCCTAAGCAAAGATGTACTGCCACAGAGGGAGTGCAGGGAAGGTTCCACAGAATGACTCCTGTCATAGCAGGTTTGTCGTCTGAGTTATATTTTGGCCGCTTAGATCTAAATTTCCTGGAGTTGAGATGAATGAGATTGGGTCACATTGGAACGTATAACATTCTGACAGGGATGCACAGACTGGATGCAGTGATGATGATCCCTCCGGCTGAAGCATCGAAAATAATGTGGCCACTGTCTCAGGATGCGGGATTGGCCACTTAGGACTGAGATGAGGAAACATAATCTTCACTCAGAGGCCTGTGGACAGATGGAATTCTCAACTAAAGGAGTCTGTACAGTTCAGGTAACTGAATACGCTTAGGCAGAAAATAGATAGATTCCTGGAAGCTAAAGTTTGAAGGGATGTGGGAAGAGCGCGAGAGTGTGGCGTTAATTTGGCGGATCAGCAATCATGACATTAAATGGCGGAACAGTTTTGGAGAGCAAAATGGCCTACTCCTGTTCCGATATTCCATGTTTCTAGGAAATGAATAGTCAGAAGCAATGCGAGGCAAGTTATATCTGATAATGGCGCCATTGTTCATGAAAATAAGGAGGTGGCCGACATGCTGAATAATTACCTTCCTTAAATACTTACCATGAAGGCAAACATAGTAGGCATCACAAGGCAATTATTAGTGAATAAGAATAAAGGCTGAACAAAGTGATTGCAAGCAGGATAACAGTAATGGAGAAATTAATAGCTCTAAACACTGAACATTGTTCAAGACCGGATTATTGCACTGCAGGATATTTAAGGATGTAGTCAGGCTCGTTATAGATGTCTCTGAACATAAACTTGCACACTTTTCTACACTTGGCTACCAGTCCTTTATTTTGGAAAGTACTGCCTGTCTCTTCGCCATTTCAGTAATATGTCAGAAGGAAACCACCGAATTATCGGCCAGTTGGGCTACTTTCCCTTCGTTAAAGGGAAATTACGACAGGCATCTCTAATGTATAGCGCGTGTGATCACATTGAGGTGTCTCTGCTAATCAGAGAAAACCGTTTTTGGTTTTTAAATGGTACATTACGACTGAAGAATTCGTCGAATTTATTGAAGTGTTAACTCACGTACTTGACAGTGGAATGCCTAAGGACTTTATCTGTATCCACTTCCATGGGACATCTTATAAAGTTCTGCATAAGAGATTGCTAGCTAAATATCATACTGATAGAATTGATTACAAGTTAATACTTTGGCTAGGGTTCGATGGGAAGAAACCAGAGGCTAGAGGCAATGGGCCGTGATTATGTTTGGCATGCTGTGACGACCAGTGCTCAGAAAGATCTCAACTATTCAATGTAGTTATTAATAACCTAGATGATGATTAGAAGACCACGAATATAAAATTGACAACAGCATAAATATAGGCGTCATTACAAGCATTTGTAATCGAAGCATAGCATTTCAAAGAGGCTCTCATAGGTAAAGTGAATGGAAAAAACAGGGGAAAATGGATTACAATGTACGGAACAGTGATTTCTAACCACAAGAACTGAGACATAGGAGCTAGAGTGGATCATGTAATCCATCGAGATTCAACCGCTTTCAGTACATTCATGGCAGATTTCCGACATTAAACTTCAATTTCACACCCAGGCCCCATATCTCCTTGATTCCCTGAAAGATCGAAGACTGACTATATCTGACCCTTGAATGTTCAGAGCGATAGAGCTGACAAAACCTACTGGCCTCGGGAATTCCCATTATCCACAAACGCCTGTATGCAGAAATGTCAACTCAGCTCAGCCCATAATGATGAACCCCTTATACTGTGACTGTGCCCAAAAGCTCTAGTTTCCCATCGAGGCTGGCAAAACTCTCACTGTCTACTCTTCATAATCGCTGTATAAACCGTGCATGTTTCACTAAGATCACCCCTCATATTTCTATACTGCAGGGAGGACAAATTGAGTCACCTTTTCATCGTTAGATAATCCTTTCTTCCCGGGAACCAATCGAGGTTTCGCTGTCGCACTTCCCATCTAACTATACTTCTACTTATAAAGGAGATCAAAATCACACAAAAAGCTCCAGAACAAGCCTCATAAAAGCCCTAATTTATAGTGGTTAGGTGGTCTTATACTTTCAGTCTACACACACATGCTGTTTGCCTTCCCAGGGGCTTTCTTTAGCTCCATGCAAACATTCTGCGTTCCATGTTCCTGTATTTGTAAACTAACATTTTTCTGAAGACTAAAATTCAGACAATTCAAAACTTGAAAAATCTGCTGTTTTCCATGTTTAGTAACAGCGTTTATAAATTCATACTATCAGTCTGCGAGTGGCCTCTTTATTCCCCTTCAATTTATATGTGCTTATCTCTTTGCAGCCAATATGCGCCCTCCGTAAAATTTAAAATTCTCACCGTGGTTTGTCTCTACAACAAATGTGAATACAGATCATCGTCAATACACGTTGTAAATAGAGGAGTCGCCAGCAATGCTGCGCTCCACGAGTCCCAGCCTGACAAGATGAACATTCCCCACCTGTTCCATTTCCCTGCTCCTTCAATAAGACGCTGACCGCATTCCTCTGCGCGTTAAGCTTTTCCGCGGAACAAAACAGTTCAGACAGCTTCATTAGGATAGAAAGAGAGACAGGCTGTAGCAAAATGAGCTAAAAACACGGAGAAGGTTAGCAGAGCTAAAAGCTTGCTAGACATGTGGTCATATGAAAGTCAGTTGTCAGAGCTCGAGAAGGTTACTTGTTCCTTGCATTTTATTTACCCACTCGCTTTAAATATGCCTGATCTTTTACCTTAGCTCCATTTATAAAATTTTTCAAACATCTTTAATCCACCTTGTACCCAAGAACAACTATTAATTTATATGTATATATAACTCAACGGACGAACACCTGCATCTCTCTGAATCAAAGAAATTCAAAGATTCACAATCCTTTGATTGATGAAATTTCTTCATAAATTACACCTAAATCGCTGACAGGTATTCCGTGACTACAAGTTGTCAATTATCCAGCCAATAGATGCATTCGTGCAGGATCAAAGTTCATATAATGATTTTAGGGATGATGGTTGTTTAGATGGGGTGGAAGATCTGAGGCAGACGTTAATCGCAATCAGTCAACATTCCTCTTGTTCAATCGCAGAGTCATGCAGGAACCAATGTCACTGTTGCAGTCCGACACAACCAGGCAATGTGATTTTTAAAATGTGGTTGTAAAGCTAATTTCCTTATATTAAATATGCTTCGTGTGCTTCTTCGGTTGCCGTAAACACGTTTATCTAAGGATGGGATGGAACAGGAATAAAACTGACTGAGAAGAGAGAGAGAGAAAAATAGAGAGACAGAGATACATAGAATACATCTGCCAGACCTCACAATTTATTCTGTCTAATGCACCTTATTGTCGCTGTCCTATTCGGATATGTGTTTTTTTAATTTTTTACGTGATGTTTATGGTATTTATTTGATTTATTCATTCATGATTTACTGCCGCAGCTCATGTCTTAAAATTGGTCCCGCATCTCTTGACCTGCTGTTTGCCATACTCTCTATTATCATCATTCTACTTACTGAATTATTTTTACCTTTAGTTTATTGCTGTTGATTACATTATTTATCTGGATGTTTTTTTTTGTTGACTATTTTGTTTCTCTTTTATTGAGACATATTTTCCCAATGCCTCTCTCTCTCCCTATCTTAGGTATTTCTCATACCTTTCGATATTGTTGCATACAAATAGTTATGTTTGGGTTGAGGATCATGTCTCGAGTTTCAACAAACAATGTTCTCATGTCTGCACTGGTTTGGTATCAATGTCTAGATCCATAGCCACTGCTTTGATGCAAATGCTGACCACTGGCTAAGGATTGTGCCCTTCGCTCAGGAAAGACCCCATTCCATTTTCACCTTTCTCCACCACTCCGCCCCTGACTGATTGTTGTGTTTGTAATTTATATGATTGCTGTCCATGAATATTACTCATTTCATAGCTTTAATTAATATATTTTCCTCTAATCCCTTTCCAATATTTCTGCTATGTATAATGTCATTCTTCATGCTATTCAACCAGCTATAATACGACCTCCCCCGAGGCATTTCTTCCTGGTATGTAAATGCACTTCGCAAACAGCAGCAAATTCTTACAACGTATTCAAATAGTTAAACTCTATTTCCAAATGGAGAGAACGTTTCAGTTACACTGACTGGCTACCAGAAATGTATGAATAAGATGTGTATAAGTACAAAGTGCAACAAACGCATCTGACATAAGAAATAAAACGAACACACGGCCATTCTGCTTTTGATATTACACTGCTTCTTAACATGATGATAACTGATCTATGACTTTCATCAACTATCTTGCTGAGTTTTAGAATCATTTATTAGCTCAAGCAAATATTTTTTAGCCCTGCATATCCCCAGCAGCTGAAGATTTGATGCGGGATCAAAACTATTTTGAGAAGAATATACTCCACATCTTATCACAAAATGGCCACTCTGATTCTCAGAGTTTGTCTCCTCATTCTGGGAACTCACCCCCAACCCCGCTCCCACCATCAACCACCACCCGCCCTCCCCCCCCACTCCACGCTACACCACCACCTGTCTCCACTCCCCGCCCCTCGAAAAAAATACGTTTAGATAAATGGGTTGATATATTCCTTTATGTTGGAGTGAAACAAAATTGCCTCAGGAATATGAGAGAGAGAGAGATAGAGAAATCTTGTGATGCGGGGAGACAGAAAGGGAGAGAGAGAGAAATGAAGAGAGAGACAGATAGGCAGATAGAGAGATTGAAAATAACTCTTGCATTGCTTTCGAGCTTATATTTACTGCATGCATCCTTATTATTACAGCTCTTATTCTCAATTACGCTTTGTCAATTTGGCCTTTAGAATATTTTAACACTCCTGTCTTGTATTTGTTCATGATTTAATCTCCAAGGTTTACTTTGTCTTCTTTTTGTTTTCCTTCTTCTCTAAACCCTTGATTTGCTTTTCGTCGTCTTCTCCTTGATTGTGTTTGCACTTTATGAATGTTGTTCACCTTAATTTCTATTTCTGGCTCTCCTCCCTTTATTCATCCATGAAATGTAATTGCCATCTTTGTTTTGTTTATTTTAATAGAACATATTAATCCAGACGCCTATTAATGTTTTATAAATAGACATTTGCAAGTGTCAATCTCTCTATATATCACCAACATTCCATTCCAGTTTATCTGCACACTTGGCATTTTCATTGACAATATAAGCTCCTTACCATCGAGTTTTGTTTTAGAGTTTTTTTTTTTTTCCTTACATCTTTCTAATTTTTATCGGATTGGCAGTGCCTGTATTTCAACCTGAAAGGATTTCTTATATTTTCCTCAGTGATTTCCTAAATATAGGTTCACGGCCACTGCTTTGTTGGATTTCCCATCTGCGGGTCAAGCATTGGGTGCTGTAGAATACATTAAATACCTCACTTTAAATTTCGTCCAACATTAATTGGGCTTTGAAAGGACCATTGCATTAATTAAACTGTCTATGATCCTCCATTCGTCGAACAGTCTGTCCCCTACATGGTAATACTGTTTGCAGCAGGAACGAATTGCTTGCCAATTACTTATAAGTTGAAGGCAAATTTGGAAATGTAAAATGTCAATCTTGATGTTGTTCAACCGGCTATGATACGACCTCCCTCGAAGCATTTCTTCCTGGTATGTAAATGCTCTTCGCGAACAGCAGCAAATGCTTACAACATATTCATATATTTAAAGTATATTTGCAATTCGGAGATAATGTTTCAGTTCCACTGACTGGCTACCAGAAATGCATGAATAACATGTATGTAAGAACAAAGGGCCGCACACGCAAATGACATAAGAAATAAAACGAACACAAGGCCATTCAGCATTTGATATTACACTGTTTCTTAACATGATGATAACTGATCTACGACTTTTATCAACTATCTTGCTGAATTTTGCAATCATTAATTAGCTAAAGCCAATGTCTTTAGCCCCACATATACGCAGCAGCTGAAGGTTTGAGGTAGGATTCGCCACTATTTTGAGAAGAAAATGCTCCATATCTAATCCCAAAATGGCAACTCTGATTATCAGAATTTGTCCCCTCATTCTGCGAACACACCCCCAAACACCGTACCACCCCCCGACCCCCAAACCCCACACCACCACCCGTCGCCACCAACCTCCCTTCGCAAAAAAACGCGTGTAGATAAATGGCTTGATAGATTTATTTAATTGGAGTGAAATAAAATTGCCTCGGGAATATGAGAGAGGGAGGTTGTGATTCAGGGAGAGAGAGAGAGGGAGACAGAGAGGGAGAGAGGGAAAGAAAGAGAGAGACAGATAGGCAGATAGAGAGATTGAAAATAACTCTTGCATTGCTTTCGGGCTTATATTTACTGCATGCATCCTTATTATTCCTGTTCCTATTCTGAATTACCCATTGTAAATTTGGCCTTTAGAATATATTAATACTTCTGTCTTGTATTTGTTCATGATTTAATCTCCAGATTTCCTTTGTATTCATTTTGATTTCTTTCATCTCAAAACCCTTGATTTGCTTTTCGTCGTCTTCTCCATGGTTGTCATTGCAGTTACTGCATATTTTTCTCTTTGATTTCAATTTCTGGCTCTGCTCCCTTTATTCATCCATTAAAAGTTATTGTCAGATTTGTTTTTGTTTAATTGTAATTGAACATATTAATCCAGACGCCTAATAATGTTTTATAAATACATAATTACAAGTCTTATTCTCTCTATATATCACCAACACTCCATTACACTTTATCTGCTCAATTTGCATTTGCATTGCAAACAATATAAGCTCCTTAATATCTAGTTTTGTTTTAGGGTTTTTTTTCCCTTACACCTTTCTCAACCTTTGCCAGAAATTTCCAATTTTTATCTGATTGGCAGGGCCTCCATTTCAACCTGAATGAATTTCTTACATTTGCCTCAGTGATTTTTTAAATCTCGGTTCACGACCACTGCTTTGGTAGTTTCCCATGTGCGGGGCAAGCACTGGTTCCTGTAGTACACAATAAATACCACACTGTAAATTTCCTCAAAAAATTAATTTGGCTTTAGAGTGACCATTGCATTATTTAAACTGTCTTTGATCCTCAATTCGTCGAACAGTCTGTCCCCTACGTGGTAATACTGTTTGCAGCAGGAACGAATTTCTTGCCAATTATTTATATTTTGCAGGCAAATTTGGAAACTGACGAAATCGCTTCAGTTACAGAGACAGACTGTGAAGAATAAATGGGCAAAAGCATAGGAGATAACCAGAGTGAAACACATTGAACGCATATAATCATAGGGTCTAAGGTGCAGGAGATGGTCAATTTGTCATCTCAGTTTGCAGCCCCGTTCAATTCAGTTGCATCTAATATTTCATTGTTCTTCAAACATTCACAATCTCCATATAGCCTTTCATACCAATCACGTTAAAATGTTTGATTAAATCATGCCCTGATTATACATAAAGACTGAGAAATCTGTTGTTTTCTGCGGCAGAAAAGTCGAAACATTCACAACGCTTTGAGTGAAAAAAAAATCTTTGCATCTTACTCATAAAAGGCTGACCCTTGTTCCGTATCTCTACCCTAAAAACATTTATAAATAAGCGAGTACATGTATATCACTTTAAGATGAATTATAACAAAACAAGCTCAGGAATGGAAGTGGGTGAAATGTTGAGTCTGATCTGCGCCAGAGGTTCAAAGCAAAATGAAACTTTCCTCGTCTAAAATGACCGAAAAATAATTTTGCCGGGGATGTAATTGCTGAGGTATTTGCGTTAAATCTGTTCAGTCTTTTTGCTGGAATTGTGTGATGATATTTGTTGCAAAATTAATCATGTGCGAGAGGCTCGGCAGTAGAAAAAGAAAGCGAGAGAGAGAGAAAGGCCTGTTTTTCGTCACTTTCTCATGTATTGTCATAGTACTAACTGCAGGCATCAGGCCTTAAATTTAGTTTTGTTCTGTTCGATTTAGTCATCAATGTATTTTATTATTGGCTAGTTTGTTTTTATTGTAATTGAATATACTTTTCCTGATTAATTCTCCAACTGATCACTTTTTAAAATGTTTTCAGTTCTGTTCGTGAATATTCTGTTCCACTTTATTTACCCAAATTATTTTCCAATTACCAGAATATAAGTTTTTTCCACCCAATCTTACTTTTTTTGAATTTTCTTGCTTCTCTTTCTTTTTTTCCGAAAACTTTTTACAACAAGCGATAAATTTCTGATAGATGATGTTCCCATTTAAATCTAAAATCTATATTTATTTCTCCTGTGGCTTATATTCGAAATGAAAATTCTTGAACAACATTTTGGTGGGTCTCCTATTAACTGAGTAACGTTTGTGTCCTTTAACGTACATAAAATAGCCACTTGGGTACTTTTCCCAATTTGAATTTGGCAGAGTAATTGTTGAAGTTGAAATCCAACATAATAATTATCATTTGAATATAATTTATTCCATAGCTTTGTCAACTTGTTTGCTTTCGAGCCCATTCCATATTTGCTATGGTTTCGAAAACAAACATGTTCATTTTATTAACGTGTCTATAATGCAGCCTTCCCCAAGGCATTAGTTCTCGATATCGATTGATGAGCAGCAGATCAGAAGGAATTGCTAATATTTTATCTAAATGTTTGACATGAATATGATGATGACAAATCCAGCATCAGTTAAAGAAACAGACTATCAGAAATAAGAGGATACAGAAACCGTGATGATTTGAAGAGCAAAGCACATCGCAGACATTCAAATATCAGGAACAGAAGCAACTGCATGCATTTCGGCCCTTCAATGTTGCAGTGCCAATTACTATGACAATGCTGATTTTAACTTTTACTCATTCATGGGGCGTGGGCTTCGCTGGCTGAGGCAGCATTTATTGCCTATCCCTAGTTGTCCTTGAGAACGTGGTGGTAAACTTCCCCCTTGAACGGCTGCAGCCCATGTGGAATAGGCACACACACAATGCATTTAGGAAGGGAGTGCCAGGATATTGGCACAGCGACATTGAAGGAATTGCGATGTATCTCCACGTCAGGATCGTGAGTGGCTAAGGGAGAACTTGCTGTTGGTGGTGCTCCCATCAATCTGCTGCTCTTGCCCTTATAGGTGTTAGTGGTCGTGGTTTCGGAAGATGCTGTCTAAGGAGCCTTAGAGATTTCTGCATTGCATCTTTTAAATGGTGCACACTCCTGCTACAGTGCGGCGGTAGTGGAGGGAGTGAATGTTTGTGGATGTGGTGCCAATCAAGCGAACTGCTTTGTCCAGGACGGTGTCCAGCTTCTTCATTGTTGCTGGAACAACACTCATCCAGGCAAGCAAGGAATATTCTATCACACTCCTGACTTGTGCCTTGTAGATGGTGGACAGGTTTTGGTGAGCCAAGAGCGAGTTATTATGGCACGATTCCTGGACCCTGACCAGGTCTTGTAGACATAGCATTTATATTGATAAATCAGTTCAGTTTCTGGACAATGGTAACCCCAGGATTTTGATAGTGGGGGAATCAGTAATGAAAATACCATTGAAAATCAAGGGGCGATGGTTGGATTTTCTCTTGTTACAGATGTTCATTCCTTGACACTTGTTTGGCGCAAAAGTTGCTTTACACTTGTCAGCACACGCCTGGAGGTTGTCCTGAACTTTCTGCACTGAACATGGACGGCTTCAGCATCTGAGGAGCCGCCAATGTTGCTGAACATTGTGCAAGCATAAGTGAACATCCCCACTTCGGATCTTGTGATGGAAGGAAAGTCATTGATGAAGCAGCTAAGTATGTATTTGCTTAGGACAGTACCCTAAGGAATTACTGCAGTGATGTCCTAGTGTTACGATGACTGACATCCAACAACCATAGGCATCATCCTTTGAGCTCGGTATGACCCCAGCCGGTGGAAAGCTCTGCCCCTGATTCCCATTGACTCCAGTTTTGCTGGAGCTCATTGATGCCACACTCGGTCAAATGCTGCCTTGACCTTAAGGGCAGTCACTGTCACAACACCTCGGGATGTCAGCTGTTTTCCATGTTTAAACCAAGGCTGTAAGGAGCTCAGGAGCAGGGTGGCACTGTCGTAAACAAAATTGGGCACCAGTGAGCAGGTTATTGCTAAGGAAGTTCCGCTTGATAGCACTATTGATGACCCCTTCCATTACTTTACTGATGATGGACAGTAGACCAATAGGGCGGCAATTGGCCATGTTGGACCCACCTTCCTGCACCCGGCCCACAGCCCTGCAGCTTACAGCACTTAAGGTGAAGATCCAGGTACTTTTTAAAAGAGTTTAGACTTTCTGCCTCTCTCTCTAACTCCCTCTCCCACTGTCCCAATCTCTCTCTTTCCCTCTTTCTCACTGTCCCCCTCTCCCTCCCTCTCTCTCTCTCCCTCTCCTATCGTCGCTATCTCTGTCCTTCTCTCTCTCGCCCTGTCTCTCTCTGTCTCTCCCTCTCGCCGAGTATCTTTTGAGCCAAAATTGGATGTGAAGCAGTAGGGGAAATGTTTCCAGAGTTACAGGGAAAGGGCAGATGAGTGAGACCAGCGAAACCTTTCTTGCAGATGGTCGATAGCAGCTCGATGGGCTGAATGGCCTCCTCCTCTGTTGTAACTGTTCTGTGATACACAAACAGGTTAACTTTTCAGTCTTGAATAAGTTTTATTCTTTCCTCCATTGTGGGTTATAGCACTTCCACATCACAATTTTAGGAAGGGATCTCCCTCCATTTAAAATATGAAGAAGGGATCTCCCTCCATTTTTCAGATGGAGAGGGAATATCCCTCCATTTCTCTCTCTCTCACTCTCACCCATCACTTTTTCTTTCACATGATGAATTCTTTCTATCCCTCTCTCTCTCACCACTCTCTCTCTTTGTCTGTCTGTCTCTCTCTCTCTCTCTCTCTCTCTCACCCCTCTCTCTCTCTCTCTCTCACTCCAACTCTCCGTCGCTCTTCGTCCCTCTGCCTCCGGCCCCATGTCTCAGCCGCTCTTCCTCTGTCTCACCCTATATCTCTTAT
This sequence comes from Cetorhinus maximus, assembly GCF_964194155.1. Classification (NCBI taxonomy): domain Eukaryota; kingdom Metazoa; phylum Chordata; class Chondrichthyes; order Lamniformes; family Cetorhinidae; genus Cetorhinus; species Cetorhinus maximus. Next base: position 1,426,408 of record NW_027596103.1, on the reverse strand, counting down.
TCCTGTATCTCTCCCTCTCTCTCTCTCACTGTCCCTCTCTCCCTCTCTCTCATCCTCTCCCACCATCACTATCTCTCTCTCTCTCTCACTCCAACTCTCTGTCGCTCTCCATCCCTCTCCCTCTGGCACCATGTCTCTGTCGTTCTCCCTCTGTCTCACTCTGTACCTCTCACGCCTGTATCTCTCTCTCTCTCTCTCACTGTCCCTCTCTCCCTCTCCCTCTCCCTCTCACCCCGTCCCCATCCCTCACCCCTGCTCCCTCTCCCTCCCTCTCACCCCATCCCCATCCGTCACCCCTGCTCCCTCTCCCTCCCTCTCACCACATCCCCATCCCACACCCCTGCTCCCTCTCCCTCCCTCTCACCCCATCTCCATCCCTCACCCCTGCTCCCTCTCCCTCCCTCTCACTCCGTCTTTCTGTCTCTCTCTCCTTGCCACACCCTATCTCTAACTCTCGCCGGCTCTATCTCTCTCTCTTTCTCACCGGCTCTCTCACTGTCTCTCTCTCTCTCTCTGTCACAGTCTATCTCTCTCTATCTCTCTCTGTCTCTCTCTCTCTCTGTCACACACTCTCTCTCTCTATCTCGCTGTATCTCTCTCTCTCTCTCTCTCTCTCCCCCGCTCTCACTCTCTGTCACACTGTATCTCCCTCTGTCTGTCTCTCTCTATCTCTGTCTCTCTTTCTCTCTCTCTCTGTCACTCTGTTTCTCTCTCTCTGTCTGTCTCTCTCTCGCTGGCTTTCTCTCTCCCCCCCCCCTCCCTCTCTCCCCCCTCCCTCTCTACCCCCTCCCTCTCACCCCTCTCCCTCTCTCCCCCCTCCCTCTCTCCCCCCTCCCTCACTCCCCCTCCCTCTCTCCCCCTCCCTCTCTCTCCCCTCCCTCTCTCTCAGTGTCTCTCTTTGTCTCTCTCTCTGTCTCTCTCTCTGTCTCAATCTCTTTCTGTCTATCTCTCTGTCTGTCTGTCTCTCTCTCTCACTCTCTCTCTCTCTCTGTGTGTCTCTCTCTCTCTCTCTCTGTCTCTGTCTCTCAGTCTCCCTGTCTCTCTCTCTCTGTCTATCTCTCTCTCTGTCTCTCTCTATCTCTCTCTGTCTCTCTCTTTCTCTGTGTCACTCTCTCTCTCTCTTGCTGGTTCTCTCTCTCTCCCCCCTCCCTCTCTCTCAGTGTCTCTGTCTGTCTCTCTCTCTCTGCCACATTATCTCTCTCTCTCTATCTCTCTGTATCTCTCTCTCTCTCTCTCGCCCCCGCTCTCACTCTCTGTCACACTGTATCTCTCTCTGTCTGTTTCTCTCTCTCTATCTCTGTCTCTCTCTCTCTCTGTCACTCTGTATCTCTTTCTCTGTCTGTCTCTCTCTCGCTGGCATTCTCTCTCTCTCTCCCTCCCTCTCTCCCCCATCCCTCTCTCCCCCCTCCCTCTCTCCCCCCCTCCCTCCACCCCCCCGCCCCCTCCCACTCTCCCCCCTCCTCAGCAAAGAATGCCGAAACGATTTTAAAAATAGGGAATATTAGGGTACTAGTGAGAGCTAGTTGGAAATATCAAGACGGGTAGTAAGAGTTTCTAAAAATCTTTAAATAAGAAAACAGTTAACAAAGTGAGCGTTTGACCTCTTGCTATTGATCCTGTGGAATTAATCGTGGGGAATAAAGATATGGCAGGTGAATTGAACTCCTATTTTGCACCAGTCATTACCATACAGCACACAACGAACCTTTCAGAAGTAACTGTAAATCGGGAAAGGGAAGAGAGAGAGAGGGGAACTCAGGTTATTCACATTGACCAGGGAGATGGTACTGAGCAAGCTTATTGGACATGCAGGCTAACAAGTCCGCAGGAACTGAAGGACTTCATCCTAGGGCCATGAAAGATGTGGGTAATGGGTTTAGCTGGTGGGTTGGTTTCAATTTAACACAACTTCTCCGATTTGGGAAACATTCCATTTGATTGGAAATTAGCCAATATAACTCCCTTTTTCAAAAATGAAGGGAGATGGAGAGGAGGAAACTTCAGGCCAGTTAGCTTAACAGCTATCATCGTGAAAATGTTAAAATGTATTATTGAAATTGTTGTGGCAGGGCGCTTAGATAAATTAAAGACAATCAGGGAGAGTCAACATGATATTGCGAAAGGTAAACATGTTTAAGCAATTTTTTGGAGTTCTTTGAGAGAGTCACATCTGCTGTGGATAAAGGGGAACTGGTTGATGTAATGTCCTTAGATTTCCAGAAGGCATTTGATTAAGCGCCACATGAAAGGTTATTGCACAACGTAAACGCTCGTGATGCAGGGGGTAACCTATTGGCATGGGTTGAAGATTGGCTGGATAATAGGAAACAGAATAGGAAAAATGGTGCTTTCTCTGATTGACAGAATATGACGAGGGGGTCAGTGCTGCAATCTCAACTTATTATAATTCATGTATCGGACTTGGATTGAGGGACCGAATGTCTGGTTGTGAAATGACTTGATGGCTACAATATAGGTAGGGAAGTGAATTGTGAGGAGAGCATAACGAGGCTACTAAGGGGCAGAGATACGATAAGTGAGTGGGCAATGGTTGGGAAAATGTAACACCATGTGGGAAAATATGAAATTGCCCAATTTTGCAGATGGAATAAAAAAGAAGCTCATTCTCGAAATGGCGAGAGATTGCAGAGCTCTGAGATGCAGAGGGATCTGGGTGTCCTAGTGCACAATTAACTAAAGACTAGCGTGCATGTCCAGCAGGTAATTAGGAAAACTAATAGGACGTTATGGTTTATTGTGAGGGGATTTGAATACAAAAGCAGGGAGGTAATGCTTCATTGGTCCAGGGCACTGGTGGAACCCCGTTTGGACTGATAGGTGCAGTGATGCTCCCTGATTTTAAGGATGGATGTCAACGTTTTAGACGCAGTTCGGAGAAGTTATATTCGCCTGCTACCAGGGCCGGGTGGGTTGCCGGCAAGAAAAAAAGGCAAAACCCACTGATTGGCTAGAGTCACTGTGAGTCGGCGGGAGGAGCACCCTCATTGGCTGAGTGGTCATGGGGCCATTGACTGGTGCTGCCCAATGGGCGATGAGCTTTTGTGATTGGTTGAGGCAGCTGTCGCCCAGAGGCTCATTGGCTGTGGATGTAAGAGGGTTTGTTTCCCTCAATACTTTCCTTTATAATTAATTGTCTAATTGATGTGAGCGGACATTTCACCGCGTTCTTGACCTGCTCCCTGAACCTGGACTGAGTGACCACGTAAATAAAAGTGTTTGTGCAGCAACTGAAATTCAGCAGAATCAATGCGACTTGTTGAAATATGTATTCAGACTCGGTGTAATCATTGGGATCTGTTCCTGTAATAGTATAGTATAAACAATCAACAACATTCACCGACCACAGGAGGATGAAGCTGCCCGAGATGGTGAAGAGTAAAATCACAGACTTTCTCCTGCTCTCCATCTCTGGGTCACTGTGATCCTCCCCCTGGCTCTGACCCCTCAGTCCCTTCCGGACCCGACTGGCCACTAGAATGTGTCTGACGGTCAGAGCGTTGAGCGACAGGATTAAAGCGAATGGGAGCAGTGGGGTTAAAACTGTGTCAAACCAGTCAAATCCCACCCACCCGATGTCAGTGTAATAGCTTCTCTTTACATTACAGAACCATGGTACGTTGTCGATTATAACTCCGGGTTCCTTTGTAAAGTAGTGTGGGATGTTTTTTAAACAGTTCAGAGTGCCGGTGGTCACTTGGACCACGGCCGCACTTTTCCCGGTGCAATATTTTGTTCTCAGCTTCTGCCAACAAATGGCCACAAATCGGTCAAAGGAGAAAGTGACGGTCAACCAGACTGAACAGTCTGTGGATGCACGAATCAGGACAGTGAGAACACTACACACAGGGGTGATGTCCAGGAAACTCTGTCCGAAATAATAATAAACGACCCTCCACAGTATGACCTCTGTGATAATGCTCAGTAGGTCCGCCATTGCCATGGCCACCAGGTAGCGAGTGGTGCAGGTGGAGAGACCACACTTTCCCCGGGTTAGGATAACAATCGCCAGCAAATTAACTGTAAGAGAGAGAAGGGAAAAGTGACTGGAAATTAACTGATCAAACAGTCCCTGTGTCTGGCACGGAAAGTAAGACCGAGATTTAAGCAGCAAAAGGTGTCATTTTTGGCCGTGTCAGAGGCTAAAATTTGAAATTAAAATCCACATCCCACTCCAACCCGCCACCAACCTGCGAAATTCCAGGTGACGAAATTGAGATGGGGAAGCATTAAATATGATGGGTTCGGATATACAGAACAGATACAGGCCACTCACCCTAAGCAGCTCATTTCAATGTCGAAGATCCATTCCCATCTCCACTCAGATTTCAACAGTTAAATCTGACATCGTAATCCTCTATTCCTTTATCCCTCATATCCTTATCCCTCTTCCCATGAATGAATCTAAACTATTCACATCACACACACTGTGTGGTAGTGAGTTGCACATTCTCACTTCTCTATGGGTTAAACAGTTCCCTATGAACTCCTGATGGGCTTTCCTGGTAACTCTCTCATATTCATAGGCTCCAGTTCCACCCTCCCCACCAGAATAAATATTCTCTCTGTGCCCGCCCTATCAAAACCTGCCATCATGTTACAATTCTAATTAGCTCACCCTTCACCCTTCCTTTTTCAAGAGATAAGGGAACAGCCCGTCAATCCGATCCTGATATTTATACCCACGTGAATCTGACATCACACATACAAATCCTCTCTCCACCCGAGGCAGAGACTGTGTATCTAATTTTATTATACATTATCTGATCAGAACTCTATCCAGAATTATGTATGCGCTCTGACAAGTTTGATAGATGTTTATTATAACTGTTCTACATTTTCAGTCCTCCTCAGTATTGACCACACCCCGACTCAAGCTGGTGTCATCTCTACATGTAGAAATTGTGATTCTGATTCAAATCTGCAAGTTACTAATGCATTGCCAAGAACAGCGATCCCGGCACTGAACCTTCTGTAACACCACTTCCCACCCTCTCCCTCTTTGAATAACGACCTTTCCTCCCTCTGTCTGCTTCCTGTCTCGTAGAGAGCGAGGGATCCATTCGGCCACTTGTCCCATTGCTCCACATTTTATGACCTATTCATTAGTCTATGTTGCTCCCCTGCTAACCTTAAAGTAAATACCTGTTCCTGTTGGATCAGTCCAATAGGAGACAGGCCAAAATCAATCATTTTCAGTGCCTACACTTACGAACATACAACAGAAATAATCTACCCATCTTTTAAAGATAACATCCCTAAAAAAGAGAGGCAGGTACATGGAATGGAGAGATTCACCACCAAAAGCAGCCATTCCGAATCAATCCGCTTTGTTTCATTCCAATTATTGAGCCAAAAACAGTGCAAGTCTACCCTAACAGATACTCCCAGATACACATGGTCACTGGGGTCAGTTAACCCTCCCCAGCCGCTCCCTTCCCAGATGAGTGACCCACAGTAACTGCAATTCTTCAGAGACACATTCTCCCAGTAATCCACGGTCACTGTGATCTGGTGCTGCACTCTGGTTCCTCACCCACACTCAGTACAATTGTACACTGAGAGAATCTCCCAGTAACACAGAGTCACTGTGATCTGGTGCTGCACTCTGGTTAGTGACCCACACTCAGTACAATTGTACACTGAGAGAATCTCCAAGTAACAAACGGTCACTGTGATCTGGTGCTGCTCTCCGATTAGTGATCCACACTCACTACAATTCTACACTGAGAGAATCTCCCAGTAACACACGGTCACTGAGATCTGGAGCTGCACTCCGGTCCCTCACCCAGACTCAGTACAATTGTACACTGAGAGAATCTCCCAGTAATCCACGGTCACTGTGATCTGGTGCTGCTCTCCGGTTAGTGACCCACACTCTGTACAATTGTACAATGATAGAATCTCCCAGTAACACACGGTCACTGTGATCTGGTGCTGCTCTCCGGTCAGTGACCCACACTCAGTACAATTCTACACTGAGAGAATCTCCCAGTAACACACGGTCACTGTGATCTGGTGCTGCTCTCCGGTTAGTGATCCACACTCAGTACAATTGTACACTGAGAGAATCTCCCAGAAACACACGGTCACTGTGATCTGGTGCTGCTCTCCGGTTAGTGACCCACACTCAGTACAATTGTACACTGAGAGAATCTCCCAGTAACACACGGTCACTGTGATCTGGTGCTGCTCTCCGATTAGTGACCCACACTCAGTACAATTCAACACTGATAGGATCTCCCAGTAACACACGGTCACTGTTACCTGGTGCTGCTCTCCGGTTAGTGATCCACACTCAGTACAATTGTACACTGAGAGAATCTCCCAGGAACACACGGTCACTGTGACCTGGTGCTGCTCTCCGGTTAGTGATCCACACTCAGTACAATTGTACACTGAGAGAATCTCCCAGGAACACACGGTCACTGTGATCTGGTGCTGTTCTCCAGTTAGTGATCCACAATCAGTACAATTCTACACTGAGAGAATCTCCCAGTAATCCACGGTCACTGTGATCTGGTGCTGCTCTCCGGTTAGTGAGCCACACTCTGTACAATTGTACACTGACAGAATCTCCCAGTAACACACGGTCACTTTGATCACGTACTCAACCCAAGTTTGTAATCTGCACTAAGTACAATTCTACACGACAGATATCAGAACCAGATATTCCTCTGGAATGTTGAACTTGATATTTCACGGTGTATCCGAATTATAAGCAGAGGTTGAAATTCAGTTGTGGCAGTAGAATAATTCACTGGAGACGATTGTAGTTATGTGACGGTAGAAAATGCTCCCATGGATCGGGTGTTTTTATAAATCCACCAGGAGCTCAGTTTGTAACATTATGAGCAGCAGAATAAAATAACAAACCAGCTCACACCCAGCTTCACAGACATTCAAAGCTTCTGTTCACTTACGGGGGACACCAATGATTGCCAGGATCAGGTAATATATTTCCTTGAAACTATTAAACGTTTCAATCATATTCCCAGTGAAGTGTCTGTCCCTTAGAGCAGCGACAATCTCTCTGTATTAAGCTGCGGGAGATACATTCACAAAGTCTTTAATTTATACCCTGTGGGATCACCTCCGGGAATTGGAAGTTGCAGTTTATTTTTTTTAACTTGAACAGCAGACTCTGAATGCGAGCTATTTTCGCTTGTGACGGTTTATATTTAGCACTGAGATTCCACTGGACAATTCTGATCACATCAATTAGCTGACAAAATTAATGAAGTTTCATCGCCCAGCATTGATTATGTTCCCTCAAAAAAAGTTCAAAAACAACATCTCCAAACGCTTCCTAAATGCTGATCCACATGCTCTGGTCATTCACGAATTGAATTGCAAAGAATTAAGGCTCTCTCTCTCTCTCTCTCTCTCTCTCTGTCTCTCTCTCTCTCTCTCTCTCTCTCTGTCTCTCTCTGTTTCTCTCTCTCTCTCTGTCTGTTTCTCTCTCTCTCTCTCTGTTTCTCTCTCTTTCTCTCTGTCTGTTTCTCTCTCTCTCTGTGTCTGTTTCTCTCTCTTTCTGTCTGTCTCTCTATCTCTCTCTGTCTGTTTATCTTTCTCCTCTCTCTATCTGTCTGTCTCTCTCTCTCTCTCCTTGTCTCACTCTCACTCTCTCCTTCTCTCTCTCTCCTTGTCTCAACGTCACTGCTCTCCTTGTCTCTGTGCCTGTCTGTTTTTCTCTCTCTATATCTCACTCTGTCTCTCTCTCTCAAGCTCTCTCTCTCTCCTTGTCTTACCAACTCTCTCTCCATCTCTCTCCCCTTGTCTCACCCGCACAGCTTATCTTGTCTCTATGCCTGCCTGTCTCTCCCTCTCTCTCCCTCTCTCACTCTCTGTCTCTATCTTTCTCTCTCTCTCTCTCCTTGTCTCACTCTCACTCTCTCCTTTCTCGCTGTCTCTGCCTCCCTCTCTCTCCCTCTCTCTCTCCTTGTCTCACTCACTCTCTCTCCTATTCTCCTTCTCTCTGTCTCTCTTTCTCCTCATCTCAACCTCACTGCTCGCCTTGTCCCTGTGCCTCCCTGTCTCTCTCTCTCTCTCCCTCTCTCTCTCCTTCTCTCTCACTGTATCTGTTTCTCACTCAGTCTCTCACTCTGTCTCTCTCTTGGTCACTGTCTCTCTCTCTCTCTCTCCTTGCCTCTCTCTTTCTCTATCTCTCCTTTTATCAACCTCATTGCTCTCCTTGTCTCTCTGCCTACCTCCCTCTATCTCCGTTTCTTTCTCTGTCTCTCACCCTCTCACTCACACTCTCTCTCTCTCTCTCCCTCTCTCAGTCTCACTCTCCCGCTCTCTCTCTCTCTCTCTCTCTCTCTCTCTCTCACTCTCTCTATCACTATCTCTCCCTCTCTCCCTCTGTCTTTCACTATCAGTGACACGACTGCAATCTTTATCTGCAGTTCTCCAATCAAACTGTCGAATGTCTCACTAAGTCCACAGATTGAAATAATCAGATTTTTCATCTTTCAGTTAGACGAGGGTTGAAAAGAGGATTGAAGGGGTATTAAAAACATGGATAAAACAATGAATAAAAATAAAAATATATAGAAATAAGAGGTTAAAAATAATTTTTAAAAATGAATGTTGAAATATGTGCTTGCAAAAGTGTGAGGATAGAGGCGAGAGTTCATGATCTGAAGTTGTTGAATTCCATAATCAGTCCGGAAGGCTGTAAAGTGCCTAGTCGGAAGATGAGGTGCTGTTCTTCCAGGTTGCTTCACTGGAACAATACAGCAGGCCAAGGACAGACATGTGGGCATGAGAGCAGGGTGGAGTGTTAAAATGGCAAGCGACAGGGAGGTCTGGGTCATGTTTGAGGGCAGACCAAAGGTTTGCTTCAGAGCGGTCACCCAGTCTGCATTTGGTCTCTCCAATGTAGAGGAGACCACAGTGTGAGCAGCGAATGCAGTGGACCAAGTTGAAGATGGTGCAATTGAAATGCTGCTTCAGCTGAAAGGAGTGTTTGGGCCCTTGGACGGTGAGGAGGGAGGAGATAAACGGGCACGTGTTGCACCATCCCCGTTTGCATGGGAAGGTGCTTTAGGAAGAGGATGAGGAGTTGGAGGTGATGGAGGAGTGGACCAGGGTGTCCCAGAGGGAACGGTCCCTATGGAATGTCGACAGGTTGGGGGGTGGGGGTAAAGGGAAGATGTGTTTGGTGGTGGTCATCATGCTGGAGTTGGTGGAAATGGCAGAGGGTGATCCTTTGAATGCGGAGGCTGGTGGGGTTGTTGAGGCCATGGTTTAGTGCGGTTGTCCCTGGACTAGTAACCCAGAGGCCAGGGTAATGCCCGGGTTCAAATACCTCCCAAATTCGAAAGGAAACTGAATTAATCAAAAACCTGGAATTAAAAGTCTTAAGATGACCATGAAATCAAGGTCGATTTTTAATAAATAGACATCTTGTTTACTAATCCCGTCTATGTAAAGAAACCTGACGCCCATATCTGAGGGACATTATCTGATCCCTGAGCCACAGCAACGGCAGTAAGTTGTTTCAAACCATGAAAAATTCTACAAGGAATGAAACTGGAGAGTCCACCCTGCATCGACCCAGGCATCGGAAATGATAAAAGCAAATCCAGTCCTTATAGTCCTCCCTAGTAACATCTGGGGGCTAGTGGGAGAGCTGTCTCACAGACTAGTAAAGCACCAGCCCAACATAATCATTTTTATTCACCTATGCCTTACAGATAATGTCCCCGTCTCCACCATCACTATAACTGGGTATGTCCTGTTCCACCAGCAGGACAGACCCAGTAGAGCTGGTGACACAGTGGGATACAGTCGGGAGGGAGTTACTCTGGGAGTCCTTAACATCGACTCCGGACCCCATGAAGTCTCATGGCTTCAGGCCAAACATGGACAGGGAAACCTCATGCTGATGACCACGTACCAACCTCCCTCAGCTGATGAATCAATGCTTCGTCCATGTTGAACATCACTTGGAAGAATCACTGAGGGTGGTAAGGGTGCAGAATGCTCTCTGGGTGGGGGGACTTCAATGTCCATCACCAAGAGTGGCTCAGAAACACCATTACAGACCAAGCTGGCCGAATCCTAAAGGACATCGCTGCTAGACTGGGTCTGCGGCAGGTGGTGAGGGAACCAATAGGGAGGGGAAAACATACTTGACCTGATCATCACCAACCTGCCTGCCGCAAATACATCTGCACATGACAGTATTGGTAGGAGTGATCACCTTACAGTCATTGAGCAAGAGAAGTCCCGTCTTCACATTGAGGATACCCTCCATCTTGTTGTGTGGCGCTACCACCATCGTAATGGTATGGATTTTCCACAGCATTGGCAATGCAACGCGGGGCATCCATTAGGTGTTGTGGGCCATCAGTAGCAGCAGAATTGGACTCGAAAACCACCTCATGGCACGGCATATCCCTCACTCTACCATTATCCCAACACCAGGGGTTCAATCCTGGTTCAATGAAGAGTGCAGGAGGGCATGCCAGGAGCAGCAACAGACATAACCAGAAATAAGGTGCAAACCTGGTCAATCTCTAACACAGTACCACTTGCGTATCAAACAGCACGAGCGGTAAGTGATAGATAGGGCTGTGCAATTCCACATGAAACAACGGCTCAGATCTAGGATCTTCAGTCCTGCCACATCAAGTGGTGAATAGCGGTTCAAAAATTAACCAACTCACTGATTGAGGAGGTTCAGGAAATGTCCCCATCCTCAATGATGGAGGAGCTGTGCACATCAGTGCAAAATGCAAGGATGAAACATTTCCAAAACCCTTGAGCTGAATGTTCTGATTGACTGATCCATCTGGGCCTCCCCCTGAATTCCCCAGCATCACAGGTGCCCAGACTTCACACCATTTGATTCATGCCACGTGATATCAAGACAAGGCTGCAGGGACTGGATGCTGAAAAGCTTATGGACTGTGACGATGTTTTGAGAATTGTGCTGAAGACCTGAGCTCCAGAATATTCTGCGCCTCTGGCCAAGCTGTTCCAGTACAGCTGCAACACTGGCATCTACCCGGCAATGGGAAAACATTCCCAGGGATTCCTGTACACTTAAAGCAGGACAAATCCAACCCAACCAATTATTGCCCGATAGGTTATGAGGAAAGATTGGAGAAGTTGGGACTGTTCTCCTTGGAGAGGAGAAGGCTAAGAGGAGACTTGATAGAATTTTTCCAAATGATGAGGTGTCTGGGCAGAGTAGATAGGGAGAAACTGTTACCACTTGGAAATGGATTGAGAACCAGAGGGCCCAGGTTTAAAGTGTTTCCCAAAATAAGCAAATGTGAGTTGAGAAAAACACTTTTTCACCCAGCGAGTGGTTAGGGATGGGAATGCACTGCCTGGAAGTGTGGTGGAGGCACGTTCAATTGATGCATTCAAGAGGGCATTGGATGATTATCTAACCAGAAAAAATGTGCAGCGCAACGGGAAAAGGCCGGGGATTGGCACTAAGTTAAAATGTCCAGAGGGCCGGTGCAGACAGGAGAGGCTGAATGGCCTCCTTCTGAACCGGAGCAGTTCTGTGATGCTGTGAGTGCCTTCACTCAGAGGGCAGGGAATCTCTGGAATTCTCTACCCCAGAGATGTGGATGGCCAATCCTTGAGTTTGTACTGAGATGACATCGATAGATATTTGGACACTAAGAGAATTAGACAATACGAGGATAGGGCGGCAAAATGTATTTGAGGTACAAGATTAGCCCTGAACTTACTGAATGACAGAACAAACTCCAGGGAGAAAATGGCTGCCTGTTGCTCCTAACTCTAAAAATCCAGCAAGCGGTGACATTGGCGTAGTGGTCATGTCACTGGACTAGTGATCCAGGCGGACAGGGTAATGTTCTAGAGATACGGGTTCAAATGGCAGCCACTGGTGTTCGAATTCAGTTAATCACAATAAATCGATCTATAAATGTTGTGGAATTGAAATCTGGCCTCAGTAATGGTGACCATGAAACTACTATTGATTGTGGTAAACACCCATCTAGTTTACAAATGTCCATTCGGGAAGTAAAACTGCTGTCCTACTGTCTGGCCTTCACGTGACTCCTTACCCAGGTCAACGTGCTTAACTCTGAAACGCCCCTCGGGAATCGCCTGGCGAGCTATTCTGGGGCTAAAGTTAAAGAATTATGGTAATAAATACTGACCTTACCAGCAAGGCCCGCATCGCATCAAAGAATAGATTTTAAAAATAGAAATGTCAATATTTTTGGGAAGGCCTGTATCAGTTGTTGGGTCTGTAAGGGTTGTAGATTCTGAATGCGTTGCAGAGTCTGTACCCTTTGCAGGGTCAGCAGTGTTTGGTGAGTCTATACTGGTTGGAGGGATTGTATCTGTTAGAAGGTCCACATTGTTTTGAAGGTCCATATTGTGAGAACATTGTATCTGTTAGAAGGTCCATATTGTTTTGAAGGTCCATATTGTGAGAAGATTGTATTTGTTTGAAGGTCCATATTAATTTGAAGGTCCATATTGTGAGAAGATTGTATCTGTTCGAAGGTCCATATTGTTTTGAAGGTCCATATTGTGAGAAGATTGTATCTGTTCGAAGGTCCATATTGTTTTGAAGCACCATATTGTGAGAGGATTGTATCTGTTTGAAGGTCCATATTATTTTGAAGGTCTGCATTAACTAGGGTGTCTGGATTGGTTTGAAGTGGTGCAATCATTTCATGCATCCTTGTGTTTTTGTATCAATGTGCGCACTTGAAAGATTTCAGATACTTGATTATTCGACTTCAGCAACAAATATCCACAAATTGCCAACTTTAATAATTTAATCACTTAACTGAATGTCCACATTTAAAGAGAGCAGCTACAACCACCAGTGCAGTGAACAGGGCTGACAAAGTCACGATTATATTTTGATTTTAATAACAGAATCTCCGAGATAAACATGTTCTATTCCTACCTGGAATTAACTCGGTGCTCTAAAATGTTTGTTTCCAGGTATTCCGTAAACTAAGTAGAAGGGTGTTGCAATCTCACTATCTCCAAGGAGACATTCCAGAAGGTATAAATAAGGGCTTTGTGAATGTGTCACTTCAGAGTTTAGTGCAGAGGTTGCCTGCAGCAGTCAGGGACAGATCACTGCTAAGTGAAAATGCTTCGAGCATTTGACGTTTTCGATAAAACATTCTATGTGAGTCTCGCTATCGTCGGTGTCCCAGGTAAGTGACTAGGACATTTGCAGTCGTGTCAATCTGTGTGGGAGCTGCTCTCTGGTTTCAATCAGTGACAGATCACGTTACCTGCTGATCGAGTGGTCACCTTTATCTACGTAGCCGGTCAATGGCCGCATTACCTTAAGTGAAATATCTTATATTATCTCTGCAGTTTGATTCAATTTCCTGAACTGTCAGTAAACCTCTGTTTACAATCCACAGGCTTTCAGAATAAACACGTTCTTGCATTCAGTGGAATATCACCTCACGTTTAATCAGACCTCAGTGAGGGTAAACTCTCTTAAGGAAGGGATTCGAGGGAGTCTGTGTTTTTATTGATTCATGGGATCTGAGCATCGCTGGCAGGGCCATCATATATCACCCTTCCACATTGACTCTGAGAAGGTGGGGATGTGCTGCCTTCTTGAACCGCTTCAGTCCCTGTGGTGTAGGTACACCCACAGTGCGGTTAGGGAGGGAGTTCCAGGATTTTGACCCAGCGACAGTGAAGGAATGGCTGATATATTTCCAAGTCAGGATGGTGAGTGACTTGGGAGGGAACTTTCAGTTGGTGGTGTTCCCATGTGTCTGCTGCCCTTGTCCTTCTAAATGGTAGTGGTCGTGGGTTTGGGAGGTGCTGTCTGAGGAGGCTTGGTGAGCTCCTGCAGCGCATCATGTAGCTGGTACACACACCGCTAATACTGTGTGTCGGTGGTGGAGGGAGTGGACGTTTGTGGATGGGGTGCCGATCAAGCTGGGCTGCTTTGCCCTGGACGCTGTCGAGCTTCTTGAGTGTTGAGGGACCTGCACTCATCCAGGCTAGTGGGGAGTATTCCATCACACTCCTGACTGGTGTCTTGTAGATGGTGGACAGGCTTTGGGGAGTCAGGAGGTGAGTTACTCTCTGCTGGATTCCTAGCCTCTGACCTGCTCATGTAGCCACAGTATTTATATGGCTGGTCCAGTTAAGTTTCTGGTCAATGGTAACCCCCCAGGATGTTGATAGTGGTGGATTCAGTGATGGTAATGCCATTGAACATCAAGGGGCAATGATTAGAATGTTATTTACCAGTTTCTCAGACAGATGGAGAGATTTTGCAGTCGAAACACATTAATGGATTCTAACAGGAGTTAGTTCCAGTTCACTGCACTGTAGTGGATCCCCAGGTTCGCTTGTTAAAGAGCGTACAGAAGATTGTGCGGACAAAGGGTAGTCAAGGAGCCTTTGACAGTGTGGAGGCTGGACTGAGCACTGTAACAGTTTTAGCAGAGCTGAATTAGGGGAAGGCATTGAAATCGCCTGTTGATGCAAGTGAGGTGGTTGTCGGTGCAGTTTTATGACAGGGATATGAGATGGGGAACAATGGGCCGGTTAGTTACTATTCTTGGAGACTGAACCCTCGCCAGCAAATGTTCCCAACTGTGGGAATAATGACATTGATTTCGATGTTGGCTCTACAACATTTTGAAATCTACATATCTCACAACTCTGCAGAGACTATTATTGATACCGACGAATAATCCTCTAACCCTCTTTATTAATATTTCATCCCAAAAATCTGAGACGATTTGACTGTAGTTTCGTGTTACAGCCGCATCATTTGGAAATTATTTTTGAAGCAGGAAGAGGTAAAATCGTAGCGGCTGCTTTGTTAAAGACATTATACAGCCCCGGCCAAGTATTTACCCTCACTCAACTTGTCTAAATTGCCTTGCATCCTCTTAAAATCCCCCTCACCGCTCATGTTCCCACCTAGTTTGGTGATATCAGCAAACTTGGAATGATCACATTTGGCTCGCTCAAGCAAATAATTAATAAATATTGTGAGTAGCTGGGGCCCAAATATTGATCCCTGCGGTACCCCACGGAACACTGTCTGCCACTCAGAAAAAGACCCAATTATTCCTACTCTCTGTTCCCTGTCTGCTAGCAAATTCTCAATCCATGTCAATATGTTACCCCCATCCCATGTGCTTGAACTTTGCACATTATCCTCTTATGTGGGTCTTTCTCAAAAGCTGTGTGAAAATCCTAATACACCACATCCACTGGTTATGCCTTATCAATTCTGCTATTTATCCCCTCAAAAACTCCGGTAGGTTTGTCAAACATCATTTCCCTTTCATAAACCCATGTTGACTGTGACTTGACTGAGGTGTACAAAATGATGAGGGGAATAGATAGAGCGGACAGGATAACATTGTTTCCCTTGGTGGAGAATTCTGGAACCAGGGGACATAGATTCAAGATAACTGGCAGAAGGTGTAGGGGGGACATGAGGAAGAGCTTCTTTTACACAGAGGGCAGTGAGTATGTGGAATTCACTGCCCAAGTTGGTGGTAGAGGCAGAAACTCTAAACTATTTTAAAAAGTACCTGGATCTGCACCTTAAGTGCTGTAAGCTGCAGGGCTATGGGCCGGGTGCAGGAAGGTGGGATTAGAAAGGGCACCTGGGTCTCCTCGGGCTGGCAGGAACAAGATGGGCCGAATGGACTCCTCTTGTGCTGTACCTTTTCTATGGTCCTATAGTTCTAAGAGAGAGAGAGATTGGGCAAGAGGGAAAGAGGAAGAAGGAGACAGGACAAGAGAGAAAAAGAGAGAGAGAGCAGGAGTGAGAGAAGGAAACCCTCTTTAAGTACCGTGGGATGTAGATTATCAGGCCCTGGAGGTTCATTGGTTTTCACTCCCATTCATTTCTCCAGCAATATTGCTTTAGTAATACTAATTCCCTTCAATTCCTCCTTCTCACTAGACCCTTGGTTATCCAGTATTTTTTGGGAAGATACTTGTACCTTCCTGGGGAAGTTGTTTAATTGATCTGCCATTTTCTAGTTCTCTGTTATAAATCCTCCTGTTCCAGACTGCAAGGGACCTGCATTTGTCTTCACCATTTTTTTCTCTTCTTACATACTTATTGAAGCTTTTTACAGTCCTCCTTTATGTTCCTTGCATGTTTACCCTCATACTCTATTTTCCCTCTCTTAATCAACCTCTTGGTCCTCCTTTTCTGTACTTTAATCTGCTACCAATCCTCAGGCATGCTACTTTTTTCTAACAACTTTATATGGCTCCTCTTTGGATCTAATACTACCCTTAATATATTTTGTATGCCCTGGTTTGGCCACTTTTCCTGCTGTGTTTTTTTTGTGCCAGGGAGAAATGTGTCGCTTTGCAATGCATATATTTGCTCCTTAAATATTACCCATTGCCCATCATGACTTTAAAGATGTTCCCCAATCTACCTTAGGCATCCCACGCCTCATACCTGCCTAGTTTCCTCTGTTCAGATTTAGGAACCCAGTTTCGAATTGGTCCACTTCACTTCCAATCCCGATGAAGAATTCGATCAAGTTATGGTCACTGTTCCCTAAAGGACCCGCAGAATAATGATTGACCAACCGCTTCTCTTTGTACAATACCAAACCGGGCAACACCTGCTCCCCAGTTGTTTCCTGGGCATACTGGTGTAAAGAAAACATCTCGTACACACTCCAGGGATTCATTTGCACGCAGTATTATTGTTAATTTGTTTTTCCCAGTCTATATGTAAATTAAATTCACCCACGGTTACTGTAGCAACCTTGTTACATGCGTCTCCATTTGCCTCCTGCCCTTCCCCTACTGTTTGGAGGCCTATCGACTACTCCCACTGGTCTTTTCCGCTCTTTGTTTCTGCTTAGCACCATCCGGAAAGATTCTAGCTCTGGGTTTTCAGAGACAATATCCTCATTCACCATCACACTGAAATCACCCATAACAAGCCAGCCCATACCAACTCCTTTTCCGGTTTTTCCTGCCATTCCTAAAGAGGCAGTACTCTTGGATATTCAGTTCCCAGCCTTGGTCACCCTGCAGCCATGTCTCCGTAATCACAATCACATCGGACCCCTTTACAACTGTTTGCACTGTTAATTCATTGACCTTATCATGAATGTTCCACCCATTCCGATACAGGGCCTTTAGACTTGTCTTTTTACACACCTTTTTTTTTACTTTGACCCTCTTTGCCCTTGTTTCCTCCCCTTGCGCTTTTGCTTGTATTACTTTTTTGTCTTTCAGTTCTGCCTTTGTTTCCCTCTCTTGTGTCTGCGCCCACCCTCAGCCTCTCATCCCCCTGCCTCTCTAGTTTAAACCCTCCCCCCACAGTCATAGCGAATATACCAGCGAGGATATTGGTCCCGGTCCTGCTGGGGTGCAGCTGTTCCCAAGTCCCAACTTCCCCAGAATCGGTCACCACGCCTCAGGAATCAAACATCCTGCACCATCTCTCCAGCCACTCATTCATCCAGTGTGTTCTCCTATTCCTGATCTCGCTAGCACGTGGCACTGGGAGTAATCCTGAGATTGCTAACATTGGGGTCCTGCGTTCTTATTTAATTCCTAGCTCCACTTATTCTGCTTGCAGGGCTGATTCCCTCTTTTTAACCTATGTCATTGGCAGTGATGTGTGCCATGACCTCTAGCTGTTCACTCTCTCCCTTCTGAATGTCCTGCAGACACTCAGTGACATCCTGGACCCTAGTACCAGGGAGGCGACACACCATCCTGCTGTTAAGTCACCAACTGCAAAAAGGTCTATTTGTTCCACTTAAGACAGAATCCGCTATCAGTATTATTCTCCCAATCTTTCATCTCCCCGCCCTGTTCAGCTGAGCCGTGATTGGTGCCAGGGACTTGGCTTTTGGTGCATTCCCGTGAGAAACCATCTCCCTCAGCTGTTTCCTAAATGGAAAATCGGTTTCGGAGGGGGATGGAGCAAGGGGACTTGCTGCAGTGCCTGCCTAGTGATTTTGCTCTGCCTGGCAGACACCCATTCCCTTTCAGGTGAGAGGCAGTTTTTTTGGACAGCCTCTGGTCCTCGGCTCAATGGTGGAACTTGTCCCAGAGTGGGGTATATATCGGAAGTGTGCACATGTGGATCTCAGAGCTTCTCAATGTCCCAGGGCAGAGGGGGAATGTGTTCTGATCCTGGACTATCCACAGCCAGGTAGTGTCCAATACCAGACGAGAATGTTGTCCATTGTGTTCTGATCCTGTGGGGAGTGTCTGAACCAGTGATGGAGGTGGTGCAGTCCGAGGGGTTTGACCTGATGCTAAACTCATGTCCTTGCTCTCTGTGCTAGACAGGGAAACGTGTTTTCAGTAATATTCTGCATTTGTTCCCCTGCTTTAACTTACAGCTAATTTACTGGCAATTGTTATCTTGTCCCGGGGAAAGTGTGGCCTCTCCACCTGCACCACTCGATACCTGATGGCTATGGCAACAGCAGACCTACTGGTCGTTATAACGGAGGTCATTCTCTGTCAGATCAAATATCATTATTTCCCAGTGTCTTTCCTGGACATCACCCCTGTATGTAGTTTTAACGCTCTCCTGAGAACTGCTGCAAAAAGCTGTTCTGTCTGGCTCACCATCACTTTCTCCTTTGATCGATTTGTGGCAATTTGTTGCCAGACGCTGAGAGCTAAATATTGCACCTGGAAAACTGCGGCTGTGGTTCTAGCAACAACTGACATTCTGTCATGTTTAATAAACACCCCCTTCTACTTTACACAGGAACCTGGAGTGATAATTGACAATGTCCCCTGGGGCTGTTTTACAAAGCCCAGCTATTTTACTAACATTGGATTGGTGGGATTTAAATGGTTTCGTACGATTTTCAACCCCTCCCTCCCATTCTTTTGAATTCTGTTGTTCAACGCTCTGACCGTCGGCCACATTTTAGTGGCCAGTAAAGTCCGTAAGAGACTCAGGGGTCAGAGCGAGAGAGAGAGCCAGAGTGACCCAGAGATAGAGAGCAGAAGGAAGTCTATCAGATTACTCTTCACCATCTCCGGCAGCTTCATACTTCTGTGGTTAGTCAATGTTATAGAATTTTTATATTCCAACATTACAGAAGCAGCTTACAACAACGTTCAATACATCGTAAGACAAGTCGGGTTTATGCTGGTGAGTTTCAGTTGTTGCACAAACACATTTATTTACGGGGTGACTCAGTCCAACTTCAGGGAGCAGGTCAAGAACGCGGTGAAATATCCGCTTATATCAATGATTCAATTCATGAAGAAAAAACAATAACTCAGAACAGCCCAGAGGCATCTCCCACGTTTTCCTGTCCATGATTGGAATATTTATACACAAACTCCCAATAGTCACACGACAAAGAGCAGCGCACCATCGGGCAAGAGGTGACGGCTGGAGGAGCGGATGTAAATGTCGCAGAAGGAGAGTCAGAGTCCTCCCTGCGGGACATGAATGATAACCTACAATGTCGTAATTTACGGGGAAATCGTCACGGAATTAGCCTTATTCTCCCGTGGCCCGCCCCTCGGATACCGAGCACCTCATCTCCATTTTGCATTTTTTGCTAATTGCTTCAAATCAGTTCCCCATTATCCCCGATCGGTTTCTCGCTGCTCTACTTCTGTAGAGACTCCCTGATCATTTTTAACACATTTATCCAATCTGCACTGAGCCTTCGTTTCTCCAAGGAAAATATTCCTAAACTCTTCAATCGATCTTCCTCACTGAAGATGGGAATTTTTGGACCCATTCTCATGAATCTTTTTCCTCATTCTCTTCACCTGCTCCTAAAGTGTTGACCCCCAGAAATGGAGGCAGTTCTCCATCTGAGCTAAACCAATGTCTGATACGAGGTCAGCGTAACTTTGTAGCTCTTGGACTTGTCATGAAGATATATTCACGTATATCATGTCATGGGTAATTATTTTAAATTGGGCTTGTAGTATGGTCTGCGTCTGTGGTTGTGAGTGTGTGGGTGCTTTAATTGGATTAAAGCCAACAAGTCTGGGTGCTTTGATGTACAGGAGTTTTGTGATGTAAACATTAAGGAAAAGTGTACATTTGCATTTTGTTGAGTGAACTATTCACAGATTGGGGGTGAAATATTGCACCTATCTTGGAGACACCAAGCAAGGTGTTTGTGTTACTAATAAAATTGGGACAATGGAAGGGGTTTTAGTGTTAGGATAGGTGGATTTCAATGGAACGGGCGATACGATGAAACTTTGCTTTCAAAGGGAGAGGCAGAGTATCTCAGAGAGGAGTTTGTCTGTTCAGGGCTGAGGCAATGTCATTATCTAAGCAGCTCTAAGCCTACAAATGCCTGCAAAGGAACCACATTGAAAGGAGCCTCATTTAGAATTCGTAAGGGAAATTTTTAAAAACTCGTGGCCGGCAATCAGGAACCTGGATTGGAAGAGTTAAGAGTTGAACTGGAAACAGACAAACTGGTTTTCGCAAAATTATACTTGCAACGGAAGAGACGGGCGAGATATATTCCAGGCTAAGGGAAAGAGAAAGATAAGGAAGAAAAGCAGAACGAAAGAGTCAGGAGGGAGAAAGGGAAAGATAGAAATTAAAAGAGAGTAACAGAGAGGGGGTGAAGAAAAAAACAAAAAGAGTCAGGAACGGAGGTGTGTAAGAGAATTCCATTTTCAACAGCCTGATCTAAGAGACTCTCCCTCTATCTACTGAATGTGCCACTAGGGAGGGACTGTCCCCCCCAAACACAGACACAAGGGCGGTGCTGCTTAAATTTGTCAAAACGTGAGGGGAGGGGCGTCGAATAATTATTCATTTCACGTTGGAAAATCACAAAACAAAGGGAGCAGCCAAAGGAAAGCTGGACGGGGGTGGGGGGAGGGCAAAGCGAGTTAACAGGCAAAGCCCATGAGGTTTAAATCCTGCTCTCTGAGGAAACCTCTACAGATGATGAGACAGCTGGAAAGCCTGTTCTCTGTACTTGCAGTTCGGAGCCTTTCGGAGAGTTGATTTTCCAGCCAGCTTTTCTCGGTAGAAGCATTGAAATTTATTTCCATGCGTGGATGCGTTGCATCAAGCTCTGGAGAGGAGTACTCTCCCTTAGAGGCTCTATGTGCTACAAACTGAATCGTTTACACAGATCATGTGGAAGTGGACCTTTCAGACCGCCTGGGAGAGTTTCAAGAAAGTAACTTTTCTTTCTTTTTTTGTGTTTTCCAAGTGTTTGAGGTTTTGTGTTGTGTAAATACTCAGTCCCCATCCACCACCTTCAACATTCACTCCCTCCACCACCGACGCACAGTAGCAGCAGTGTGTGTACCATCTACAAGATGCACCACAGGAACTCACCAAGGCTCCTTCGACAGCACCTTCCAAACCCACGACCATTACCATCTAGAAGGACAAGGGCAGCAGACACATGGGGAACACCACCACCTGGAAGTTCCCCTCCAAGCCACTCACGGTCCTGACTTTGAATTATATTTCTGGTCTTCCTCCAGCCCTACTCTTGGGCAAAGAAGATTCACTTTCCGTCGAATGTTTGAAAGAAATAGGAGAACACTCGGGGTTGGCGGTAGTGAGGGGTTTAACAAACAATACCGAGTATTACACCCAGCAGATACAAAGGCTGGAATGAAGGTCGTAAGGTGGGGGAAAGGGAGCAGGGGCATCACAAAATCCTTCACCGATCTCCCCGAAATGACCTAGCTTCAAACTGTGCACACAAGCACAGTAAGATCCCACACTCAGCCGGTCACCGAAACCTCTAACGTTGGGGTTTCTCACTGTCTGAGGTGGAAGACCACAGGAGCGGTGGGGGGGAGGGGGGTGGTGGTGGGGGGTTGTGCAAAGGAACATTTAAGGCCAGTTCTGTTAAAATTCACAGGGAGAGAGGGGCTGTGGTAATGGAGGGGAAAATAGAGTGAGAGACCTTCACACTCAACCGATCCACTTTGGCAGGGAAAACGCAACATGCAGGATAATTTTTTCCACGGCGAGAAGCTGGGAAAGTTTTGCATTCGGAGGGGACAGGGTCTCCTTGTACCTGAATCACAGAAATGTAACATCCAGGTAAAACAAACCAGCAGCGAGAAACATTTATTGCAAAGCAATTGGGGGTAGAGGAGTAACTCAATCTGACTGCAATTTCAGAGCAGCGGTGGGAGCAAACGTGAAAAACTGTGTACAGTCTCAGTCTCAGAGATATCTCCCTGAGAGAGAGAGAGAGGGGACTGAGAGACACCAGTCAGTGTGCAGATATCTCCCTGAGAGAGAGAGGGGACTGAGAGACACCAGTCAGTGTACAGATAACTACCTGAGAGAGAGAGGGGACTGAGAGACACCAATCAGTGTACAGATATCTCCCTGAGAGAGAGAGGGGACTGAGAGACACCAGTCAGTGTACAGATATCTCCCTGAGAGAGAGAGAGGGGACTGAGAGACACCAGTCAGTGTACAGATATCTCCTCTGAGAGAGAGGACTGAGAGACACCAGTCAGTGTACAGATATCTCCCTGAGATAGAGAGGGGACTGAGAGACACCAGTCAATTTACAGATATCTCCAATCAACCACAGTCGCTAATATCAATCTCCCCAATCTATTTGAATAATTTATTATTATTAATATTGCGAATATTATTATTTTCATCTTCCAACATCTGGCTGGTATTGCTTCAAATTTGACCTGAACTCATTCCTTACGTGAGGCATTTAAACATTTCATGACTTTGGTCACATATTTTCATCCAATTTCTTCCAATGGTAGTTGGGCTGAAGAATGCACTTCACGTTATTTAAACTGTCTCTGATCCGCTCTTCGTCAAACAGCCCGTATCCCACGTGTAAGTACGGTTTGCAGCAAGAACCAATTGCTGCCAATTATTTAAATGCTGAAGGAACATTTGTAAACTGACACAATCGCTTCAGTTACAGAGACAGGCTGTGGAAAATAAGGGTGGTTGGACGGGGAGGGAAAGCACAGAAGATGACCAGAGCGAAAGACAATGAACGCATCTGTTCATCAGGACATGAGCCATAGACACAGGGTTAGTTTATTTTGTTATCTTAGCTTGCAGCCCTATTCAATTCAATTGTATCTCGTAAATTTATTGTTTTCAAATGCTGAACTCTCCATATAGCCTTTCCTCCCAGAAGCATCAACATGTTTGATTAGAACATTTCTGATTGTGCTGAACAACCGAGCAATCTGCTACTTTTTGTGGCATATAAGCTGCAAGATTCAAAACGCTTTGAGTGAATACATTTGTTCACATTTAACTTATAAATTACTGACACTTGTCCCGATTCTCCAGAGCTTAGACATTCCACCCAACATGCATAGATAAGCGAGCAGATGCATATCACAGCAAATGAAATATAACAAATCGAGCTCAGGAATGATGTTTGAGACAGGCCTGCGGAAGAGGATAAAAGGAAAATCTGTCTTTATAATAAATATGACCAAAGAAAATCAGAGAAAGAGAGTGAGAGATTTGCATTTCGTCATTCTCTCCCTTATTGTCTCTGTACTTACTGCAGGCTTTTTGCTTTAAATTTAATATTGTTCTGTTTCATTTGTTGAACCAGGCGGTATTATTACTACCTATTTTGTTTTTATTTTAGGGAATATTTTCCTCCTGATCACATTGAAACTTCTAAAATATTTATTGTGTTGTTTGACAATTTTCTATTCCAGTTCATTTACTCAAATGACATTCCCACTGACAGAATATTAGTTCCCCCAACCCCCAATCAATTATTTTTGAGCTTTTCTTACTTTTATTGTTTTTCCGAATCCTTGTCAGAACAAGCTATTAATTTCTGACAGGTTAAGTTACCAATTCCAGCTAAAGTGATAATTCATTCCTCCTGTGGATTTTATACAATATCTAGACTAGTCAGCACAATTTTGGTGAATATCCTATTATTGTGATGGTTTCTGCAGTGGAATTGTTAATGTTATTTAACCTGGCTCTAACACAGCATTCACTCAGGAATGTGTTCTCGATTTGGAATTCTGATTAGTAGGTCAGCAGCCATTGCATACAAATTATTCAAATGTTTCAGATAAATTTAGAAGTTGGCAAAAACAGCTTCAGTTACCGGGACAGACTGTTAGAAATCAGGGAAAAAAGACCAAGAAAATTCAAATAGCAACGCACAACGCAGGGATAGAAACATCAGAAATAGAAGGAGCAGTTTGACATTCGGCTCGCTGATGTTGCAAAGCCCAACATTGTGATAATACTGATATATCATTAACACTAACTTCCTGCAGTATCTTCATATGACTTATTATCCAAAACCTACCAAAATGATCCCCAAATATGCATAGCGGCTGAACATCGACAACTCTGGTGGATGATTCCAAAATTCACAAAACTTGTGTGAAGTCATTCTTCCTAAAATTACCACTAGGTTAATAGTCTTAATCTCAGTGGATGTGTCTCAATTTTGATTTCCTAGCTAGCAAGTATAGATAAACTTTGAATATATACACTTCAAATTGAATTGGAAGAAATGAGTTCTGGAATTCTGCTGAGCCATGGAAGGGAAGCTGAACTGCAGCATAGTCCAAACATTAACTTCCCTCAGGTTTAAAACAATATCGTACAAGACTCAACGCCACTTTGACACATGCATGAAAGTTCGTTTTAAAATTGTGGAAGCAGCAGCTGAGGCTGGCTCACGCAGCGTGCGGGGTTTGGGGGGGGTGGGGGTTGGGTAGGGTTGTGGGGGTGGAGGGGCGGAGCACGGTGGTATAGCGGTAACGTCAGAAGCCTAGTAATCTAGATGACTACGGTTCAAGTTGCACCGCGGCAGCTGGTGAAATTTAAATTCAATTGATAAACAGGAATTGGGGAGCTAGTCTCAGCCACGGGGACATTGAAACGGTTTTCGTAAAAATCCATCTGGTCCACTAATGCCCTTAAGTAAAGTAAACTTGCCATCCTTACGTGGCCTGGCCTGCATGTGACTTCAGGTCTTCTACAAAATGTTTCACCCTCAATTACCCACAAAGGCAATTAGGGTTGGGCATTAAATGCCGACCTTGCCAGTGACATCGATCAAAGAATAACATAACACAATAAGTTGTTGTCTGGCACAAAAAAACTGATACAGGAGCCGTCTTAATTTTGAACGTTGGCACATATATGTGAGAGGGGCAGAGATAGAGCAGCAACTAAAAAGGAAACACCCCGATCAATATGAATGAGACAGAAAGAGAGGGATATCTGGTCTGAGGGGTTTTGACTCGTCCACAAGGGAGAAAGAGGAAAATGTTGTGACTGTAAATGTGTATTGTCACGTTGATTTCTAAACGTTCGGGGAAATAAGCATCTGTTGTTTCTCAGCTCATAAATTGAGATACACTGTCTGCCAGTTAATGAACCTGAATTAATCACAGAATCATGCAGCGCAGAAGAGGCCCTTCGATAATTTAATCGAGTCCGCAACCAACATGTGAGGAACACCTGACATACCTACCTAATCCCCTTTACCAGCACTTGATCATAGCCTTGAATGTTTTCATGTGCCAAGTGCTCATTCAGGTGTTTAGATTTGATGTGTTGGAACCGGCCTTCGCCACCCTCCCAGGCCGTCCATCCCAGACCACCTTCACCCTCCAGGTAAAATCTTTATTCCTCATATCCCCCCTGAACTTCCTGCCCCTCACGTTGAACTTGTGTCCCCTCGTGACTGGCCCTTCAAATAAGGGAAGCAGCTGCTAATTCTCCACCCTGTCCATGCTCCTCATAACATTGTACACCTCGATGAGGTCGCTCCTCAGCCTCCTCTGCTCCAAAGAAAACTAACCGAATCTTTACAACCTCCCTTCA
Organism: Cetorhinus maximus; assembly: GCF_964194155.1. NCBI lineage: Eukaryota > Metazoa > Chordata > Chondrichthyes > Lamniformes > Cetorhinidae > Cetorhinus > Cetorhinus maximus. The sequence goes on along the minus strand of NW_027596103.1, from coordinate 1,400,589 downwards.
TAACTTAAATGATTCATCCTAGGCAACATCCTGGTGATCTCTTCTGCAACCACTCCAGTGAAATCACATTCCTTCCCATAATGCTGGATCCTTTTTGATATTAGCTTCCCTATGGTCTGCTTTAGTGTTTCTTGTTATGTAAGACGAAAATTAATTCTCATAATTCGACTTTGCCTCCCTAACTTCTAATCCTTACTTTAATTCTAAACGCTACCAGTTCCTCTTTGTTGTATTCTTCTTTCTGTTCATTGCACTTTGTGATTACCTTTCACTTTACTTTCAATTTTGTTGAAAGGTGCCTTTTGCCATGGTGCTTTATTGTGATCAGATTCTTCTTAATTTTCAGCTTAATATGCATTGTTCTGAAGCCAATTGTTCACGTTATAAAAGAAATACACGTTGTTATTTTATCCCTTTAAATTTCATTATTTTTTTCTGAGCACTCCTTCCTGAGATCCATTCCCGTACCCTGGATACCAATTGTGTACTAGTTATTAATTTCATATTAGCCTTACTTACATCTTTTTCAATGCATCCTCCATGACGTATGGGTTACGCAGACCATCACATGCAAGAGGAGTGGCGAGATTCTTGATTTGTCTGAGAATATTTCCTCTCTGGCAAACATTGAGGGTACCAAGCTGAGAATGAGAAGGACAAACAATATTGGAGGGTTGCTGAAAGATAATTTAATTGGGTGCTGGGACCAACTTATATAGAAACATGCAATACATCCACTTGCCAAAAAGACATTCACGGGCAACTAGGAGTCAAGAAAACCATGGCATGAAAATAAAATAAAGGTGTAAATAAATGCATAAGCACAGATCCAGCTTCATGGGAACGATACAAAGAGCAAAAAATGCTGACAGGTCAGAAAGGAAGGATCACAAAAGGACAATATTTAAAGAAACTTGGACAGAATGCCAGAATAACCATTAAAGCTTTGATAATGGTATGTAAATAGTAAAATAGTTAAGGGAGAACATTTGGAATTGGTGATTTCAAATTCATTGCGTGAGGACTTGATGAGAGGAGTTTGGATGGCTTCCTGCAGCATTACTGGCGCTTGGTGAGACCACACGTGGAGTATTGTGCACAGTTTTGTTCTCCCTCCCTAGGGAATTATGAATTTCCACATAGGGAGTGCAACGAATGTTCAGCAGAATGGTTCCTGGGATGGCAGGATTGCCACATGAAAAGAAATAGGGCTGCTTAAGCCTGTATTTGCTGGAGTTTAGGTGAATGGGAGGGGGTCTCATTGAATAAACAGCATTCTGACAGGGATGGACATACATAATGCAGTGATGATGTTTCCTTTATTGGTGGCTCGAAATAATGTGGCCACAATCTGAGGTAACGGGTTATGCATTTGGGACTGCAATGAGGAAAAACTTTTTCACTCTGTTTCCGGTAGACATGTGGCAATCCATTCTACATATGGCTGTGTTGGCCAGGTATATATTTAAGACGGAAATAGGTAGATTTATGGACGTTCAACTTGTTAAGAAACCTGGGGAGAGCAATAGAGCACAGATTTTCGGTAAAGCATCACCATGATGAGATTCAATTGCGGAACATTGTATTCGGGCTAAGTGACCTACACCTGCTCTGATGTTCCATGTTTCTAAGAATGGAATAGCCAGAAGCGATGTGTGGCAAGTTGCATCTGATAATGACGCCATCTGAATAAATTTGAATTATTCTATAAGACCTGCTGAATTTTTCTAGGTATTTTTATTCTTATTTTTGTTGTGGATTTCCAGCATCAACAGTTCTTTTTTTTACTATTCTTTATAATTGCATTCCTGTCGTATTTGAGTTGAGGGGAGAAGTCTCCAGGCCAGGCCTCCTGCGGAAATTAATAGTAAATCAGAAACAAAAGGCTCCACAAAGTTCACGTCAGCAGGAGAATAGTATTGGATAAATTAATGGTACAAAGCACTTACAAATTTTCAGGACCGGATTGTTTTATTTCAGGATACTAAAGTATGTAGTCAAACGCTACAGGTCTTTTTAACTATAAACTTCTACAATTCTGTACACTTGGCTACCACTCCTTAAGTTTAGAAAATCTTGCATTTCGATCAGCCGTTTAATAAATTGATCAGCAGGGAACAGGGAATTTTAGTTCAGCTGGACGAAGCTTTCTGGTTGGGAAGTTACGACAGGTCACTATGATAAAAAGTGCATGTGAACACATTGAAATGTTTCAGCTGATCAGAGAAAGCCATCATTGTTTTTAAAGGGCAAGTTCTGCCTGAAGAATTGCATTTAATGTTTTGAAGTTATTACTCGTGTTTTACAGAGGAACGTCTATGATTTCTATGTGCATCAACATCCAGGGGATATCTGATAAAGTCCTGCATGAGAGTGCCAATTAAGTTTCATATTAATGTAATTGAAGACAATTTTACTTTGGCTAAGGATCAGTGGAAAGAAGCCAGAGGACAGAGGCAATGGATAACGATAACGATTGGCAGGCTGTGACTTCCAGTGTCCCACAAGGATCTCAACTATTCACTGTAGTGACTAATATCTTAGATGAAGTTTAGAAGGCCAACGAATATAAAATTGCCAATGACATAAATATAGGCATCAGTATCAAGCAGGTGCAGAGAGAGACTGTGAAGAATAGAGGGACAAAAGCATAGGAGATGACCAGAGTGAACACATTTAATCATCGTTGCCTAAGGTGAAGGAACGGTTCAATTTGTCAACTCAGCTTGCAGCCCCTTTCAATTCAATTGCATCTAATATTACATATTTCTTCAAACGCTAACAATCTCCATATAGTCTTTCATCCCAATTACATTAAAGTTTGATTAAATCATGCCCTGATTACACTTAACGACCGAGAAATCTGTTGCTTTGTGTGGCAGAAAAGTCCAAACATTCACAACGCTTTGAGTGAAAAAAAAATCTTCACATCTTACTCATAATAGTCTGACCCTTGTTCCGTATCTCTACCCTAAAACACATGTATACATAAGCGAATACATGTAAATCACTTTAAGATGAAATATATCAAACCGTGCTGAGGAATGGAAGTGGGTGAAATGATGAGTCTGTTCTGTGCCAGAGGTTCAAAGCAAAATGAAACTTTCCTCGACTAAAATGACAGAACGATAATCTTGATTGGGATGGATTTGCTGAAGTCTTCACGTTAAATGTGTTCAGTCTGTTTGGTGGAATTGTGTGATGTTATATGGTGCAAAATTAAACATGTGCGACAGGGTTGGCCGGAGAAACAGAAAGAGAGAGATAGAGAGCGAGAGAGGCCTGCTTTTCCTCACCCTCGTAACTATTGTCATAGTACTTACTGTAGGCATTAGGCTTTAAATTTAGTTTTGTTCTGTTCGATTTATTCATCCAGTGAATGTTAATATCGGCTATTTTGTTTTTATTATATTTCTTCTGATTAATTCTCCTACTGATTATTTTTTAAAATATTTTCAGCTCTCTTCGTCAATATTCTATTCCAGTTTATTAACCCAAATTGCATTCACATTGCCAGAATATAAGTTTTTTTCACCCAATAATTTTAAAATGATTTTCTTGCTTCTATTTTTTTTCCAAAACCTTGTCAGAACAAGCGATTAATTTCTGACAGATGATTATCCCATTTAGACCTAAAACCTTTACCCATTTCTCCTGTGGCTTATATTCGAAATCCGAATTCTTCAGCGATATTTTGGTGGATCTCCTATTAACTGAGTAATGGTTGTGTCCTTTAACGTACGTAAAATAGCCACTTGGGTACCTTTCCCAACCTCTCCTTGCAAGAGTAATTGTTGTAGTTGAAATCCAACATGATAATTATCATTTGAAATTAATTTATTCCATAGCTTTGTCAACTTGTTTGCTTTCAAGCCCCTGCAACTATGCTATGGTTTGTAAAACAAACATATTCATGTTATTTACCCTGACTACGATGCATCCTTCCCCGAGGCATTAATTCTCGATATCGATTTCTGAGCAGCAGATCAGAAGAATTTGCTAATAGTTTATCTAAATGTTTCACATAAAATACGATGATTACAAATCCAGCATCAGTTACAGGGACAGACTATCAGAAATAAGAAAAAAAACAGAAACAGAGATGATTTAAAGAGCAAAGCACATAGCAGGCATTCAAATATCAGGCATATAAGCAACTGCATGCCATTCGGCCCTTCAACATTGCAGTGCCAAATGATATGACAATGCTGATTTTAATTTTTACTCATTCACGGATTATGGGCTGCATTGGTTGATGCAGCATTTATTGCCTATCCCTAGTTGCCCTTGAGAAGGTGGTGGTGAGCTGCCCCCTTGACCGGCTGCAGCCCATGTGGTATAGGTACACACACAATGCAGTTAGGAAGGGAATACCAGGATTTTGGCCCAGCGACATTGAAAGAATTGCGATATAATTCCAAGTCAGGATGGTGAGTGGCTTAGAGGGGAACGTCCAGATAGTTTTATTCCCATCAATCTGCTGCTCTTGTCCTTTAGGTGGTAGTGGTCGTGGGTTTGGAAGGTGCTGTCTAAGGGGCCTTAGTGAATTCCTGAACTGCCTCTTGTAGATGGTGCACAATGCTGCTACAGTGCGGCAGTGGTGGAGGGATTAAATGTTTGTGGATGTGGTGCCAATCTAGCGAACTGCTTGTCCTGGACGGTGTCCAGCTTCTTCAGTGTTGTTGGAACTTCACTCATCCAGGCAAGTAAGGGCTATTCTATCAAACTCCTGACTTATGCCTTGTAGATGGTGGACAGGCCTTGAGGAGTCTATATCGCGTTACTCATGCCAAGATTCCTAGAGTCTGACCAGATCTTGCAGAGACAGTATTTGAATGGATAGTTCATTACAGTTTCTGTTCAATGGTAACCACTGGATTTTGATAGTGGGTCATTTAGTAATGAAAATGCCATTTCAATTCAAGGGGCGATGGTTGGAATTTCACATGTTAGAGATGGTCATTGCCTGACACTTGTGTGGCACAAAATCTTATTTCAACTTGTCAGCACAAGCCTGGATGCACTGAACACGGACGACTTCAGCATTGAGGAGCCGCCAATGGTGTTGGAACATTGTGCAATCATAAGCCAACATCCCCCTTCTGATCTTAGGATGGAAGGAAAGTCATTGATGAAGCAGCTGAGGATGCTTGGGCCTAGTACACTAACCTCAGGAACTATTGCAGTGATGTCCTGGAATTGAGATGACTGACATCCAACACACATAGGCATCGTCCTTTGAACTCGGTATGACCCCAGCTGGTGGAGAGCTCTGCCCCTGATTCCCATTGACTCCAGTTTTGCGGGGGCTCATTGATTCCACACTCGGGCAAATGCTGCTTTGATGTAAAGGGCAGTGACTCTCACCACACCTCGGGAGGACAGCTCTTTTTTCTCATTTTGCATTTAAAATTAAAATCATTAACAAACGCCACACAAAGAAAAGAAAGTATTAGTAAGACCACAGGAACCACAATGGAAACAGCCCTCTGATCACAAAATCGCCCGTCAACAATTAATACTTGTTTCCCGACACTTCGTAAATTTTACATCCAGCATTTTTACATTCATTGGAACTGAAGGGCTTCTATAATTTTTAACGAGACAGCCATGTAGGATCTCGTCAAAACATACATGTTCCAACCTATTATTAATTCAAACAGCGACAATCGCTAATATAAATTTATCTAATCTATTTGGATAATTTATTATTATTATTATTATTATAATCATTGTTATTGCGAAGATTATTATTTTCATCTTCCTACTTCTGGCTGGTATTCCTTCAAATTACAGAGGAACTCATTCCTTCCGTGGGGCATTTAACCATTTCATGACTTTGGTCACATATTTTCATCCAATTTCTTCCAATGTTAGATGGACTGTAGAATGCACATGGCGTTGTTTAAACTGTCTCTGATCCTCCCTTCGTCGAACAGCCTGTATCCCACGTGTAAATACGGTTTGCAGCAAGAACCAACTGCTGCCAATTATTTAAATGCTGAAAGTGGATTTGGAAACTGACGAGATCGCTTCAGTTACAGAGACAGGCTGTGGAAAATAAGGGTGGTTGGAGGGGAAGGGAAAGCACAGAAGATGACCAGAGCGAAAGACAATGAACACATGTGTTCATCAGGACATGAGCCATATACGCAAGAGTAGCTTATGTTGCTATCTTAGCTTGCAGCCCCATTCAATAAAATTGTATCTCGTAAATTGATTTTCTTCAAACGCTGAACTCTCTATATAGCCTTTCATCCCAACAGCAGCAACGTGTTTGATTAGAACATCTCTGATTATACTGAACGACCGAGCAATCTGCTTCTTTCTGTGGCATAAACGCTGCAAGATTCACAACGCTTTGAGTGAATAAGTTTGTTTGAATCTTACTCATAAATAGCTGACCCTTGTCCCGATTCTCCAGAGCATAGAATATCCACACAACATGCATAGATAAGCGAGCACATGCATATCCCAGCAAATGAAATATAACAAATCGAGCTCGGGAATGATGTTGAGACAGGTCTGCGGCAGAGGTTAAAAGCAAAATCAAGCTTTGCAATAAAAATGACAAAAGAAAATCAAAGAAAGAGAGAGAGAGATTTGCTTTTCGTCATTCTTTCCGTTATGGTCTCTGCACTTACTGCAGGCTTTTCGCTTTAAATTTAGTATTGTTCTGTTTCATTTGTTCAACCAGACTGCATTATTACTGCCTTTATTGTTTTTATTTTAGGGAATATCTTCCTCCAGATCAGTTTGAAACTTCTAAATCATTTCCTATGCTGTTCGACAATTTTCTACTCCAGTTCATTTACTCAAATAACATTCCCACTGACAGAATATTAGTCTCCCCCAACCACCAAGCAATTGTTTTTGCGCGTTTCTTACTTTTATTGATTTTCAGACTCCGTGTCAGAACAAGCTCTTAATTTCTGAAAGGTTCTGTTCCCATTTTCACCTAACGTGATAATTCATTTATCCTGTGGATTTTATTCAATATCTAGAAATGTCGGCACAATTTTGGTGAATATCCCATTATTGTGATGGTTTCTGGAATGGAATTGTTCATGTTATTTAACCTGGCTCTGACGCAGCATTCACTCAGGAATGTGTTCTCGATTTGGAATACTAATCAGTCGGTCAGCAGCAATTGCATACAAATTATTCAAATGTTTCAGATGAATTTGGAAGTTGGCAAAAACAGCTTCAGTTCCAGAGACAGACTGTCCGAAATAAGGGAAAAAACAACAGGAAGATTTAAAGAGCAACGCACAATGCAGGCATAGAGACATCAGAAATAGCAGCAGCGGTTTTACATTCGGTTCGCTGATGTTGCAAAGCCAAACATTGTGATAATGCTGATATATCATTAACACTACCTTCCTGCAGTATCTTCATATGACTTAATATCCAAAATCTACCAAAGTCAGCCCTAAATATGCACAACAGCTGAACATCGACAACTCTTTATGGTGGATGATTCCAAAGTTCACAAAAATTGTGTGAAGTCATTCCTCCTAAAATTACCACTAGGTTATGGGGTCTTAATCTCAGAGGATGTGCCTCAGTTTCGATTTCCCAGCATTCAAATATAGAAAAACTTTGAATATATGCACTTTAAATTGAATTTGAAGAAATTAGTTCTTGAATTCTGCTGAGCGATGGAAGGGAGGCTGAACTGCAGTATAATTGAAACCCAAATATTAACTTCCCTCAGGTTTAAAACAATATCGTGCAACACTCAACGCCACTTTGACACATGCATTAAAGTTCGTTTTAAAGTTGTGGAAGCCGCAGCTGAGGCTGGCTCACGCAGCGTGCGGGATTTTGGGGGTGGGGGGGTGGGGGTTGGGCAGGGTTGTGGTGGTGATGGGGCGGAGCACGGTGGCATAGCGGTAACATCACATGCCCAGTATTCCAGATGACCAAACTCAAATACCACCGCAGCAGCTGTTGAAATTTAAATTCAGTTGATAAAGAGGAATTGGGGAGCTAGTTTCAGCAACGGTCACAAAGAAACTGTTGTCGTAAAAAGCCATCTGGTCCACTAATGCCCTTAAATATAGTAAACCTGCGATGCCTACGTGGCCTGGCCTGCATGTAACTTCAGGTCTTCTACAAAATTTTTAACCCACAATTACCCACTGAAAGAGAACTGCAAGCCACTCGGTTCACGGGCAATTAGGGCTGGGCCATAAATGTCGGCCTTGCCAGTGACAGCGATCAAAGAATAAAACAACACAATAAGCTGTTGCGCTGGCATAAAAGCAAATGATACAGCAGCCGTCTTAATTTGGAACGTTGGCTCATATATGGGAGAGGCCCCGATTAGAACAGCAAAGAAAAAGGAAACGCCCTGCTCAATTCGAAGGCAGAAAGAGAGGGATATCTGGTCTGAGGGGTTTTGAACTTTCCACAAGGGAGAATGAGGAAAATATTATGAGTGTAAATGTCTCATGTCACATTGATTTCTAAACGTGAGGGGATAGGAGAATCCATTTTTTATCAGCTCATGGCTTGAGTTACCCTGTCCACCCGTTAATGAACCTGAATTAACCACAGAAACCGGCAGCGCAGAAGAGGACCTTCGGCCGAACGAGTCAGCAACCAACGCGTGATAAACAACTGACCTACCTACCTAATCCCATTTACGAGAACTTGGTCATAGCCTTGAATGTTCTGACGTGCCAAGTGCTCATTCAGGTGTTTATAATGGATGTGTGGCAACCCCGCCTTGCCACCCTCGCAGGCCGTCCATTCCAGACCGTCTCCACCCTCCGGGTAAAAAGATTTTTCATCATGTCCCCCTGAACGTTCTGCCTCTCATCTTGAACTTATCTCGTGACTGGCGCTTCAAATAAGGGGAAAAGCTGTTCCTTCTCCACCCAGTCCATGCTCCTCATAATCTTGTACACCTCGATCAGATCGCCCCTCAGCCTTCTCTGCTCCAAGGAAAACAAATCAAGTCTTTACAGCCTCTCTTCATAACTGGAATGTTTCATCCTAGGCAACATCCTGGTGATCTCTTCTGCAACCACTCCAGTGCAGTCACATTCCTTCCTATAATGCTGGATCATTTTTGATATTACATTCCCTATGGTCTGCTTAACTGTTTCTTGTTATGTAAGGGGAAAAGTCAGTGTCATAGTTCCACTTTGCCTTCCTAACCTTATATTCTGAACTTAATTGTAAACGCTGCAGCCTCCTCTTTGTTGTATTCTTCTTTCTGTCCATTGCACTTTGTGATTATCTTTCACTTTACTTTCAATTTTGTTGAAAGGTGCCTTTTACCATGGTGCTTTATTTGAGGAGCTTCTTCTTAATTTTCTGCACAATATGTAATATTAAGAAGCCCATTGTTCACGTTATAAAAAAAAAATGCACGTTGTTATTTTATCCTTTTGCATTTCAGTATTTTTTTTCTGAGCATCCCTTCCTGAGATCCATTCCCGTTTCCTGAATACCAGCTGTGTACTAGTTACTAACTTTATATTTGCCTTACTTACATCATTTTCATGGCAGCTTCCATGAAGTTTGTGTTAAGGAGACCGTCACAATCAAGAGAAGTGGGGAGATAATTGAGTTGTCTGGGAAAGTTTCCTCTGTGGCAAACTCCGATGGTACCAAGCTGTGAATGAGAAGGACAAACAAAATTTGAGGTTTTCTGATAGATAATTTAATCGGTTGCAGGGACCAACTTATATAAAAACATGCAATATATATAATTGCCAAAAAACATTCAAAGACATGTAGGAGTCAAGAAAAGTCCTGTCAGGAAAATAAAATAAAGATGTGAATAAATGCATAAGCACAGATCTAGCTGCATGGGAAAAATACAAAAAGCAAAAAATGGTGACAGATCAGAAAGGAAGGATCACAAAAGGACAATATTTAAAGCAACCTGCACTGAATTCCAAAATAACCATCTAAATATTCGACAATGGTATGTAACTAGCACAATAGTTAAGGGAGAACATTTGGAATTGGTGATTTTGATTTCATTGCGTGAGGACTTGATCTCAGGTGTTTGGATGGCTTCCTGCAGCATAACTGGCGCTTGGTGAGACCACACGTGGAGCATTGTGTGTCGTTTATTTCTCCCTCCCTAGGCAATTATCCATTTCCATACAGGGAGTGCAACAAATGTTTAGCGGAATGGTTCCTGGGATGGCAGGATTGCTGCATGAAGGGAAATTGGGCCGCTTAAGCCTGTATTTGCTGGAGTTTAGGTGAATGGGAGGGGGTCTCATTGAATGTAGAACATTCTGACAGAGATGGACATACAACATGAAGTGATGATGTTTCCTCTGGCGGTGGCTCGATATAATGTGGCCACATTCTCAGCAAAAGGGATGTGCACTTGGGACTGAGAGGAGGAGAAACGTGTTGACTCAGGTTCATGTAGACATTTGGCATTCTCCTCTACAGAAGGCTGTGTTGGCCAGGTGACTGAATTTATTTAAGAAGGAATTAGATAGATTTATGGATGCTCCAGGTTTTAAGAAACCTGGGGAGAGCAAGAGAGCGCAGAATTACGATAAAGCATCTCCATAATGAGATTGAATTGCGGAGCAGTTTATAACGGCTAAATGACCTTCTCCTGCTCTGATGTTCCATGTTTCTAAGAATAGAATAGCCAGAAGCGATGTGAGGCAAGTTACATCTGATAATGACGCCATTGTCAATGAAAATAACGAGATGACTGATATTTTGAATAATTCTGAATAATTCTATAAGTCCTGCGGAATTTTTCCAGGTGTATTTATTTGTATTTTTGTTGTGAATTTCCAGCATCAACAGTTTTTTGCTTCTATTCTGAATAATTGCATTCCTGCAGTATTGGATTTGAAGGGAATCTTGAGCTCTGCAGAATTGCCAGGCATCCCAAGGAAATTAATAGTAAATCAGAAAAGAAAGTCTCAACAAAGTTCAGGTCAGCAGGAGAAATGTATTGGAGAAATTATTGACACAAAACAATCACAAATTTTCAGGACCAGGTTGTTTTATTGCAGGATACTAAAGGATGTAGTCAAGCACTTCAGATGTCTTTAACTATAAACTTATACAATTCTGTACACTTGGCTACCACTCCTTAAGTTAAGAAAATCTTGCATTTCATTCCGCCGTTTAATACATATATCAGCAGGAAACCAAGGGAATTCTAGGTCAGCTGGACCTAGTTTTGTTGTAGGGAAGTTACGAGAGGCCACTATGATATAAAGAGCATGTGATCTTCTTGCAATGTTTCAGCTGATCAGAGAAAGGCAACATTGTTTTTTAAGGGCAAGTTCTGCCAGAAAAAATGCAATTAATGTTTTGAAGTGTTTACTCTAGTGTTTTACAGAGGAATGTCTATGATTTCTAGGTGTCTCAGCATCCATCTGCTAAAGTCCTGAATAAGAGTCTGTCAGCTAAGTTTCGTACGAATGTAATTAAAGACAATGTTACTTTGGCTAAGGATCAGTGGAAAGAAGCAAGAGGGCAGAGGCAATGGACAACGATAACGATTGACTCCCGGTGTCCCACTAGGATCTCAAATATCCACTGTAGTGTCTAATAACTTAGATGAAGTTTAGAAGGCCACGAATGTAAAATTGCCAATGACATAAATATAGGCATCAGTAACAAGCATTTTAAATTGAAGCTTGTCATTTCAGTGAGGCTTTGACAGTTGAAGTGAATGGACAAAATTGTAAAACAACTGGATTGTGATGTACGCAATTGTAAGTTCTAACGGTAAGAATTGAAGAAATTGGAGCTACAGTAGATCATATGATTCATCGAGCTTGCACCACTGATGTAAATGCAACATACTGTGGATGCTGGAACCCTGGGAAAATAACAGAAAATGTTGGGAAAGCTATGCAGGTCTAACAGCATCTGTGGAGAGATAAAAACAGAGTTAACGCTTCGAGTCCTTATGCCAATTCTGCAGAGCTCAAGAGAGGTAAAAATGTAATGAAGTGTATGATTTTTAAGGGGGGTTAAGGAGATATAAGGCCACTGATAGGATGAGGCAAAGGAAAGATTGCCAGAGATATCATGGACAAAATTATAAAAGAGTGTTAATGATGGTGATACTGGCTAAAGAAGAAGCTGATGGTGGCATTAAGATCAGAAAGAAGAATGTGTTAATGGTAGGACAAGGGTAAGCACTCTGGAAAGAACAACATGAACAAGTGACAGATGGTATTTGTGGAGATGGGTTGGGGGAGGGGACTGTTTTTGGGAAAAGCATGAAAACATGATCTAAGGTGGGGGTAAAGCAATGAATAAAATTAAACCAATAGAAACAAAAATACGTGGATGAAAATAAAACAATTAAAAATGAAAAAGGATTCGAAACGTTAGCTCTGTTTTTCTTTCTCTCCATGGATGCTGTTCATCATACTGAGTTTTTCCAGCATTTTCTGTTTTTGTTTTGGGCTTGCACCGCTATTCAGCACAATCCTGGCTCATCTGCAGCCTCGAGTTGAATTTCACACCAGCTCCCCTTCCCCCTTGATTCTCTGAAAAAGCAAAAACTGTCGATCTCAGCCACTTGAATGCACAGGACGCTGGAACAGACAAAGCCCACTGGTGTCGGGAATCCCCGAGATCCACAAAGTCTGAATGCAGAAATTTCATCTCGTCTCAAGGTAAGATGATCGGTCGATATACCTGTGAATGTGCACATGTGATCTATTTTCCCAGGCAATGGAAACGGGACTCTCAGTGTCTACTCTTGTTAAGCACTATTAAAACCGTGCGTTTACGAATGAGATCACCCATTATTCTTCGACCCTGCAGGGAGGCCCAATTGAGTCAGCTTTTCATCACTGGTAACCATTTCATCCCAGACACCAACAGCGTGAACCTTTACTGTACCACTTTCAAGACAATTATGCTTAGCCTTATATGAGACCAAAATTACACACGCTACTGCAGTTCAGGTCTCACCAAAGCGCTATATAAATGTTTATATATTGTCTTAATCTCGTGCAAAAATGCCCTTGCAGTGTACGGCCACATGTACTTTGCCTTCCCATGACTTTCTTGAGCTCCATGCAAATGACCTCGTTCCTTGTTCCTGTAATAATAAACTAAAGTTCCTGTCAAGCTCAATATTCAGACGTTTCAAAACTTGAAAATGTTCTGCTAAAAACGTATATAAATTCCTACATTTCAATATCAGACAACGTCTGACTTCTTGCTTCCCCCTTCATTTAAAAAGTGTGTCCCTCTTTGCAGCCTATTCGTGCCCTCCCTAAACTTTACAATTCTAACCGTGTTTTGCCTGTACACCAAATGTATATTCATTACTCTCCATCAGTTGACACAGTTTGTAAATTTTTTTTTTTTTTTTTTTGCAAAAATATACTTTATTCATAAAATATCTTCAATCACCTTCCAAACCATTTCAAAAACAACATTACAAGGGTACAATCCAGGTTACACTTTTACAAGATGTATCACCGGGTGCATCAGTACAAACAATATTACAATCATTTACAGCCTTTCATTTTGATCTGTACAGCCCGAGGGGCTCTAAACAGTTCCCAGTCTCTCGGTGCGCTGTGGTAGAAAGGTCTTAGACAGCGACCCTTCCCCATTGCGCCTTTGCGGCAGCTGCCCCAAGCTTTAGTGCGTCCCTCAGCACGTAGTCCTGGACTTTGGATTGTGCCAGTCCGCAACAATCGGTCGGGGACAACTCTTTGTGCTGGAAGACCAACAAGTTTCGGGCAGACCAAAGCGCCTCTTTCACCGAGTTGATGATCCTCCAGCTGCAGTCGATGTTTGTCTCGGTGTGTGTCCCTGGGAACAGCCCGTAGAGCACAGAGTCCTGTGTCACAGAACTGCTCGGGATGAACCTCGACAGCAACCACTGCATCTCTCTCCAGACTTTCTTTGCAAATGCACAATCCACAAGGAGGTGAACAACGGTCTCTTCCCCACCGCAGCCACCTCGAGGGCAACGTGCAGAGGGGGTGAGCCTCCTGGCGTGTAGGAAGGATCTGACGGGGAGGGCCTTTCTCACCACCAGCCAAGCTACGTCTTGGTGCTTGTTGGAAAGTTCTGGCGATGAGGCATTCTGCCAAATGACTTTGACAGTCTGCTCGGGGAACCATCCCACAGGGTCCACCCTCTCCTTATCCCTCAGGGCCTCTAGGACGTTACGTGCTGACCACTGCCTGATGGACTTGTGGTCAAAGGTGTTTTTCTGCATAAATTTTTCCACCAGGGACAGGTGGTACGGCACGGTCCAACTACTTGGAGCGTTCCGCGGCAGCGTGGCCAGACCCATCCTTCGCAACACCGGGGACAGGTAGAACCTCAGCACGTAGTGACACTTGGAGTTTGCGTACTGAGGGTCTACGCACCGCTTGATGCAGCCACACACAAAGGTGGCCATCAGTATGAGGGCGATGTTGGGCACGTTTTTTCCCCCTTTATCTAGAGGCTTGTACATCGCGTCCCTGCGGACACGATCCATTTTCGACCTCCAGATAAAGCGGAAGATGGCTCGGGTGATCGCCATCGCGCAGGAGTCTGGAATGGGCCAGACCTGCGCCACGTACAGCAACAGCGAGAGTACCTCACACCTGATGACCAGGTTCTTACCCGCAATGGAGAGGGAGCGTCGCTCCCACATGCCCAGTTTCCTTTTCACCATAGCCACTCGCTCCTTCCAGTTTCTAACGCATGCCCCGGTCCCTCCGAACCATATCCCCAGCACCTTCAAGCCGTCAGCCCTGACAGTGAAGGGGACAAAGGATCGGTCAGCCCAGTTCCCAAAGAACATGGCCTCGCTCTTCCCACGATTTACCTTGGCTCCCGAGGCCAGTTCGAACTGGTCGCAGATGTGCATCAGTCTGCGCACCGACAGCGGATCCGAGCAGAAGACGGCGACGTCGTCCATGTACAGGGAGGCTTTTACCTGAGTGCCTCCACTGCCTGGGATCGTCACTCCTCTTATGCCCGGATCCTTTCTGATGGACTCGGCAAAGGGTTCTATGCAACACACGAAAAGGACAGGCGAGAGAGGGCAGCCCTGCCTGACTCCAGATTTCATCGGAAAGCTATCTGTTTCCCACCCATTGATTGAGACTGCGCTACTGATGTTAGTGTAGAGCAGTTGGATCCAATTTCGAATTCCCTCCCCAAAGCCCATTTTGGAGAGCACATCCCCCATGTAGGTGTGCGATATTCTGTCAAAGGCCTTCTCCTGATCCAAGCTGATGAGGCAGGTATCCACACCCCTGTCCTGTACATAGGCAATCGTATCCCTGAGCAGCGCCAGGCTGTCAGAGATCTTCCTGCCTGGCACAGAGCAGGTCTGGTCAGGGTGAATCACCAATTCCAGAGCGGATTTGACCCGGTTGGCGATGACCTTGGACAGAATCTTATAGTCCACATTCAACAGTGAAATGGGTCGCCAATTTCTAATTTCCTCCCTTTCCCCCTTGTGCTTGTAGATGAGGGTGATGATGCCTTTCCTCATGGATTCTGACATGCTGCCGGCCAGGAGCATACTCTCGTACACTTCTAGCAGGTCTGGGCCGATCAAGTCCCACAGAGCCGAATACAACTCCGCCGGCAAGCCGTCGCTTCCGGGGGTTTTACTCTTCTCGAAGGACTCGAGGGCCTTAGTCAGTTCATCAGGAGTTAGCGGTTTGTCCAGGCTCTCCCGCGTACTGTGGTCTAAGACCTCCGTGATAGAGGACAGGAAGGACTGGGAGGCCGTGCTGTCCGTGGGCTTCACGTCATACAGTCCGGCATAAAAGGATTTGCTGATCCTCAGAATGTCGGACCGTGATGACTTTACTGAGCAGTCTTCTTCCTTCAGGCTGCTGATCACAGAGCGCTCTCTGTGTACCTTTTGGAAGAAGAAACGTGAGCACGTCTCATCCTGCTCCACGGAGCGGACCCTGTTAATTAGTCTTTGAAACTCTTTCAAGTTATCAACAGTCACAGATTGCAACTCTTTCGAGTACAATCACAGTTCTTGGTTTCCGGGAGTGGGACATGAACCCACAACCCTCTGATTCAAAGGCGAGGGTGCGATGAACTGAGCCACAGCTGACACAGTTTGTAAATAGCGGAGTCGCCAGCAGTAATCCCTGCGGTCCTCCATGAGTTCCAGCCTAACAAGCTGAAAATATCCCACCTGTTCCATCTCCCTGCAACCTCCCTGTTACCAATCCTCCATCAATAATTTCCTGGCTATATAAAGTTTATATTACGTGTTACGCTTTGGCGTGGCACATCATAATCCAGATAGCTTCATTTAGAGAGAGACAGGCTGTGAAACAATGATGTAAAAATACATGTAATGTTAATAGGCCGAAGCTGACTGCAGACATGAGGTCATATGAACTTCACTTGTCGGAGCCGGTGGAGGCGACTTGCTCCATGCAGCTTATTTTCCCACTAACTTTAAACAAGCCTGATCTTTTACCTTAGCTCCACGTCTAAAATTTTCCCAACGTCTTTAAACAGCTTTGTACCAAAATCGTCTATGAATTTTGTTTTGTAAAAATTAAAAGGCCGAGCATCTGCAACTCTCTGCGGTAGAGGATGTCAAAGATTCTCAATTCTTTGATTGAAGACATTTCTCTACATATTACACCTATATCGCTGACAGTTATTCTGTGCCTACAAGTTCACAACAGCTGGTGTATTCGTGCAATATCAGATTTTATAATAAAATATTTTGGGTATGATGGTTGATTAAATGGGGTGGCAGTTCTGAGGCAGATGTTAAACGCAATCAGTCGGTATCCCTCCCGATTAAACGCAAAATCATTTCGGAACAAATGTCACTGTCGTAGTCCGGCACATCCAGAGAAGCTGATTATGAAAAAGTGGTTTGAAAGCTAATTTTCTTATGTTAAATATGTTTCGTGTGCTTGCTAAGCTCCTGTATAATTGTTTAACTAAGGGCGTGCTAATATAGATATAATCCTGACTGAGGAGAGAGAGAGAGAGTGAGAGAGATAGAGAGAGACAGTGAGAGATATAAACAAGGAATATCTCTGCCCATGCCTCTATGATTATTCTTTCTAACTCATCCATATTGTCTCTGAACCTTTATTTATTTGCATTTTGTTATTTTGGTAGGAAATTGTAGGTTTTAGCTTTTTAATTCATTAATGATTTTCTCCCAAGCTTATGCTTCTCTTCCGCTTCAATATTCGTCCGTAACCTCTTGATGTGCGTTCCGCCCGACTCTCCTTTTTTATCATTCTACTCTCTGAATGCTTTCTACCTTCAGTTATATTGTTGCTCGGGTGCCATTATTTATGTAGAGGTTTTATGGTTGGCTATTTTGTTTCTCTTTTATTGGGGCTAGTTTGTCCCGAATACAAAACCCTCTCTCTCTCTCACTTTCTTCTTTATCTCGTATCTTTCTATTTCGTTGCCGAAACAAATGGCTAGGTTTAAGTTAATGATGACGCGTCAATTTTCAGCTATCATGATTGCTCCTAAATGCCCTGGTTTGCTTCCAATGTCTAAATCCTTCTTTGGTGGACTCGCTATGTAATGATTAAGGGTGTTCCCTGTACTCACTAAAGGCCCCATTGCATTTTCCCCTTGCCCCAAATCTCCATCGCAGACTGATTGCTCTGGTTGAAATTTCTATGATTACTCTCTATGAATTTTGCTCATTTCATAGCTTTGTTAATATCTTTACCTTTACCTTTACATTTTCATTTAAAACCTTCCAATATCTCTGCTACCTGGAATGTCATTATTCATGCTGTTCAAGCCGGCCTTCATGAGCCCTTCCCGAGGCACTTGTTCCTGTTATGTAAATGGGCTCCTCCAACAGCAGAAAATGTTTACAACTTATTCAATGTGTTTAAGGTCTATTTTCATTTTGCAGAGAACATTTCAGTTACGCTGAAAGGCTGCCAGAAATACATGAATAGCATGTGTATAAGTGCAAAGTGCATCGCACGCATAATGGATTAAGAAATTAAATGAACACAAAGCAATTCGCCCTTTGACATTCCATTGATTTTACACATGATGATGCCTGATCTATGACTTTCATAAACTTTCCTGCTGTACCTTCCTATCCTTTATTACCAAAACCCCTACATTCTAGCCTTGAATATACGCAGCAGCTGAACAGTCACAGACCTTCGGGAAAGAGAATTCCAATGATTCACGACGCTTTTTGAGAAGAAGATGCTACACACCTTAGCCCAAAATAGCCACTCTTATTCTCAGGGTGTGTCCCGTCATTCTGGTGATACGCCCCGCACCCACCCCGCCATATAGCCCCACAACAACACCACACCCCACCACCCCCCGCAGAAAAATGTGTAGAAAAATGGGCGGATAGAGTCATTTATGCTGCAGTGACATAAAATGATTTAAGGAATGAGAGCGGGAGAGTGAGGCTGTGATGCAGGGAGAGAGAGAGTGATGGAATGAATGAGATAGAGAGAGAGAGCGGGGAGAGGATAACTCTGTCATTTCTTGCGATCTTATGTTTACTGAATGCTTCCTTGTTATCTCTGTTCCTATTCTGATTTGCCCTTTGTCAATTTCGTCTTTCGGGTATTTTATTGATTCTGTAATTTATTCATTCATTATTTAATTTCGAAGTTTTCCTTTATCTTCCTTTTTATTTGAGTTTTCTTCCCGAAACCCTTGATTTGCTTCTTGTCATCTTCTTCTTCCTTGTCATTGCAGTTTTTGCATGATTTTCACTCATTGTATTTTCTTTCTTGCTGTCTCCTTATATTCATCCAGGAACTTATATTCTTATCTATTTTTGTCTATTGCTTGTTTTAGTGTAATCTATTATACCAGACGCCTATTAATCACTAATAAACATATATTTCCTAGTGCTATTCTCTCTCTATGTCATCAATACACTATTCCAGTTTACCTGCACAAATTGCATTTTCACTGCTACAATATCAACTCATTACTAGCAAGTCATATTTTGGAGTTTTGTTCCCCCTCGTGTATTTTTCAATATTTCTCAGAAATTTCTAATTGTATTCTGATTGGCACTGTCTCTATTTCAACCTAATATGGTTCTCATATCTGTGCAGGTGATTTTTCAAAGTCTAGGTTCCAGACCACTGATTTGGTAGATTTGCCTAATGGGTAAGCATTTCGCCCTGTAACACAGAGATAATGACTCAGTGTAAGTTCCCTCCAAGATTAGTTGGGCTTTAGAATGAACTTGGCGTTTTTTAACATATCTCTGATCCTCCATTCTTAGAAGAAACGGAATCCCATATGTCAGTACTGTGTTCAGCATGAACAAATTGCATGCCAAATATTTAAACGTTGAAGGTAAATTTGTATAATGACGAAATCGCTTCTGTTACAGAGCAGGCAGTGAAAAATATGGAGAAAACAAGCACAGAAGTTGACCAGAACGAAATACATTGAACGCATGTGATCATCAGGATATATGATATAGACGCAGGTTTAGCTAATTTTGTCATCTCAGCTTGCATACCCATTCAATACAGTTGCATCTAATATTTTACTTTCCATCAAACGGTACTAGTCTCCTATAGCCTTTCATCCCAATCACATCAAAAGGTTTGATTAAATCATGCCCTGTTGAGACTCAACACCGATCAATCTGCTGCTATCTGTGGCATAAAAGTACAAAGCATCACAACGCTTTAAGTGAAAAAAGAATGTTCACATCTTACTCATAAATGGCTGTCCCTTGCCCCGTAACGCCAATGTTTAGATAATGCTACACATATTTATACATAAGCGAGCAGATATATATATCCCTGTAAGGTTAAATATAACAAAACGGTGCCTGGAATGGAAGTGGGTGAGATGCTGAGGCAGATCTACGGCTGAGGTTCAAAACAAAAGGAAACTTACCTCGAATTATAATGACAGAAAAAAATAATATATTTCCAGTGATGTAAAAGCTGAGGTCATCGCGTGAAACATTTTCAATGTTTTTTCTGGGCTTGTGTGAAGTTAAATGATTCAAGATTAGTCTTGTCTCTGAAGGTCGGACCGGAGAAAGAGGGACAGAGAAAGAGAGAGAGTGAGAGAGAGAGAGAGAGTGAGAGAGAGAGAGATGTGCTTTTCGGCATTATCTCATTTATTGTCATTGTACCATGCAGGCTTAAGAGTTAAAAATTAGTTTTTTTCTGCTCCATTAATTTATCCAGTGTGTTTCATAAATGACAATTTTTGTTCCTATTTTAGTTAAACATTTTTCACCTGAATATAACTGATCACTTTTAAAGAACTTTCAATGTTGTTCGTCTATATTCCATTATAGTTAAATAACACAAATTGCATTCCCATTGCCAGAATACGAGTTCCCCCGCCCCACCCACCCCCTCCCCAAAGAGATTCTATTATTTTCTTCTGGATTTTCTTGCTCCTGTTTTTTCCCGAATCCTTGTCAGAACAAGCCATTCATTTCAGATAAATGAAGTTCCCATTTACTCGTAAAACAATTGTTCATTTCTCCTATGGATTATGTTCGAAGTCTAATTCCGTCAGTACAATTTTGTTGGGTTTCATAATTACTCGGTAAGGGCTGTGCCCTCTAATTTACATAAAATCATCTCCCAGATTCCCCCCATTTTCCAACCGCCTCTTGCCAGATTATTTGTTGAAGATGAAAGCCAACAGGACAATGATCCTATGAATGTTATTCTTTTCATAACTTTGCTAACCTGTTCCTTTCCAATCCCCTGCCACTATGTGATGGTTTCTAGAAAAGCCTGTTCCATGTCATTTAACCTGCCTATGATGCTGCCTTCCCCGAAGCATTAGTTCCCCCTATCTAGTTATAAGCAGTTGATCAGCAGCAATTGCTAACAGGTTATTCAAATGTGTTAGGCAAATTTTAAAGTCGATGAAACAGCTTCAGTTACAAAGACAGACTGTCAGCAATAAGGGAAAAAAATGTACTAGGTAGGTTTAAAGAGCAAATATCAGAAATAGAAGAGGCGTTATGCCATTTGGCCCTTCGATGTTTCAGTGCCAGTTAATATAATAATTCTGATATATATTTAACAATCTCTTCCTGCAGGATCTTTACAGCATTCATAGTCCAAAACCTAGCAATTTCAGTCCTAAATATGCACAAACAGCTGAACATCCACAGCCCTTTGTGGTGGGGAATTTCAAAGATGACAAACATTTGTCTGAAGATATTGCTCCAAACATTAACACTCGGTAATGGAGTCTTTTCTCTGACGGTGTGACCTCATTCTCGAATTCCGAGCTAGTAAGTGTAGATAAACGGTTGAATATATTCAGTTCAAATGAAATGGGATTACAATTGTTCTGGATGTTTTCTGAGTGAAGGGAGGTGCAGATCTAAAGCAGAATTTAAATTCAAACATAAACATCCCTCAGACTTACAGGAATATCTTGCAAGAGTCAAAGCCATTTTCGCACATCTATGGCAGATATTTTTAAAAGTGGGGCTGTAGAAGCGGAGTTAAGGTCTTAAAGGGACGTGGGCACGGAGACGGTGGCTTAGCGGTATTGTCACTGGACTAGTAACCCAGGCGGCCAGGGTTCAGGTTTCACCACGGTAGCTGTTGGAATTTGTAATTCAGTTGATAATCAGGAACTGGGAAGCCATTCCCAGTTGGCCACAATGAAACGATTGTCGCAAAAATTCAATGGGGTTCACTCATGTCCTTTAGGAAAGAAAACCTGCCATCCGTTCGTAGTATGGCCTACTTGTGACTCCAGATCCACAACAAAGTGGTTGAACCAATATTACCCTCTGAAATAGTCAAGCAAGCCACTCACTTCAATGGCAATTCAGGATAGGAAACAAATGCTGGCCTTGCCAGTTGCACTGACAAACAACTAAGATAAAACAATCAATGTTTGTGTTTTGCACAGAAACTATACAGGAGCAGTCGTAATTTATAACTTTGACACACGTAGAGGAAGAGGGTCAGAAATTAAGCAGCAAATGAAGAGGACACATACAGAATAACATAAATGAGACAGCGGGAGAGGGAGACCATGACTGAGAGGGTTTGGAGCGTCGAAAAGAGAGAATGAGATTTATGTTGCGGCTGTAATGGTGTACTGTTAAATTTACTGATAAAAATGAGGCAAAATAAACATAAGTTATTTCTCCAATTTTACGTCATTATCTGAGTTTATCGTATCTGTCCTTTAATGAACCTGACTTACTGCTGATTCCATTTTGATAAGAGCTTCTCTGTGGCATGTTTTACCTCTACTTTGTTATGTTAGGCGAAAAGTAAATTTGATATTTATTCTTTGCCTTCCAAAGTTTTAGATCCGTCATTGATTCTAAACGCTTCTGGTTCCACTTTGTTTTGTTATTCTTTCTGTTCATTGTGCATTTCTCTTTCCTTTCAATTATGTTGAAAGGTGGTCCTTTTGCTCATTGTGCATTATTGTGATCGGCTTGTTCTTAATTTTCTTCAGCATTGTATCGTTCTGAAGGCTAGTGTTCAAATTTGAAAATACTGCACGTTGTGAAACAGGAAAGGTGGGCAAATCATGACTTCCTAGGGCAATTTGGGATAGCATTAGATGCAAGGAAGGGGCATACAAATTGATCTGGAAAAAGCAACAGACCTGAGGAATGGTAAAAGTTTATACTTCAGAACAAGAACCAAGGGTTTGATTAAGAAGGGGAAAACTGAGTCCGAGAGTAAGCTTGCAGGGAAAACATAACGTGACTGTATCTTTCATTTTACTTCGGTGTGTGAAATGGAGAAGATTGATGAACACAAATGTACGTCCCTTACAGTCAGAAAAAGGGGACTCTACGGAGGGGAACAAATAAATGACTGAACAATTAAATACATACTTTGGCTCTGTCTTCACAATGGATGACACAAATGACATACGAGAAATGTTGGAGAACATAGGATTTAGTGAGAACGAAGAAGTGAAATAAATCAGTATTAGTAGAGAAATTGTGTTGGGGAAATTGTTGGGATTGAAGGCCAATAAATCCCGAAGGCCTTATAATCTACACCCCAGAGTACTTAAGGAAGCGGCCCTGAAAATAGTGGATGTATTGGTGGTCATATTGCGAGATCCGATAGACTCTGGGACAGTTCCAACAGAATGGAGGTTAGCTAATGCAACCCCACTATTTAAAAGCGGAGGTAGAGTGAAAACAGGGAATTATAGATCAGGTAGCCTGACGGAGGTAGTGGGGAAAATTACAGAGTTAATTATGAAAGATTTGATAGTTGAGCAGTGTGGGAAAAAAGTGGCAGAATCGGACAGAGTCAGCATGGATTTGCGAAAAGGGAATCATGCTTGACAAGTCTACTGGAATTTTTCAAGGATGTAACTGGTAGAGTTGATGAGGGGGTGTGCTTTGTGTGCTTTCTCGGTTGCTGTGAATGCGTTTATCCAAGGGCGGGATGTTACAGAAATAAGACTGACCGAGAAGAGAGAGAGAGGGAGAAAGAGAGGGTGGAGATAGAGAGAGACATAGAATACATCTGCCAGACCTCGCCATATATTCTTTCCAATGCACCTTATTGTCGCTGTCCTATTTGGATTTGTGTTTTTTTTAAAATTACATTACGTGATGTTTATGGAATTTATTTGATTTATTCCTTCATGATTTACTGCTGCAGCTCATGTTTTTAAAATTGTCCCTCACCTCTTCACATGCTGTTTGCCATACTCTCTTTTATCGTCATTCTACTTACTGAATGATTTTTACCTTCAGTAATATGGTTCCTGATTCCTTTATTCATCTGGATTTTTTTTGTCTACTATTTTGTTTCTCTTTTTTTGGGACATATTTGTCCCAATGCCTCTCTCTCTCCCTATCTTCGTTCTTTATAATGCCTTTCAATATCGTTGCAAAACAAATAGATGTGTTTGGTTTGAGGTTCATGCCTCGAGTTTCAACTATCTATGTTCACATATCTGCACTGGTTTGGTTTAAATGTCTAGATCCATAGCCACTGCTTTTGTGGAAATGCTGTCCACTGGCTGAGGATTGTTCCCTTCGCTCAGTAAAGACCTCATTTCATTTTCCCATTTCCCCATCCCTCCGCCCCTGACTGATTGCTGTATTTGAAATGTATTTGATTTCTATCCATGAATATTACTCAATTCATAGCTTTAGTTAATATATTTCTCTCTAATCCCTTTCCAATATTTCTGCTTTGTAAAATGTCATTCCTCATGCTGTTCAACCGACTATGATACGACCTCCCTCGAGGCATTTCTTCCTGGTATGTAAATGTGCTCCACGAACAACAGCAAATGTTTACAACATAGTCAAATATTTAAAGTCTATTTCCAATTAGGAGAGCACGTTTCAATTGCACTGACTGGCTACCAGAAATGCATGAATAGCATGTGAATAAGAACAAAGTGACATAAGAAATAAACCGAACACAAGGCCATTCGGCCTTTGATATTCCACTGATTCTTAAAATGAAGATAACTGATCTATGACTTTTATCAACTTTCTTGCTGAATTTTGCAATCATGTATTAGCTAAAGCCAATATTTTCTAGCCCTGAATTTCTGCAGCAGCTGAAGCTTTGGGGTTGGATTCACAACTATTTTGAGAAGAAAATCTCATCTTATCCCAAAATATCCACTCTGATTCTCAGAGTTTGTCCCCTCATTATGGCAACACACTCGAAAACCCAAGCTCCCCTCTCCCCCCACAACACCACGCCTTGCAACCTCCCGCCCCTCGCAAAAAAACCACCTGTAGATAAATGGGTTGATAGATGCATTTATGTTGGAGTGAAAGAAAATTGCCTCAGGAATATGAGAACGAGAGCTTGTGATGCCGGGAGAGAGAGAGAGAGAGACAGACAGAGAGCGTGAGAGAGAGAAAGAGAGAGAGAGAGAGAGAGAGAGAGACGGGCGGATAGAGAGATTGAAAATATCTCTTGCATTGCTTTCTAGCTTCAATTTACTCCATGCATCCTTATTATTCATGCTCCTATTCTGAATTACCCTTCGTCAATTTGGCCTTTAGAATGTTTTAATACTCCTGTCTTCTATTTGTTCATGATTTAATCTCCAAGTTTTCCTTTGTCTTCCTTTTTATTTTCTTTCTTTTCTAAACACCTTGGTTTGGTTTTCGTCGTCTTCTCCTTGATTGTCATTGCACTGACTGTATGCTTTTTGCCTTAATTCCTATTTCTGTCTCCCGTCTCTTTACTTATCAAGGAAATGTTATTGACAGCTTGTTTTTGTTTATCTTAATTGAACATAGTAATCCAGACGCCTATTAATCATTTATAAATACATATTCACCACTGTTATTCTATCTATATCAACAACTCTCCATTCCAGTTTATCTGCACAATTGGCATTTTCATTTCCACAATATAAGCTCCTTACTATCTACTTTTGTTTCAGAGTTTTTTATTTTCTTACATCTTCCTCAATCTTTGTCAGAATTTTGTAATTGTTCTCTGATTGGCAGTGCATCTATTTCAACCTGGAAGGATTTCTTACATTTGCCTCAGTGATTTTTTTTTAAGTCTAGTTTCACGACCACTGCATTGGTAGATTTCCCATCTGCGGGGCAAGCATTGGGTCCTGTAGTACAATATAAAAAACCCACTGTAAAATTCCTCTAACATTATTTGGGATTTAGAATGACCATTGTATTTTGTAAACAGTCTTCGATCCTCCATTCGTCGAACAGTCTGTCCCCTACATAGAATTACTGTTTGCAGCAGGAACGAATTGTTTGCCAATTATTTATATATTGAAGGCACATTTGGAAACTGACGAATTCGCTTCAGTTACAGAGACAGACTGTGAAGAATAAAGGGGAAACGCATAGGAGATGACCAGAATGAAACACATTGAACACATAATCATCGGGGCCTAAGTTGCAGGAGCTGTTCAATTTGTCATCTCAGCTTGCAGCCCCGTTCAATTCAGTAGCATCTAATCTTACATTTTTCTTCAAAGCTAACAATCTCCATATAGCCTTTCATCCCAATAACGTTAAAAATGTTGATTAAATCTTGCCCTGGTTAGACTTAACGACCGAGAAATCGATTGCTTTGAATGACAAATAAATCTTCGCATCTTACTCATAAAAGGCTGACCCTTGTTCCGTATCTCTATCCTAAAAACATGGATACATAAGCGAGAACATGTATATCACTTTAAAATGAAACATAACAAAACGAGCTCAGGAATGGAAGTGGGTGAAATGGTGACTCTGATCTGCGCCACAGGCTCCAAGCAAAATTAAACTTTCCTCGACTAAAATGAAAGAAAAACAATATATTGCCGGGGATGTAATTGCTGAGGTCTTCTTGTTAAATGTGTTCAGTCTGTTTGCTGGAATTGTGTGATGATAAATGTTGCAAAATTAATCATGTGCGATAGGCTCGGCCGGAGAAACATAAAGAGAGAGAGAGAGTGAGTCCTGCTTTTCATCACTCTCTCATTTATTGTCATATTACTTACTGCAGGCTTCAGGCTTTAAATTTAGTTTTGTCCTGTTCGATTTATTCATCAATGTGTTTTATTATTGGCTATTTTGTTTTTATTGTAGTTGAATTGATTTCTCCTGATTAATTCTCCTATTGATAACATTTGAAAATAGTTTCAGTTCTGTTCATCAATTTTCTCTTCCAGTTTATTTATCCAATTTACGTTCCCATTGCCAGAATATAAGGTTTTTTATCACGCAATCTTTTTTTAAAATGATTTTCATGCTTCTATTTCTATTTTCCTGAACCTAGTCAGAACAAGCGATTAATTTTGACAGATGATGATCTCATTTACACCAAAAAATCTTTATCCATTTCTCCTGTGGCTTATATTCGAAATCCAACTACTTCAGCAAAATTTTGGTGGGTCTCCTATTAAATGAGTAAGGTTTGTGTCCTTTAACGTACATAACATAGCCACTTGGGTAGCTTTCCCAATCTCTCCTTGCAGAAGCAATTGTTGCAGTTGAAATCCAAAATGATAACATTCATTTGAATATAATTTATTCCATAGCTTTATCAACTTGTTTGGTTTCAAGCCCCTGCCACTTTGCTATGGTTTCTAAAACAAACATATTCTTGTTATTTAACCTGGCTATGATGCAGCCTACCCCGAGGCATTTGTTCTCGATATCCAATTATGATCAGCAGATCAGAAGCAATTGCTAATACTTTATCTAAATGTTTCGCCTAAAATATGAAGATGACAAATCCAGACTCAGATAGAGGGACAGATTATCAGAAATACGTGAAAACAGAAAGCGAGATGATTTAAAGAGCAATGCACAGCGCAGGCATTCAAATATCAGGAATATAAGCAACTGCATGCCATTTGGCCCTTCAATGTTGCAGTGTCAATTAATATGACAATGCTGATTTTCTTTTTTATTCATTCACGGGGTGTGGGCTTCGTTATTTGATGAAGCATTTATTGCCTATCCCTGGTTGCCCTTGAGAAGGTGTTGGTAATTGCCCCCTTGAACGGCTTAAGCCCATGTGGTAAATGTACACACAATGCAGTTAGGAAGAGAGTACAAGGATTTTGGCCGAGCCACATTGAAGGAATTGCGATACATTTCCAAGTCTGGATGGTGTTTGGTTTGGAGGGGACATTCATGATGGTGGTGCTCTCATAACTCTGCTGCTCTTGTCCTTATAGGTGTTAGTGGTCGTGCGTTTGGAAATTGCTGTCTAAGGGGCCATGGTGAATTCCCGAATTACATCTTGTAGATGGTGCACACTGCTGCTACAGTCTGGTGGAAGTGGAGGGAGTGAATGTTTGTGGATGTGGTGCCAATTAAGCGACCTTGTTTGTCCTGGACGGTCTCCAGTTTCTTCAGTGTTGTTAGAACAGCGCTCATCCATTCTAGCAAGGAGTTTCCTATTTAATTCCTGACTTGTGCCTTTTAGATGGTAGACAGGCTTTGGGGAGTCAAGAGCAAGTTACTCATGGCACGATTCCTAGACTCTGAGCAGATTTTGTAGAAAGGGTATTGATATGGATAGTTCATTTCAGTTTCTGTTCAATGGTAACCCCATGATTTTGATAGTGGGGAGTCAGTAATGAAAATGCCATTGAAAATCAAGGGGCGATGGCTGGAATTTCTCTTGTTACAGAAATTCATTGCCTGAAACTGGTGTGGTGAGAAAGTTGCTTTCCACATGTCAGCACAAGCCTTGATATTGTCCAGTCCTTGCTGCACTGAACACGGACGCTTCAGCATCCGAGGAGTCGCCAATGGTGCTGCACGTTGGGCAATTATAAGCGAACATCCGCACCTCTGATCTCATGATGGAAGGAATGTCAGTGATGAAGCAGCTGAGGATGGTTGGGCCTAACACACGACCCCCAGGAGCTACTGCAGTGTTGTCCTGGCGTTGGGTGGACTGACATCCAACAACGATAGGCATAGTCCTATGAGCCAAGTATCACCCCAGCCGGTGGAGAGCTCTGCCCCTGATTCCCATTGTCTCCAGTTTAGGTGGGGCTCATTGATTCCACACGCTCTAAAAAGCTGCCTTGATGTTAAGGGCAGTCATTCTCACCACCCTTCGGTAGGTCAGCTCTTTTTTCCATGTTTGAACCAAGGCTGTATCGGGTTCAGGAGCTGAGTGGCACTGGAGGAACCAAAGTTGGGCATCAGTGAGCAGGTTAGTGCTATGGAAGTACCGCTTGATAGCACTATGGAAGACCTCTTCCATTAATTTACGAATGATGGAGAGTAGACTGATGGGGCGGCAACTGGGCGGCTGGATGACTGCTGCTATTTCTGTACAGGACATTCCTGTGCAATTTTTCAAATATCCGGATAGATGCCAGTGTTGTAGCTGTACTGGAACAGCTTGGTTAGCGGTGTGGGATGTTCTAGAGCACAAGTCTTCATTGCCATTGCTGTTATGTTGTCAGGGCCCATAGACTTTGCAATGTACAATGCCTTCAATCGCTTCTAGAGAGCATGTGGAGGGAGTTGAAATGGCTGAAAATTGGCATTTATGATACTTTGTACCTCCAGAGTGGGTCCGGATGGATCATCCACTCGTCATTTCTGGCTGCAGATTGCTGATAATTACCAGCCTTAGCTTTTGCACTGTTCTATTGGTCTCCCCCATCGTTGAGGATAGGGATATATGTGGAACCACGTCCTCCAAAGAGCTGCTTAATTGTCCACCACAATTCACGACTACATGTGGCAGGATAGCAGATCAAAGGCCTGATCCATTTGTTGTGGGTTCGCTTAGCTCAGTTTATCTCTTGCTGCATTTACTACTTGGCACACAAGTAGTCCTGCTTTATAGCTCCACCAGGATTACGATTCGTTTTTAGGTATGCCTGGCACTGCTCCTGGCATGCACCCCCTGCACTCCCCATTGAACGGAAGTTTCTGACCTGGCTTGATGGTACTGGCAGAGTGATGTATAGATGCTGTCCACGAGTTTACAGATTGTGTTCGAGTACAATTGCTGCTTCTGTTGGACCAAGCGCCTCATGGAAGCTCAGCCTTGAGTTTATAGATGGTAATTAGCAGGATGTTCCCATTCTTGACCTGATGGGGTCTTCGTGGGCTTCGGAGTCGATGTTGAGGACGCAGGAGTCGATTTTTAGTACTCCAGGGCAACTCTGTACCCCTGCCTCCCTGCATACCTCTGTGTCACCGCCTCTGCTCGTGGGGCAGGACATACACAGGCATGGTGATGTTGGAGCCTGGGACTTGGGACATTATCTGAATGGTATGATTGCTTGAGGATGACTGTGTCCGGCTGTCGCTTGACTGATCTGTGAGACAACTCTCCCACTTTTGGCATTGGTGCCGATTAATTAGTAAGGAGGACCTTGCAGGACCAAAAGGGCTCTGACTGCCTTTGTTGTATCTGCTGCCTTGGTCGATGCTGGATGATCCGTCCGGTTTTATTCCTTTACAACTGAGCAGCTTGTGGCTTGCCCGACTATTTGCACAGTCAAACACTTTGCTGTGGGTCTGGAATCACATGAAGGCCACGCCAGTTAAGGATGACAGGTGAAGCAGATGGATTTTTCAAAACAACAAGTGCGCAATGTACATTAATTTCCCCTCATTGAATTATATTCTCGCCATCTGCTGCAGTGGGTTTCAAAACCAGATCTGAAGAGCATTATCATATGTTTTAGGATTACTAGCCGAGCTATACTATCGCTATGACATAGCCTCCCCGTGGTAAATCATTAACAGTACCGGTCTGCAGTGTCTTTACATGACTTAATGTCCCAAAGCTATTAATTTCACTCCTAAATATGTACAGCAACTTAACATCCAGAGCCTTTTGTGGTGGAAAGTATCAAACATGAAAAACGTTTGTGCACAGATATTGCTCCAAACCTCAGCACTCGGCAATGAAATTATTCTCAGACGGTGTGATGTCATTCTCGACTCGCTAGCTATTGATAAACGATTGAATGTATTCGCTTCAAATGATATTGGATAAAATGCTTTCCGCAATTGTGCTTGATGAGTGGGGAAGCAGAACTGCATCAGAATTTAAATCCAAACATAAAATTCCCACAGGTTAACAGAAATAACTTGGAAGACTCAAAGCCACTTTGGCAAATTCATGGCAAGTCTTTATAAAACGGGGGCTGTATCAAATGATTTTAAGTCATGCCGGGTGGGGGTTGCAGAGGAGATAGCATTCCGGTAATGTCCCAATGCTAGTAATGGATAAGACCAAGGCAACTGATAATCAGGAATTAAGAAGCTAGTCTCAGTAATGGGCACAAATAATCAGTTGTCGGAATTAAATATCAACTGAAAAGGCCCAGCAAGCCACCCAGTTCAAGGGAAATTAGGGATGGTCAGCAAATGTTAGCTTGGCAGCGGTGCCGATCAAAAAATAAGATAACAAGAGGCATTTGCATTGGCACAGAAATAATACAGGAACAGTCACAATTTAGTGCGTTGGCGCAGACACAGGGAGACTGGCAGCGATCAAGTAGCAAATGAAGACGAAACATACAGAATAATATAACTGAGACAGATAGAGATGGAAACCTGGGCTGAGAGGCTTTGAAGCATTCACAAGGGAGATTGAAATTTATAATGTTTACAATGGTGTAATGTCATGTCGATTGCTGAACTATAGGCACACTATATATGAGTTATTTCTCCCATTTCACTGCCATTACCTGACTTTGCCCTCTCCATCCTTTAATGAATCTGAATTTATGTTGATTGCATGTTTATATTAGGATGTCTGTGGTATGCTGTACTAATTCTGGTTACGTTAGGCAAAAAGTAATTTTCATACTTCATATTTTCTTTCCGAAGACGTTCTGTTCGTTTTTGCTGTATTTTAATTTCTGTGCATTCAACTTGGTGGATACCTTTCTCTTTAGTTTAAATTCTGTTGAACGGAATGAATTTGGCCCATCGTGTTTCATTGTGATCAGGTAGTTCTTTATCTTTTAGTGGGATATTTATTACGCTGCAGTCCGTCGTTCACATTATAAACAAAGACAAGTTGTCATTCAATCTCTGGCTGTTCATTACATTTCTTTGCATTCCTTCCTGAGACCCATTCCCGTTCCCTGATCATCAGATGTTTTATAGCTAATGACGTCATCTTTGCCTTACGTACACCTTTGTCAATGCACCTTCCAAGAAGATTGTGATAAGCTGCCCAGCATATGTATGAAAAGTCCGAAGGTTCTTGAGGGTCTCTGAGATAATTTTCCCTCTGACAAACAACAGGGGGTCTAAGCTGTGTAATGAGAAGGACAAACGACATTTAGGGCTGCCCAAAGATATTTAAGGAGTGCAACTTATAAATCAATCTACTTTCCAAATAAAATTAATGGAACAGCAGGAATGAAGAAAAACATGAAAATACAATTTTTCAAAAACGTAAATACATGCAGAAAGCTCAGGTCCTGATGCATGGGGATGATATAAAGAGCAGCATACGGTGACAGAAAAGAAAGGAAGAATAATAAGGTTTTAATATTTCACGATCTTGCAATTAATAGAAAAATCACCATGTAAACTGTTACAATGACATGTAAGTAGCAGAATTGATAAGGGAGAAATAGTGGAAGTGATGTATTAGAAATATTAGAAGGCTTTTGTTTAATTCCCAACGAAGAGGTTAGTGTGTAATGTTTAAGCAAACGCCAATGGGGGTAATATGTTGGCATGGATTAATAATTGGTGAGCAGACAGAAAATGGAGTGTAGGAAGACACAGGTAAGTTTCAGAGGGGGAGGCAGTAACCACGGCGATCAGTGTTTGGGTCCTAGCTATTCACAATATATATCAATGGTTTGGATGAGGGAAACAAACGTAATATTTCCAAGTTTGCTGACGACAAGAAACTTTGTGAGAATATGCGGGGTAAAGAGGGCGCTCAGAAGTTTCAAGGTGATGTAGGCAAGTCAAGTGTGTGAGAAACTTTTGGAAGATGCAAAATAACGTGGTAGGTGTGAGTTATCAAATATGGCAGGGAAGAAGAAATGTAGAGACTTTTAAAGATGACGATAGATTAGGAATTGTTGATTTTTAAAAGGACATACAAGCCCTGATACACCAACTAATGAAAACAAGCAACCAGGTGCAGGAAGCAATTGAGAAAAAAAATGACATTTTGGCTTCATTGAGAGAGGGTTTGAGCAGAGGAGCAAGGACATTTTAAGCAGTATTGCAGGCCCTTGGTGAGTCCACACTTGGAGTCTTTTTGTATTTCTCGCCTACGCCCCTAAGGAATGATGTATTTCCAGAGAGGGAGTGCAACGGAGGTTCAGCAGAATGATTCATCTGATATCAGGATTGTCGGATGAGGTGGAATTGGGAAGATTACGCTTTTATTTATTGGTGTTTAGGTAGATCAGAGGGGATAACATTGGAATGTGTAACATTCTGACAGGCAGGGACTGACTTGTTCCTGTGATTGTGTTTGCTCTGGCTGAGGATTGGAGAAAAATGGTTAACAGCCTCTGGGTATGTGACAGGGTAATTACGACTGAGATGAGGTGAAAATCCTTCACTCAGAGTGCGGACATATAGAATTCTCGACCACAGGGGGCATTGTCAGCCAGGTCACTAAATATATTTAAGAGGGAAATAAATTTCTGGAGCTAACGTGAGACGGGGCATGTGGAGAGCACGAGAGCACAGCGTTAAGTCAGAGAATCAAAAATTATGCTATTGAATGACAGAGCAGGTTCGAAGAGACAAATAAACTAATTCCCTTCTGATATTCCACGTTTCTAGGAAAATAATAGCCAGATGCAATGTGAGGCAAAATAGATCTGAGAATGACTCCATTGTCAACAGAAATAAGGAGGTGGCAGGCATGCTGAGTACTTACATTCCTTCAGTATTCGCAGTGAAGGGAGAGCTCAACTTGACAGGAGTCCCAGAGAAACAATTAGTGAATCAGGAACAAAGGCTCAACACAGTTCACGTAAGCAGGTTGAAATTAATGGAGAAATAATTGGCGCTAAACAATGGCAACAGTTGATTGCAGGATTTTAAAGGATGCCATCAGGCGCATGGCACATGTCTCTGAAGAAATAAAAACTTGCACAGTTTGCTACAGTTGGATAACACACGTTGTTTTGGAAAATGTTGCCTGTCACTCCGCTATTTAAGAAAGGTGTCAGAAGGAAACCAGGGAATTATAGAACACTTAGACTATGCTTTGTTGTAAAGCAAATAAGAAAGGTCACTATGATCGATATAGTGTGTGAACGCCTTGAGATGCGTCAGCCAATCAGCGTATGCCAACACTGGGTTTTAAAGAGTAGGTCGTGCCTGAGGAATTCATTGAATTTATTGAAGGATTTACTCAATTAATTGACTGTGCAATGTCTATGGGTTTTATGTGTACCAACATCCAGGGTATTTCTGATAAATTCCTGCCTAAGAGACTATTAGCTAAATGTCACACTAATGGAATTGGAGGCAAACTATTCCCTTGGTCACGGCTCATTTGGGATAAACCAGATGTTAGGAGCAAACGGCAATTAATACGATTGGCAGGCTGTGACTACCGGAGCACAGAAGGATCTCAACTATTCACTCGAGATACCAATCATTTAGGTGGCGATTAGAAAACCACGAATGTTAAATTGCCAATGGCATACATTTTTCTTAATTTCAACCATTTTAGACAGAAGCATCGCATTTCAAAGAGATTTTGTCAGCTGAATTGAATGGTCAAAACTGTGACAAGCGGATTACAATGTAGGCAATTGTGAGTTCTGAAACATACTCGTGTCGAGAATTTCAATGATCCACAAACAGCCCAACACAGAAATTGTAACTCATCTCACCCCAGAAAGATTGACCCCTTTTTCAGTGACTGCTCCCATGTGCTCTAGTTTCCCACCCAGGGGAAGAAACTGTAATTGCCTATTCTGGCATATCGGAGTGAAAATGATGCACTTTTCAATGAGATCACCCCACACTCTTATACACTGCAGAGAGGCCTACTTCAGACAACTTTCATCATTGGGCAACACTTTCATCCCAGGAGACAATCTAGTGAATATTTTATCTCCCACTTCCTGTGCAATTTTGCTTCTACTTACATATGGAGACCAACATTACGCACACAGCTCTAGACCTGGTCTGATCAAAGCCCTGTAAATTTGTGGATGAGTTACCTTATTCTTGTGCAAGAATGCCCTTTCAGTGTACACCAGCATTGAGTTGGCCTACCCAGTGGCCTTTTTTAGCCCCATGCAAACTTCCTGCTTTCCTTGTTCCAGTATGAGTAAAACCAAGTCCCTGTGAAGATCCATATTAAGGCGTTTCAAACGTTGAAAAATCTCCCGTTTCCTATATTTTCTAACAATCTGTATCAATTCCTTCCTTTCAATATCTTGTTCCCGCTTATTTAACACGTGTCTACCTCTTTGCAGCCAATTTGTGCCCTCCTTACAGTTTACAATTCTCACCCTGTTTTGTCTGTTATCCATAGTGAATGTATTAATCTCCATCAATTCATCGTTAATACAGGTTGTGCTTAGCGGATTCTCCAGCAGTAATCCCAACGGCTCTCCACGAGTTCCAGCCAGAGAAGTTGAAAATTCCCCACCTGTTTCACCTCCCTGCCGCTCCCCTATTACCAATTCTCCATCAATAATATCCTGACCGTGCAAAGGCTGACCTTGCGCTTTAAGCTTTAGCGTGGCACGATACAGTCCAGGGAGTTTCATTTAGAGAGAAGAATGCTGTGAAAAATTAGCTAAAATGGCAGAGAAGCTCAACAGGGTAAAATTGTTTGCAGACATGTGGTTATATGAACTTCAGTAATAGGTGCTGGGGAAGGCTACTTCTTCCTTGCAGCTTATTTTCCCACGTAATTTAAACATTCCTGTGTTTTTCTTTTTACCTCAGCCTCACTTCTCATAAATTCCCCACATTTTTAATGTCCTTTGTGCCCAAAACACCAGTGAATTTATATTTTGTACATGTTCAATGGCCGATCATCTGCAACTCTCTACGGTGGAGGATTTCAAATATTCATGATCCTTTGATTGAAGAAATTTCCTCGCATAGTACAACGAAGGTATCGATTATGTAACCATCCTGCACATTTCAGCAAGCAGACATGTTAGTGCCAAATGAAATGTTACAGAATGGAATTAGGAATGATTTGTTAGCTGGAGAGCCAGGACTGCAGCAGAGGTTAAACACAAAAGTAAACCATCCTCTGGATGAATCGCCAAATCCTATAGGAGGCAATGTCACTGTGGCAGTCCAGTCCAGTCTAAAAAAAATGTTTCCTGGAAGCTGATGATCGCAGATTCAATATGTGTAGGCCGTTTGCTGGACAACTTTGAAAGTTTTTATCTAATGACTTAATAATACAGTAACAATCCTGACTGAAAAGAGAGTCAGACAGAGAGAGAGAGAGAGAGAGAGATAGAGATAGAACGACGGAGAGAATGATAAATAGAGACACCGAATATCTTTGTCCATGTCTCTTAAGTTTATTCTTTCTGATGATTTTTTATTGCCACTCTCAACATTCTGATTTGTATTTTTTTATGTTTGGTAGGATATTGTGAGATTTTTTTGATTTATTCCTTCCTGAATTACGGCCGTGGCATATGCCATTCTTTTTACAAAATTTTCCTAACCTCTTGATCTGCATTTCGTCCTCCTGTTCATTTCCGCCTTTGTACTTAGTGAATGATGCTTGCTGTCATTTATATAGTCCCTCTGATTCATTTATTCATCCTATTGTTTTATGATTAACTACTTGCTTTCTCTTTTATTGGGAGATAGTTGGCCCGACGTCTTTCTCCCTCCCTCTCTCTCTTTCTTTCCCTCTGTATCTGACTCTCTCTCTCTCTTTCTCTCTCTCTCTCCCTCCCTCTCTCTCAATCTCTCCCTCCCTCTCTCTCAAAATATCAGCCTGTCTGTCTGTCTCTCCCTCTCTCTCTTTGTCTATCTGTCTGTCGTTCTGTCTGTCTGTCTCTCTCTCGCTGCCCCTGTTTCGCCGGGTCGACTTTCTAACATACGATTAATTTTGTCGCATTGAATTCCACACAAGCAAAGAAAACACATTGAAAACATTTAACGCGACGACCTCAGCTTTTCCATCGCCGGCAAGATAACTTCCTGTCATTTCTTTCGAGGAAAGATTCCTTTTGCTTTTAACCTGTGGCGTAGATCTGCCTGAGCATCTCACCCACTTCCGGTCCTGATCTCGTTTTGTTATATTTCATCTTACAAGGATAGAAATCTGCTCGCCTGTTTCTTTTTTTTTTTGGGTAACCTAAACCTTGGAGGAAAGGAACAATTTTCAGTCATTTATGAATACATATCGGATATGTTTTTGACACTTAAAGCGTTGTGAATCTTTGGACTTTCCTGCCACAGAAAGCGGCAGATTTCTCGGTCACTGAGTGTAAACAGGGCCTGGTTTAATCCAACTTTTGGATGTGATTGGGGTGAAAGGCTTCATGGAAAATGTCAGCGTTTGGAAATAAGTAAATGATTCGATACAAATAATTGAAAGGGGCTGCAAGCTGAGGTGACAAAATAAGCTCCTGATGCGGTATAGTTATGTACTGGTGATAAGATGCTTCAATGTGTTTCACTCTATTCATCTTCTGTGCTTTGTACCCTTATTTTTCACAGCCTGTCTCTGTAACGGGAGTGATTACGTCCGTTTCCATTTTTTATTCAACTGTAAAATAATTGGCATGTGAATGATTCCTACTTTAATACGTATTTCCATGTTGGAGACAGGCCGCTCGACCAAGATCAGAGGCAGCTTAAATAATGTGAAATACATTCTGCAGCACAACTAATCTTGGAGCAAATTTAAAGTGAGGAATTGCACGGGTACTAACGGGCGCAATGCTGATCCCGTAGATGGGAAATCCACCATCGCAGTGGTCATAAATCCAGACTTTGAAAAATCACAGAAACAGGTATCATACATCCTTTTAGCGTGGGATAGGGGAAGCACCAATCAGAATATAATTAGATATTTTTGGTAAACATTGTTAAATAGGTAAGGGAAAAAAAACTGCCAAAATAAAACTAGGCAGTAAGGAGCTGATATTGTGGCAAGGAAAATGCAAATTTGTGCTTATAAACTGGAGTCGATTATTAATTATATAAAGAGAGAATAACGGCGCGAAATATATATTTATACGGAATGAATAGGCATCTAGAATAGTATGTTCCATTAAAACAACCAAAAAAATAGCTTTTAATCAACGTTCCTGTGTGAATAAATGGATAGGATCAAGAAATAGAAATTTAAGTGAATCACATGCAATAAACAGAATGAGAATAAAGGAGAAGACGATGAAAAGAAAGCACAGCGTTAGGGAAGAATTCGAAAGAAGGAAGGCAAATAAAAGCTTCGAAATTAAATGATGAATGGATAAATGAAAGAAGTAATATAATATCTTAAAGTCAAAATTAACAAAGGGTAAATCAGTGTGTGAACCGAGATAAATAGGATGCATTCGGTGAATATCAGCTCGAAAGCAATGACATAGTCTATCTCTCTCTCTCTCTTCTCGCTCTCTCTAGATCTCTCTCTCTCTCTCTCTCTCTCTCTCTCCGTCTCCCTCTACCCGTCCATTCTGGTGAGTTTTTAAAGGTATAACTTCATGACAGCTTTCTCATCCACGGGGTAAGCATTGCGTCCTGTCCTACAAAGTAAATACCTCACCGCATTTCCCCCTTTCCCTTCCCGCCTTTCACAGATCCATTGAGTAATCCAATCTCCTGCTGTACTCATCGCATAATCTTTACTCTGCTTAAAACTTTTCTCCCGGATTTTCCTCGGAGCCCCTTCCATTATTTGGTGGTCTCTTGACCTGCCCTTCCCCTGATATTCAAATTTGCCCTGACACACCCTTCCTCTGCACATCTGTCCTCGAAGATAATAATATGGTCAGTAGTTCAGCAGCATTTGCTTACAACATATTCAAATAATTAAGGTACTTTTGCACGTTGACGAGACAGCGTCAGTTGCATGGTCAAACTGCCAGGGATAAGGAGAGTAATAAAAAAAAATACAGCATCCAGGTGAATTACTGAGCAAAGTACATCACATGCACATGGACACCAGAAACCGAAACAACAGTAGCCATTCAGCCCTTATTGTCCATTGCCATTTAAGAAGACAATTCCAGATCTATTACTAAACTTTAACCTCCTTCAGTGTCAATTTTGTTTCAAAGCGTGCATTTTCCCCAAGGCATTCTGGCACAATACACCTGTTCTTGTTCTTGTTTCATTCCCCAGAACATTCAATATTCTGATGCCAATTGTTCAAGTTGTAAAAAAATGTTCACACTGGTTTCCTCGCGGTTTGCAGGCTATTATCCAGAGTGACCCTTCATTTTGATATTCTTATTTTTGTTCCCCCACTATCAGATTTTGGCCTATTCATTACGCCGAAAAGAATCACCGAGAAGTGTGTGATGAAGATGGAATATACTTCAATGCAATATGACATGTGAGAAAATATATTTAGTAATAGGCATGGGTGACATATGGAAATAAGCATCCAGCAGAGATTGGAACCACAAAAACAGAGTGAGGGAAATAGTCAGGGAGAGTTACACGCTGCTGGATGGGTTATTACCACATCCAGTAAAAAGATTTTTGCTTAAAAAGACCACCGTTCAAACGCAATGACATTCCCGTCCTACCGAGTGAAATTGTTCCTCTCGTCCTGGCCATATTGTTCACTCACTGAAGTGTTTGGTCACCACTATCCCTTTACTCAGCCACTGAAACTCCTCCCCTCCCCGGTTCCTGCCACCCGATTCAATGAAAACCTGTCGCTCCCTTAACCCCGCCTCCACACCCACTGAAACTCTTCCCCTCCCCTCTCCCCTCCTCCAAACCCACTGAATAATTCCACCTACCGTAAGCCCCTCTGGCCACGGAATGCAACTCCGCACCTCGCTGAACTTATTCCACATCTCCTGAGATGCTCCTTCCCCTCAGCGACTTCCCAAAAATCTCTTACTCATCCCTTGATTTTATTATTCCCAGCACCTAAGCAGCTGTCCCAATCTTTCAACAACTTGCACATTCTGTGTACCCTGTCATGATCTCCAGGCCCCTTACCCAGCAACTTGATAGATTCACTCTGCTCCTGACACCCTTTCCCATCCACTGCGCTGTATTTAATGAAGACGAGGGAGGTCTGAGCTGATAGCCGGAGAGCAGGTGTGAGCCCTGCGTCACCGCCTTGAGTGAAGTCCCACTGAATTTAGGGCCACTCACGCACTTAATTTAATAATGTCGGGGTTTCCCCGTGTTCAGGGATTTCAGCGGTGGAAACCAAGCCCACCGAGAGCTGCCGGCCAATCAGTTACTGGCAGCTCCTGGACGGCAGAACCACTACGGATACCACAACCAGCTTCGTCCTCTGGTCATCGCTAAATCCCAGGCCAGAGGTGACTGATGGTGGGAGAGAAAATGAATTTATCACTCCCATGTATAACTTTGACACGTACAGAATTAATCCCGAACATACAAATCCACCACTGACAAGTATAGATTGAATCTCAAACATTCACACAACACAAGAGACTGACAAATACATATAATCCCATAAGTGACAACCAAATCGTTGAACTAGGATACATCAGAGAGATATATAATCAATATCAAACACCAGGCAAAGAATGAAAATCCAATACACAATGAAATATAGATAACGATTCTGATATCCAAATGCTATTAGTGAAACGACTATCAATATGATGCACGGTTCCAGGGAATTTTTGCTGCAGACTGAAAACGAGGCTCGCACGCAAAACCACAGACATACAGAATCAGAATGACGCCCCACACCCTTATCCAGTTGTAAGGAATGATAAAGATCTGATCACACATTGACATTTACACAAAAAACTAGACATGGTTCCAGGAACTGATTGAGATTGGATATAACACTCGCTTACGGCAACAAGATAGTGACCGATGCGGAATGAATGAGACACCCGCTTACAGTACCAGAGAATGGCAGATAGCGAATGAAACCAAGACGTGCTTACAGTAACAGAAACTGACTGATAGAGAAAAATACTTCCACAACTGCAGTGCATACGGCAGCTTCACAATGCGGACAAAATTGTTAACAATATCGGGAAATGACCGACAGAAATACAATAGAACACATATACACTGCTCCCGAGAGTAACAAATACTGAATAACCAAACACTCACCTATAATTCCGCTGATAATCAATCCAAAATCACCATCTTGCAATACGGGTTAAATAGGCTGCTTTCGCAGTTCAATCTGCGTCATCACGTAGAAAGATCCAAATTCACGGCCCCGACTTCGCCCACTAAATACAAGAGCCTGTTCAGCAGGTTTTAGGAATTCGCAAATTGAAATACTGATAGTCTACCCACTCAATTATTATAGTGACATGCCCCTTGCCCTGTAAAATACTGACAGTCTTATCACTCGATTACTACAGTGACAGGCGCCTGGTCCAGTAAAATACTGACAGTCTACCCACTGAATTACTAAAGTGACAGGCCCCTGGTCCTGTAAAATACTGAAAGTCTAACCACTCAATTATAATAGTGACAGGTCCCTGGCCCTGTAAAATACTGACAGTCTACCCACTCAATTACTACAGAAACAGACCCCTGGTCCTGTAAAATACTGACAGTCTACCCACTCAATTACTATAGTGACAGGTCCCTGGTCCTGTAAAATACTGACAGTCTACCCATACAATTACTATAGTGACAGGTCCCTGGCCCTGTAAATTACTGACAGTCTACCCACTCAGTTACTATAGTGACAGGCCCTGGCCCTTTTAAAATATTGGCAGTCTAACGACTCAATTACTACAGTGACAGGTCCCTGGCCCTGTAAAATACTGACAGTCTTACCAATCAATTCCTATAGTGACAGTTCCCTGGCCCTGTAAAATACTGATATTCTACCCACACAATTACTACAGTGACAGGCCCGTGGTCCTGTAAAATACTGACAGTCTACCCACTCAATTACTACAGTGATAGGCCCTTGGTCCTGTAAAATACTGACAGTCTACCCACTCAATTACTATAGTGACTGGCCCCTGGCCCTGTTAAATACTGACTGTCTACCGACTCAATTACTAAAGTGACAGGCACCTGACCCTGTAAAATATTGGCAGCCTAACCACTCAATTACTACAGTGACAGGCCCCTGGTCCTGTAAAATACCGACAGTATACCCACTCAATTACTACAGTGACAGGCCCTGGCCCTGTAAAATCCTGACAGCCTACCCACTCAATTACTATAGGTACAGGCCCCTGGCCCTGTAAATTACTGACAGCCTACCCACTCAATTACTACATTGACAGGCCCCTGGTCCTGTAAAATACTGACAGCCTACCCACTCAATTACTACAGTGACAGGTCCCTGGGCTTGTAAAATACTGACAGCCTACCCACTCAATTACTATAGTGACAGGCCCCTGGCCCTGTAAAATACAAACAGTCTACCCACTCAATTACTATATAGAAAGGCCCCTGGCCCTGTAAAATCCTGACAGCCTACCCACACAATTACTACAGTGACAGGTCCCTGGTCCATTAAAATACTGACAGTCTACACACTCAATTACTATATAGAAAGGCCCATGGCCCTGTAAAATACTGACAGTCTACCCACACAATTTCTATATAGAAAGGCCCCTGGTACTGTAAAATACTGGAAATCCACCCACTGAATTATTATATTCAAAGGCCACCGGTTCTGTAAAATACTGACAGTCTACCCATTTAATTAATATATGGACAGACCACTGTCCCTGTAAAATACTGACAGTTTGCCACTCAATTATTACATTAACAGCTCCCTGGCCCTGTAAATTACTGAGAGTCTAAACAATCTATTCGTACAGAATTATGTCCCAGGTACTATAAATATTTTGACAATTCCCCTATGCTACTTTTTTTTTAAAAATCGTTCATGGGATATGGGCGTTCTTGGCTGTGCCAGCATTTATTGCCCATCCCTAATTTCCCTCATACAGATGGTATTTAAGAGTCAGCCACATTTCTGTTGGCCTGGATTCAAATATAGTCCGGATGAAGAAAGAACAGCAGGGCCTTCATTAAAGGAAATTAGCTAAGCAGATGTTTTTTTTTCCAACAATTGGCATTGGTTTGATGTTCATCATTAGAGATTTTAATTCTGCTTATTTTTTTAATTGACGATTTTAATTGAATTTGAATTTTGCCACACACCGTGGTGAGATTCGAACCCGGATCCCCAAAGAATTATTTTGTGTCTCTGGATTACTCACCCTAGCCCAGTGACAGACCCCCGCCTCTGTCAACATGCTGCCAGTCTATGCATTCTATTGCTATTGTGACAGCCCCCAGGCTAAGTCAACATTCTGACAGTCTCCCCACTCCATTACTAAAGTAACAGGCCCCCAGCTCTGTTAACATATCGACAGTCTCCCCACGATATTACAATTGTTATAGGCGCCCAGCCCTTCAGGCATAGAGCAAGTAACCACAAATTGTTACTATAGTGTACAGGCCCAGGGTTCTTTATGCATTCTGACATTTTACCCACTCTATTGCTATATTGACAGAATGACAGAACCCCCAGCTCTGTAACCATATCGACAGCCTATGACAGTCTGTGACTATTGTGATAGGCCCCCAGCTCTCTCATAATGCTGAAGTCTACTAACTCTATTACTATATTGATAGAACCCCCCACTCTGTAAACATGCTGACAGCCTGCACACTCAACAACTATAGTGGCAGGCCCCAGGTTCTGTAATAATACTGACTGTCCACCCATTCTATTACAATATAGGTAGAACCCCCCGCTCTGCAAACATGCTGACAGCCTGCACACTCAGTTACTATAGTGACAGGCCCCCGGCTCTACAATTATAATGACAGTCTACCCACTCTATTACTTTAATCACAGAA
This sequence comes from Cetorhinus maximus, assembly GCF_964194155.1. NCBI lineage: Eukaryota > Metazoa > Chordata > Chondrichthyes > Lamniformes > Cetorhinidae > Cetorhinus > Cetorhinus maximus. The sequence goes on along the minus strand of NW_027596103.1, from coordinate 1,357,208 downwards.
CCCCCCACTCTGTAATCATACCAACAGTCTACCCAATCTATTACTATAGAGACAGAACCCCCAGCTCTCTAAACATAATGACAGCCTACCCAGTCTAGCATTGTAGTTACAGGCCACCGGCTCTGTAATCATGCTGACAGACTATTCACTCTATTACACTAGTGACAGGGTCCCGACCTCTGTAAACATACAGACAGTCTCCTCATTCTAATACTATAGTGACAAAACCCGGTCTGTAAAGCTGCTGACAGTCTCTCCACTATATTACTGTTGTGACCGGCTGCCGAGCGGGAAATATACTGACAGCTCCAAATCCACTTACAGGCCCCTGGCTCTGTAAACATCCTGATAGTCTCCCCAATCAATTACTCTGGTAACAAGACCCTGGTTCTGTAAAACACTGACAGTCTAGATTCTCTCTAACTGCAGTGGTTGGCCCCGGTCCTTCAAGCATGCTGACAACCTAAACAACCTATTCCTACACTGACAGGTGCCCGGGTCTGTAAACATACCGAGAGTCTTCCCAATTTATTACTACAGTGACTGGTCACCAGTTCTGTACATTTTATGTCATTCTCTCCACGATACTAGCTAAGTGAAAGGTCCACGTCTCTATAAAATTACTGACCAACTGCCCACACTATTGTTATAGTGACAGCTCCCAGGCTCTGCAAATATAGAGACAGTTTCCTTACTCCAGTACTATAGCGACAGGCTCCGGGCTAATTCAACATACCAACAGTCTCCCTACTCTCCTAATATAGTAGCAGGCCCACAGCTCTTTAAACATTCATTCTCCTCGCACTATTAATATAGTAACAGGCCATTGGCAATGAAAACATACTGACACATACCCCGTCTATAACTATATTGTGAGGCCACCTGCTCTTTAAACCTGCTGAATGTCTCTCCACTCTATCACGATAGTGAGAGATCCCTGGCTCTGTAAACATTCAGACAATTCATCACCATATTCGTATGGTGACAGTCCCCCGCCCTTTAAACACACTATTAGTATCGTCACAGTCCTCAGGCTCTGTAACAATACTGACAATCTCCTTAGTGTAAATTATTCTCCTGGCTCTGTGAGGACAGTGACAATCTCTCCGCTCTATTATTATTATTAAGAAAGTCCCCGCTCTCTAAACTTACTGAAGCTTCCGCACTCCATTAATGTGAAGTTAGGCCCTGGCTCTGTAAACATATCAAGAGCCTCCCCTCTATATAATTATTAAAAAAAAAGGCGCTGGCTCTCCAAACATGCCCGCAGTCTCCCCAATTATTTACTTTAGTGATAGCGCCTGGCTCTGTAAGCAAACTTAGAGTCTCCGCACTTAATTTCTATATTGACAAGACGCTGGTTCTGTCAAGATTTACTACTTAAGGGACAGAACACGGGTTATGTAATACTAGTGACATTCTAGGCTCTCTATTACTACATTGACAGTGTCCCAGCTCTTTAATCATACAGTGAGACTTTCTACTCTATGAGTTATCTGACAAGTCCCCAAGTCTATAATCATGCTTACAGTCTCAATTTCGATTGCTATTGTGACAGGCCGCCGAATCTGTAAACAGAAGGAGAATCGGCCCAGGCTTCTACTACAGTGACAGACCCCTGGCTTTGATAACATACTGACAGAATAACATTATGTACCTTTAGTGATAGGTCCCCTGCTCTGTAAACAAGAAGGCAGAATAACACTGCATTCATATAGCGTCAGGCCCTCGGCTCTGTAAATCAATTAACAGTCTATTCACGCTAATACAACAATGAAAGTCTCTAGGCTTTAAAAACATACTGACAATCCCCCACCCTATTAGAATTGTGACAGGCCCCCGGCTCTGTCAAATAACTGAAAATCCATGCGCTCTATTACAAATAGTGACAGTCCCCTGGCTCTGTAAGCATGCTGGTAGTCTATGCACTATATTAATAAATTGACAGCTCACCAACTCCGTCAACGTGCTGACAGTGTATGCCCTGTATTATTACAGTGTCAGACCACCGTCTATGTCGACATATTGACAGACTATGCACACTATTACTATAGTGACAGCCAAACGGCTCTGCCAACATACGGGCAGTGTAGGCACTCGAATAAGCTACTGAAAGCCCCCCGCCTCTGTAAACATGCTGACAGTCTTTGCATTTTATTGTTATAGTGACAGTCTCCGGGCTCTTTCAAATTGCTGACAGTCTATGCTCTCTCATACTAGAGTGACAGCGCCCAGGCTCTGTCAACATGCTGCCACTCTATGAACTCTTAGTATAGTGACAGACAACTGGATCTGTCGAAATGCTGACAGTCTATGCAATCTAATACAAAAGTGAAAGCCCCCCGGCTATGTCATCATAATTACAGTGCAAGCACTCTATTACTATAGTGACAGCCCCCCGCCTCTGTCAACATGCTGACAGTCTATGTGCTATATTACAATAGAGACAGCCCCCTGGCTTTATCAACATGCTGACAGTCTGTGCACTCTATTACTATATTCACAGCCCCCCAGCTCACACAACCTGCTGACAGTCTATGGACACTTTCACTATATTGAAAGCCACCCGGGCAAGTCAAAGTTCTGACCGTCTATGCAGTCTACTAATATACCGACAGTCCCATGGCTCTGTCAACATATGGACAGTATAGGCACTCTAATAAGATAGTGGCAGACACCAGACTCTGTCAAGATATGGACAGTCTAAGCACTCTAATACTATAGTGACAGACCCCCGGATCTGTCAACAATATACCAGTCTATGCTCTCTGGTACTATAGTGACAGAGCCCCGGCTATGTCAACATGCTGACAGACTATGCTCTCTATTACTATAAGGACAGAACCCCGCCTCTATTGTAATGCTGACAATCTATGCGCTCTATTAATATACTGACAGACCCCCGGCTCTGTCAACAAGATACCAGTCTCTACTCTCTATTGCCATAGTGACAGTCGCCCGGCCCAGTCAACATGCTGACAGTCTATGCACTCTATTAATATAGTGGCAGACACACGGCTCTGTCAACATGCTGACACTCTATGCATTCAATTGCAATAGTGAAACTCCCACGGCCCGGTCAACATGCTGCCAGTCTACGCACTCTATTATTATAGTCAGTGGCCCACCGTTCTGTCAAAATGCTGACAGTATGCAATCTAATACTATAGTAAAAGCCCCAGTCTATAGAACAAAGAACAAGAATAAAGAGAAGTAAAGCACAGTAACAGGTCCTTCTGCCCTCCAAGCCTGCGCCAATCATGTTGCCCGTGAACTAAAACATTTGCACTTCCAGTGTCCTTATCCCTCTATTTAAATCCTATACATGTACATGTCAAGTTGCCTCTTATACACCACTGTCGCACCAGCTTCCACCACCTCCTTTGGCAGCGAATTCCAGACACTCACTACCCTCTGCATAAAAAAAACTTGTCACGCATATCTCCTCTATAGTTTTCTAATCTCACCTTAATTCTATGCCCCCTTGTAATTGACTCTTCAAAGTTGGGAAAACACATCTGACTATCTACACTTTCGATGCCACTCATAATTTTGTAAACTTCTATCAAGTCGCCCCTTAATCCACGGCGCTCTGGTGAGAACAATCCGAGTTTCTCCAAACACTTCTCATAGCTAATGAACCCCAGACCAGGCAGCATTCTGGTAAACATCCTCTCCACCCTCTCCAACGCCTCCATATCCTTCTGGTAATGTGGCGACCAGAATTGCACGCAATATTCCAAGTGTGGCCTAACCAAAATTCTATACAGCTGCAGCATGACTTCCCAGCTTTTATATTCAATGCCCCTGCCAATGAAGGCAAGCATGCCATGTGTCCTGATCCTCTAACAGTGCAACACATCCTGAGCACTGACCCTCCGAGAGTGCGGCACTGCCTCAGAACTGACTTTCCAAATGCGTGGCACTCCCTCAGAACTTACCCTCCTACAGTACAGCGCTCCCTCCATACTGACTCACCGACAGTGCGGCGCTGCCTCCATACTGGCATTCTGACAGTTTGGCGCTCCCTCCGTACTGACCGTCCGACATTGCAGCGCTATCTCAGCCCTGATCCTCCGACAGTGCGACACTTTTACAGTACTGACCCTCTGTCAGTATGGCACTCCTTCAATAATAATCCACTGACAGTGCGGCACACCCCAACTATATACGCTCCAACAGTACGCACTCTCTGACGGGTTATTAAACTAAATAATGATTAAATGTATCAATGAAAATAAATGAAAACAATTAATGCAATGTTAATAACAGATTAAGAGTAACTAATTGTTTCTGCTGTTGATAAACATTTGAGATTACTTTATAAAAACAAATCTTAAAGGTGGACCTTTTAATTATAAAGAAGATGCACAAATCATAAAGCCTTGATATTAAATCATCATTAGGTATACTAGAGGTGGAAAAAGATTATTGAATAATGGGATTTTTATGTATAATATTTTGTTGCATTTGATTAATAATTAGTCCAATAATGTATAATATATGTTTAGAAATTAATTGATAATTAGATGTTCAATTTTTAATGAATATTTTGACTTTTAAATTCTTAATTTAATGTAATAAATTGGATGACAATTCATAATATGCTGTTGGAATTAATTAATAATTAGGTGTATAATTTGATAATACATGTTTAACTTAATTAATATTTAGACCAATAATAAATAACATGCTAATGATAAAGTTAACAATTGGATGCATTAACGCATAATATGTTGTAGTTTATTAATAATTCAACATATTAATTAAAAATATATTGTTGAAATTGATTAATAGCTATACCTACGAACAGATCGATTAAGAGCAGGAGTGGGCGACTAGGCCCGTCGATCCACTCCGCCATTCAATAAGATCACGTCTGATCTGGAATATTCCTCAACCCCACATGCCCACAGCACCTCAATAACCTTTCGCAACCTTGTAAGCGAGATTCTATCTCGCTTGGTCTTAAATATATTCAAAGGCTGTGCTCCCACAACATTCTGTGGAAGACAGTTCCAAAGACCCCCGACGCTCTGTGTGAAAATGCTCTACCACATCTCTGAATGAATTGTGAATGTTGAGATGTTTGCACTGTTTATTCTGATCATAATTTGAATACAGCATGATCCGCAGCTGGGAAATAAGGCTGCTGGTGTTCATGGTGCATTACTGAGGGAGTGCACCATTGTTGGAGGGTCCTTGATGAAGGCGAACCTCCCTGTTGGATGGTGAGTGCTAAGAGCGTGCTGCACTGCCGGAGGGTGAGTAATGAGGTTCTGCCGGACAATTGGACGGTCAGTACTAAGAGTTTGCCGCAGCAGCGGAGGGTCAGTACAAACGGAGTGCAACACTGTCGGACGGTCAGTACTGAGGGTGAGCTGCACTGTGGGAGGGTCACGACTGATGGAGTGTCGCACTGTCACAGGGTCAGTTCTGAGGAATCACCCCAATGTCGGATGGTCAGCTCTGAGGTAGTGCCGCACTTTCTGAAGGTCTGTACTGAGGGACAGCTGCACCGTCGGATGTTCAGTACAGAAAAAGCGCCTCAGTGTCGAATGGTCTGCTTTGGTGAAGCAAAGCACTGTTGCAGGGTCAGTACTGACGGAGCGCCTCACTGCCGTTGGCTCAGTTCTGAGCGATTGTCGCACTGTCGGAGAGTCAGAACTGAAGTAGTGCCACACGCTTGGTGAGTCCGACTTGAAGGTGTGCTGCATTATCGGATAGTCAGCACTGAGGGCCGGCCGCACCTTCAACGTGTCGGTATTCAGGGGGCGACTGACTGCCACAGGCTCAAGATTCAGGAAGCGCCGCACTGTCGGAGGGTCAGTGCTGAGAGAGTGCTGCACTGTCAGAAGATCATTACTGAGGGAGTAATGCGCTGTCGCCTGGTCATTACTTAGGGTCTGGTTCCTTGTAGGAGAACCACTTACTAAGGGTGTACCTCTCTGACTGAGGGAGCGCTGCACATTCGGAAGGTTAGTACTGAGGAAGCCCCTCGCTGTCCGATGGTCAGTAATGAGGAAGTGTCGCTCTGTCGGAGGGTCAGTTCTGAGGGACTGCCACAATGTCAGAGTTTCAGTTTTTAGGAAGTGCCACACTGTCAGAGGATCATTACTGTGGAGCAACAAACTATCGGAGGTTCAGTACTGGGGTATCACTGCACTTTTGCAGGGTATGTGCCACAGGAGTCCCGCTTTGTGGAGGGTCAGTACTGAGTGATTGTGGCACTGCCAGATGATCACTAATGAGGGAGCGTCGCACAGTTTGTGGGGCAGTTCCGAGGGAGCGCCGCACTGTCAGAGGGCCAGTACAGAGGGAGTGTCGCAGAGCCGGACGGTCAGTGCAGACTAAGTGCATTACTGACAGATGGGATGTCCTGAGGAAGTGGAACGCTGTCGGATGGTCTTTATTGAGAGGATGCAAAACTGTCGGAGGCTCAGTGCTGATGTAGTGCCACCCTGTCGGAGGGTCAATAATGAGGGAGTGCCGCCCTGTCCGAGGGTCAGTGTTCAGGGCGTACCGAGCCTTCAGACATCAGTACTGAGGGTGTGCTGCACTGTCCGAGTAACTTCACAGAAGAATCCACACACTGCTGGATGGTAATTACTGAAGGAGCGCCGCAATGTTGATGTATCTAATTTGATGAAGTACCGCAATGTCAGGGAGTCAGCACAGAGGGAGTGCCACACTGTCGGAGTTGAAGAACAGCGGTAGCCCCGCACTAAGTGGGATCGATATTGGCAGCAATTCTAACATGCAGAAATAACCTTTTGGCCATGTATTGAGATCACAGAATTGTATGCTCCGTAGGGACATAAGCTTAAAATTAGATTTGGGCCATTCAGGGTTAATGTCAGGAAGCAGACAGAAAGACACAAGCCCGTAGGACGTTGTTTGATGTTTCAATTGCGAAAGTCAAGTCATATATTAATGGGTCTGTGTTATGTAAGAATATTAAAGTTTCTGTGTGCCAGCTGGGACACTGTTGTAATAACACAGATGTGCTGTAGACTCCCTGAGTCTTGGAACAAGGCTAAGGGAATGTTTTACCTTCTCCTGTTCTCATGTTTGAAACAGCTCTCTGTTCCCTTGCTCCTGTTTGTACATGTTCCTGGGTGTGTGGTATCTGAGAGATCTTACCTGCGGCTCTATTGCATACAATTGCTTGCCAAACACATTAACGTCATAAATCTATATAGGCTGACATTTTCTTGTTCCTGAAACACGGTGTGCTGATTCAAATCTGCTCGGCACAGAGCATCTCTCCATCAAGCTACCTCAGTATTGACAATGCCCCCATAATGTTGGCGGAGTGTGACCTGGAAAACTACCCAGCACCCAGGAGTTAGCTCACTGAACAAGAACATTAGAAATGTGGGCAGGAGGAGGTTAATTTCACCCTGTACAGTTAAATTTGCTTTGATCAATTAGATTTCACTAAACTTAGCAGTAGGATTACTGGAACCTGAATTAAACCGTCAAAATGACTTAGCTCAACAGAGACAGAACCATCAGGCAGAGTCTGAGATACTGAATTTACGAATAATACTGACGTTTATTGAACAGAATCAAAATAAAACTACAATGCCCTTATAAAACATTCAAAGATTCATCGACCAACTTGCAGAATTATTTATAATCTATGAAACATTTAATAGGAGGAGACAAAACGAAAAGTGTATTTTTCAAAGTAATGCTGCCAGACTCACACTTGAAGGGTTAACACATTGATGATAATGATCTGGTGGAACTCAGTACCAATCAGTCAAAATGGTGAGAAGGTGTCCATCATTCTGCGTCACGCTCGAGAATCGGCCTGTTCATCCAGATGAATACCCAGGGCAGGAAGTGACAACCCCGAGTAGTCATCATTCTCGAATCGAGGGACAGCCGAATGTGAGGTCAATTTGCTATCCGGCTTGGTGATGCGACCAAGCTTGGGCACAGAACACTCCGTCCCCTCATTAATTGATTAATATAGATTGTAAATTTGGTGAGATTGTGGATTGATGAAAATTACTGGGGGCCAGGCGAAGGACAAGTGGTTGGGGGGCTGGGGGGGGGGGTGGGGGGGGGGTTGAGATTTAAAATCAATACGTTAAATGGCTACTAATCCAGAGAGTATGACATGAAATTGCATCCCGGAGGTTTGATAATTTTAATTTAAATTTATTCTGTGTACAAACTGGGAAGTTATGGCACGAAGCAAGATACAAATTAAAGATCTCTCTAAAATATCACCATCAAACAATCCCAGGACAGCTGCAGCATGAGGGTTGGATTCAGATTAAATCTCCCTCTACGCTGCCCCCATCAAACACTCCCAGGACAGCTACAGCACGGGGGTTACATAGAGACTAAAGCTCCCTCAGCTCTGTCCCTATCAAACACTACCAGGATAGGTACAACACGGGATTAGATACAGAGTGAAGCTCCTCGAGTAGGTTGCCCTCCCCGCTGGCCCTCCCTGGCCTTTTATCCTTTCACTGGTGATCATGCTTCTCTCGGTTTCGCCCGATGAGGCCTTGGTCTCCCCGGCACTCATCTGCTCATCATCGCATTCCGAACGCCTCTGTTTACTGATTATTAGAGATTCAGCCATGGTTATTGTTTACATTTTAAAGTTGAATAATTCAATGAAAATGATACATTATTTATTGAGTATTCGGTCATTAGCATGTTGAAAATGTCAGGTTAGATGAACTGAATGTTATTATTTAAATGCTATTTGATATTCTAAATACAAATTTAAGGACGTTAAACTTTATTTTACTAAATATTGTTACTAACATCCAAGGGCATGTTTAAGTGGCATATGGTTTTTAAATCACATAATTAATAATTTGCAGAGAGAGAAAGCCAATGAGCAAAGCAATGAGGAATATAAATGTATAAGAGCAAGAGCGAGAGATAACAACCCAGTGTGCAAATACAGGGGGAATGAAATTAATAAATTAGAGAGGGCGAGAGAGCAAACCAATGTGCAAATAGAGGAGGTATACAATTAACAAATGAGAGATTGAGAGAGGGAGTAACCCAGTGTGAAAATCGAGGAATGTAATGAACAAATTAAAGAAAGTGCAATACAGAGTTCCAATAGAGGAGAAATGTAATTAATAAATAAGAGAGACAGAGCAGCAAACTGTGCAAATGGAGGAGGAATGTAATTAATCAGTTAGAGAACGAGAGACAGAGAGGAACCCAGTGTGCAAAAAAGGAAAAATGTAATTCATTAATTAGAAAGAGAGAGAGAGAGAAACCCAGTTTGCAAATAGAGGAGAAATGCAATAGCTAAACTAGAGACAGAGAGAGAAAGAGGACAGTCAGTGCGAAAGTGGATGACGAATTATACTAATTAATTGGAGGTAGGGTAACCCAGTGTGCAAGTAGAGCAGGAAGGAGCATGATTACCAAATTAGAAATGGAGAGAAAAACACAGTGTGCACATAGATGAAAAATGTAATTAATACATGAGCGAGAGAGAGAGAGAGAGGGAGATAGAGGGGAACCCAAAATGCAAATAGTGGAGGAGTGTAAAAAGTAAGAGTGAGATAGAGAGAGAGAGAGATAGAGAGAGAGAGTGAGAGAGAGATAGAGCAACACAGAGTGCACATAGAGGAGGACTGTAATTAGTAAGAGTGAGATAGAGAGAGAGAGAGAAAGAACAACCCAGTGTGCACAATGCGGCGGAATGGCCTTAATAAATGAAAGATAGAAAGCAACCCAGTGTGTAAATAGAGGAGGACTGTAAATAATTTTTTAGAGAGAGATAGAGAGAAATCCATTATGCAAAAAGAGGAGGAATGAAATTAAAGAACTATGGAGAGAGAGAGAGAGCAGCCCAGAGCCACTACTGAGGGAGCACCTCACTGTCGGAGATTAAGTACAGACTTAGCGCTGCACTGACGGAGGGTTAGCACTGAGGATGCACATTGCTGTCTGATGGTCAGTAATGCGGAAGTGCCGCTCTGTCGGAGGGTCAGTTCTGAGGGAATGCCACACAGTCAGAATTTCAGTAATGAGAAAGTGCCACACTGTCAGATGGTCAGTACTGGGGAGCAACAAACTAGCGGAGGGTCAGTACTGGGGGATTACTGGACTTTAGCAGGGTAGGTCCTGCAGGAGTGCCGCAAATACGCAGGGGCAGTACTGAGCGAGTGCCGCCTTGGCAGAGGGACAGTACTGAGGGAGCGTGGCACTGACAGAGAATGAGTAATTAGGGTGCATCACGCAGTTGGAGGGTCAGTTTCGAGGGAGCGGCGCACTGTCAGAGGGCCAGTACAGAGGAAGTGCCGCACAGCCGATGGGTCAGTGCTGACGAAGTGCATTAATGTCAGATGGGATATGCTGAGGAAGTGCCACACTGTCGGATGTTCTGTATGGAGAGGGTACCGCACTGTCGGAGGCTTAGTGCTGATGGATTGACTCACTGTCGGTGGGCCATTACTGAGGGAGTGTCGCCCTGTCCGAGGGTCAGTATTCAGGGCGTACCGCGCTTTCAGTGATTCAGTAGAGAGGGAGTCCTGCACTGTCCGAGTAACAGCACTCAAGGAGCCCCACACTGCTGGATAGTCAGGACTAAGGGAGCGCCCAATGTCGGAGTATCTAATTTGAGGAAGTACTGCACTGTCAGAGAGTCAGTACAGTGGGAGTGCTGCACTGTCGGAGTGGCAGCAGTGAGGGAGCCCCGCACAAAGGCGATCTGCTTTGGCAGTAATTCTTACATGCAGAAATAACCTGTTGGCCATGTATTGGGATCACGGAATTGTCTGCTCCGTAATGACATAAGCTTAAAATTTGATTTGAGCCATTGAGGGTTAATGTGAGGAAGCAGAAAGAAAGACACAAGCTGTAGGACGTTGTTTGATGTTCCAATTCCGAAAGTCAAAAAATGAATTGACGGATCTGTGTTACATAAGGATATTAAAGGTTCTGTGTGCCAGCTGGGTTACTGTTGTAATAAGACAGATGTGCTGTAGACTCACTGAATCTTGGAACAAGGCTAAGGGAATGTTTTACCTTCTCCTGTTCTCATATTTGAAACAGCTCTCTGTTGCCTTGCTCCTGTTTATACATGTTTCTGAATGTGTGGTATCTGAGAGATCTTATCTCCACCTCTGTTGTAAACAATTGCTGCCAAATACAATAACGTCACAAATATATATAGGCTGACATTTTCTTGTTCCTGAAACACGGTGTGCAGATTCAACTCTGCTCGGCATAGAGCCTCTCTCCATCAGGCTATCTCAGTATTGACAATGCCCCATAGTGTGGGCGGAGGGTGAGCTGAATAACTACCCAGCACCCAGGAGTTAGCTCACTGAACAAGAAAATTAGCAATAGCGGTAGGAGGAGGTTAATTTCACCCTGTACTATTGAAAGGGGCCGTTTGCTTTGATCAATTAGATTTCAATTAATTTAGCAGTCTGATCACTGGAACCTGAATTAAACCTTCAAAATGACTTAGCACAACAGAGACAGAACCATCAAGCAGAGTCTCACATACTGAATTAACGAATAATACTGTCGTTTATTGAACAGAAGCACAATCAAAATACAATGCCCTTATAAGACAATCAAAGATTCATCAACCAACTTGCAGAATTATTTATAAACTATGAAATATCCAATAAGGGGAGACAAAAAGAAAAGTGTATTTTTCAAAGTATTGCTGTCAGGCTCACACTTGAAACGTTAACACATTGGTGTTAATGATCTGGAGGAGCTCACTACCAATCAGTCAAAATGGTGACAATGTGTCCATCTTTCTGCATCACGCTCGAGAATCATCCACATGAATACCCAGGGCAGGAAGTGACAACACCGAGTAGACGTCATTCTCGAATCGAGGGACAGCCCAATGTGTGTTCAATTTGCTATCCAGGTTGGTGATGCGATCAAGCTTGGGCACAGAACACTCCGTCCCCTCATTAATTCATTAATATAGATTGTAAATTTGGTGAGAATGGGGATTGATGAAGATTACTGGGGGCCAGGAAATGGACAAATGGGGGAGTGTGAGTGAGATTTATAATCAGTCCGTCAAATGGCTACTGATCCAGAGAGTATGACTTCAAATTGCTTCCCTGAAGTTTGAGTATTTTAATTTAAATTAAGTCTGTGGACAAACAGGACAGTTATAGCACGAAGCTAGATACAAAATAGAGATCTCTCTCAAATGTCACCATCAAACAATCCCAGGACAGGTGCTGCATGAGCGTTAGATGCAGATTAAATCTCCCTCTACACTGTACCCTTTAAGCATTCCCAGGACAGATTCAGCACTGGGTTAGATAGAGAGTTAATCTCCCTCTACACTGCTTCCAGCAAACGCTCCCAGGACAGGTGGAGCACGGGGGTTAGATAGAGAGTAAAGCTTCTCTACACTCTCCCCATCAAACAATCCCAGGACAGGTACATCACGGGGGTGAGATAAAGACAAAAGCTCCCTCTACATTATCCCCATGAAACACTCCAAGAAAGGTACAGCCCGGGATTTTACATAAAGTAAAGCTCCCGATGCACTGTCCCCAACAAACATTCCAAAGTCATGTACAGCACGGCTTTAAGATAAAGAGTAAAGCTCCCTTTGCACTGTCCCCATCAAACACTCCAAGGAGAGGTAAAACATGATGTTAGATACAGAGTGAAGCTCCCTCGATTTGCCAGCCCTCCCCGCTCGCTCTCCCAGGCCTCATGTCCTTTCACTGGTGTTTGTACTTGTCTCGGTTTCGCCCGGTGAGGCCGTGGCCTCCCCTGCGCTCATCTGCTCATTCCGAATGCCATTTCTACTGATTATTAGAGATTTACCCATGGTCACTGTTTACAGCTTAAAGTTGAATAATTCAATGAATGCGATTCATTATTTATTCAAAATTCGGTCATTAAAATGTTGCAAATGTAAGTTTATATTAACTGAATGTGATTATTTAAATGTTATTTGATATTCTAAATACAGATTTAAGTACTTTAAACTTTATTTTACTAAATATTGTTAATAACAGCCAAGGGCATGTTTAAGTGGCATATGGTTTTTAAATTACATAATGAATAAATTGCAGAGGTAAAAAGCCATTGAGCAAATCAATGAGGAATATAAATGTATAAGAGAGGGAGCGAGAGACAACAACCCAGTGTGCAAATATAGGGGGAATGTAATTAATCAATTAGAGAGCGAGAGAGCAACCCAGTGTGCAAATAGAGGAGGAATACAATTAATAAATGAGAGAGTGAAAGAGAGAGTAACCCAGTGTGAAAATCAGGAATGTAATGAACATATTAAAGAGAGAGAGAGAGCAACGCAGAGTGCCAATACAAGAGGACTGTAATTATTCAATTAGAGAGACAGAGCAGCACAATGTGCAAATGGAGGAGGAATGTAATTAATCAGTTAGAGAATGAGAGACAGAGAGGAACCCAGTGTGAAAATAGAGGAGGTAAGTAATTGTTTAATTAGAGAGAGAGAGAGAGAGAGAGAGAGAGAGAGAGAGAGAGAGAAAGAGAGCAGCCCAGTGCGAAAGTGGAAGAGGAATGAAACTAATGAATTGGAGATAGACAAATAGATGTGGAGCGTGATTACCAATTTAGAGAGGGATGGAGCAACACAGTGCACTTAGAGGAGGACTGTAATTAGTAAGAGAAAGATAGAGAGAGAGAAAGAAAGAACAATGCACTGTGCACATCGAGGCGGAATGTCTTTAATAAATGAGAGAGATAAACAACCCATTGTGCAAATACAGGAGGAATGTGATTAATAAGTTAGAGAGAGAGAGAGAGAGCGAGAGAGGGAGAGAGAGAAAGAGAGCAGCCCAGTGCGAAAGTGGAAGAGGAATGAAACTAATGAATTGGAGATAGGCTAACCCAGTGTGCAAATAGATGAGGAGCTTGATTACCAATTTAGAGAGGGATAGAGCAACACAGTGCACTTAACACGAATATAATTAGTCAATTAGAGAGGGGGATACAGAGAAAAACAGCGTGCAAATAGAGGAGGAACGTAATTAATCAATTAACTAGCGAGCCCAGTCTGCAAATAAAGGATGAATGTAATCGTTTAAAGATAGATAGGACAACCCAGTGTGCCAATAGAGAAAGAATGTAATTAATAAATTAGAGAGAGAGAGAGCAACCCAGTGTGCAAGGAATGTATTTTATACATTAGAGAGAGAGCAAGCTATTGTGCAAATGGAGGAGGAATGTGATTAGTACATTAGAGAGAGCGAGAGACAGCAACCCATTTTACAAATAGAGGAGCAATGTAATTAATGAACGATATGTAGCAACCCAGAGCCCAAAGAGAGGATGAATGAAATTAATGAATTAGAGAAAGAGAGTAACTCGCTGCGAAAATAGAGGAGGGATCTTACTAAAAATTTAGAGTGATAGAGAAACCTAGTGTGCAAAGAGAGGAGGACTGTAATTCATATATGAGAGAGAGAGGGCAACCCAGTGTGCAAAAACATGAGGAGTTCAGTTCATTAATGAGTGGGAGAGGGATCGAGAGCAAGCATATTAACGTAGAGGGGAGTCATAGGGTCACTGAGGTCTTCAGCACCGAAAAAGGCCATTCGGTCCATCGAGCCTGTCCCGGTCAAACTATTACCTAAATATGATAATCCCATTTTCCAGCACTGACATTGCAAGTGCACATCCAAATACATCTTACATGTGCTGAGGGTTTCTGACTCTTTCACCCTTTCAGGCTTTGAGTTCCAGATTTCCACACTTTCTGGGTGAAAAAAAAAATTCTTCACATACCCTCTAACCCTCCAAGGGGAAATCCGAGCGGAAAAGTTGCTTCCTCTCTACACTATCTATGCCCCTGAGAATATTGTACATCTAAATCTACCAAGCCAACACCCCACCACGCCCCCCCACCCCACTCCCCCCCCCACCACCCCCCACCACCAACCCCCCACCGCCCCCACCCCACCAACCCCCCCACCCCCCACCACCACCACCCCCAACACCCACCACACCATCCCCACCCCCCCACCCCACCCCACGACCCCACCCACTCCAGTACTCCAGTAACTCTCCTGTAGCCAGAGAAGTATTGAAATTTATTACCAGCGCTCCTGACAACTCCTCCCTTGCCTCACGCAACTGCCTGGAATAAATTTCATCCGAGCGTGGAGATTTATCTACTAGAAGCCTGCCAGACCACTTTCAACCTCCTTCATTTCAATGCTAATTTCATTAATTATATCACTGCACTTCTTCTTGATTTCCATACCCATGTCGATCCTCTCACTTGTGGACACCGACACAAAGTATTCACTTAAAACCCGACTTACGTCTTCCGGCTCAACACACAAATTACCACTATGATCCTTAATAGGCCCGCCTCTTTCACTAGTTATCATCTCACTCTTAATGCAATTTTGAATTAACTTCGTATTTTCCTTTATTTTACCAGCCAATGTTTTCTCAGGCCACCTTTATGCTCTCCTAATTTTCTTTTCAAGTGCCCCCTCTACATGTCCTATTTTCCTCTAGGGCTTCCGCTGCTTTGAGCCCTTTGTATCTGGCATAAGCCTCCCCTTATCTCTTTATCCAATCCAGTATATCCCTTGACATAGAGGTTTCCCTGGATTTGTTGGCTCAACTCTATGTCTTTCTTGGAATACGTTTGCCCTGTACTCTTCCTATTTCCCTACTGAATGACCCCCACTGCTCTGACGCAGATTGGCCAAATCATATCTGATCTTATTAAAATCGGCCTTCCCCCAATTTCGAACTCTGATTCCTGAACTTCTCCTTTTCCATAACACCCTTGAATCTCATGGTGTTATGATCATTATTTGCAAAATATTCCCCACTGATACCTCTCTTAATTGACCGGCTTCATTCCATAATATTAAGTCCAGAGCCGCTCCGTCTCTTCTAGGACCCTCTGCGTGCTGGCTTAAAAATTTCTCTTGGATGCATTTGAAGAATTCTACTAACTATAATCCTATCACACCATGATCAAACCAGCTAATGTTGGTGAATTTAAAATCCCTTAATAGTATTGCCCTATTATTTTTACCCTTCTCTGAAATATGCCTAAACATCTGCTGTTCTATCTGGCTATTTGGCGGCATATAGGACACTCCCAACAATGTTATTTCTCCTTTCTTGTTATTCAGTTCTACCTATATAGCATCTCTTGAGGAGCCTTCTAAGGTGCCATCAATCCTTACTGCTGTAATTGATTCCTTGTTCAATATTGCGAATACCCCTCCTCATTTACCTCCTTCCCTGTCTCGCCTGAAGTCCCGATATCCTGGAACATTGAGCTGCTAATGCTGGCTCTCTCTCAACCATGTGTCTGTGCAGCAATGACTTCATAATTCCAGGTGTTTATTTGTGCCCTCAACTCATGTGCCTAATTCGTCAGTCTCCATGCATTGAAATATATACTATCCAACCCTACCAAACCCCCTTGTGCCTTAACTGGTCCATAATTCCTATGCCTTCCACACTCACTTGCCCTCTCTTCTAATTTTTCTAGTGCTTCTCCCCCTGCTGAACCTATGATCCCATCCCCCTGCCAATTTAGTTTAAATTCCACCCAGACGACGAATGCAATTGATAAATTAGGAAGAGAGACTAAGCAGACCCCAGGGCAAATGGGGTTGAAATATAACATAGATAATAATGAGAGAGCAATCCAGTGTGAAAGTAGAGAGCGAATGCAAGTAATTAATCACAGAGAGAGCAACCTAGTATCCAAATACAGGTTGAATGCTTTTAAATAAATAAAGCGGAATAGAGAACAATGCCGTGTGGAAATAGATAACGAATTCAGTTTATAAATTGGTGGGAGAGATGGCAACCCAGTGTGCAAATAGAGGAGAAATTCAATTAATATGACCCCATGGGTTGTCCAGAATGGCCTACTCGCCTCAGTATTGGTCAGTACTGAGGGAGCACTGCACTGTGAGTTCGTGATTGCTGAGGAGGTGGTGCAATGCCTGAGGTTTAACAATGAGGGAGTGCCACAATGTCTGAGGGTCGGCACTGAGGAGGTGCCGCAATGTCGGGAGGTCAGTACTGAGCGTGTGCTGCACTGTTGCGGGGTCACTACTGAGGGGGCGCGGCACTGTCAGTGGACAGTAATGGGTGAGTGTCGGACTGTCAGAGGATCAGTGCTGTGGGAGTGGTGCACTGTCAAAGAGTAAGTCCAGAATTACTCCTGGACTGTAGGATGGTATTTACTGAGGGAGTTCTCTACTGTCGGCTGAATATACTGAAGCAGTGAGCGTAACATGGAGGCATAATCGGTTGCCCTTCTATGGAGATCATTGAGTGATCTGCTCCCGACGGAAACATGCTTCAGATTAGAATTGGGCCATTTAGGGTTAAAGTCAGCAATCACAGAATCAAACACTAAACAGTGGAAAGCTGTTTGGTGTGTCAATTGGGAAAGTCAAGGCATAGATTGATGGGTTTCTGTTGCGTAAGTTTATTACATGTTCTGGGTGAAAGCTGTTTCACTGTTGCAATAATACACGTGAAGGCAGCGGTAGGCAGCCTGAACCCTGGAACAAGGCTAAGGGAAAGTATCACCTTCTCCTGTTCTTACATTACAAACAGCTCTCTGTCCCCTTGTTCCAGTTTGTACATTTTCCTGGGTTTGTGGTTTCTGAGAGATCTTTTCTCCACCTCTGTTGTGAACAGTTGCTGCCAAACACAGTGCCAGACAACTTTTCAAGCAGCTGTCATTTTCTTGTTTCTGTCACATGACGTGCAGCATTCAAATCTGCTCAGCGCAGAGCCTGTCTCCATCACACAACCTCAGGATGGACAATGGCCGAATAGTATGGGGTGGGGGGAGCTGAAAATCTACCGTGCACCCTGGCGTTAGCTCACTGAACCGCCCATTGAAGAACATTAAAAAATAAGAGCAAAAGGAATTTAATCTCACCCTGTACTTTTTAACAGGGTTGTTTGTTTTTATAAACTTAGACTTGAATTAATTTAGCAGTGAAGAGGCTGATTACTGGAACCATAATTAATCCTTCAAACTGATTTATTCCGACAGTGACAGAAGCATCAGACAGAGGTTCAGACACTGTATTAACGAATAATACTGGCGTTTACTGAACAGAAGGAAAATCAAACAACAACGCAATTATCAAACAATGAAAGTTTCATCAATCAACTTTGATAATTATTCATAACACCTCAAGTAACTGATAAGAGTGGACAAAGGGAAAAGTATATTTAGCACCGAACCCCTACAGGACTCACATTTGAATTTCTAACGCTTTGATGTTAATGACTTGGAGGAGTTCACAACCAATCGGAGAAAATGGCGACAACGTGTCCATCATTCTGCAGCACGCTTTGAGCCGCCATCTCTTAATGATGAAGCAGAGCGACCGCAGGGAAGGGAAGGGAAGGAACCAATTCCTGCTCTCCGGATCCAACTACTTGGTGGCACGCCCTGTCCCATGTGTCCGAAGCTCCGCATCTCGAGATTCGGCCTGTTCATCCACATGAAGACCCACGGCAGGAAGTGACCAGCCCAACGAGAAATCATCCTGAACTCGAGAGACAGCCGAAGATGAGGACAATTTACTATCCAGGTTGGTGTATTGTGACCAAGCTTGGACATAAAACACTCAGTCCCTTCATTAAGTCATTGGTATCGATAGGTAACTTGATGATAATGGTAATTGATGAAGATTATTGGGAGGCGATGGACAATGCGGGGGTTGGGAGTGAGATGCAAAGCCAGTACGTCACAGGGCTACTAATCCAGGGAGTGTGACTTCCAATTGCATTACTGAGGTTTAAGAATTTGAATTTAAAAACAAGTCTGTTCATAAATAAGAGAGTTAAATTAAAGCGTTATTGACAGTGTAAAGCTCCATCTACGCACTCCCCATCAAACATTCCCAGGATAGGCACAGCACTCGGTTATACACCGAGCACAAAGCTCCCTCTTCACCGTCCCATCAAACACTCCCAGGAAATTTACAGCCCGGGGTTAGATAGAGAGTAAAACTTTTTCCTTACCGTCCCCATCAAACACTCCCAGGACAGGTGCAGCACGGTGTTAGTCACTGAGAAAAACTTATTCTACGCTGTCTGCATACAAAAACCCCAGGGCAGGTACAGAACGGGGTTAGATACAGAGAAAATCTCCCTCTACACTGTCCCCATCAAGCAGACGCAGGAAAGATAAAGCACGGGGTTAGATACAGAGTAAAGTTTCCTCTTCACTGCCGCCATCGGACGCTCTCAGTGCATGCACAGTCCTTGGTTCGGTACATGGTAAATCTCCCTCTACACTTTCCCTAACAAACACTCCCAGGACAGGAACAGCACGGGTATATATACAAAGTGAAGCTCCCTCTACATTGTCCAAAACAAGCCTCACAGGGCAGGTGCAGTATGGTCTTCGATAAAGAGTGAAGCTAGCTCTACATTGTCCCCATCAGAAACTCCCAGTACAGGTACAGCACGGGGTTAGATACAGAGTAAAGCTCCCGCATAACTGTCCTCATCAAACACCCCCAGGACAAGTACAGCACGGGGTTAGATACAGAGCAAAGGTCCCTCTACACTGTCCCCATCAAACACTCCCAGAACAGGTACAGCACGGGGTTAGATACAGAGTACATCTCCATCCACAGTGTCCCCATGAAAACTCACAGGGCAGGTGCAGTATGGGGTTCTTTGCAGAGTGAATCTCCCTTTAGTTGCCAACCCTCCCCGCTGACACCTGTTTAAGTGGAAAATGATTTTTAAATCAGATGATTTAAAGCTGTACTAATTCTGGTTATCTTAGGCAAAAAGTAATTTTCATACTTCATATTTTCTTTCCGAAGACTTCCTGTTCATTTTTTGCTGTGTTTTACTTTCTGTGCATTCAACTTGGTGGATACCTTTCTCTTTAGTTTAAATTCTGCTGAAAGGAGTGAATTTGGCCGATCGTGTTTCATTGTGATCAGATAGTTCTTGTTCTTTTAGCAGGATATTTATTACTCTGCAGTCCGTCGTTCACATTATAAAGCAATACAAGTTGTCATTCTATCTCTTGCTGTTCATTACATTTCCTTGCATTCCTTCCTGAGACCCATCCCCGTTCCCTGTTCATCAGCTGTTTTATAGCTAACGACGGCATCTTTTCCTTACGTACACCTTTGTCAATGCACCTTCCAAGAAGATTCTGATACGCTGCCCAGCATATGTATGAAAAGTCCGAAGGTTCTTGAGGCTGTCTGAGATAATTATCCCTCTGACAAAAAACAGGGGGCAAAGCTGTGAATGAGAAGGAAAACGACATTTCGGGCTGGACAAAGATATTTAAGGAGTGCAACTTATGGACCATTCTACTTTCCAAATAAAATTAATGGAAATGCAGGAATGAAGAAAAACATGAAAAGACAATTTTTCAAAAACGTAAATAAATGCAGAAAGCTCAGGTCCCGGTGCATGGGGATGGTATAAAGAGCAGCATACGGTGACAGAAAAGAAATGAAGAATAATAATTTGTTAATATTTTGCAAACTTGAAATTAATATAAAAATCACCATGTAAACTGTTACAATGACATGTAAGTAGCAGAATTGATAAGGGAGAAACAGTGGAAGTGTTGTATTAGGAATATTAGAAGGCTTTTGTTTAATTCCCAACGAAGAGGTTAGTGTGTAATATTAAAGCACACGCTAATGGGGGTAATATGTTGGCATGGATTAAGAATTGGTGAGCAGTCGGAAAATGGAGTATAGGAAGACACAGGTAAGTTTCGGAGGGGGAGGCAGTAACTAGTGGCATACCATGGCGATCAGTGTTTGGGTCCTCGTTATTCACAATATATATCAATGGTCTGGATGAGGGAATAAAACGTAATATTTCCAAGTTTGCTGACGAGAAGAAACTTTGTGAGAATATGCGGGGTAAAGAGGGCGCCCAGAGGTTTCAAGGTGATGTAGGCAAGTCAAGTGTGTGTGAAACTCATGGAAGATGCAAAATAACGTGGTAGGTGTGAGTTATCAACTATGGCGGGGAAGCAGAAATGTAGAGAGTTTTAAAGGTGATGAGAGATTGGGAATTGTTGATTTTTCAAAGGACATAAAAGCCCTGATACACCAGCTAATGAAAACAAGCAAGCAGGTGCAGGAAGCAATTGAGAAAAAGAATGACATTTTGGCTTCATTGCGAGAGGGTTTGAGCAGAGGAGCAAGGACGTTTTAAGCAGTATTGCAGGCCCTTGGTGAGTCAACACTTGGTGTATTTTTGTATATCTCTTCTACACCACTAAGGAATGAAGTATTTCCAGAGAGGGAGGGCAACGGAGGTTCAGCAGAATGATTCATCTGATATCAGGATTGTCGGATAAGGTGGAATAAGGCAGCTGACGCTTGTATTTTTTGGTTATTAGGTAGATGAGAGGGGATAACATTGGAATGTATAACA
Source organism: Cetorhinus maximus (assembly GCF_964194155.1). NCBI lineage: Eukaryota > Metazoa > Chordata > Chondrichthyes > Lamniformes > Cetorhinidae > Cetorhinus > Cetorhinus maximus. The sequence continues at coordinate 1,335,791 of NW_027596103.1, read as the reverse complement.
TTCTGACAGGCAGGGACTGACATGATGCTGTGATTGTATTTGCGCCGGCTGAGTGGTGGACAAACAGGGTTAACAGCCTCTGGACACGTGATAGGAATATTACGACTGAGATGAGGTGAAAATCCTTCACTCAGAGTGTGCGGACATTTAGAATTCTCGACCACAGAGGGCTATGTCAGCCAGGTCACTAAATATATTTAAGAGGGAAATATATTTCTGGACCTAACGGTGAGAAGGGGCATGTGGAGAGCGCGATAGCAAAGCGTTAAGCCAGAGAATCAGCGATGATGCTATTGAGTGACGGATCAGGTTCGAAGAGACAAATGAACTAATTCCCTTCTGATATTCCACTTTTCTAGGAAAAGAATAGCCAGACGCAATGTGAGGCAAGATAGATCTGATAATGTCTCCATTGTCAACAGAAATAAGGAGGTGGCAGGCATGCTGAGTACTTACATTCCTTTAGTATTCGCAGTGAAGGGAGAGCTCAACTTGCCAGGAGTCCCAAAGAAATAATTAGTGAAACAGGAACAAAGGCTCAACAAAGTTCACTTAAGCAGGTTGAAATTAATGGAGAAATAAGCAATGGCAACATTTGATTTGCAGGATTTTAAAGGATGTTGTCAGGCGCGTTGCACATGTCTCTTACAAAATAAAAACTTGCACAGTCTTCTACAGTTGGATACCACTCATTGTTTTGGAAAATGTTGCCTGTCACTCCGCCATTTAAGAAAGGTGTCAGAAGGAAACCAGGGAATTATTGAACACTTAGACTATGCTTTGTTGTAAAGCAAATAAAAAAGGTCACTATGATCAATATAGTGTGTGAACGCCTTTGAGATTCGTCAGCCCATCAGCGTATGCCAACACTGGGTTTTAAAGAGTAGGTCGTGCCTGAGGAATTCATTGAATTTATTGAAGGATTTACTCAATTAATTGACTGTGCAATGTCTATGGGTTTTATGTGTACCAACATCCAGGGTATTTCTGATAAATTCCTGCCGAAGAGACTATTAGCTAAATGTCACACTAATGGAATTGGAGGCAAACTATTCCCTTGGTCACGGCTCATTTGGGATAAACCAGACGCTAGGAGCAAACGGCAATTAATACGATTGGCAGGCTGTGACTACTGGAGCACAGAAGGATCTCAACTATCCACTCGAGATATCAATAATTTAGGTGGCGATTAGAAAACCACGAATGTAAAATGGCCAATGGCATAAATTTTTCTTAATTTCAACCATTTTAGATAGAAACATTGCATTTTTAAGATATTTTGTCAGCTGAATTGAATGGTCAAAACTGTGACAAGCGGAATACAATGTAGGCAATTGTGAGTTCTGAAACATACTTTTTTTTTGCAAAAATATACTTTATTCATAAAATATCTTCAATCACATTCCAAACCATTCCAAAAACAGCATTACAAAGGTACAATCCGGTTCAACTTTTACAAAATATATCACCAGGTGCTTCAGTACAAACAATATTACAATCATTTACAGCCTTTCCTCTTGAGCTGTACAGCCCGAGGGGATTTAAACGGTTCCCAGACCCTCGGTGCACTGTGGCAGAAAGGTGTTAGACAGCGACCGTTCCCCATTGCGCCTTTGAGGCAGCTGCCCCAAGCTGTAGTGCATCCCTCAGCACGTAGTCCTGGACTTTGGATTGAGCCAGTCCGCAACACTCGGTCGGGCACAACTCTTTGTGCTGGAAGACCAACAAGTTTCCGGCAGACCAAAGCGCGTCTTTCACCGAGTTCACCTAAGGAATGATGTTTTTCCAGAGAGGGAGTGCAACGGAGGTTCAGCAGATTGATTCATCTGATATCAGGATTGTCGGATGGGGTGGAATTGGGAAGATTACGCTTTTATTTATTGGTGTTTAGGTAGATTAGAGGGGATAACATTGGAATGTGTAACATTCTGACAGGCAGGGACTGACTTGTTGCTGTGATTGTGTTTGCTCCGGCTGAGGATTGGAGAAAAAGGGTTAACAGTCTCTGGATATGTGACAGGGTAATTACGACTGAGATGAGGTGAAAATCCTTCACTCAGAGTGTGTGGACATATAGAATTCGCGACCACAGGGGGCAGTGTCAGCCAGGTAACTAAATATATTTAAGAGGGAAATAAATTTCTGGAGCTAACGTGAGACGGGGCATGTGGAGAGCGCGAGAGCACAGCGTTAAGCCAGAGAATCAACAATTATGCTATTGAATGACAGAGCAGGTTCGAAGAGACAAATAAACTAATTCCCTTCTGATATTCCACGTTTCTAGGAAAATAATAGCCAGACGCAATGTGAGGCAAAATAGATCTGATAATGACTCCATTGTCAACAGAAATAAGGAGGTGGCAGGGCACGCAGAGTACTTACATTCCTTCAATACTCGCAGTGAAGGGAGAGCTCAACTTGCCAGGAGTCCCAGAGAAACAATTAGTGAATCAGGAACAAAGGCTCAACATAGTTCACGTAAGCAGGTTGAAATTAATGGAGAAATAAATGGCGCTAAACAATGGCAACAGTTGATTGCAGGATTTTAAAGGATGCCATCAGGCGCGTTGCACATGTCTCTGACGTAATAAAAACTTGCACAGTTTGCTACAGTTGGATAAAACACGTTGTTTTGTAAAATGTTGCCAGTCACTCCGCTATTTAAGAAAGGTGTCAGAAGGAAACCAGGGAATTAGAGAACACTTAGACTATGCTTTGTTGTAAAGCAAATAAGAAAGGTCACTATGATCGATTTAGTGTGTGAACGCATTGAGATGCGTCAGCCAATCAGCGTATGCCAACACTGGGTTTTAAAGAGTAGGTCGTGCCTGAGGAATTCATTGAATTTATTGAAAGATTTACTCAATTAATTGACTGTGCAATGTCTATGGGTTTTACGTGTACCAACATCCAGGGTATTTCTGATAAATTCCTGCCTAAGAGACTATTAGCTAAATGACACAAAAATGGAATTGGAGGCAAACTATTCCCTTGGTCACGGCTCATTTGGGATAAACCAGATGCTAGGAGCAAACGGCAATTAATACGATAGGCAGGCTGTGACTACCGGAGCACAGAAGGATCTCAACTATTCACTCGAGATACCAATAATTTAGGTGGCGATTAGAAAACCACGAATGTTAAATTGCCAATGGCATACATTTTTCTTAATTTCAACCATTTTAAACAGAAGCATCGCATTTCAAAGAGATTTTGTCTGCTGAATTGAATGGTCAAAACTGTGACAAGCGGATTACAATGTAGGCAATTGTGAGTTCTGAAACATACTCGTGTCGAGAATTCCAATGATCCACAACCAGCCCAAAACAGAAATTGCAACTCATCTCACCCCAGAAAGGTCGACCCCTTTTTCAGTGACTGTTCCCATGTGCTCTAGTTTCCCACCCAGGGGAAGAAACTGTAATTGCCTATTCTCGCTAATCCGAGTCAAAATGGTGCACTTTTCAATGAGATCACCCCACACTCTTATACACTGCAGAGAGGCGCAATTGAGACAACTTTTCATCATTGGGCAACACTTTCATCCCAGCAGCCAATCTAGTGAATATTTTATCCTCCACTTCCTGTGCAATTTCGCTTCTAACTTACATAAGGAGACCAACATTACGCACACTGCTCCTGACCTGGTCTGATCGAAGCCCTGTAAATGTGTGGATGTGTTACCTTATTCTTGTGCAAGAATGTCCTTGCAGTGTACACCAGCATTGAGTTGGCCTACCCAGTGGCCTTTTTTAGCCCCATGCAAACTTCCTGCTTTCCTTGTTCCAGTATGAGTAAAACCAAGTCCCTGTGAAGATCCATATTCAGGCGTTTCAAAAGTTGAAAAATCTCCCGTTTCCTATATTTTCTAACAATGTGTATCAATTCCTTCCTTTCAATATCTTGTTCCCGCTTATTTAACACGTGCCTACCTCTTTGCAGCCAATTTGTGCCCTCCTTACAGTTTACAATTCTCACCCTGTTTTGTCTGTTATCCATAGTGAATGTATTAATCTCCATCAATTCATCGTTAATACAGGTTGTGCTTAGCAGAGTCACCAGCAATAATCACTGCGGCGCTCCACGAGTTCCAGCCAGAACAGTTGAAAATTCCCCACCTGTTTCACCTCCCTGCCGCTCCCCTGTTACCAATTCGCCCTCAATAATATCCTGACCGTGTAAAGGCTGACCTTGCGCTTTAAGCTTTAGCGTGGCACGACACAGTCCAGGGAGTTTCATTCAGAGAGAAGAATGCTGTGAAAAATTAGCTAAAATGGCAGAGAAGCTCAACAGGGTGAAACTTTTTGCAGACATGTGGTCATATGAACTTCAGTTATAGGTGCTGGGGAAGGCTATTTGTTCCTTGCAGCTTATTTTCCCACGTAATTTAAACATTCCTGTGTTTTTCTTTTTGCCTCAGCCTCACTTCTCATAAATTCCCCACATTTTTAATGTCCTTTGTGCCCAAAACACCAGTGAATTTATATTTTGTACATGTTCAATGGCCGATCATCTGCAACTCTCTACGGTGGAGGATTTCAAATATTCATTTGATTGAAGAAATTTGATTGAAGAAATTTCCTCGCATAGTACAACTAAGGTATCGATTATGTAACCATCCGGCACATGTCAGCAAGCAGACATGTTAGTGCCAAATGAAATGTTACAAAATGAAATTAGGAATGATTTGTTAGCAGGAGAGCCAGGTCTGCAGCAGAGGTTAAACACAAAAGTAAACCATCCTCTGGATGAGTCGCCAAATCCTATAGGAGGCAATGTCACTGTGGCAGTCCAGAGAAGCCGATTTCTAAAAAAAATGTTTCCTGGAAGCTGATGATCGCAGATTCAATATGTGTAGGCCGTTTGCTGGACAACTTTGAAAGTTTTTATCTAATGACTTAATAATACAGTAACAATCCTGACTGAAAAGAGAGTCAGACAGAGAGAGAGAGAGAGAGAGAGATAGAGATAGAACGACGGAGAGAATGATAAATAGAGACACCGAATATCTTTGTTCTTGTCTCTTAAGTTTATTTTTTCTGATGAATTTTTATTGTCACTCTCAACATTCTGATTTGTATTTTTTTATTTTTGGTAGGATATTGTGAGATTTTTTTGATTTATTCCTTCCTGAATTACTGCCGTGGCATATGCCATTCTTTTTACAAAATCTTCCCTAACCTATTCATCTGCATTTCGTCCTCCTGTTCATTTTCGCCCTTGTACTTAGTGAATGATCCTTGCTGTCTTTTATATAGTCCCTCTGATTCATTTATTCATCCTATTGTTTAATGATTAACTACTTGCTTTCTCTTTTATTGGGAGATAGTTGGCCCGACGTCTTTCTCCCTCCCTCTCTCTCTTTCTTTCCCTTTGTATCTGACTCTCTCTCTCTCTCTTTCTCTCTCTCTCTCTCCCTACCTCTCTCTCAATCTCTCCCTCCCTCTCTCTCAAAATATCAGCCTGTCTGTCTGTCTCTCCCTCTCTCTCTTTGTCTATCTGTCTGTCGTTCTGTCTGTCTGTCTCTCTCTCGCTGCCCCTGTTTCGCCGGGTCGACTTTCTAACATACGATTAATTTTGTCGCATTGAATTCCACACAAGCAAAGAAAACACAATGAAAACATTTAACGCGACGACCTCAGCTTTTCCATCGCCGGCAAGATAACTTCCTGTCATTTCTTTCGAGGAAAGATTCCTTTTGCTTTTAACCTGAGGCGTAGATCTGCCTGAGCATCTCACCCACTTCGGGTCCTGATCTCGTTTTTTTATATTTCATCTTACAAGGATAGAAATCTGCTCGCCTGTGTATACATGTTTTTAGGGTAACCTAAACCTTGGAGGAAAGGAACAAGTTTCAGTCATTTATGAATACATTTCGGATATGTTTTTGACACTTAAAGCGTTGTGAATCTTTGGACTTTTCTGCCACAGAAAGCAGCAGATTTCTCGGTCATTGAGTGTAAACAGGGCCTGGTTTAATCTAACTTTTGGATGTGATTGGGGTGAAAGGCTTCATGGAAAGTGTCAGCGTTTGGAAATAAGTAAATGATTTGATACAAATAATTGAAAGGGGCTGCAAGCTGAGGTGATCAAATAAGCTCCTGATGCGGTAAAGTTATGTACTGGTGATAAGATGCTTCAATGTGTTTCGCTCTATTCATCCTCTATGTTATGTACCCTTATTTTTCACAGCCCGTCTCTGTAACTGAAGTGATTACGTCCGTTTCCATTTTTTTTTCAACTCTAAAATAATTGGCATGTGATTGATTCCTACTTGAATACGTATTTCCATGTTGGAGACAGGCCGCTCGACCAAGATCAGAGGCAGTTTAAATAATGTGAAATACATTCTGCAGCACAACTAATCTTGGAGCAAATTTAAAGTGAGGAATTGAACGGGTACTAACGGGCGCAATGCTGATCCCATAGATGGGAAATCCACCATCGCAGTGGTCATAAATCCAGACTTTGAAAAATCACAGAAACAGGTATAATAAATCCTTTTAGCGTGGGATAGGGGCACCACCAATCAGAATATAATTAGATATTTTTGGTAAACATTGTTAAATATGTAAGGGAAAAAAAAAACTGCCAAAATAAAACTAGACATTAAGGAGCTGATATTGTGGCAATGAAAATGCAAATTTGTGCTTATAAACTGGAGTCGATTATTAATTATATAAAGAGAGAATAACGGCGCGAAATATATATTTATACGGAATGAATAGGCATCTGGAATAGGATGTTCCATTAAAACAACCAGAAAAATAGCTTTTAATCAACGATCCTGGGTGAATAAATGGATGGGATCAAGAAATAGAAATTCAAGTGAATCACATGCAATAAACAGAATGAGAATAAAGGAGAAGACAATGAAAAGAAAGCACAGCGTTAGGGAAGAATTCGAAAGAAGGAAGGCAAATAAATGCTTCGAAATTAAATGATGAATGGATAAATGAAAGAAGTAATATAATATCTTAAAGTCAAAATTAACAAAGGGTAAATCAGGGTGTGAACCGAGATAAATAGGATGCATTCGGTGAATATCAGCTCGAAAGCAATGACATAGTCTCTCTCTCTCTCTCTCTCTCTATTCTCGCTCTCTCTAGATCTCTCTCTCCGTCTCCCTCTACCCCTCCATTCTGGTAAGTTTTTTTAAAGGTATAACTTCATGACAGCTGAGTTGGTAGATTTCTCATCCACGGACTAAGCATTGCGACCTGTCCTACACAGTAAATACCTCAACGCATTTCCCCTTTTCCCTGCCCGCCTTTCACAGATCCATTGTGTAGTTGCAATCTCCTCCTGTACTCATCGCATAATCTTTACTCAGCTCATAACTTTTCTCCCGGATTTTCCTCGGAGCCCCTTCCATTATTTGGTGGTCTCTTGACCTGCCCTTCCCCTGATATTTAAACTTGCCCTGACACACCCTTCCTCTACACATCTGTCCTCGAAGATAATAATATGGTCAGTAGTTCAGCAGCAATTGCTTACAACATATTCAAATAATTAAGGTACTTTTGCACGTTGACGAGACAGCGTCAGTTGCATGGTCAAACTGCCAGGGATAAGGAGAATAATAAAAAAAATACAGCATCCAGGTAAATTACTGAGCAAAGTACATCACATGCACATGGAAATCAGAAACCGAAACAACAGTAGCCATTCAGCCCTTATTGTCCATTGCCATTTAAGAAGACAATTCCGGATCTATAACTAAGCTTTAACCTCCTTCAGTGTCAATTTTGTTTCAAAGCGTGCATTTTCCCCAAGGCATTCTGGTACAATACACCTGTTCTTGTTCTTGTTTTATTTCCCAGAACATTCAATATTCTGATGCCAATTGTTCAAGTTGTAAAAAATGTTCACACTGGTTTCCTCGCGGTTTGCAGGTTATTATCCAGAGTGACCCTTCATTTTGATATTCTTATTTTTGTTCCCCCACTATCAGATTTTGGCCTATTCATTACGCCGAAAAGAATCACCGAGAAGTGTGTGATGAAGATGGAATATACTTCAATGCAATATGTCATGTGAGAAAATATATTTAGTAATAGGCATGGGTGACATATGGAAATAAGCATCCAGCAGAGATTGGAGCCACAAAAACAGAGTGAGGGAAATAGTCAGGGAGAGTTACACGGTGCTGGATAGGTTATTACCACATCCAGTAAAAATGGTTTAGCTTAAAAAGACCACCGTTCAAACGCAATGACATTCCCGTCCTACCGAGTGAAATTGTTCCTCTCGTCCTGACCATATTGTTCACTCACTGAAAGGTTTGGTCACCCCTATCCCTTTACTCAGCCACTGAAACTCCTCCCCTCCCCGGTTCCTGCCACCCGATTCATTGAAAACCTGTCGCTCCCTTAACCCCGCCTCCACACCCACTGAAACTCTTCCTATACCCTGCCCCCTCCTCCAAACCTAATGAATAATTCCACCTACCGTAAGCCCCTCTGGCCACGGAATGCAACTCCGCCCCTCACTGAACTTATTCCACATCTCCTGAGATGCTCCTTCCCCTCAGCGACTTCCCAAAAATCTCTTTCTCATCCCTTGATTTTATTATTCCCAGCACCTAAGCAGCTGTCCCAATCTTTCAACAACTTGCACATTCTGTGTACCCTGTCATGATCTCCAGGCCCCTTACCCAGCAACTTGATAGATTCACTCTGCTCCTGACACCCTTTCCCATCCACTGCGCTGTATTTAATGAAGACGAGGGAGGTCTGAGCTGATAGCCGGAGAGCAGGTGTGAGCCCTGCGTCACCGCCTTGAGTGAAGTCCCACTGAATTTAGGGACACTCAGGCACTTAACTTAATTATGTCGGGGTTTCCCCGTGTTCAGGGATTTCAGCGGTGGAAACCAAGCCTACCAAGAGCTGCCGGCCAATCAGTTACTGGCAGCTCCTGGACGGCAGAACCACTACGGATACCACAATCAGCTTCGTCCTTTGGTCATCGCTAAATCCCAGGCCAGAGGTGACTGATGGTGGGATAGAAAATGAATTTATCACTCCCATGTATAACTTTGACACGTACAGAATTAATCCCGAACATACAAATCCACCACTGACAAGTATAGATTGAATCTCAAACATTCACACAACACCAGAGACTGACAAATACATATAATCCCATAAGTGACAACCAAATCGTGGAACTAGGATACATCAGAGAGATATATAATCAATATCAAACACCAGGCAAAGAATGAAAATCCAATACACAATGAATTATAGATAACGATTCTGATATCCAAATGCTATCTTAGTGAAACGACTATCAATATGATGCACGGTTCCAGGGAATTTTTGCTGCAGACTGAAAACGAGGCTCGCACGCAAAACCACAGACATTCAGAATCAGAATGACGCCCCACGCCCTTATCCAGTTGTAAGGAATGATAAAGATCTAATCACACATTGACATTTACACAAAAAACTAGACATGGTTCCAGGAAATGATTCAGATTGGATATAACACTCGCTTACGGCAACAAGATAGTGACCGATGCGGAATGAATGAGACACCCGCTTGCAGTAGCGGAGAATGGCAGATAGCGAATGAAACCAAGACATGCTTACAGTAACAGAAACTGACTGATAGAGAAAAATACTTCCACAACTGCAGTGCAAACGGCAGCTTCACAATGCGGACAAAATTGTTAACAATATCGGGAAATGACCGACAGAAATACAATAGAACACATATACACTGCTCCCGAGAGTAACAAATACTGAATAACCAAACACTCACCTATAATTCCGCTGATAACCAATCCAAACTCACCATCTTGCAATACGGGTTAAATAGGCTGCTTTCGCAGTTCAATCTGCGTCATCACGTAGAAAGATCCAAATTCACGGCCCCGACTTCGCCCACTAAATACAGTAGCCTGTTCAGCAGGCTTTAGGAATTCGCAAATTGAAATACTGATAGTCTACCCACTCAATTATTATAGTGACATGCCCCTTGCCCTGTAAATTACTGACAGTCTTATCACTCGATTACTACAGTGACAGGCGCCTGGTCCTGTAAAATACTGACAGTCTCCCCTCTCAAATACTATAGTGACAGGCCCCTGGTCCTGTAAAATACTGACAGTCTTATCACTCGATTACTACAGTGACAGGCGCCTGGTCCTGTAAAATACTGACAGTCTCCCCTCTCAAATACTATAGTGACAGGCCCCTGGTCCTGTAAAATACTGACAGTCTACCCACTCAATTACTACAGTGACAGGCCCCTGGTCCTGTAAAATACTGACAGTCTACCCACTCAATTATAATAGTGACAGGTCCCTGGTCCTGTAAAATACTGACAGTCTACCCACTCAATTACTAAAGTGACAGGCCCCTGGTCCTGTTAAATACTGACAGTCTACCCACTCAGTTACTATAGTGACAGGCCCTGGCCCTTTTAAAATATTGGCAGTCTAACGACTCAATTACTACGCTGACAGGTCCCTGGCCCTGTAAAATACTGACAGTCTAACCAATCAATTCCTATAGTGACAGTTCCCTGGCCCTGTAAAATACTGACATTCTACCCACACAATTACTACAGTGACAGGCCCGTGGTCCTGTTAAATACTGACAGTCTACCCACTCAATTACTACAGTGATAGGCCCTTGGTCCTGTAAAATACTGACAGTCTACCCACTCAATTACTATAGTGACAGGCCCCTGGCCCTGTTAAATACTGACTGTCTACCGACTCAATTACTAAAGTGACGTGCCCCTGACCCTGTTACATACTGACAGTCTATCCACTCAATTACTATAGTGAAAGGCCCTAGCCCTGTAAAATATTGGCAGTCTAACCACTCAATTACTACAGTGACAGGCCCCTGGTCCTGTAAAATACTGACAGTCTACCCACTCAATTACTACAGTGAAAGGCCCTGGTCCTGTAAAATCCTGACAGCCTACCCACTCAATTACTATCGGGACAGGCCCCTGGCCCTGTAAAATCCTGACAGCCTACCCACTCAATTACGACAGTGACAGGCCCCTGGTCCTGTAAAATGCTGACAGCCTACCCACTCAATTACTACAGTGACAGGCCCCTGATCCTGTAAAATACAGACAGCCTACCCACTCAATTACTATAGTGACAGGTCCCTGGCCCTGTAAAATACAAACAGTCTACCCACTCAATTACTATATAGAAAGGCCCCTGGCCCTGTAAAATCCTGACAGCCTACCCACACAATTTCTATATAGAAAGGCCCCTGGTACTGTAAAATACTGGAAATGCACCCACTGAATTATTATATTCAAAGGCCACCGATTCTGTAAAATACTGACAGTCTACCCATTTAATTAATATATGGACAGACCCATGTTCCTGTAAAATACTGACAGTTTGCCACTCAATTATTACATTAACAGCTCCCTGGCCCTGTAAATTACTGAGAGTCTGAACAATCAATTCGTACAGAATTATGTCCCAGGTACTATAAATATTTTGACAATTCCCCTATGCTACTTTTTTAAAAAAAATCGTTCATGGGATATGGGCGTTCTTGGCTGTGCCAGCATTTATTGCCCATCCCTAATTTCCCTCATACAGATGGTATTTAAGAGTCAGCCACATTTCTGTTGGCCTGGATTCAAATATAGTCCAGATGAAGAAAGAACAGAAGGGCCTTCATTAAAGGACATTAGCTAAGCAGATGTTATTTTTTTCCAACAATTGGCATTGGTTTGATGTTCATCATTAGAGATTTTAATTCTGCTTATTTTATTAATTGGCGATTTTAATTGAATTTGAATTTTGCCACACACCATGGTGAGATTCAAACCCTTGATCCCCAAAGAATTATTTTGTGTCTCTGGATTACTCACCCTAGCCCAGTGACAGACCCCCGGCTCTGTCAACATGCTGCCAGTCTATGCATTCTATTGCTATAGTGACAATCCCCAGGCCAAGTCATCATTCTGACAGTCTCCCCACTCCATTACTATAATAACAGGCCCCCAGCTCTGTTAACATATCGACAGTCTCCCCACGATATTACAATTGTTATAGGCGCCCAGCCCTTCAGACGTAGAGCAAGTAACCACAAATTGTTACTATAGTGTACAGGCCCAGGGTTCTTTATGCATTCTGACATTTTACCAACTCTATTGCTATATTGACAGAATGACAGAATCCCCAGCTTTGTAACCATATCGACAGCCTATGACAGTCTGTGACTATTGTGATAGGCCCCCAGCTCTGTCATAATGCTGAAGTCAACTCAGTCTATTACTATATTGATAGAACACCCCACTCTGTAAACATGCTGACAGCCTGCACACTCACCAACTATAGTGGCAGGCCCCCGGTTCTGTAATAATACTGACTGTCCACCCATTCTATTACAATATAGGTAGAACCCCCTACTCTGCAAACATGTTGACAGCCTGCACATTCAGTTACTATAGTGACAGGCCCCCGGCTCTGCAATTATAAAGACAGTCTACCCACTCTATTACTTTAATCACAGAACCCCCCGCTCTGTAATCATACTAACAGTCTACCCAATCTATTACTATAGAGACAGAACCCCCAGCTCTCTAAACATAATGACAGCCTACCCAGTCTAGCATTGTAGTTACAGGCCACCGACTCTGTAATCATGCTGACAGACTATTCACTCTTTTACACTAGTGACAGAGTCCCGACCTCTGTAAACATACAGACAGTCTCCTCATTCTAATACTATAGTGACAAAACCCGGTCTGTAAAGCTGCTGACAGTCTCTCCACTATATTACTGTTGTGACCGGCTGCCGAGCGGGAAATGTACTGACAGCTCCAAATCCACTTACAGGCCCCTGGCTCTGTAAACATACTGACAGTCTCCCCACTCAATTTCTCTGGTAACAAGACCCTGGTTCTGTAAAACACTGACAGTCTAGATTCTCTCTTACTGCAGTGGTTGGCCCCGGTCCTTCAAGCATGCTGACAATCTAAACAACCTATTCCTACACTCACAGGTCCCGGGTCTGTAAACATACCGAGAGTCTTCCCAATTTATTACTACAGTGACTGGTCACCAGGTCTGTACATTTTATGTCATTCTCTCCACGATACTAGCTAAGTGAAAGGTCCACGTCTCTATAAAATTACTGACCAACTGCCCACACTATTGTTATAGTGACAGCTCCCATGCTCTTTAAATATAGAGACAGTTTCCTTACTCCAGTACAATAGCGACAGGCTCCGGGCTAATTTAACATACCAACAGTCTCCCCACTCTCCTATTATAGTAGCAGGCCCACAGCTCTTTAAATATTCAGTCTCCTCGCACTATTAATATAGTAACAGGCCATTGGCAATGAAAACATACTGACACTTACCCCGTCTATAACTATATTGTGAGGCCACCTGCTCTTTAAACCTGCTGAATGTCTCTCCACTCTATCACGATAGTGAGAGATCCCCGGCTCTGTAAACATTCAGACAGTTCATCACCATATTCGTATGGTGACAGTCCCCCGCCCTTTAAACACACTATTAGTATCGTCACAGTCCTCAGGCTCTGTAACAATACTGACACTCTCCTTAGTGTAAATTATTCTCCTGGCTCTGTGAGGACAGTGACAATCTCTCCGCTCTATTATTCTTATTAATAAAGCCCACGCTCTCCAAACTTACTGAAGCTTCCGCACTCCATTAATGTGAAGTTAGGCCCCGGCTCTGTAAACATATCAAGAGCCTCCCCTCTATATAATTATTAAAAAAAAACAGGCGCTGGCTCTCCAAACATGCCCGCAGTCTCCCCAATTATTTACTTTAGTGACAGCGCCCGGCTCTGTAAGCAAACTTAGAGTCTCCGCACTTAATTTCTATATTGACTAGACGCTGGTTCTGTCAAGATTTACTACTTAAGGGACAGAAAACGGGTTATGTAATACTAGTGACATTCTAGGCTCTCTATTACTACATTGACAGTGTCCCAGCTCTTTAATCATATAGTGAGACTCCCTACTCTATGAGTTATCTGACAAGCCCCCAAGTCTTTAATCATGCTTACAGTCTCAATTTCGATTGCTATTGTGAGAGGCCGCCGAATCTGTAAACAGAAGGAGAATCGGCCCAGGCTTCTACTACAGTGACAGACCCCTGGCTTTGAAAACATACTGACAAAATAACATTATGTACCTTTAGTGATAGGTCCCCTGCTCTGTAAACAAGCAGGCAGAATACCACTGCATTCATATAGTGTCAGGCCCTCGGCTCTGTATATCAATTAACAGTCTATTCACGCTAATACAACAATGAACGGCTCTAGGCTTTAAAAACATACTGACAATCCCCCACCCTATTAGAATTGTGACAGGCCCCCGGCTCTGTCAAATAACTGAAAATCCATGCACTCTATTACAAATAGTGACAGTCCCCTGGCTCTGTAAGCATGCTGGCAGTCTATGCACTATATTTATAAATTGACAGCCCACCGGCTCCGTCAACGTGCTGACAGTGTATGGTCTGTATTATTACAGTGTCAGACCACCGTCTATGTCGACATATTGACAGACTATGCACACTAATACTTTAGTGACAGCCAAACGGCTCTGCCAACATACGGGCAGTGTAGGCACTCTAATAAGCTACTGACAGCCCCCCGCCTCTGTAAACATGCTGACAGTCTATGCATTTTATTGTTATAGTGACAGTCTCCGGGCTCTTTCAAATTGCTGACAGTCTATGCTCTCTCATACCTGAATGACAGCGCCCAGGCTCTGTCAACATGCTGCCACTCTATGAACTCTTAGTATAGTGACAGACAACTGGATCTGTCGTAATGCTGACAGTCTATACAATCTAATACAAAAGTGAAAGCCCCCCGGCTATGTCATCATAATTACAGTCCAAGCACTCTATTACTATAGTGACAGCCCCCTCGCCTCTGTCAACATGCTGACAGTCTATGTGCTATATTACAATAGATACAACCCCCTGGCTTTATCAACCTGATGACAGTCTGTGCACTCTATTACTATATTCACAGCCCCCCGGCTCACACAACCTGCTGACAGTCTATGGACACTATCACTATATTGAAAGCCACCCGGGCCAGTCAAAATTCTGACCGTCTATGCAGTCTACTAATATACCGACAGTCCCATGGCTCTGTCAATATATGGACAGTATAGGCACTCTAATAAGATAGTGGCAGACACCAGACTCTGTCAAGATATGGACAGTCTAAGCACTCTAATACTATAGTGACAGACCCCAGGCTCTGGCAACAAGATACCAGTCTATGCTCTCTGGTACTATAGTGACAGAGCCCCGGCTATGTCAACATGCTGACAGTCTATGCTCTCTATTACGATAAGGACAGAACCCTGGCTCTATTGTAATGCTGACAATCTATGCGCTCTATTAATATACTGACAGACCCCCGGCTCTGTCAACAAGATACCAGTCTCTACTCTCTATTGCCATAGTGACAGTCGCCCGGCCCAGTCAACATGCTGACAGTCTATGCACTCTATTAATATAGTGGCAGACACGCGGCTCTGTCAACATGCTGACAGTCTATGCATTAAATTGCAAAAGTGAAACCCCCCCGGCCCGGTCAACATGCTGCCAGTCTAAGCACTCTATTATTTGAGTCAGTGGCCCACCGTTCTGTCAAAATGCTGACAGTATGCAATCAAATACTATAGTAAAAGCCCCAGTCTATTGAACAAAGAACAAGAATAAAGAGAAGTACAGCACAGTAACAGGTCCTTCTGCCCTCCAAGCCTGCGCCAATCATGTTGCCCGTGAACTAAAACATTTGCACTTCCAGTGTCCTAATCCCTCTATTCCCATCCTATTCATGTACATGTCAAGTTGCTTCTTATACACCACTGTCGCACCAGCATCCACCACCTCCGTTGGCAGCGAATTCCAGACACTCACTACCCTCTGCATAAAAAAAAACTTGTCCCGCATATCTCCTCTATAGTTTTCTACTCTCACCTTAATTCTATGCCCCCTTGTCATTGACTCTTCCAAGCTGGGAAAAAGCATCTCACTATCTACTCTTTCAATGCCACTCTTAATTTTGTAAACTTCTATCAAGTCGCCCCTTAATCTACGGCGCTCTAGTGAGAACAATCCGAGTTTCTCAAAACACTTCTCACAGCTAATGAACCCCAGACCAGGCAGCATTCTGGTAAACATCCTCTCCACCCTCTCCAACGCCTCCATGTCCTTCTGGTAATGTGGCGACCAGAATTGCACGCAATATTCCAAGTGTGGCCAAACCAAAATTCTATACAGCTGCAGCATGACTTCCCAGCTTTTATATTCAATGCCCCTGCCAATGAAAGCAAGCATGCCATGTGTGCTGATCCTCTAACAGTGCAACACATCCTGAGCACTGACCCTCCGAGAGTGCGGCACTGCCTCAGAACTGACTTTCTAAATGCGTAACACTCCCTCAGAACTTACCCTCCTACAGTACAGCGCTCCCTCCATACTGACTCACCGACAGTGCGTCGCTGCCTCCTTACTGGCATTCTGACAGTGCGGCGCTCCCTCCGTACTGACCCTCCAGCAATGCAGCGCTCCCTCAGCACTGACCGTCCGACAGTGCAGCGCTATCTCAGCCCTGATCCTCCGACAGTGCGACACTTTTACAATACTGACCCTCTGTCAGTATGGCACTCCTTCAATAATAACCCACTGACAGTGCGGCACACCCCAAGTATATACGCTCCAACAGTACGCATTCTCTGACGGGTTATTAAACTAAATAATGATTAAATGTATCAATGAAAATAAATGAAAATAATTAATGCAATGTTAATAACAGATTAATAGTAACTAATTGTTTCTGCTGTTGATAAACATTTGAGAATACTTTATAAAAACAAACCTTAAAGGTGGACCTTTTAATTATAAAGAAGATGCCCAAATCATAAAGCATTGATATTAAATCATCATTAGGTATACTAGAGGTGGATAAAGATTATTGAATAATTGGATTTTTATGTATAATATTTTGTTGAATTTGATTAATAATTAGTCCAATAATGTATATTATATGTTTAGAAATTAATTGATAATTAGATGTTCAATTTATAATGAATATTTTGAATTTTAAATTCTTAATTTAATGTAATAAATTGGATGGCAATTCATAATATGCTGTTGGAATTAATTAATAATAAGGTGTATAATTTGATAATACATGTTTAACTTAATTAATATTTAGACCAATAATAAATAATATGCTAATGATAAAGTTAACAATTGGATGCATTAACGCATAATATATTGTAGTTTATTAATAGTTCAACATATTAATTATAAATATATTGTTGAAATTGATTAATAGCTATACTACGAACAGATCGATTAAGAGCAGGAGTGGGCGACTAGGCCCCTCGATCCACTCCGCCATTCAATAAGATCACGTCTGATCTGGAATATTCCTCAACCCCACATGCCCACAGCACCTCAATAATCTTTCGCAACCTTGTTAAGCGAGATTCTATCTCGCTTGGTCTTAAATATATTCAAAGGCTGTGCTCCCACAACATTCTGTGGAAGACAGTTCCAAAGACCCCCGATGCTCTCTGTGAAAATGCTCTACCACATCTCTGAATGAATTGTTAATGTTGAGATGTTTGCACTGTTTATTCTGATCATAATTTGAATACAGCATGATCCGCAGCTGGGAAATAAGGCTGCTGGTGTTAATGGGGCATTACTGAGGGAGTGCACCATTGTTGGAGGGTCATTGATGAAGGCGAACCTCCCTGTTGGATGGTGAGTGCTAAGAGCGTGCTGCACTGCCGGAGGTTGAATAATGAGGTTCTGCCGTACAATTGGAGGGTCAGTACTAAGAGTTTGCCACAGCAGCGGAGGGTCTGTACAAACGGAGTGCAACACTGTCGGACGGTCAGTACTGAGGGAGAGCTGCACTGTGGGAGGGTCATGAATGATGGAGTGTCGCACTGCCAGAGGGTCAGTTCTGAGGAAGCACCCCAATGTCGGATGGTCAGCTCTGAGGTAGAGCCGCACTTTCTGAAGGTCTGTACTGAGGGACAGCAGCACAGTCGGATGTTCAGTACAGAAAAAGCGCCTCAGTGTCGAAGGGTCTGCTTTCGAGAAGCAAAGCACTGTTGCAGGGTCAGTACTGAGGGAGCGCCACACTGCCATTGGCTCAGTTCTGAGTGATTGTCGCACTGTCGCAGAGTCAGAACTGAAGTAGTGCCACACGCTTGGTGAGTCCGACTTGAAGGTGTGCTGCATTATCGGATAGTCAGCACTGAGGGCCGGCCGCACCTTCAAAGTGTCAGTATTCAGGGGGCGACTGACTGCCACAGGGTCAAGATTCAGGAAGCGCCGCACTGTCGGAGGGTCAGTGCTGAGAGAGTGCTGCACTGTCAGAAGATCATTACTGAGGGAGTAATGCGCTGTCGCCTGGTCATTACTTAGGGTCTGGTTCCTTGTTGGAGAGCCACTACTAAGGGTGTACCTCTCTGACTGAGGGAGCACTGCACATTCGGAAGGTTAGTACTGAGGAAGCACCTCGCTGTCCGATGGTCAGTAATGAGGAAGTGTCGCTCTGTCGGAGGGTCAGTTCTGAGGGACTGCCACAATGTCAGAGTTTCAGTTTTTAGGAAGTGCCACACTGTCAGAGGATCAGTACTGGGGAGCAACAAACTATCGGAGGTTCAGTACTGGGGTATCACTGCACTTTTGCAGGGTTTGTGCCACAGGAGTCCCGCTTTGTGGAGCGTCAGTTCTGAGTGATTGTGGCACTGCCAGAGGATCACTAATGAGGGAGCGTCGCACAGTTTGTTGGGCAGTTCCGAGGGAGCGCCGCACTGTCAGAGGGCCAGTACAGAGGGAGTGTTGCAGAGCCGGAGGGTCAGTGCTGACTAAGTGCATTACTGACAGATGGGATGTCCTGAGGAAGTGGAACGCTGTCGGATGGTCTTTATTGAGAGGATGCAAAACTGTCGGAGGCTCAGTGCTGATGTTGTGCCACCCTGTCGGAGGGTCAATAATGAGGGAGTGCCGCCCTGTCCGAGGGTCAGTGTTCAGGGCGTACCGAGCCTTCAGACATCAGTACTGAGGGTGTGCTGCACTGTCCGAGTAACTTCACAGAAGAATCCACACACTGCTGGATGGTAATTACTGAAGGAGCGCCGCAATGTTGATGTATCTAATTTGATGAAGTACCGCAATGTCAGGGAGTCAGCACAGAGGGAGTGCCACACTGTCGGAGTTGAAGAACTGCGGTAGCCCCGCACTAAGTGGGATCGATATTGGCAGCAATTCTAACATGCAGAAATAACCTTTTGGCCATGTATTGAGATCACAGAATTGTATGCTCCGTAGGGACATAAGCTTAAAATTAGATTTGGGCCATTCAGGGTTAATGTCAGGAAGGAGACAGAAAGACACAAGCCCGTAGGACGTTGTTTGATGTTTCAATTGCGAAAGTCAAGTCATATATTAATGGGTCTGTGTTATGTAAGAATATTAAAGTTTCTGTGTGCCAGCTGGGACACTGTTGTAATAACACAGATGTGCTGTAGACTCCCTGAGTCTTGGAACAAGGCTAAGGGAATGTTTTACCTTCTCCTGTTCTCATGTTTGAAACTGCTCTCTGTTCCCTTGCTCCTGTTTGTACATGTTCCTGGGTGTGTGGTATCTGAGAGATCTTACCTGCGGCTCTATTGCATACAATTGCTTGCCAAACACATTAACGTCATAAATCTATATAGGCTGACATTTTCTTGTTCCTGAAACACGGTGTGCTGATTCAAATCTGCTCGGCACAGAGCATCTCTCCATCAAGCTACCTCAGTATTGACAATGCCCCCATAATGTTGGCGGAGTGTGAGCTGGAAAACTACCCAGCAGCCTGGAGTTAGCTCACTGAACAAGAACATTAGAAATGTGGGCAGGAGGAGGTTAATTTCACCCTGTACAGTTAAATTTGCTTTGATCAATTAGATTTCACTAAACTTAGCAGTAGGATTACTGGAACCTGAATTAAACCGTCAAAATGACTTAGCTCAACAGAGACAGAACCATCAGGCAGAGTCTGAGATACTGAATTTACGAATAATACTGACGTTTATTGAACAGAATCAAAATAAAACTACAATGCCCTTATAAAACAATCAAAGATTCATCGACCAACTTGCAGAATTATTTATAATCTATGAAACATTTAATAGGAGGAGACAAAACGAAAAGTGTATTTTTCAAAGTAATGCTGCCAGACTCACACTTGAAGGGTTAACACATTGATGATAATGATCTGGTGGAACTCAGTACCAATCAGTCAAAATGGTGAGAAGGTGTCCATCATTCTGCGTCACGCTCGAGAATCGGCCTGTTCATCCAGATGAATACCCAGGGCAGGAAGTGACAACCCCGAGTAGTCATCATTCTCGAATCGAGGGACAGCCGAATGTGAGGTCAATTTGCTATCCGGCTTGGTGATGCGACCAAGCTTGGGCAAAGAACACTCCGTCCCCTCATTAATTGATTAATATAGATTGTAAATTTGGTGAGATTGTGGATTGATGAAAATTACTGGGGGCCAGGCGAAGGACAAGTGGTTGGGGGGCTGGGGGGGGGGGGGGGGGGGGGGGGGGGGGGTTGAGATTTAAAATCAATACGTCAAATGGCTACTAATCCAGAGAGTATGACATGAAATTGCATCCCTGAGGTTTGATAATTTTAATTTAAATTTATTCTGTGTACAAACTGGGAAGTTATGGCACGAAGCAAGATACCAATTAAAGATCTCTCTAAAATATCACCATCAAACAATCCCAGGACAGCTGAAGCATGAGGGTTGGATTCAGATTAAATCTCCCTCTACACTGCCCCCATCAAACACTCCCAGGACAGGTACAGCACGGGGGTTACATAGAGACTAAAGCTCCCTCAGCTCTGTCCCTATCAAACACTACCAGGATAGGTACAACACGGGATTAGATACAGAGTGAAGCTCCTCGAGCAGGTTGCCCTCCCCGCTGGCCCTCCCTGGCCTTCTATCCTTTCACTGGTGATCATGCTTCTCTCGGTTTCGCCCGATGAGGCCTTGGTCTCCCCGGCACTCATCTGCTCATCATCGCATTCCGAACGCCTCTGTTTACTGATTATTAGAGATTCAGCCATGGTTATTGTTTACATTTTAATGTTGAATAATTCAATGAAAATGATACATTATTTATTGAGTATTCGGTCATTAGCATGTTGAAAATGTCAGGTTAGATGAACTGAATGTGATTATTTAAATGCTATTTGATATTCTAAATACAAATTTAAGGACGTTAAACTTTATTTTACTAAATATTGTTACTAACATCCAAGGGCATGTTTAAGTGGCATATGGTTTTTAAATCACATAATTAATAATTTGCAGAGAGAGAAAGCCAATGAGCAAAGCAATGAGGAATATAAATGTATAAGAGCAAGAGCGAGAGATAACAACCCAGTGTGCAAATACAGGGGGAATGAAATTAATAAATTAGAGAGGGCGAGAGAGCAAACCAATGTGCAAATAGAGGCGGTATACAATTAACAAATGAGAGATTGAGAGAGGGAGTAACCCAGTGTGAAAATCGAGGAATGTAATGAACAAATTAAAGAAAGTGCAATACAGAGTTCCAATAGAGGAGAAATGTAATTAATAAATAAGAGAGACAGAGCAGCAAACTGTGCAAATGGAGGAGGAATGTAATTAATCAGTTAGAGAACGAGAGACAGAGAGGAACCCAGTGTGCAAAAAAGGAAAAATGTAATTCATTAATTAGAAAGAGAGAGAGAGAGAAACCCAGATTGCAAATAGAGGAGAAATGCAATAGCTAAACTAGAGACAGAGAGAGAAAGAGGACAGTCAGTGCGAAAGTGGATGACGAATTATACTAATTAATTGGAGGTAGGGTAACCCAGTGTGCAAGTAGAGCAGGAAGGAGCATGATTACCAAATTAGAAATGGAGAGAGCAACACAGTGTGCACATAGATGAAAAATGTAATTAATACATGAGCGAGAGAGAGAGAGAGAGGGAGATAGAGGGGAACCCAAAGTGCAAATAGTGGAGGAGTGTAAAAAGTAAGAGTGAGATAGAGAGAGAGAGAGAAAGAGAGAGAGAGTGAGAGAGAGATAGAGCAACACAGAGTGCACATAGAGGAGGACTGTAATTAGTAAGAGTGAGATAGAGAGAGAGAGAAAGAACAACCCAGTGTGCACAATGCGGCGGAATGGCCTTAATAAATGAAAGATAGAAAGCAACCAGTGTGTAAATAGAGGAGGACTGTAAATAATTTTTTAGAGAGAGATAGAGAGAAATCCATTATGCAAAAAGAGGAGGAATGAAATTAAAGAACTATGGAGAGAGAGAGAGAGCAGCCCAGAGCCACTACTGAGGGAGCACCTCACTGTCGGAGATTAAGTACAGACTTAGCGCTGCACTGACGGAGGGTTAGCACTGAGGATGCACATTGCTGTCTGATGGTCAGTAATGCGGAAGTGCCGCTCTGTCGGAGGGTCAGTTCTGAGGGAATGCCACACAGTCAGAATTTCAGTTATGAGAAAGTGCCACACTGTCAGATGGTCAGTACTGGGGAGCAACAAACTAGCGGAGGGTCAGTACTGGGGGATTACTGGACTTTAGCAGGGTAGGTCCTGCAGGAGTGCCGCAAATACGCAGGGGCATTACTGAGCGAGTGCCGCCTTGGCAGAGGGCCAGTACTGAGGGAGCGTGGCACTGACAGAGAATGAGTAATTAGGGTGCATCACGCAGTTGGAGGGTCAGTTTCGAGGGAGCGGCGCACTGTCAGAGGGCCAGTACAGAGGAAGTGCCGCACAGCCGATGGGTCAGTGCTGACGAAGTGCATTAATGTCAGATGGGATATGCTGAGGAAGTGCCACACTGTCGGATGTTCTGTATGGAGAGGGTACCGCACTGTCGGAGGCTTAGTGCTGATGGATTGACTCACTGTCGGTGGGCCATTACTGAGGGAGTGTCGCCCTGTCCGAGGGTCAGTATTCAGGGCGTACCGCGCTTTCAGTGATTCAGTAGAGAGGGAGTCCTGCACTGTCCGAGTAACAGCACTCAAGGAGCGCCACACTGCTGGATAGTCAGGACTAAGGGAGCGCCCAATGTCGGAGTATCTAATTTGAGGAAGTACTGCACTGTCAGAGATTCAGTACAGTGGGAGTGCTGCACTGTAGGAGTGGCAGCAGTGAGGGAGCCCCGCACAAAGGCGATCTGCTTTGGCAGTAATTCTTACATGCAGAAATAACCTGTTGGCCATGTATTGGGATCACGGAATTGTCTGCTCCGTAATGACATAAGCTTAAAATTTGATTTGAGCCATTGAGGGTTAATGTGAGGAAGCAGAAAGAAAGACACAAGCTGTAGGACGTTGTTTGATGTTCCAATTCCGAAAGTCAAAAAATGAATTGACGGATCTGTGTTACATAAGGATATTAAAGGTTCTGTGTGCCAGCTGGGTTACTGTTGTAATAAGACAGATGTGCTGTAGACTCACTGAATCTTGGAACAAGGCTAAGGGAATGTTTTACCTTCTCCTGTTCTCATATTTGAAACAGCTCTCTGTTGCCTTGCTCCTGTTTATACATGTTTCTGAATGTGTGGTATCTGAGAGATCTTATCTCCACCTCTGTTGTAAACAATTGCTGCCAAATACAATAACGTCACAAATATATATAGGCTGACATTTTCTTGTTCCTGAAACACGGTGTGCAGATTCAACTCTGCTCGGCATAGAGCATCTCTCCATCAGGCTATCTCAGTATTGACAATGCCCCATAGTGTGGGCGGAGGGTGAGCTGAATAACTACCCAGCACCCAGGAGTTAGCTCACTGAACAAGAAAATTAGCAATAGCGGTAGGAGGAGGTTAATTTCACCCTGTACTATTGAAAGGGGCCGTTTGCTTTGATCAATTAGATTTCAATTAATTTAGCAGTCTGATCACTGGAACCTGAATTAAACCTTCAAAATGACTTAGCACAACAGAGACAGAACCATCAAGCAGAGTCTCACATACTGAATTAACGAATAATACTGTCGTTTATTGAACAGAAGCACAATCAAAATACAATGCCCTTATAAGACAATCAAAGATTCATCAACCAACTTGCAGAATTATTTATAAACTATGAAATATCCAATAAGGGGAGACAAAAAGAAAAGTGTATTTTTCAAAGTATTGCTGTCAGGCTCACACTTGAAACGTTAACACATTGGTGTTAATGATCTGGAGGAGCTCACTACCAATCAGTCAAAATGGTGACAATGTGTCCATCTTTCTGCATCACGCTCGAGAATCATCCACATGAATACCCAGGGCAGGAAGTGACAACACCGAGTAGACGTCATTCTCGAATCGAGGGACAGCCCAATGTGTGTTCAATTTGCTATCCAGGTTGGTGATGCGATCAAGCTTGGGCACAGAACACTCCGTCCCCTCATTAATTCATTAATATAGATTGTAAATTTGGTGAGAATGGGGATTGATGAAGATTACTGGGGGCCAGGAAATGGACAAATGGGGGAGTGTGAGTGAGATTTATAATTAGTCCGTCAAATGGCTACTGATCCAGAGAGTATGACTTCAAATTGCTTCCCTGAAGTTTGAGTATTTTAATTTAAATTAAGTCTGTGGACAAACAGGACAGTTATAGCACGAAGCTAGATACAAAATAGAGATCTCTCTCAAATGTCACCATCAAACAATCCCAGGACAGGTGCTGCATGAGCGTTAGATGCAGATTAAATCTCCCTCTACACTGTACCCTTTAAGCATTCCCAGGACAGGTTCAGCACTGGGTTAGATAGAGAGATAATCTCCCTCTACACTGCTTCCAGCAAACGCTCCCAGGACAGGTGGAGCACGGGGGTTAGATAGAGAGTAAAGCTTCTCTACACTCTCCCCATCAAACAATCCCAGGACAGGTACATCACGGGGGTGAGATAAAGACAAAAGCTCCCTCTGCATTATCCCCATGAAACACTCCAAGAAAGGTACAGCCCGGGGTTCGACATAGAGTAAAGCTCCCGATGCACTGTCCCCAACAAACATTCCAAAGACATGTACAGCACGGGTTTAATATAAAGAGTAAAGCTCCCTTTGCACTGTCCCCATCAAACACTCCAAGGAGAGGTAAAACATGATGTTAGATACAGAGTGAAGCTCCCTCGATTTGCCAGCCCTCCCCGCTCGCTCTCCCAGGCCTCATGTCCTTTTACTGGTGTTTGTACTTGTCTCGGTTTCGCCCGGTGAGGCCGTGGGCTCCCCTGCGCTCATCTGCTCATTCCGAATGCCATTTCTACTGATTATTAGAGATTTACCCATGGTCACTGTTTACAGCTTAAAGTTGAATAATTCAATGAATGCGATTCATTATTTATTCAAGATTCGGTCATTAAAAGGTTGCAAATGTAAGTTTATATTAACTGAATGTGATTATTTAAATGTTATTTGATATTCTAAATACAGATTTAAGTACTTTAAACTTTATTTTACTAAATATTGTTAATAACAGCCAAGGGCATGTTGAAGTGGCATATGGTTTTTAAATTACATAATGAATAAATTGCAGAGATAAAAAGCCATTGAGCAAATCAATGAGGAATATAAATGTATAAGAGAGGGAGCGAGAGACAACAACCCAGTGTGCAAATATAGGGTGAATGTAATTAATCAATTAGAGAGCGAGAGAGCAACCCAGTGTGCAAATAGAGGAGGAATACAATTAATAAATGAGAGAGTGAAAGAGAGAGTAACCCAGTGTGAAAATCAGGAATGTAATGAACATATTAAAGAGAGAGAGAGAGCAACGCAGAGTGCCAATACTCGAGGACTGTAATTATTAAATTAGAGAGACAGAGCAGCACAATGTTGCAAATGGAGGAGGAATGTAATTAATCAGTTAGAGAATGAGAGACAGAGAGGAACCCAGTGTGAAAATAGAGGAGGTAAGTAATTGTTTAATTAGAGAGAGAGAGCGAGAGAGAGAGAGAGAGAGAGAGAAAGAGAGCAGCCCAGTGCGAAAGTTGAAGAGGAATGAAACTAATGAATTGGAGATAGGCAAATAGATGTGGAGCGTGATTACCAATTTCGAGAGGGATGGAGCAACACAGTGCACTTAGAGGAGGACTGTAATTAGTAAGAGAGAGATAGAGAGAGAGAAAGAAAGAGCAATGCACTGTGCACATCGAGGCGGAATGTCTTTAATAAATGAGAGAGATGAACAACCCAGTGTGAAAATAGAGGAGGAATGTGATTACTAAGTTAGAGAGAGAGGGAGAGAGAGAGAGAGAGAGAGGGAGAGAGAGAAAGAGAGCAGCCCAGTGCGAAAGTGGAAGAGGAATGAAACTAATGAATTGGAGATAGGCTAACCCAGTGTGCAAATAGATGAGGAGCTTGATTACCAATTTAGAGAGGGATAGAGCAACACAGTGCACTTCGAGGAAGACTGTAATTAGTAAGAGAGAGATAGAGAGAGAGAAAGAAAGAGCAATGCACTGTGCACATCGAGGCGGAATGTCTTTAATAAATGAGAGAGATGAACAACCCAGTGTGCAAATAGAGGAGGAATGTGATTACTAAGTTAGAGAGAGAGGGAGAGAGAGAGAGAGAGAGAGAGGGAGAGAGAGAAAGAGAGCAGCCCAGTGCGAAAGTGGAAGAGGAATGAAACTAATGAATTGGAGATAGGCTAACCCGGTGTGCAAATAGATGAGGAGCTTGATTACCAATTTAGAGAGGGATAGAGCAACACAGTGCACTTCGAGGAAGACTGTAATTAGTAAGAGAGAGATAGAGAGAGAGAAAGAAAGAGCAATGCACTGTGCACATCGAGGCGGAATGTCTTTAATAAATGAGAGATATAAACAACCCATTGTGCAAATACTGGAGGAATGTGATTAATAAGTTAGAAAGAGAGAGAGAGAGAGAGAGAGAGAGAGAGAGAGCGAGAGAGGGAGAGAGAGAGCGAGATCCTGTATGCAAAAAGAGGAGGAATGAAATTAAACAATTATGGAGAAAGAGAGAGCAGCCCAGTGTGCAAATAATGCAGGGATGCAATTTAAAAATAGATATAGAGAGAGAGCAACACAGTGCTAAAATATAACACAAATATAATTAGTCAATTAGAGAGGGGGATACAGAGAAAACCAGCGTGCAAATAGAGGAGAAACGTAATTAATCAATTAACTAGCGAGCCCAGTCTGCAAATAGAGGATGAATGTAATCGTTTAAAGATAGATAGGACAACCCAGTGTGCCAATAGAGAAGGAATGTAATTAATAAATTAGAGAGAGAGAGAGCAACCCAGTGTGCAAGGAATGTATTTTGTACATTAGAGAGAGAGCAAGCTATTGTGCAAATGGAGGAGGAATGTGATTAGTACATTAGAGAGAGCGAGAGACAGCAACCCATTTTACAAATAGAGGAGCAATGTAATTAATGAACGATATGTAGCAACCCAGAGCCCAAAGAGAGGATGAATGAAATTAATGAATTAGAGAAAGAGAGTAACTCGCTGCGAAAATAGAGGAGGGATCTAACTAAAAATTTAGAGTGATAGAGAAACCTAGTGTGCAAAGAGAGGAGGACTGTAATTCATATATGAGAGAGAGAGAGGGCAACCCAGTGTGCAAAAACATGAGGAGTTCAGTTCATTAATGAGTGGGAGAGGGATCGAGAGCAAGCATATTAACGGGGAGGGGAGTCATAGGGTCACTGAGGTCTTCAGCACCGAAAAAGGCCATTCGGTCCATCGAGCCTGTCCCGGTCAAACTATTACCTAAATATGATAATCCCATTTTCCAGCACTGACATTGCAAGTGCACATCCAAATACATCTTACATGTGCTGAGGGTTTCTGACTCTTTCACCCTTTCAGGCTTTGAGTTCCAGATTTCAACATCTTTCTGGGTGAAAAAAAAATTTTTCTTCACATACCCTCTAACCCTCCAAGGGGAAATCCGAGGGGAAAAGTTGCTTCCTCTCTACACTATCTATGCCCCTGAGAATATTATACACCTAAATCTACCAAGCCAACACCCCACCACCCCCACCACCCCACCCCCCCCCACCACCCCCCCACCACCAACCCCCCACCCCCCCCACCCCGCCAACACCCCCACCACCCACCACCCCCTCCCCCAGCCCCCACCCCACCATCACCCCCCACCCCCCACCCCCACCCCACCACTCCACCCACTCCAGTACTCCAGTAACTCTCCTGTAGCCAGAGAAGTATTGAAATTTATTACCAGCGCTCCTGACAACTCCTCCCTTGCCTCACGCAACTGCCTGGAATAAATTTCATCCGAGCGTGGAGATTTATCTACTAGAAGCCTGCCAGACCACTTTCAACCTCCTTCATTTCAAAGCTAATTTCATTAATTATATCACTGCACTTCTGCTTGATTTCCATACCCATGTCGATCCTCTCACTTGTGGACACCGACACAAAGTACTCACTTAAAACCCGACTTACGTCTTCCGGCTCAACACACAAATTACCACTATGATCCTTAATCTTTCCCTAGTTATCGTCTTACTCTTAATGCAATTTTGAATTAACTTCGTATTTTCCTTTATTTTACCAGCCACTGTTTTCTCAGGCCACCTTTATGCTCTCCTAATTTTCTTTTTAAGTGCCCCCTCTACATGCCCTATTCTCCTCTAGGGCTTCCGCTGCTTTGAGCCCTTTGTATCTGGCATAAGCCTCCCCTTATCTCTTTATCCAATCCTGTATATCCCTTGAAATAGAGGTTTCCCTGGATTTGTTGGCTCAACTCTATGTCTTTCTTGGAATACGTTTGCCCTGTACTCTTCCTATTTCCCTATTGAATGACCCCCACTGCTCTGACGCAGATTGGCCAAATCATATCTGATCTTATTAAAATCGGCCTTCCCCCAATTTCGAACTCTGATTCCTGAACTTCTCCTTTTCCATAACACCCTTGAATCTCATGGTGTTATGATCATTATTTGCAAAATATTCCCCACTGATACCTCTCTTAATTCACCGGCTTCATTCCATAATATTAAGTCCAGAGCCGCTCCGTCTCTTGTAGGACCCTCTGCGTGCTGGCTTAAAAATTTCTCTTGGATGCATTTGAAGAATTCTACTAACTATAATCCTATCACACAATGATCAAACCAGCTAATATTGGTGAACTTAAAATCCCTTAATAGTATTGCCCTATTATTTTTACCCTTCTCTGAAATATGCCTAAACATCTGCTGTTCTATCTGGCTATTTGGCTGCATATAGGACACTCCCAGTAATGTTATTTCTCCTTTCTTGTTATTCAGTCCTACCTATATAGGATCTCTTGAGGAGCCTTCTAAGGTGCCATCAATCCTTACTGCTGTAATTGATTCCTTGTTCAATATTGCGAATACCCCTCCTCATTTACCTCCTTCCCTGTCTCGCCTGAAGTCCCGATATCCTGGAACATTGAGCTGCTAATGCTGGCTCTCTCTCAACCATGTGTCTGTGCAGCAATGACTTCATAATTCCAGGTGTTTATTTGTGCCCTCAACTCATGTGCCTAATTCGTCAGTCTCCATGCATTGAAATATATACTATCCAACCTTACCAAACCCCCTTGTGCCTTAACTGGTCCATAATTCCTATGCCGTCCACACTCACTTGCCCTCTCTTCTAATTTATCTAGTGCTTCTCCCCCTGCTGAACCTATGATCCCATCCCCCTGCCAATTTAGTTTAAATTCCACCCAGACGACGAATGCAATTGATAAATTAGGAAGAGAGACTACGCAGACACCAGGGCAAATGGGGTTGAAATATAACGTAGATAATAATGAGAGAGAAATCCAGTGTGAAAGTAGAGAGCTAATGCAAGTAATTAATCACAGAGAGAGCAACCTAGTATCCAAATACAGGTTGAATGCTTTTAAATAAATAAAGCGGAATAGAGAACAATGCCGTGTGGAAATAGATAACGAATTCAGTTTATAAATTGGTGAGAGAGATGGCAACCCAGTGTGCAAATAGAGGAGAAATTCAATTAATATGACCCCATGGGTTGTCCAGAATGGCTTACTCGCCTCAGTATTGGTCAGTACTGAGGGAGCACTGCACTGTGAGTTCGTGATTGCTGAGGAGGTGGTGCAATGCCTGAGGTTTAACAATGAGGGAGCGCCACAATGTCTGAGGGTCGGCACTGAGGAGGTGCCGCAATGTCGGAAGGTCAGTACCGAGCTTGTGCTGCACTGTTGCGGGGTCACTACTGAGGGGGCGCGGCACTGTCAGTGGACAGTAATGGGTGAGTGTCGGACTGTCAGAGGATCAGTGCTGTGGGAGTGGTGCACTGTCAAAGAGTAAGTCCAGAATTACTCCTGGACTGTCGGATGGTATGTACTGAGGGAGTTCTCTACTGTCGGCTGAATATACTGAAGCAGTGATCGTAGCATGGAGGCATAATCGTTTGCCCTTCTATGGAGATCATTGAGGGACCTGCTCCCGACGGAAACATGCTTCAGATTAGATTTGGGCCATTTAGGATTAAAGTCAGGAATCACAGAATCAAACACTAAACAGTGGAAAGCTGTTTGGTGTGTCAATTGGGAAAGTCAAGGCATAGATTGATGGGTTTCTGTTGCGTAAGTTTATTACATGTTCTGGGTGAAAGCTGTTTCACTGTTGCAATAATACACGTGAAGGCAGCGGTAGGCAGCCTGAACCCTGGAACAAGGCTAAGGGAAAGTATAACCTTCTCCTGTTCTTACATTACAAACAGCTTTCTGTCCCCTTGTTCCAGTTTGTACATTTTCCTGGATTTGTGGTTTCTGAGAGATCTTTTCTCCACCTCTGTTGTGAACAGTTGCTGCCAAACACAGTTCCAGACAACTTTTCAAGCAGCTGTCATTTTCTTGTTTCTGTCATATGACGTGCAGCATTCAGATCTGCTCAGCACAGAGCCTGTCTCCATCACACAACCTCAGGATGGACAATGGCCGAATAGTATGGGGTGGGGGGAGCTGAAAATCTACCGTGCACCCTGGCGTTAGCTCACTGAACCGCCCATTGAAGAACATTAAAAAATAAGAGCAAAAGGAATTTAATCTCACCCTGTACTTTTTAACAGGGTTGTTTGTTTTTATAAACTTAGACTTGAATTAATTTAGCAGTGAAGAGGCTTATTACTGGAACCAGAATTAATCCTTCAAACTGATTTAGTCCGACAGTGACAGAAGCATCAGACAGAGGTTCAGACACCGTATTAACGAATAATACTGACGTTTACTGAACAGAAGGAAAATCAAGCAACAACGCAATTATCAAACAATGAAAGTTTCATCAATCAACTTTGATAATTATTCATAACACTTCAAGTAACTGATAAGAGTGGACAAAGGGAAAAGTATATTTATCACCGAACCCCTACAGGACTCACATTTGAATTTCTAACGCTTTGATGTTAATGACTTGGAGGAGTTCACTACCAATCGGAGAAATTGGCGACAACGTGTCCATCATTCTGCAGCACGCTTTGAGCCGCCATCTCTTAACGATGAAGCAGAGCGACCGCGGGAAGGGAAGGGAAGGAACCAATTCCTGCTCTCCGGATCCAACTACTTGGTGGCACGCCCTGTCCCATGTGTCCGAAGCTCCGCATCTCGAGATTCGGCCTGTTCATCCACATGAAGACCCACGGCAGGAAGTGACCAGCCCAACGAGAAATCATCCTGAACTCGAGAGACATCCGAAGATGAGGACAATTTACTATCCAGGTTGGTGTATTGTGACCAAGCTTGGACATAAAACACTCAGTCCCTTCATTAAGTCATTGGTATCGATTGGGAACTTGATGATAATGGTAATTGATGAAGATTATTGGGAGGCGATGGACAATGCGGGGGTTGGGAGTGAGATGCAAAGTCAGTACGTCACAGGGCTACTAATCCAGGGAGTGTGACTTCCAATTGCATTACTGAGGTTTAAGAATTTGAATTTAAAAACAAGTCTGTTCATAAATAAGAGAGTTAAATTAAAGCGTTATTGACAGTGTAAAGCTCCATCTACGCACTCCCCATCAAACATTCCCAGGATAGGCACAGCAATCGGTTATACACCGAGCACAAAGCTCCCTCTTCACCGTCCCCATCAAACACTCCCAGGAAATTTACAGCCCGGGGTTAGATAGAGAGTAAAACTTTTTCCTTACCGTCCCCATCAAACACTCCCAGGACAGGTGCAGCACGGTGTTAGTCACTGAGAAAAACTTATTCTACGCTGTCTGCATACAAAAACCCCAGGGCAGGTACAGAACGGGGTTAGATACAGAGAAAATATCCCTCTACACTGTCCCCATCAAACAGACGCAGGACAGATAAAGCACGGGGTTAGATACAGAGTAAAGTTTCCTCTTCACTGCCGCCATCGAACGCTCTCAGTGCATGCACAGTCCTTGGTTAGATACATGGTAAAGCTCCCTCTACACATTCCCTAACAAACACTCCCAGGACAGGAACAGCACGGTTATATATACAAAGTGAAGCTCCCTCTACACTGTCCAAAACAAGCCTCACAGGGCAGGTGCAGTATGGTCTTCGAAAAAGAGTGAAGCTAGCTCTACATTGTCCCCATCAGAAACTCCCAGTACAGGTACAGCACGGGGTTAGATACAGAGTAAAGCTCCCGCATAACTGTCCTCATCAAACACCCCCAGGACAAGTACAGCACGGGGTTAGATACAGAGCAAAGGTCCCTCTACACTGTCCCCATCAAACACTCCCAGAACAGGTACAGCACGGGGTTAGATACAGAGTAAATCTCCATCCACAGTGTCCCCATGAAAACTCACAGGGCAGGTGCAGTATGGGGTTCTTTGCAGAGTGAATCTCCCTTTAGTTGCCAAACCTCCCCGCTGACACCTGTTTAAGTGGAAAATGATTTTTAAATCAGATGATTTAAAACTGTACTAATTCTGGTTATCTTAGGCAAAAAGTAATTTTCATACTTCATATTATCTTTCCGAAGACTTCCTGTTCATTTTTTGCTGTATTTTACTTTCTGTGCATTCAACTCGGTGGATACCTTTCTCTTTAGTTTAAATTCTGTTGAAAGGAGTGAATTTGGCCGATCGTGTTTCATTGTGATCAGATAGTTCTTGTTCTTTTAGCAGGATATTTATTACTCTGCAGTCCGTCGTTCACATTATAAAGCAATACAAGTTGTCATTCTATCTCTTGCTGTTCATTACATTTCGTTGCATTCCTTCCTGAGACCCATCCCCGTTCCTTGTTCATCAGCTGTTTTATAGCTAACGACGGCATCTTTTCCTTACGTACACCTTTGTCAATGCACCTTCCAAGAAGATTCTGATACGCTGCCTAGCATATGTATGAAAAGTCCGAAGGTTCTTGAGGTTGTCTGAGATAATTATCCCTCTGACAAAAAACAGGGGGGCAAAGCTGTGAATGAGAAGGAAAACGACATTTCGGGCTGGCCAAAGATATTTAAGGAGTGCAACTTATAGACCAATCTACTTTTCAAATAAAATTAATGGAACAGCAGGATTGAAGAAAAAGATGAAAAGACAAGTTTTCAAAAACGTAAATAAATGCAGAAAGCTCAGGTCCCGGTGCATGGGGATGGTATAAAGAGCAGCATACGGTGACAGAAAAGAAATGAAGAATAATAGTTAGTTAATATTTCACGAACTTGAAATTAATATAAAAATCACCATGTAAACTGTTACAATGACATGTAAGTAGCAGAATTGATAAGGGAGAAACAGTGGAAGTGCTGTATTAGCAATATTAGAAGGCTTTTGTTTAATTCCCAACGAAGAGGTTAGTGTGCAATATTAAAGCACACGCCGATGGGGATAATATGTTGGCATGGATTAAGAATTGGTGAGCAGACAGAAAATGGAGTATAGGAAGACACAGGTAAGTTTCGGAGGGGGAGGCAGTAACTAGTGGCATACCATGGCGATCAGTGTTTGGGTCCTAGCTATTCACAATATATATCAATGGTTTGGATGAGGGAAACAAACGTCATATTTCCAAGTTGCTGACGAGAAGAAACTTTGTGAGAATATGCGGGGTAAAGAGGGCGCCCAGAGGTTTCAAGGTGATGTAGGCAAGTCAAGTGTGTGAGAAACTCATGGCAGATGCAAAATAACGTGGTAGGTGTGAGTTATCAACTATGGCAGGGAAGCAGAAATGTAGAGACTTTTAAAGGTGATGAGAGATTGGGAATTGTTGATTTTTAAAAGGACATACAAGCCCTGATACACCAGCTAATGAAAACAAGCAAGCAGGTGCAGGAAGCAATTGAGAAGGCAAATGACATTTTGGCTTCATTGCGAGAGGGTTTGAGCAGAGGATCAAGGACGTTTTAAGTAGTATTGCAGGCCCTTGGTGAGTCAACACTTGGTGTATTTTTGTATATCTCTTCTACACCACTAAGGAATGAAGTATTTCCAGAGAGGGAGGGCAACGGAGGTTCAGCAGAATGATTCATCTGATATCAGGATTGTCGGATAAGGTGGAATTAGGCAGCTGACGCTTGTATTTATTGGTGATTAGGTAGATGAGAGGGGATAACATTGGAATGTATAACATTCTGACAGGCAGGGACTGACTTGATGCTGTGATTGTATTTGCGCCGGCTGAGTGGTGGAGAAACAGGGTTAACAGCCTCTGGACACGTGATAGGAATATTACGACTGAGATGAGGTGAAAATCCTTCACTCAGAGTGTGCGGACATATAGAATTCTCGACCACAGAGGGCTTTGTCAGCCAGGTCACTAAATATATTTAAGAGGGAAATATATTTCTGGAGCTAACGGTGAGAAGGGGCATGTGGAGAGCGCGAGAGCACAGCGTTAAGCCAGAGAATCAGCGATGATGCTATTGAGTGACGGATCAGGTTCGAAGAGACAAATGAACTAACTCCCTTCTGATATTCCACTTTTCTAGGAAAAGAATAGCCAGACGCAATGTGAGGCAAGATAGATCTGATAATGTCTCCATTGTCAACAGAAATAAGGAGGTGGCAGGCATGCTGAGTACTTACATTCCTTCAGTATTCGCAGTGAAGGGAGAGCTCAACTTGCCAGGAGTCCCAAAGAAATAATTAGTGAAACAGGAACAAAGGCTCAACAAAGTTCACTTAAGCAGGTTGAAATTAATGGAGAAATAAACAATGGCAACATTTGATTGCAGGATTTTAAAGGATGTTGTCAGGCGCGCTGCACATGTCTCTGACAAAATAAAAACTTGCACAGTTTGCTACAGTTGGATACCACTCGTTGTTTTGGAAAATGTTGCCTGTCACTCCGCCATTTAAGAAAGGTGTCAGAAGGAAACCAGGGAATTAGAGAACACTTAGACTATGCTTTGTTGTAAAGCAAATAAGAAAGGTCACTATGATCAATATAGGGTGTGAACACCTTAAGATTCGTCAGCCAATCAGCGTATGCCAACACTGGGTTTTAAAGAGTAGGTCGTGCCTGAGGGATTCATTGAATTTATTGAAGGATTTACTCAATTAATTGACTGTGCAATGTCTATGGGTTTTATGTGTACCAACATCCAGGGTATTTCTGATAAATTCCTGCCTAAGTGACTATTAGCTAAATGTCACACTAATGGAATTGGAGGCAAACTATTCCCTTGGTCACGGCTCATTTGGGATAAACCAGATGCTAGGAGCAAACGACAATTAATACGATTGGCAGGCTGTGACTACCGGAGCACAGAAGGATCTCAACTATTCACTCGAGATACCAATAATTTAGGTGGCGATTAGAAAACCACGAATGTAAAATGGCCAATGGCATAATTTTTTCTTAATTTCAACCATTTTAGATAGAAGCATCGCATTTGAAAGAGATTTTGTCAGCTGAATTGAATGGTCAAAACTGTGACAAGCGGATTACAATGCAGGCAATTGTGAGTTCTGAAACATACTTTTTTTTTTGCAAAAATATACTTTATTCATAAAATATCTTCAATCACATTCCAAACCATTCCAAAAACAGCATTACAAAGGTACAAATCCGGTTCAATTTTTACAAAATGTATCACCAGGTGCATCAGCACAAACAATATTACAATCATTTACAGCCTTTCATCTTGAGCTGTACAGCCCGAGGGGATTTAAACAGTTCCCAGACCCTCGGTGCACTGTGGCAGAAAGGTGTTAGACAGCGACCGTTCCCCATTGCGCCTTTGAGGCAGCTGCCCCAAGCTGTAGTGCATCCCTCAGCACGTAGTCCTGGACTTTGGATTGAGCCAGTCCGCAACACTCGGTCGGGCACAACTCTTTGTGCTGGAAGACCAACAAGTTTCGGGCAGACCAAAGCGCGTCTTTCACCGATTTCACCTAAGGAATGATGTATTTCCAGAGAGGGAGTGCAACGGAGGTTCAGCAGATTGATTCATCTGATATCAGGATTGTCGGATGGGGTGGAATTGGGAAGATTACGCTTTTATTTATTGGTGTTTAGGTAGATCAGAGGGGATAACATTGGAATGTGTAACATTCTGACAGGCAGGGACTGACTTGTTGCTGTGATTGTGTTTGCTCCGGCTGAGGATTGGAGAAAAAGGGTTAACAGTCTCTGGATATGTGACAGGGTAATTACGACTGAGATGAGGTGAAAATCCTTCACTCAGAGTGTGGACATATAGAATTCTCGACCACAGGGGGCATTGTCAGCCAGGTCACTAAATATATTTAAGAGGGAAATAAATTTCTGGAGCTAACGTGAGACGGGGCATGTGGAGAGCGCGAGAGCACAGCGTTAAGCCAGAGAATCAACAATTATGCTATTGAATGACAGAGCAGGTTCGAAGAGACAAATGAACTAATTCCCTTCTGATATTCCACGTTTCTAGGAAAATAATAGCCAGACGCAATGTGAGGCAAAATAGATCTGAGAATGACTCCATTGTCAACAGAAATAAGGAGGTGGCAGGGCACGCAGAGTACTTACATTGCTTCAGTATTCGCAGTGAAGGGAGAGCTCAACTTGCCAGGAGTCCCAGAGAAACAATTAGTGAAACAGGAACAAAGGCTCAACATAGTTCACGTAAGCAGGTTGAAATTAATGGAGAAATAAATGGCGCTAAACAATGGCAACAGTTGATTGCAGGATTTTAAAGGATGCCATCAGGCGCGTTGCACATGTCTCCGACAAAATAAAAACTTGCACAGTTTGCTACAGTTGGATAACACACGTTGTTTTGGAAAATGTTGCCAGTCACTCCGCTATTTAAGAAAGGTGTCAGAAGGAAACCAGGGAATTAGAGAACACTTAGACTATGCTTTGTTGTAAAGCAAATGAGAAAGGTCACTATGATCGATATAGTGTGTGAACGCCTTGAGATGCGTCAGCCAATCAGCGTATGCCAACACTGGGTTTTAAAGAGTAGGTCGTGCCTGAGGGATTCATTGAATTTATTGAAGGATTTACTCAATTAATTGACTGTGCAATGTCTATGGGTTTTATGTGTACCAACATCCAGGGTATTTCTGATAAATTCCTGCCTAAGAGACTATTAGCTAAATGTCACACTAATGGAATTGGAGGCAAATTATTCCCTTGGTCACGGCTCATTTGGGATAAACCAGATGCTAGGAGCAAACGGCAATTAATACGATTGGCAGGCTGTGACTACCGGAGCACAGAAGGATCTCAACTATTCACTCGAGATACCAATAATTTAGGTGGCGATTAGAAAACCACGAATGTTAAATTGCCAATGGCATACATTTTTCTTAATTTCAACCATTTTAGACAGAAGCATCGCATTTGAAAGAGATTTTGTCAGCTGAATTGAATGGTCAAAACTGTGACAAGCGGATTACAATGTAGGCAATTGTGAGTTCTGAAACATACTCGTGTCGAGAATTCCAATGATCCACAACCAGCCCAACACAGAAATTGTAACTCATCTCACCCCAGAAAGATTGACCCCTTTTTCAGTGACTGCTCCCATGTGCTCTAGTTGCCCACCCAGGGGAAGAAACTGTAATTGCCTATTCTAGCATATCGGAGTCAAAATGATGCACTTTTCAATGAGATCACCCCACACTCTTATACACTGCAGAGAGGCCTACTTCAGACAACTTTTCATCATTGGGCAACACTTTCATCCCAGGAGCCAATCTAGTGAATATTTAATCTCCCACTTCCTGTGCAATTTCGCTTCTACTTACATAAGGAGACCAACATTACGCACACAGCTCCTGACCTGGTCTGATCAAAGCCCTGTAAATTTGTGGATGAGTTACGTTATTCTTGTGCAAGAATGCCCTTTCAGTGTACACCAGCATTGAGTTGGCCTACCCAGTGGCCTTCTTTAGCCCCATGCAAACTTCCTGCTTTCCTTGTTCCAGTATGAGTAAAACCAAGTCCCTGTGAAGATCCATATTAAGGCGTTTCAAAAGTTGAAAAATCTCCCGTTTCCTATATTTTCTAACAATCTGTATCAATTCCTTCCTTTCAATATCTTGTTCCCGCTTATTTAACACGTGTCTACCTCTTTGCAGCCAATTTGTGCCCTCCTTACAGTTTACAATTCTCACCCTGTTTTGTCTGTTATCCATAGTGAATGTATTAATCTCCATCAATTCATCGTTAATACAGGTTGTGCTTAGCGGATTCTCCAGCAGTAATCCCTGCGGCTCTCCACGAGTTCCAGCCAGAGAAGTTGAAAATTCCCCACCTGTTTCACCTCCCTGCCGCTCCCCTGTTACCAATTCTCCATCAATAATATCCTGACCGTGCAAAGGCTGACTTTGCGCTTTAAGCTTTAGCGTGGCACGACACAGTCCAGGGAGTTTCATTTAGAGAGAAGAATGCTGTGAAAAATTAGCTAAAATGGCAGAGAAGCTCAACAGGGCGAAACTTTTTGCAGACATGTGGTTATATGAACTTCAGTAATAGGTGCTGGGGAAGGCTACTTGTTCCTTGCAGCTTACTTTCCCACGTAATTTAAACATTCCTGTGTTTTTCTTTTTACCTCAGCCTCACTTCTCATAAATTCCCCACATTTTTAATGTCCTTTGTGCCCAAAACACCAATGAATTTATATTTTGTACATGTTCAATGGCCGATCATCTGCAACTCTCTACGGTGGAGGATTTGAAATATTCATGATCCTTTGATTGAAGAAATTTCCTCGCATCGTACAACTAAGGTATCGATTATGTAACCATCCGGCACATGTCAGCAAGCAGACATGTTAGTGCCAAATGAAATGTTACAAAATGGAATTAGGAATGATTTGTTAGCTGGAGAGCCAGGTCTGCAGCAGAGGTTAAACACAAAAGTAAACCATCCTCTGGATGAATCGCCAAATCCTATAGGAGGCAATGTCACTGTGGCAGTCCAGAGAAGCTGATTTCTAAAAAAAATGTTTCCTGGAAGCTGATGATCGCAGATTCAATATGTGTAGGCCGTTTGCTGGACAACTTTGAAAGTTTTTATCTAATGACTTAATAATACAGTAACAATCCTGACTGAAAAGAGAGTCAGACAGAGAGAGAGAGAGAGAGAGAGAGAGATAGAGATAGAACGACGGAGAGAATGATAAATAGAGACACCGAATATCTTTGTCCATGTCTCTTAAGTTTATTCTTATGATGAATTTTTATTGCCACTCTCAACATTCTGATTTGTATTTTTTTATGTTTGGTTGGATATTGTGAGATTTTTTTGATTTATTCCTTCCTGAATTACTGCCGTGGCATATGCCATTCTTTTTACAAAATCTTCCTAACCTCTTGATCTGCATTTCGTCCTCCTGTTCATTTTCGCCCTTGTACTTAGTGAATGATGCTTGCTGTCAATTATATAGTCCCTCTGATTCATTTATTCATCCTATTGTTTTATGATTAAGTACTTGCTTTCTCTTTTATTGGGAGATAGTTGGCCCGACGTCTTTCTCCCTCCCTCTCTCTCTTTCTTTCCCTCTGTATCTCACTCTCTCTCTCTCTCTCTCTTTCTCTCTCTCCCTCCCTCCCTCTCTCTCAATCTCTCCCTCCCTCTCTCTCAAAATATCAGCCTGTCTGTCTGTCTCTCCCTCTCTTTCTTTATCTATCTGTCTGTCGTTCTGTCTGTCTGTCTCTCTCTCGCTGCCCCTGTTTCGCCGGGTCGACTTTCTAACATACGATTAATTTTGTCGCATTGAATTCCACACAAGCAAAGAAAACACATTGAAAACATTTAACGCGACGACCTCAGCTTTTCCATCGCCGGCAAGACAACTTCCTGTCATTTCTTTCGAGGAAAGATTCCTTTTGCTTTTAACCTGTGGCGTAGATCTGCCTGAGCATCTCACCCACTTCCGGTCCTGATCTCGTTATGTTATATTTCATCTTACAAGGATAGAAATCTGCTCGCCTGTGTCTACATGTTTTTAGGGTAACCTAAACCTTGGAGGAAAGGAACAAGTTTCAGTCATTTATGAATACATTTCGGATATGTTTTTGACACTTAAAGCGTTGTGAATCTTTGGACTTTTCTGCCACAGAAAGCAGCAGATTTCTCGGTCATTGAGTTTAAACAGGGCCTGGTTTAATCCAACTTTTGGATGTGATTGGGGTGAAAGGCTTCATGGAAAGTGTCAGCGTTTGGAAATAAGTAAATGATTAGATACAAATAATTGAAAGGGGCTGCATGCTGAGGTGATCAAATAAGTTCCTGATGCGGTAAAGTTATGCACTGGTGATAAGATGCTTCAATGTGTTTCGCTCTATTCATCCTCTGTGTTTTGTACCCTTATTTTTCACAGCCCGTCTCTGTAACTAAAGTGATTACGTCCGTTTCCATTTTTTTTTCAACTCTAAAATAATTGGCATGTGATTGATTCCTACTTGAATACGTATTTCCATGTTGGAGACAGGCCGCTCGACCAAGATCAGAGGCAGTTTAAATAATGTGAAATACATTCTGCAGCACAACTAATCTTGGAGCAAATTTAAAGTGAGGAATTGAACGGGTACTAACGGGCGCAATGCTGAACCCATAGATGGGAAATCCACCATCGCAGTGGTCATAAATCAAGACTTTAAAAAATCACAGAAACAGGTATAATAAATCCTTTTAGCGTGGGATAGGGGCACCACCAATCAGAATATAATTAGATATTTTTGGTAAACGTTGTTAAATAGGTAAGGGGAAAAAAAACTTCCAAAATAAAACTAGGCAGTAAGGAGCTGATATTGTGGCAAGGAAAATGCAAATTTGTGCTTATAAACCAGAGTCGATTATTAATTATATAAAGAGAGAATAACGGCGCGAAATATATATTTATACGGAATGAATAGGCATCTGGAATAGTATGTTCCATTAAAACAACCAAAAAATAGCTTTTAATCAACGTTCCTGGGTGAATAAATGGATGGGATCAAGAAATAGAAATTTAAGTGAATCACATGCAATAAACAGAATGAGAATAAAGGAGAAGACGATGAAAAGAATGCACAGCGTTAGGGATGAATTCGAAAGACGGAAGGCAAATAAAAGCTTCGAAATTAAATGATGAATTGATAAATGAAAGAAGTAATATAATATCTTAAAGTCAAAATTAGCAAAGGGTAAATCAGTGTGTGAACCGAGATAAATAGGATGCATTCGGTGAATATCAGCTCGAAAGCAATGACATAGTCTCTCTCTCTCTCTCTCTCTATTCTCGCTCTCTCTAGATCTCTCTCTCTCTCTCTCTCTCCGTCTCCCTCTACCCCTCCATTCTGGTAAGTTTTTTTAAAGGTATAACTTCATGACAGCTGAGTTGGTAGATTTCTCATCCACGGACTAAGCATTGCGTCCTGTCCTACACAGTAAATACCTCACCGCATTTCCCCTTTTCCCTGCCCGCCTTTCACAGATCCATTGTGTAGTTGCAATCTCCTGCTGTACTGATCGCATAATCTTTACTCAGCTCATAACTTATCTCCCGGATTTTCCTCGGTGCCCCTTCCACTATTTGGTGGTCTCTTGACCTGCCCTGCCCCTGATATTTAAACT
This sequence comes from Cetorhinus maximus, assembly GCF_964194155.1. Classification (NCBI taxonomy): domain Eukaryota; kingdom Metazoa; phylum Chordata; class Chondrichthyes; order Lamniformes; family Cetorhinidae; genus Cetorhinus; species Cetorhinus maximus. Next base: position 1,293,750 of record NW_027596103.1, on the reverse strand, counting down.
TGCCCTGACACACCCTTCCCCTACACATCTGTCCTCGAAGATAGTAATATGGTTAGTAGTTCAGCAGCAATTGCTTACAACATATTCAAATAATTAAGGTACTTTTGCACGTTGACGAGACAGCGTCAGTTGCATGGTCAAACTGCCAGGGATAAGGAGAATAATAAAAAAAATACAGCGTCCAGGTAAATTAATGAGCAAAGTACATCACATGCACATGGACACCAGAAACCGAAACAACAGTAGCCATTCAGCCCTTATTGTCCATTGCCATTTAAGAAGACAATTCCGGATCTATTACTAAGCTTTAACCTCCTTCAGTGTCAATTTTGTTTCAAAGCGTGCATTTTCCCCAAGGCATTCTGGTACAATACCCCTGTTCTTGTTCTTGTTTTATTCCCCAGAACATTCAATATTCTGATGCCAATTGTTCAAGTTGTAAAAAATGTTCACACTGGTTTCCTCGCGGTTTGCAGGCTATTATACAGAGTGATCCTTCAAAAATTCTTATTTTTGTTCCCCCACTATCAGATTTTGGCCTATTCATTACGCCGAAAAGAATCACCGAGAAGTGTGTGATGAAGATGGAATATACTTCAATGCAATATGACATGTGAGAAAATATATTTAGTAATAGTCATGGGTGACAAATGGAAATAAGCATCCAGCAGAGATTGGAACCACAAAAACAGAGTGAGGGAAATAGTCAGGGAGAGTTACACGCTGCTGGATGGTTTATTACCACATCGAGTAAAAATGATTTTGCTTAAAAAGACCACCGTTCAAACGCAATGACATTCCCGTCCTACCGAGTGAAATTGTTCCTCTCGTCCTGAACATATTGTTCACTCACTGAAAGGTTTGGTCACCCCTATCCCTTTACTCAGCCACTGAAACTCCTCCCCTCCGCGGTTCCTGCCTCCCGATTCAATGAAAACCTGTCGCTCTCTAAACCCTGCCTCCACACCCACTGAAACTCTTCCCCTCCCCTGCCCCCTCCTCCAAACCCACTGAATAATTCCACCTACCGTAAGCCCCTCTGGCCACGGAATGCAACTCAGCACCTCGCTGAACTTATTCCACAACTCCTGAGATGCTCCTTCCCCTCAGCGACTTCCCAAAAATCTCTTACTCATCCCTTGATTTTATTATTCCCAGCACCTAAGCAGCTGTCCCAATCTTTCAACAACTTGCAAATTCTGTGTACCCTGTCATGATCTCCAGGCCCCTTACCCAGCAACTTGATAGATTCACTCTGCTCCTGGCACCCTTTCCCAGCCACTGCGCTGTATTTAATGAAGACGAGGGAGGTCTGAGCTGATACACGGAGAGCAGGTGCGAGCCCTGCGTCACCGCCTTGAGTGAAGTCCCACTGAATTTAGGGCCACTCAGGCACTTAACTTAATTATGTCGGGGTTTCCCCGTGTTCAGGGATTTCAGCGGTGGAAACCAAGCCTACCAAGAGCTGCCGGCCAATCAGTTACTGGCAGCTCCTGGACGGCAGAACCACTACGGATACCACAACCAGCTTCGTCCTCTGGTCATCGCTAAATCCCAGGCCAGAGGTGACTGATGGTGGGATAGAAAATGAATTTATCACTCCCATGTATAACGTTGACACGTACAGAATTAATCCCGAACATACAAATCCACCACTGACAAGTATAGATTGAATCTCAAACATTCACACAACACAAGAGACTGACAAATACATATAATCCCATAAGTGACAACCAAATCGTGGAACTAGGATACATCAGAGAGATATATAATCAATATCAAACACCAGGCAAAGAATGAAAATCCAATACACAATGAAATATAGATAACGATTCTGATATCCAAATGCTATCTTAGTGAAACGACTATCAATATGATGCACGGTTCCAGGGAATTTTTGCTGCAGACTGAAAACGAGGCTCGCACGCAAAACCACTGACATTCAGAATCAGAATGACGCCCCACACCCTTATCCAGTTGTAAGGAATGATAAAGATCTAATCACACATTGACATTTACACAAAAAACTAGACATGGTTCGAGGAACTGATTGAGATTGGATATAACACTCGCTTACGGCAACAAGATAGTGACCGATGCGGAATGAATGAGACACCCGCTTGCAGTACCGGAGAATGGCAGATAGCGAATGAAACCAAGACGTGCTTACAGTAACAGAAACTGACTGATAGAGAAAAATACTTCCACAACTGCAGTGCAAACGGCAGCTTCACAATGCGGACAAAATTGTTAACAATATCGGGAAATGACCGACAGAAATACAATAGAACACATATACACTGCTCCCGAGAGTAACAAATACTGAATAACCAAACACTCACCTATAATTCCGCTGATAACCAATCCAAACTCACCATCTTGCAATACGGGTAAAATAGGCTGCTTTCGCAGTTCAATCTGCGTCATCACGTAGAAAGATCTAAATTCACGGCCCCGACTTCGCCCACTAAATACAAGAGCCTGTTCAGCAGGTTTTAGGAATTCGCAAATTGAAATACTGATAGTCTACCCACTCAATTATTATAGTGACATGCCCCTTGCCGTGTAAATTACTGATAGTCTTATCACTCGATTACTACAGTGACAGGCCCCTGGTCCTGTAAAATACTGACAGTCTCCCCTCTCAAATACTATAGTGACAGGCCCCTGGTCCTGTAAAATACTGACAGTCTACCCACTCAAATACTATAGTGACAGGTCCCTGGTCCTGTAAAATACTGACAGTCTACCCACTCAATTACTAAAGTGACAGGCCCCTGGTCCTGTTAAATACTGACAGTCTAACCACTCAATTACTACAGTGACAGGCCCCTGGTCCTGTAAAATACTGACAGTCTACCCACTCAATTACTACAGTGACAGGCCCTGGCCCTGTAAAATCCTGACAGCCTACCCACTCAATTACTATAGGGACAGGCCCCTGGCCCTGTAAAATACTGACAGCCTACCCACTCAATTACTACAGTGACAGGCCCCTGGTCCTGTAAAATGCTGACAGCCTACCCACTCAATTACTACAGTGACAGGTCCCTGGTCCTGTAAAATACTGACAGCCTACCCACTCAATTACTATAGTGACAGGTCCCTGGCCCTGTAAAATCCTGACAGCCTACCCACTCAATTACTATATAGAAAGGCCCCTGGCCCTGTAAAATCCTGACAGCCTACCCACACAATTACTACAGTGACAGGTCCCTTGTCCATTAAAATACTGACAGTCTACACACTCAATTACTATATAGAAAGGCCCATGGCCCTGTAAAATACTGACAGTCTACCCACACAATTTCTATATAGAAAGGCCCCTGGTACTGTAAAATACTGGAAATCCACCCACTGAATTATTATATTCAAAGGCCACCGGTTCTGTAAAATACTGACAGTCTACCCATTTAATTAATATATGGACAGACCCCTGTCCCTGTAAAATACTGACAGTTTGCCACTCAATTATTACATTAACAGCTCCCTGGCCCTGTAAATTACTGAGAGTCTGAACAATCTATTCGTACAGAATTATGTCCCAGGTACTATAAATATTTTGACAATTCCCCTATGCTACTTTTTTTTAAAAAATTGTTCATGGGATATGGGCGTTCTTGGCTGTGCCAGCATTTATTGCCCATCCCTAATTTCCCTCATACAGATGGTATTTAAGAGTCAGCCACATTTCTGTTGGCCTGGATTCAAATATAGTCCGGATGAAGAAAGAACAGCAGGGCCTTCATTAAAGGACATTAGCTAAGCAGATGTTTTATTTCCAACAATTGGCATTGGTTTGATGTTCATCATTAGAGATTTTAACTCTGCTTATTTTTTTAATTGACGATTTTAATTGAATTTGAATTTTGCCACACACCGTGGTGAGATTCGAACCCGGATCCCCAAAGAATTATTTTGTGTCTCTGGATTAATCACCCTAGCCCAGTGACAGACCCCCGGCTCTGTCAACATGCTGCCAGTCTATGCATTCTATTGCTATAGTGACAGCCCCCAGGCCAAGTCAACATTCTGACAGTCTCCCCACTCCATTACTATAGTAACAGGCCCCCAGCTCTGTTAACATATCGACAGTCTCCCCACGATATTACAATTGTTATAGGCGCCCAGCCCTTCAGACGTAGAGCAAGTAACCGCAAATTGTTACTATAGTGTACAGGCCCAGGGTTCTTTATGCATTCTGACATTTTACCCACTCTATTGCTATATTGACAGAATGACAGAACCCCCAGCTCTGTAACCATATCGACAGCCTATGACAATCTGTGTCTATTGTGATAGGCCCCCAGCTCTGTCATAATGCTGAAGTCTACTCACTCTATTACTATATTGATAGAACACCCCACTCTGTAAACATGCTGACAGCCTGCACACTCACCAACTACAGTGACAGGCCCCCGGTTCTGTAATAATACTGACTGTCCACCCATTCTATTACAATATAGGTAGAACCCCCTACTCTGCAAACATGTTGACAGCCTGCACATTCAGTTACTATAGTGACAGGCCCCCGGCTCTGAAATTATAAAGACAGTCTACCCACTCTATTACTTTAATCACAGAACCCCCCGCTCTGTAATCATACTAACAGTCTACCCAATCTATTACTATAGAGACAGAACCCCCAGCTCTCTAAACATAATGACAGCCTACCCAGTCTAGCATTGTAGTTACAGGCCACCGGCTCTGTAATCATGCTGACAGACTATTAACTCTATTACACTAGTGACAGAGTCCCGACCTCTGTAAACATACAGACAGTTCCACATTCTAATACTATAGTGACAAAACCCGGTCTGTAAAGCAGCTGACAGTCTCTCCACTATATTACTGTTGTGACCGGCTGCCGAGCGGGAAATATACAGACAGCTCCAAATCCACTTACAGGCCCCTGGCTCTGTAAACATCCTGATAGTCTCCCCACTCAATTTCTCTGGTAAAAAGACCCCGGTTCTGTAAAACACTGACAGTCTAGATTCTCTCTTACTGCAGTGGTTGGCCCCGGTCCTTCAAGCATGCTGACAATCTAAACAACCTATTCCTACACTCACAGGTCCCCGGGTCTGTAAACATACCGAGAGTCTTCCCAATTTATTACTACAGTGACTGGTCACCAGGTCTGTACATTTTATGTCATTCTCTCCACGATACTAGCTAAGTGAAAGGTCCACGTCTCCATAAAATTACTGACCAACTGCCCACACTATTGTTATAGTGACAGCTCCCAGGCTCTGTAAATATAGAGACAGTTTCCTTACTCCAGTACAATAGCGACAGGCTCCGGGCTAATTCAACATACCAACAGTCTCCCCACTCTCCTAATATAGTAGCAGGCCCACAGCTCTTTAAACATTCAGTCTCCTCGCACTATTAATATAGTAACAGGCCATTGGCAATGAAAACATACTGACACTTACCCCGTCTATAACTATATTGTGAGGCCACCTGCTCTTTAAACCTGCTGAATGTCTCTCCACTCTATCACGATAGTGAGAGATCCCCGGCTCTGTAAACATTCAGACAGTTCATCACCATATTCGTATGGTGACAGTCCCCCGCCCTTTAAACACACTATTAGTATCGGCACAGTCCTCAGGCTCTGTAACAATACTGACACTCTCCTTAGTGTAAATTATTCTCCTGGCTCTGTGAGGACAGTGACAATCTCTCCGCTCTATTATTCTTATTAATAAAGCCCCCGCTCTCTAAACTTACTGAAGCTTCCGCACTCCATTAATGTGAAGTTAGGCCCCGGCTCTGTAAACATATCAAGAGCCTCCCCTCTATATAATTATTAAAAAAAACAGGCGCTGGCTCTCCAAACATGCCCGCAGTCTCCCCAATTATTTACTTTAGTGACAGCGCCCGGCTCTGTAAGCAAACTTAGAGTCTCCGCACTTAATTTCTATATTGACAAGACGCTGGTTCTGTCAAGATTTACTACTTAAGGGACAGAACACGGGTTATGTAATACTAGTGACATTCTAGGCTCTCTATTACTACATTGACAGTGTCCCAGCTCTTTAATCATAGAGTGAGACTCCCTACTCTATGAGTTATCTGACAAGCCCCCAAGTCTTTAATCATGCTTACAGTCTCAATTTCGATTGCTATTGTGACAGGCCGCCGAATCTGTAAACAGAAGGAGAATCGGCCCAGGCTTCTACTACAGTGAAAGACCCCTGGCTTTGAAAACATACTGACAGAATAACATTATGTACCTTTAGTGATAGGTCCCCTACTCTGTAAACAAGCAGGCACAATACCACTGCATTCATATAGTGTCAGGCCCTCGGCTCTGTAAATCAATTAACAGTCTATTCACGCTAATACAACAATGAAAGGCTCTAGGCTTTAAAAACATACTGACAATCCCCCACCCTATTAGAATTGTGACAGGCCCCCGGCTCTGTCAAATAACTGAAAATCCATGCACTCTATTACAAATAGTGACAGTCCCCTGGCTCTGTAAGCATGCTGGCAGTCTATGCACTATATTTATAAATTGACAGCCCACCGGCTCCGTCAACGTGCTGACAGTGTATGCCCTGTATTATTACAGTGTCAGACCACCGTCTATGTCGACATATTGACAGACTATGCACACTATTACTATAGTGACAAACAAACGGCTCTGCCAACATACGGGCAGTGTAGGCACTCTAATAAGCTACTGACAGCCCCCCGCCTCTGTAAACATGCTGACAGTCTATGCATTTTATTGTTATACTGACAGTCTCCGGGCTCTTTCAAATTGCTGACAGTCTATGCTCTCTCATACCTGAGTGACAACGCCCAGGCTCTGTCAACATGCTGCCACTCTATGAACTCTTAGTATAGTGACAGACAACTGGATATGTCGAAATGCTGACATTCTATGCAATCTAATACAATACTGAAAGCCCCCCGGCTATGTCATCATAATTACAGTGCAAGCACTCTATTACTATAGTGACAGCCCCCCCGCCTCTGTCAACATGCAGACAGTCTATGTGCTATATTACAATAGAGACAGCCCCCTGGCTTTATCAACATGATGACAGTCTGTGCACTCTATTACTATATTCACAGCCCCCCGGCTCACACAACCTGCTGACAGTCTATGGACACTATCACTATATTGAAAGCCACCCGGGCCAGTCAAAATTCTGACCGTCTATGCAGTCTACTAATATACCGACAGTCCCATGGCTCTGTCAACATATGGACAGTATAGGCACTCTAATAATATAGTGGCAGACACCAGACTCTGTCAAGATATGGACAGTCTAAGCACTCTAATACTATAGTGACAGACCTCAGGCTCTGTCAACAAGATACCAGTCTATGCTCTCTGGTACTATAGTGACAGAGCCCCGGCTATGTCAACATGCTGACAGTCTATGCTCTGTATTACTATAAGGTCAGAACCCTGGCTCTATTGTGATGCTGATAATCTATGCGCTCTATTAATATACTGACAGACCCCCGGCTCTGTCAACAAGATACCAGTCTCTACTCTCTATTGCCATAGTGACAGGCGCCCGGCCCAGTCAACATGCTGACAGTCTATGCACTCTATTAATATAGTGGCAGACACCCGGCTCTGTCAACATGCTGACAGTCTATGCATTCAATTGCAATAGTGAAAACCCCCCGGCCCGGTCAACATGCTGCCAGTCTAAGCACTCTATTATTTGAGTCAGTGGCCCGCCGTTCTGTCAAAATGCTGACAGTATGCAATCTAATACTTTAGTAAAAGCCCCAGTCTATTGAACAAAGAACAAGAATAAAGAGAAGTACAGCACAGTAACAGGTCCTTCTGCCCTCCAAGCCTGCGCCAATCATGTTGCCCGTGAACTAAAACATTTGCACTTCCAGTGTCCTAATCCCTCTATTCCCATCCTATTCATGTACATGTCAAGTTGCCTCTTATACAGCACTGTCGCACCAGCATCCACCACCTCCGTTGGCAGCGAATTCCAGACACTCACTACCCTCTGCATAAAAAAAACTTGTCCCGCATATCTCCTCTATAGTTTTCTACTCTCACCTTAATTCTATGCCCCCTTGTCATTGACTCTTCCAAGCTGGGAAAAAGCATCTGACTATCTACTCTTTCAATGCCACTCATAATTTTGTAAACTTCTATCAAGTCGCCCCTTAATCTACGGCGCTCTAGTGAGAACAATCCGAGTTTCTCCAAACACTTCTCACAGCTAATGAACCCCAGACCAGGCAGCATTCTGGTAAACATCCTCTCCACTCTCTCCAACGCCTCCATGTCCTTCTGGTAATGTGGCGACCAGAATTGCACGCAATATTCCAAGTGTGGCCAAACCAAAATTCTATACAGCTGCAGCATGACTTCCCAGCTTTTATATTCAATGCCCCTGCCAATGAAAGCAAGCATGCCATGTGTCCTGATCCTCTAACAGTGCAACACATCCTGAGCACTGACCCTCCGAGAGTGCGGCACTGCCTCAGAACTGAATTTCCAAATGCGGAACATTCCCTCAGAACTAACCCTCCTACAGTACAGCGCTCCCTCCATACTGACTCACCGACAGTGCGGCGCTGCCTCCTTACTGGCATTCTGACAGTGCGGCTCTCCCTCCGTACTGACCCTCCAGCAATGCAGCGCTCCCTCAGCACTGACCGTCCGACAGTGCAGCGCTATCTCAGCTCTGATCCTCCGACAGTGCGACACTTTTACAGTACTGACCCTCTGTCAGTATGGCACTCCTTCAATAATAACCCGCTGACAGTGCGGCACACCCCAAGTATATACGCTCCAACAGTACGCACTCTCTGACGGGTTATTAAACTAAATAATGATTAAATGTATCAATGAAAATAAATGAAAACAATTAATGCAATGTTAATAACAGATTAAGAGTAACTAATTGTTTCTGCTGTTGATAAACATTTGAGATTACTTTATAAAAACAAATCTTAAAGGTGGACCTTTTAATTATAAAGAAGATGCACAAATCATAAAGCATTGATATTAAATCATCATTAGGTATACTAGAGGTGGAAAAAGATTATTGAATAATTGGATTTTTATGAATAATATTTTGTTGAATTTGATTAATAATTAGTCCAATAATGTATAATATATGTTTAGAAATTAATTGATAATTAGATGTTCAATTTATAATGAATATTTAGACTTTTAAATTCTTAATTTAATGTAATAAATTGGATGGCAATTCATAATATGCTGTTGGAATTAATTAATAATTAGGTGTATAATTTGATAATACATGTTTAACTTAATTAATATTTAGACCAATAATAAATAATATGCTAATGATAAAGTTAACAATTGGATGCATTAACGCATAATATATTGTAGTTTATTAATAATTCAACATATTAATTAAAAATATATTGTTGAAATTGATTAATAGCTATATCTACGAACAGATCGATTAAGAGCAGGAGTGGTCGACTAGGCCCCTCGATCCACTCCGCCATTCAATAAGATGACGTCTGATCTGAAATATTCCTCAACCCCACATGCCCACAGCACCTCAATAATCTTTCGCAACCTTGTTAAGCGAGATTCTATCTCGCTTGGTCTTAAATATATTCAAAGGCTGTGCTCCCACAACATTCTGTGGAAGACAGTTCCAAAGATCCCCGATGCTCTGTGTGAAAATGCTCTACCACATCTCTGAATGAATTGTTAATGTTGAGATGTTTGCACTGTTTATTCTGATCATAACTTGAATACAGCATGAGCCACAGCTGGGAAATAAGGCTGCTGGTGTTAATGGTGCATTACTGAGGGAGTGCACCATTGTTGGAGGGTCATTGATGAAGGCGAACCTCCCTGTTGGATGGTGAGTGCTAAGAGCGTGCTGCACTGCCGGAGGTTGAGTAATGAGGTTCTGCCGGACAATTGGAGGGTCAGTACTAAGAGTTTGCCGCAGCAGCGGAGGGTCAGTACAAACGGAGTGCAACACTGTCGGATGGTCAGTACTGAGGGAGAGCTGCACTGTGGGAGGGTCACGACTGATGGAGTGTCGCACTGTCACAGGGTCAGTTCTGAGGAAGCACCCCAATGTCGGATGGTCAGCTCTGAGGTAGAGCCGCACTTTCTGAAGGTCTGTACTGAGGGACAGCAGCACAGTCGGATGTTCAGTACAGAAAAAGCGCCTCAGTGTCGAAGGGTCTGCTTTCGAGAAGCAAAGCACTGTTGCAGGGTCAGTACTGAGGGAGCGCCACAATGCCGTTGGCTCAGTTCTGAGCGATTGTCGCACTGTCGGAGAGTCAGAACTGAAGTAGTGCCACACGCTTGGTGAGTCCGACTTGAAGGTGTGCTGCATTATCGGATAGTCAGCACTGAGGGCCGGCCGCACCTTGAAAGTGTGAGTATTCAGGGGGCGACTGACTGCCACAGGGTCAAGATTCAGGAAGCGCCGCACTGTCGGAGGGTCAGTGCTGAGAGAGTGCTGCACTGTCAGAAGATCATTACTGAGGGAGTAATGCGCTGTCGCCTGGTCATTACTTAGGATCTGGTTCCTTGTTGGAGAGCCACTACTAAGGGTGTACCTCTCTGACTGAGGGAGCGCTGCACATTCGGAAGGTCAGTACTGAGGAAGCACCTCGCTGTCCGATGGTCAGTAATGAGGAAGTGTCGCTCTGTCGAAGGGTCAGTTCTGAGGGACTGCCACAATGTCAGAGTTTCAGTTTTTAGGAAGTGCCACACTGTCAGAGGATCAGTACTGGGGAGCAACAAACTATCGGAGGTTCAGTACTGGGGTATCACTGCACTTTTGCAGGGTATGTGCCACAGGAGTCCCGCTTTGTGAAGGGTCAGTACTGAGTGATTGTGGCACTGTCAGAGGATCACTAATGAGGGAGCGTCGCACAGTTTGTTGGGCAGTTCCGTCAGAGGGCCAGTACAGAGGGAGTGTTGCAGAGCCGGAGGGTCAGTGCTGACTAAGTGCATTACTGTCAGATGGGATGTCCTGAGGAAGTGCCACGCTGTCGGATGGTCTTTATTGAGAGGATGCAAAACTGTCGGAGGCTCAGTGCAGATGTAGTGCCACCCTGTCGGAGGGTCAATAATGAGGGAGTGCCGCCCTGTCCGAGGGTCAGTGTTCAGGGCGTACCGAGCCTTCAGACATCAGTACTGAGGGTGTGCTGCACTGTCCGAGTAACTTCACAGAAGGATCCACACACTGCTGGATGGTAATTACTGAAGGAGCGTCGCAATGCTGATGTATCTAATTTGATGAAGTACCGCAATGTCAGGGAGTCAGCACAGAGGGAGTGCCACACTGTCGGAGTTGAAGAACTGCGGTAGCCCCGCACTAAGTGGGATCGGTATTGGCAGCAATTCTAACATGCAGAAATAACCTTTTGGCCATGTATTGAGATCACAGAATTGTATGCTCCGTAGGGACATAAGCTTAAAGTTAGATTTGGGCCATTCAGGGTTAATGTCAGGAAGCAGACAGAAAGACACAAGCCCGTAGGACGTTGTTTGACGTTTCAATTGCGAAAGTCAAGTCATAAATTAATGGGTCTGTGTTATGTAAGAATATTAAAGTTTCTGTGTGCCAGCTGGGACACAGCTGTAATAACACAGATGTGCTGTAGACTCCCTGAGTCTTGGAACAAGGCTAAGGGAATGTTTTACCTTCTCCTGTTCTCATGTTTGAAACAGCTCTCTGTTCCCTTGCTCCTGTTTGTACATGTTCCTGGGTGTGTGGTATCTGAGAGATCTTACCTGCGGCTCTGTTGCATACAATTGCTTGCCAAACACATTAACGTCATTAATCTATATAGGCTGACATTTTCTTGTTCCTGAACCACGGTGTGCTGATTCAAATCTGCTCGGCACAGAGCATCTCTCCATCAAGCTACCTCAGTATTGACAAGCCCCCATAATGTTGGCGGAGGGTGAGCTGGAAAACTACCCAGCACCCTGGAGTTAGCTCACTGAACAAGAACATTAGAAATGTGGGCAGGAGGAGGTTAATTTCACCCTGTACAGTTAAATTAGCTTTGATCAATTAGATTTCACTAAACTTAGCAGTAGGATTACTGGAACCTGAATTAAACATTCAAAATGACTTAGCTCAACAGAGACAGAACCATCAGGCAGAGTCTGAGATACTGAATTTACGAATAATACTGACGTTTATTGAACAGAATCAAAATAAAACTACAATGCCCTTATAAAACATTCAAAGATTCATCGACCAACTTGCAGAATTATTTATAATCTATGAAACATCTAATAAGAGGTGACAAAAGGAAAAGTGTATTTTTCAAAGTAATGCTGCCAGACTCACACTTGAAGCGTTAACACATTGATGATAATGATCTGGTGGAACTCAGTACCAATCAGTCAAAATGGTGAGAAGGTGTCCATCATTCTGCGTCACGCTCGAGAATCGGCCTGTTCATCCACATGAATACCCAGGGCAGGAAGTGACAACCCCGAGTAGTCATCATTCTCGAATCGAGGGACAGCCGAATGTGAGGTCAATTTGCTATCCGGCTTGGTGATGCGACCAAGCTTGGGCACAGAACACTCCGTCCCCTCATTAATTGATTAATATAGATTGTAAATTTGGTGAGAATGTGGATTGATGAAAATTACTGGGGGCCAGGCGAAGGACAAGTGGTTGGGGGGCGGGGGGTGGGGTGGGGGGGGGGTGGGAGATTTCAAATCAATACGTCAAATGGCTATAATCCAGAGAGTATGACATGAAATTGCATCCCGGAGGTTTGATAATTTTAATTTAAATTTATTCTGTGTACAAACTGGGAAGTTTTCGCACGAAGCAAGATACAAATTAAAGATCTCTCTAAAATATCACCATCAAACAATCCCAGGACAGCTGCAGCATGAGGGTTGGATTCAGATTAAATCTCCCTCTACACTGCCCCCATCAAACACTCCCAGGACAGCTACAGCACGGGGGTTACATAGAGACTAAAGCTCCCTCAGCTCTGTCCCTATCAAACACTACCAGGATAGGTACATCACGGGATTAGATACAGAGTGAAGCTCCTCGAGTAGGTTGCCCTCCCCGCTGGCCCTCCCTGGCCTTTTATCCTTTCACTGGTGATCATGCTTCTCTCGGTTTCGCCCGATGAGGCCTTGGTCTCCCCGGCACTCATCTGCTCATCATCGCATTCCGAACGCCTCTGTTTACTGATTATTAGAGATTCAGCCATGGTTATTGTTTACATTTTAAAGTTGAATAATTCAATGAAAATGATACATTATTTATTGAGTATTCGGTCATTAGCATGTTGAAAATGTCAGCTTAGAGGAACTGAATGTGATTATTTAAATGCTATTTGATATTCTAAATACAAATTTAAGGACGTTAAACTTTATTTTACTAAATATTGTTACTAACATCCAAGGGCATGTTTAAGTGGCATATGGTTTTTAAATCACATAATTAAAATTTGAAGAGAGAGAAAGCCAGTGAGCAAAGCAATGAGGAATATAAATGTATAAGAGCAAGAGCGAGAGATAACAACCCAGTGTGCAAATACAGGGGGAATGAAATTAATAAATTAGAGAGGGCGAGAGAGCAAACCAATGTGCAAATAGAGGAGGTATACAATTAACAAATGAGAGATTGAGAGAGGGAGTAACCCAGTGTGAAAATCGAGGAATGTAATGAACAAATTAAAGAAAGTGCAATACAGAGTGCCAATAGAGGAGGAATGTAATTAATAAATAAGAGAGACAGAGCAGCAAACTGTGCAAATGGAGGAGGAATGTAATTAATCAGTTAGAGAACGAGAGACAGAGAGGAACCCAGTGTGCAAAAAAGGAAAAATGTAATTCATTAATTAGAAAGAGAGAGAGAGAGAAACCCAGTTTGCAAATAGAGTGAAATGCAATAACTAAACTGGAGACAGACAGAGAAAGAGGACAGTCAGTGCGAAAGTGGATGACGAATTATACTAATTAATTGGAGGTAGGGTAACCCAGTGTGCAAGTAGAGCAGGAAGGAGCATGATTACCAAATTAGAAATGGAGAGAGCAACACAGTGTGCACATAGATGAAAAATGTAATTAATACATGAGCGAGAGAGAGAGAGAGAGAGAGGGAGATAGAGAGGAACCCAAAGTGCAAATAGTGGAGGAGTGTAAAAAGTAAGAGTGAGATAGAGAGAGAGAGAGAAAGAGAGAGAGAGTGAGAGAGAGATAGAGCAACACAGTGTGCACATAGAGGACGGTAATTAGTAAGAGTGAGATAGAGAGAGAGAGAGAAAGAACAACCCAGTGTGCACAATGCGGCGGAATGACATTAATAAATGAAAGATAGAAAGCAACCCAGTGTGTAAATAGAGGAGGACTGTAAATAATTTTTTAGAGAGAGATAGAGAGAAATCCATTATGCAAAAAGAGGAGGAATGAAATTAAAGAACTATGGAGAGAGAGAGAGAGCAGCCCAGAGCCACTACTGAGGGAGCACCTCACTGTCGGAGATTAAGTATAGACTTAGCGCTGCACTGACGGAGGGTTAGCACTGAGGATGCACATTGCTGTCTGATGGTCAGTAATGCGGAAGTGCCGCTCTGTCGGAGGGTCAGTTCTGAGGGAATGCCACACAGTCAGAATTTCAGTAATGAGAAAGTGCCACACTGTCAGATGGTCAGTACTGGGGAGCAACAAACTAGCGGAGGGTCAGTACTGGGGGATTACTGGACTTTAGCAGGGTAGGACCTGCAGGAGTGCCGCAAATTCGCAGGGGCAGTACTGAGCGAGTGCCGCCTTGGCAGAGGACCAGTACTGAGGGAGCGTGGCACTGACAGAGAATGAGTAATTAGGGTGCATCACGCAGTTGGAGGGTCAGTTTCGAGGGAGCGGCGCACTGTCAGAGGGCCAGTACAGAGGAAGTGCCGCACAGCCGATGGGTCAGTGCTGACGAAGTGCATTAATGTCAGATGGGATATGCTGAGGAAGTGCCACACTGTCGGATGTTCTGTATGGAGAGGGTACCGCACTGTCGGAGGATTAGTGCTGATGGATTGACTCACTGTCGGTTGGCCATTACTGAGGGAGTGTCGCCCTGTCCGAGGGTCAGTATTCAGGGCGTACCGCGCTTTCAGTGATTCAGTAGAGAGGGAATCCTGCACTGTCCGAGGGTCAGTATTCAGGGCGTACCGCGCTTTCAGTGATTCAGTAGAGAGGGAATCCTGCACTGTCCGAGTGGCAGCAGTGAGGGAGCCCCGCACAAAGGGCGATCTGCTTTGGCAGTAATTCTTACATGCAGAAATAACCTGTTGGCCATGTATTGGGATCACGGAATTGTCTGCTCCGTAATGACATAAGCTTAAAATTTGATTTGAGCCATTGAGGGTTAATGTGAGGAAGCAGACAGAAAGACACAAGCTGTAGGACGTTGTTTGATGTTCCAATTCCGAAAGTCAAAAAATGAATTGAAGGATCTGTGTTACATAAGGATATTAAAGGTTCTGTGTGCCAGCTGGGTTACTGTTGTAATAAGACAGATGTGCTGTAGTCTCACTGAATCTTGGAACAAGGCTAAGGGATTGTTTTACCTTCTCCTGTTCTCATATTTGAAACAGCTCTCTGTTGCCTTGCTGCTGTTTATACATGTTTCTGGATGTGTGGTATCTGAGAGATCTTATCTCTACCTCTGTTGTAAACAATTGCTGCCAAACACAATAACGTCACAAATATATATAGGCTGACATTTTCTTGTTCCTGAAACACGGTGTGCAGATTCAACTCTGCTCGGCATAGAGCCTCTCTCCATCAGGCTATCTCAGTATTGACAATGCCCCATAGTGTGGGCGGAGGGTGAGCTGAATAACTACCCAGCACCCAGGAGTTATCTCACTGAACGAGAAAATTAGCAATAGCGGTAGGAGGAGGTTAATTTCACCCTGTGCAATTGAAAGGGGCCGTTTGCTTTGATCAATTAGATTTCAATTAATTTAGCAGTCTGATCACTGGAACCTGAATTAAACCTTCAAAATGACTTAGCACAACAGAGACAGAACCATCAAGTAGAGTCTCACATACTGAATTAACGAATAATACTGTCGTTTATTGAACAGAAGCACAATCAAAATACAATGCCCTTATAAGACAATCAAAGATTCATCAACCAACTTGCAGAATTATTTATAAACTATGAAATATCCAATAAGGGGAGACAAAAAGAAAAGTGTATTTTTCAAAGTATTGCTGTCAGGCTCACACTTGAAACGTTAACACATTGGTATTAATGATCTGGAGGAGCTCACTACCAATCAGTCAAAATGGTGACAATGTGTCCATCAATCTGCATCACGCTCGAGAATCATCCACATGAATACCCAGGGCAGGAAGGGACAACCCCGAGTAGACGTCATTCTCGAATCGAGGGACAGCCGAATGTGTGTTCAATTTGCTATCCAGCTTGGTGATGCGATCAAGCTTGGGCACAGAACACTCCGTCCCCTCATTAATTCATTAATATAGATTGTAAATTTGGTGAGAATGGGGATTGATGAAGATTACTGGGGGCCAGGAAATGGACAAATGGGGGAGTGTGAGTGAGATTTATAATCAGTCCGTCAAATGGCTACTGATCCAGAGAGTATGACTTCAAATTGCTTCCCTGAAGTTTGAGTATTTTAATTTAAATTAAGTCTGTGGACAAACAGTACAGTTATAGCACGAAGCTAGATACAAAATAGAGATCTCTCTCAAATGTCACCATCAAACAATCCCAGGACAGGTGCTGCATGAGCGTTAGATGCAGATTAAATCTCCCTCTACACTGTACCCTTTAAGCATTCCCAGGACAGGTACAGCACTGGGTTAGATAGAGAGTTAATCTCCCTCTACACTGCTTCCAGCAAACGCTCCCAGGACAGGTGGAGCACGGGGGTTAGACAGAGAGTAAAGCTTCTCTACACTCTCCCCATCAAACAATCCCAGGACAGGTACATCACGGGGGTGAGATAAAGACAAAAGCTCCCTCTACATTATCCCCATGAAACACTCCAAGAAAGGTACAGCCCGGGATTTTACATAAAGTAAAGCTCCCGATGCACTGTCCCCAACAAACATTCCAAAGTCATGTACAGCACGGCTTTAAGGTAAAGAGTAAAGCTCCCTTTGCACTGTCCCCATCAAACACTCCAAGGAGAGGTAAAACATGATGTTAGATACAGAGTGAAGCTCCCTCGATTTGCCAGCCCTCCCCGCTGGCTCTCCCAGGCCTCATGTCCTTTCACTGGTGTTTGTACTTGTCTCGGTTTCGCCCGGTGAGGCCGTGGGCTCCCCTGCGCTCATCTGCTCATTCCGAATGCCATTTCTACTGATTATTAGAGATTTACCCATGGTCACTGTTTACAGCTTAAAGTTGAATAATTCCATGAATGCGATTCATTATTTATTCAAGATTCGGTCATTAAAATGTTGCAAATGTAAGTTTATATTAACTGAATGTGATTATTTAAATGTTATTTGATATTCTAAATACAGATTTAAGTACTTTAAACTTTATTTTACTAAATATTGTTAATAACAGCCAAGGGCATGTTTAAGTGGCATATGGTTTTTAATTACATAATGAATAAATTGCAGAGGTAAAAAGCCATTGAGCAAATCAATGAGGAATATAAATGCATAAGAGAGGGAGCGAGAGACAACAACCCAGTGTGCAAATATAGGGGGAATGTAATTAATCAATTAGAGAGCGAGAGAGCAACCCAGTGTGCAAATAGAGGAGGAATACAATTAATAAATGAGAGAGTGAAAGAGAGAGTAACCCAGTGTGAAAATCAGGAATGTAATGAACATATTAAAGAGAGAGAGAGAGCAACGCAGAGTGCCAATACACGAGGACTGTAATTATTAAATTAGAGAGACAGAGCAGCACAATGTGCAAATGGAGGAGGAATGTAATTAATCAGTTAGAGAATGAGAGACAGAGAGGAACCCAGTGTGAAAATAGAGGAGGTAAGTCATTGTTTAATTAGAGAGAGAGAGAGAGAGAGAGAGAGAGAGAGAGAGAAAGAGAGCAGCCCAGTGCGAAAGTGGAAGAGGAATGAAACTAATGAATTGGAGATAGGCAAATAGATGTGGAGCGTGATTACCAATTTCGAGAGGGATGGAGCAACACAGTGCACTTAGAGGAGGACTGTAATTAGTAAGAGAGAGGTAGAGAGAGAGAAAGAAAGAGCAATGCACTGTGCACATCGAGGCGGAATGTCTTTAATAAATGAGAGAGATAAACAACCCATTGTGCAAATGCAGGAGGAGTGTGATTAATAAGTTAGAGAGAGAGAGAGCGAGAGAGGGAGAGAGAGAAAGAGAGCAGCCCAGTGCGAAAGTGGAAGAGGAATGAAACTAATGAATTGGAGATAGGCTAACCCAGTGTGCAAATAGATGAGGAGCTTGATTACCAATTTAGAGAGGGATAGAGCAACACAGTGCACTTAACACGAATAAAATTAGTCAATTAGAGAGGGGGATACAGAGAAAAACAGCGTGCAAATAGAGGAGGAATGTAATTAATCAATTAACTAGCGAGCCCAGTCTGCAAATAAAGGACGAATGTAATCGTTTAAAGATAGATAGGACAACCCAGTGTGCCAATAGAGAAGGAATGTAATTAATAAATTAGAGAGAGAGAGAGCAACCCAGTGTGCAAGGAATGTATTTTATACATTAGACGGAGAGCAAGCTATTGTGCAAATGGAGGAGGAATGTGATTAGTACATTAGAGAGAGCGAGAGACAGCAACCCATTTTACAAATAGAGGAGCAATGTAATTAATGAACGATATGTAGCAACCCAGAGCCCAAAGAGAGGATGAATGAAATTAATGAATTAGAGAAAGAGAGTAACTCGCTGCGAAAATAGAGGAGGGATCTAACTAAAAATTTAGAGTGATAGAGAAACCTAGTGTGCAAAGAGAGGAGGACTGTAATTCATATATGAGAGAGAGAGGGCAACCCAGAGTGCAAAAACATGAGGAGTTCAGTTCATTAATGAGTGGGAGAGGGATCGAGAGCAAGCATATTAACGGAGAGGGGAGTCATAGGGTCACTGAGGTCTTCAGCACCGAAAAAGGCCATTCGGTCCATCGAGCCTGTCCCGGTAAAACTATTACCTAAATATGCTAATCCCATTTTCCAGCACTGACATTGCAAGTGCACATCCAAATACATCTTACATGTGCTGAGGGTTTCTGACTCTTTCACCCTTTCAAGCTTTGAGTTCCAGATTTCCACACTTTCTGGGTGAAAAAAAAAATTTTCTTCACATACCCTCTAACCCTCCAAGGGGAAATCCGAGGGGAAAAGTTGCTTCCTCTCTACACTATCTATGCCCCTGAGAATATTATACACCTAAATCTACCAAGCCAACACCCCACCACGCCCCCACACCCCACCCCCCCCACCACCCACCCACCACCAACCCCCCACCGCCCCCACCCCACCAACCCCCCCACCCCCCACCACCACCACCCCCAACACCCACCACACCATCCCCCCCCCCCACCCCACCCCACGACCCCACCCACTCCAGTACTCCAGTAAATCTCCTGTAGCCAGAGAAGTATTGAAATTTATTACCAGCGCCACTGACAACTCCTCCCTTGCCTCACGCAACTGCCTGGAATAAATTTCATCCGAGCGTGGAGATTTATCTACTAGAAGCCTGCCAGACCACTTTCAACCTCCTTCATTTCAATGCTAATTTCATTAATTATATCACTGCACTTCTTCTTGATTTCCATACCCATGTCGATCCTCTCACTTGTGGACACCGACACAAAGTATTCACTTAAAACCCGACTTACGTCTTCCGGCTCAACACACAAATTACCACTATGATCCTTAATAGGCCCGCCTCTTTCACTAGTTATCATCTCACTCTTAATGCAATTTTGAATTAACTTCGTATTTTCCTTTATTTTACCAGCCAATGTTTTCTCAGGCCACCTTTATGCTCTCCTAATTTTCTTTTCAAGTGCCCCCTCTACATGCCCTATTTTCCTCTAGGGCTTCCGCTGCTTTGAGCCCTTTGTATCTGGCATAAGCCTCCCCTTATCTCTTTATCCAATCCAGTATATCCCTTGACATAGAGGTTTCCCTGGATTTGTTGGCTCAACTCTATGTCTTTCTTGGAATACGTTTGCCCTGTACTCTTCCTATTTCCCTATTGAATGACCCCCACTGCTCTGACGCAGATTGGCCAAATCATATCTGATCTTATTAAAATCGGCCTTCCCCCAATTTCGAACTCTGATTCCTGAACTTCTCCTTTTCCATAACACCCTTGAATCTCATGGTGTTATGATCATTATTTGCAAAATATTCCCCACTGATACCTCTCTTAATTGACCAGCTTCATTCCATAATATTAAGTCCAGAGCCGCTCCGTCTCTTCTAGGACCCTCTGCGTGCTGGCTTAAAAATTTCTCTTGGATGCATTTGAAGAATTCTACTAACTATAATCCTATCACACCATGATCAAACCAGCTAATGTTGGTGAATTTAAAATCCCTTAATAGTATTGCCCTATTATTTTTACCCTTCTCTGAAATATGCCTAAACATCTGCTGTTCTATCTGGCTATTTGGCGGCATATAGGACACTCCCAACAATGTTATTTCTCCTTTCTTGTTATTCAGTTCTACCTATATAGCATCTCTTGAGGAGCCTTCTAAGGTGCCATCAATCCTTACTGCTGTAATTGATTCCTTGTTCAATATTGCGAATACCCCTCCTCATTTACCTCCTTCCCTGTCTCGCCTGAAGTCCCGATATCCTGGAACATTGAGCTGCTAATGCTGGCTCTCTCTCAACCATGTGTCTGTGCAGCAATGACTTCATAATTCCAGGTGTTTATTTGTGCCCTCAACTCATGTGCCTAATTCGTCAGTCTCCATGCATTGAAATATATACTATCCAACCCTACCAAACCCCCTTGTGCCTTAACTGGTCCATAATTCCTATGCCTTCCACACTCACTTGCCCTCTCTTCTAATTTTTGTAGTGCTTCTCCCCCTGTTGAACCTATGATCCCATCCCCCTGCCAATTTAGTTTAAATTCCACCCAGACGACGAATGCAATTGATAAATTAGGAAGAGAGACTAAGCAGACCCCAGGGCAAATGGGGTTGAAATATAACATAGATAATAATGAGAGAGCAATCCAGTGTGAAAGTAGAGAGCGAATGCAAGTAATTAATCACAGAGAGAGCAACCTAGTATCCAAATACAGGTTGAATGCTTTTAAATAAATAAAGCGGAATAGAGAACAATGCCGTGTGGAAATAGATAACGAATTCAGTTTATAAATTGGTGAGAGAGATGGCAACCCAGTGTGCAAATAGAGGAGAAATTCAATTAATATGACCCCATCGGTTGTCCAGAATGGCCTACTCGCCTCAGTATTGGTCAGTACTGAGGGAGCACTGCACTGTGAGTTCGTGATTGCTGAGGAGGTGGTGCAATGCCTGAGGTTTAACAATGAGTGAGCGCCACAATGTCTGAGGGTCGGCACTGAGGAGGTGCCGCAATGTCGGGAGGTCAGTACTGAGCGTGTGCTGCACTGTTGCGGGGTCACTACTGAGGGGGCGCGGCACTGTCAGTGGACAGTAATGGGTGAGTTTCGGACTGTCAGAGGATCAGTGCTGTGGGAGTGGTGCACTGTCAAAGAGTAAGTCCAGAATTACTCCTGGACTGTCGGATGGTATGTACTGAGGGAGTTCTCTACTGTCGGCTGAATATACTGAAGCAGTGAGCGTAACATGGAGGCATAATCGGTTGCCCTTCTATGGAGATCATTGAGTGATCTGCTCCCGACGGAAACATGCTTCAGATTAGAATTGGGCCATTTAGGGTTAAAGTCAGCAATCACAGAATCAAACACTAAACAGTGGAAAGCTGTTTGGTGTGTCAATTGGGAAAGTCAAGGCATAGATTGATGGGTTTCTGTTGCGTAAGTTTATTACATGTTCTGGGTGAAAGCTGTTTCACTGTTGCAATAATACACGTGAAGGCAGCGGTAGGCAGCCTGAACCCTGGAACAAGGCTAAGGGAAAGTATCACCTTCTCCTGTTCTTACATTACAAACAGCTCTCTGTCCCCTTGTTCCAGTTTGTACATTTTCCTGGGTTTGTGGTTTCTGAGAGATCTTTTCTCCACCTCTGTTGTGAACAGTTGCTGCCAAACACAGTGCCAGACAACTTTTCAAGCAGCTGTCATTTTCTTGTTTCTGTCACATGACGTGCAGCATTCAAATCTGCTCAGCACAGAGCCTGTCTCCATCACACAACCTCAGGATTGACAATGGCCGAATAGTATGGGGTGGGGGGAGCTGAAAATCTACCGTGCACCCTGGCGTTAGCTCACTGAACCGGCCATTGAAGAACATTAAAAAATAAGAGCAAAAGGAATTTAATCTCACCCTGTACTTTTTAACAGGGTTGTTTGTTTTTATAAACTTAGACTTGAATTAATTTAGCAG
The DNA here is from genome assembly GCF_964194155.1 of Cetorhinus maximus. Taxonomy (NCBI): domain Eukaryota; kingdom Metazoa; phylum Chordata; class Chondrichthyes; order Lamniformes; family Cetorhinidae; genus Cetorhinus; species Cetorhinus maximus. Next base: position 1,271,252 of record NW_027596103.1, on the reverse strand, counting down.
TGAAGAGGCTGATTACTGGAACCATAATTAATCCTTCAAACTGATTTATTCCGACAGTGACAGAAGCATCAGACAGAGGTTCAGACACTGTATTAACGAATAATACTGGCGTTTACTGAACAGAAGGAAAATCAAACAACAACGCAATTATCAAACAATGAAAGTTTCATCAATCAACTTTGATAATTATTCATAACACCTCAAGTAACTGATAAGAGTGGACAAAGGGAAAAGTATATTTAGCACCGAACCCCTACAGGACTCACATTTGAATTTCTAACGCTTTGATGTTAATGACTTGGAGGAGTTCACAACCAATCGGAGAAAATGGCGACAACGTGTCCATCATTCTGCAGCACGCCTTGAGCCGCCATCTCTTAATGATGAAGCAGAGCGACCGCAGGGAAGGGAAGGGAAGGAACCAATTCCTGCTCTCCGGATCCAACTACTTGGTGGCACGCCCTGTCCCATGTGTCCGAAGCTCCGCATCTCGAGATTCGGCCTGTTCATCCACATGAAGACCCACGGCAGGAGGTGACCAGCCCAACGAGAAATCATCCTGAACTCGAGAGACAGCCGAAGATGAGGACAATTTACTATCCAGGTTGGTATTGTGACCAAGCTTGGACATAAAACACTCAGTCCCTTCATTAAGTCATTGGTATCGATAGGTAACTTGATGATAATGGTAATTGATGAAGAGTATTGGGAGGCGATGGACAATGCGGGGGTTGGGAGTGAGATGCAAAGCCAGTACGTCACAGGGCTACTACTCCAGGGAGTGTGACTTCCAATTGCATTACTGAGGTTTAAGAATTTGAATTTAAAAACAAGTCTGTTCATAAATAAGAGAGTTAAATTAAAGCGTTATTGACAGTGTAAAGCTCCATCTACGCACTCCCCATCAAACATTCCCAGGATAGGCACAGCACTCGGTTATACACCGAGCACAAAGCTCCCTCTTCACCGTCCCATCAAACACTCCCAGGAAATTTACAGCCCGGGGTTAGATAGAGAGTAAAACTGTTTCCTTACCGTCCCCATCAAACACTCCCAGGACAGGTGCAGCACGGTGTTAGTCACTGAGAAAAACTTATTCTACGCTGTCTGCATACAAAAACCCCAGGGCAGGTACAGAACGGGGTTAGATACAGAGAAAATCTCCCTCTACACTGTCCCCATCAAACAGACGCAGGAAAGATAAAGCACGGGGTTAGATACAAAGTAAAGTTTCCTCTTCACTGCCGCCATCGGACGCTCTCAGTGCATGCACAGTCCTTGGTTCGGTACATGGTAAATCTCCCTCTACACTTTCCCTAACAAACACTCTCAGGACAGGAACAGCACGGGTATATATACAAAGTGAAGCTCCCTCTACATTGTCCAAAACAAGCCTCACAGGGCAGGTGCAGTATGGTCTTCGATAAAGAGTGAAGCTAGCTCTACATTGTCCCCATCAGAAACTCCCAGTACAGGTACAGCACGGGGTTAGATACAGAGTAAAGCTCCCGCATAACTGTCCTCATCAAACACCCCCAGGACAAGTACAGCACGGGGTTAGATACAGAGCAAAGGTCCCTCTACACTGTCCCCATCAAACACTCCCAGAACAGGTACAGCACGGGGTTAGATACAGAGTAAATCTCCATCCACAGTGTCCCCATGAAAACTCACAGGGCAGGTGCAGTATGGGGTTCTTTGCAGAGTGAATCTCCATTTAGTTGCCAACCCTCCCCGCTGACACCTGTTTAAGTGGAAAATGATTTTTAAATCAGATGATTTAAAGCTGTACTAATTCTGGTTATCTTAGGCAAAAAGTAATTTTCATACTTCATATTTTCTTTCCGAAGACTTCCTGTTCATTTTTTGCTGTGTTTTACTTTCTGTGCATTCAACTTGGTGGATACCTTTCTCTTTAGTTTAAATTCTGTTGAAAGGAGTGAATTTGGCCGATCGTGTTTCATTGTGATCAGATAGTTCTTGTTCTTTTAGCAGGATATTTATTACTCTGCAGTCCGTCGTTCACATTATAAAGCAATACAAGTTGTCATTCTATCTCTTGCTGTTCATTACATTTCTTTGCATTCCTTCCTGAGACCCATCCCCGTTCCCTGTTCATCAGCTGTTTTATAGCTAACGACGGCATCTTTTCCTTACGTACACCTTTGTCAATGCACCTTCCAAGAAGATTCTGATACGCTGCCCAGCATATGTATGAAAAGTCCGAAGGTTCTTGAGGCTGTCTGAGATAATTATCCCTCTGACAAAAAACAGGGGGCAAAGCTGTGAATGAGAAGGAAAACGACATTTCGGGCTGGACAAAGATATTTAAGGAGTGCAACTTATGGACCATTCTACTTTCCAAATAAAATTAATGGAAATGCAGGAATGAAGAAAAACATGAAAAGACAATTTTTCAAAAACGTAAATAAATGCAGAAAGCTCAGGTCCCGGTGCATGGGGATGGTATAAAGAGCAGCATACGGTGACAGAAAAGAAATGAAGAATAATAATTTGTTAATATTTTGCAAACTTGAAATTAATATAAAAATCACCATGTAAACTGTTACAATGACATGTAAGTAGCAGAATTGATAAGGGAGAAACAGTGGAAGTGTTGTATTAGGAATATTAGAAGGCTTTTGTTTAATTCCCAACGAAGAGGTTAGTGTGTAATATTAAAGCACACGCCAATGGGGGTAATATGTTGGCATGGATTAAGAATTGGTGAGCAGTCGGAAAATGGAGTATAGGAAGACACAGGTAAGTTTCGGAGGGGGAGGCAGTAACTAGTGGCATACCATGGCGATCAGTGTTTGGGTCCTCGTTATTCACAATATATATCAATGGTCTGGATGAGGGAATAAAACGTAATATTTCCAAGTTTGCTGACGAGAAGAAACTTTGTGAGAATATGCGGGGTAAAGAGGGCGCCCAGAGGTTTCAAGGTGATGTAGGCAAGTCAAGTGTGTGTGAAACTCATGGAAGATGCAAAATAACGTGGTAGGTGTGAGTTATCAACTATGGCAGGGAAGCAGAAATGTAGAGAGTTTTAAAGGTGATGAGAGATTGGGAATTGTTGATTTTTCAAACGACATAAAAGCCCTGATACACCAGCTAATGAAAACAAGCAAGCAGGTGCAGGAAGCAATTGAGAAGGCAAATGACATTTTGGCTTCATTGCGAGAGGGTTTGAGCAGAGGAGCAAGGACGTTTTAAGCAGTATTGCAGGCCCTTGGTGAGTCAACACTTGGTGTATTTTTGTATATCTCTTCTACACCACTAAGGAATGAAGTATTTCCAGAGAGGGAGGGCAACGGAGGTTCAGCAGAATGATTCATCTGATATCAGGATTGTCGGATAAGGTGGAATTAGGCAGCTGACGCTTGTATTTTTTGGTTATTAGGTAGATGAGAGGGGATAACATTGGAATGTATAACATTCTGACAGGCAGGGACTGACATGATGCTGTGATTGTATTTGCGCCGGCTGAGTGGTGGACAAACAGGGTTAACAGCCTCTGGACACGTGATAGGAATATTACGACTGAGATGAGGTGAAAATCCTTCACTCAGAGTGTGCGGACATTTAGAATTCTCGACCACAGAGGGCTATGTCAGCCAGGTCACTAAATATATTTAAGAGGGAAATATATTTCTGGACCTAACGGTGAGAAGGGGCATGTGGAGAGCGCGATAGCAAAGCGTTAAGCCAGAGAATCAGCGATGATGCTATTGAGTGACGGATCAGGTTCGAAGAGACAAATGAACTAATTCCCTTCTGATATTCCGCTTTTCTAGGAAAAGAATAGCCAGACGCAATGTGAGGCAAGATAGATCTGATAATGTCTCCATTGTCAACAGAAATAAGGAGGTGGCAGGCATGCTGAGTACTTACATTCCTTTAGTATTCGCAGTGAAGGGAGAGCTCAACTTGCCAGGAGTCCCAAAGAAATAATTAGTGAAACAGGAACAAAGGCTCAACAAAGTTCACTTAAGCAGGTTGAAATTAATGGAGAAATAAGCAATGGCAACATTTGATTTGCAGGATTTTAAAGGATGTTGTCAGGCGCGTTGCAGATGTCTCTTACAAAATAAAAACTTGCACAGTCTGCTACAGTTGGATACCACTCATTGTTTTGGAAAATGTTGCCTGTCACTCCGCCATTTAAGAAAGGTGTCAGAAGGAAACCAGGGAATTATTGAACACTTAGACTATGCTTTGTTGTAAAGCAAATAAAAAAGGTCACTATGATCAATATAGTGTGTGAACGCCTTTGAGATTCGTCAGCCCATCAGCGTATGCCAACACTGGGTTTTAAAGAGTAGGTCGTGCCTGAGGAATTCATTGAATTTATTGAAGGATTTACTCAATTAATTGACTGTGCAATGTCTATGGGTTTTATGTGTACCAACATCCAGGGTATTTCTGATAAATTCCTGCCGAAGAGACTATTAGCTAAATGTCACACTAATGGAATTGGAGGCAAACTATTCCCTTGGTCACGGCTCATTTGGGATAAACCAGACGCTAGGAGCAAACGGCAATTAATACGATTGGCAGGCTGTGACTACTGGAGCACAGAAGGATCTCAACTATCCACTCGAGATATCAATAATTTAGGTGGCGATTAGAAAACCACGAATGTAAAATGGCCAATGGCATAAATTTTTCATAATTTCAACCATTTTAGATAGAAGCATTGCATTTTTAAGATATTTTGTCAGCTGAATTGAATGGTCAAAACTGTGACAAGCGGAATACAATGTAGGCAATTGTGAGTTCTGAAACATACTTTTTTTTTGCAAAAATATACTTTATTCATAAAATATCTTCAATCACATTCCAAACCATTCCAAAGACAGCATTACAAAGGTACAATCCGGTTCAACTTTTACAAAATATATCACCAGGTGCTTCAGTACAAACAATATTACAATCATTTACAGCCTTTCCTCTTGAGCTGTACAGCCCGAGGGGGTTTAAACAGTTCCCAGACCCTCGGTGCACTGTGGCAGAAAGGTGTTAGACAGTGACCGTTCCCCATTGCGCCTTTGAGGCAGCTGCCCCAAGCTGTAGTGCATCCCTCAGCACGTAGTCCTGGACTTTGGATTGAGCCAGTCCGCAACACTCGGTCGGGCACAACTCCTTGTGCTGGAAGACCAACAAGTTTCGGGCAGACCAAAGCGCGTCTTTCACCGAGTTCACCTAAGGAATGATGTTTTTCCAGAGAGGGAGTGCAACGGAGGTTCAGCAGATCGATTCATCTGATATCAGGATTGTCGGATGGGGTGGAATTGGGAAGATTACGCTTTTATTTATTGGTGTTTAGGTAGATTAGAGGGGATAACATTGGAATGTGTAACATTCTGACAGGCAGGGACTGACTTGTTGCTGTGATTGTGTTTGCTCTGGCTGAGGATTGGAGAAAAAGGGTTAACAGTCTCTGGATATGTGACAGGGTAATTACGACTGAGATGAGGTGAAAATCCTTCACTCAGAGTGTGTGGACATATAGAATTCGCGACCACAGGGGGCAGTGTCAGCCAGGTCACTAAATATATTTAAGAGGGAAATAAATTTCTGGAGCTAACGTGAGACGGGGCATGTGGAGAGCGCGAGAGCACAGCGTTAAGCCAGAGAATCAACAATTATGCTATTGAATGACAGAGCAGGTTCGAAGAGACAAATAAACTAATTCCCTTCTGATATTCCACGTTTCTAGGAAAATAATAGCCAGACGCAATGTGAGGCAAAATAGATCTGATAATGACTCCATTGTCAACAGAAATATGGAGGTGGCAGGGCACGCAGAGTACTTACATTCCTTCAATATTCGCAGTGAAGGGAGAGCTCAACTTGCCAGGAGTCCCAGAGAAACAATTAGTGAATCAGGAACAAAGGCTCAACATAGTTCACGTAAGCAGGTTGAAATTAATGGAGAAATAAATGGCGCTAAACAATGGAAACAGTTGATTGCAGGATTTTAAAGGATGCCATCAGGCGCGTTGCACATGTCTCTGACGTAATAAAAACTTGCACAGTTTGCTACAGTTGGATAACACACGTTGTTTTGTAAAATGTTGCCAGTCACTCCGCTATTTAAGAAAGGTGTCAGAAGGAAACCAGGGAATTAGAGAACACTTAGACTATGCTTTGTTGTAAAGCAAATAAGAAAGGTCACTATGATCGATTTAGTGTGTGAACGCCTTGAGATGCGTCAGCCAATCAGCGTATGCCAACACTGGGTTTTAAAGAGTAGGTCGTACCTGAGGAATTCATTGAATTTATTGAAGGATTTACTCAATTAATTGACTGTGCAATGTCTATGGGTTTTATGTGTACCAACATCCAGGGTATTTCTGATAAATTCCTGCCTAAGAGACTATTAGCTAAATGTCACACTAATGGAATTGGAGGCAAACTATTCCCTTGGTCACGGCTCATTTGGGATAAACCAGATGCTAGGAGCAAACGGCAATTAATACGATTGGCAGGCTGTGACTACCGGAGCACAGAAGGATCTCAACTATTCACTCGAGATACCAATAATTTAGGTGGCGATTAGAAAACCACGAATGTTAAATTGCCAATGGCATACATTTTTCTTAATTTCAACCATTTTAGACAGAAGCATCGCATTTCAAAGAGATTTTGTCTGCTGAATTGAATGGTCAAAACTGTGACAAGCGGATTACAATGTAGGCAATTGTGAGTTCTGAAACATACACGTGTCGAGAATTCCAATGATCCACAACCAGCCCAAAACAGAAATTGTAACTCATCTCACCCCAGAAAGGTCGACCCCTTTTTCAGTGACTGTTCCCATGTGCTCTAGTTTCCCACCCAGGGGAAGAAACTGTAATTGCCTATTCTCGCTAATCCGAGTCAAAATGGTGCACTTTTCAATGAGATCACCCCACACTCTTATACACTGCAGAGAGGCGCAATTGAGACAACTTTTCATCATTGGGCAACACTTTCATCCCAGCAGCCAATCTAGTGAATATTTTATCCTCCACTTCCTGTGCAATTTCGCTTCTAACTTACATAAGGAGACCAACATTACGCACACTGCTCCTGACCTGGTCTGATCGAAGCCCTGTAAATGTGTGGATGTGTTACCTTATTCTTGTGCAAGAATGTCCTTGCAGTGTACACCAGCATTGAGTTGGCCTACCCAGTGGCCTTTTTTAGCCCCATGCAAACTTCCTGCTTTCCTTGTTCCAGTATGAGTAAAACCAAGTCCCTGTGAAGATCCATATTCAGGCGTTTCAAAACTTGAAAAATCTCCAGTTTCCTATATTTTCTAACAATGTGTATCAATTCCTTCCTTTCAATATCTTGTTCCCGCTTATTTAACACGTGCCTACCTCTTTGCAGCCAATTTGTGCCCTCCTTACAGTTTACAATTCTCACCCTGTTTTGTCTGTTATCCATAGTGAATGTATTAATCTCCATCAATTCATCGTTAATACAGGTTGTGCTTAGCAGAGTCACCAGCAATAATCACTGCGGCGCTCCACGAGTTCCAGCCAGAACAGTTGAAAATTCCCCACCTGTTTCACCTCCCTGCCGCTCCCCTGTTACCAATTCGCCCTCAATAATATCCTGACCGTGTAAAGGCTGACCTTGCGCTTTAAGCTTTAGCGTGGCACGACACAGTCCAGGGAGTTTCATTCAGAGAGAAGAATGCTGTGAAAAATTAGCTAAAATTGCAGAGAAGCTCAACAGGGTGAAACTTTTTGCAGACATGTGGTCATATGAACTTCAGTTATAAGTGCTGGGGAAGGCTACTTGTTCCTTGCAGCTTATTTTCCCACGTAATTTAAACATTCCTGTGTTTTTCTTTTTGCCTCAGCCTCACTTCTCATAAATTCCCCACATTTTTAATGTCCTTTGTGCCCAAAACACCAGTGAATTTATATTTTGTACATGTTCAATGGCCGATCATCTGCAACTCTCTACGGTGGAGGATTTCAAATATTCATTTGATTGAAGAAATTTGATTGAAGAAATTTCCTCGCATAGTACAACTAAGGTATCGATTATGTAACCATCCGGCACATGTCAGCATGCAGACATGTTAGTGCCAAATGAAATGTTACAAAATGAAATTAGGAATGATTTGTTAGCAGGAGAGCCAGGTCTGCAGCAGAGGTTAAACACAAAAGTAAACCATCCTCTGGATGAGTCGCCAAATCCTATAGGAGGCAATGTCACTGTGGCAGTCCAGAGAAGCCGATTTCTAAAAAAAATGTTTCCTGGAAGCTGATGATCGCAGATTCAATATGTTTAGGCCGTTTGCTGGACAACTTTGAAAGTTTTTATCTAATGACTTAATAATACAGTAACAATCCTGACTGAAAAGAGAGTCAGACAGAGAGAGAGAGAGAGAGAGAGAGAGAGATAGAGATAGAACGACGGAGAGAATGATAAATAGAGACACCGAATATCTTTGTCCATGTCTCTTAAGTTTATTTTTTCTGATGAATTTTTATTGTCACTCTCAACATTCTGATTTGTATTTTTTTATTTTTGGTAGGATATTGTGAGATTTTTTTGATTTATTCCTTCCTGAATTACTGCCGTGGCATATGCCATTCTTTTTACAAAATCTTCCCTAACCTATTCATCTGCATTTCGTCCTCCTGTTCATTTTCGCCCTTGTACTTAGTGAATGATCCTTGCTGTCTTTTATATAGTCCCTCTGATTCATTTATTCATCCTATTGTTTTATGATTAACTACTTGCTTTCTCTTTTATTGGGAGATAGTTGGCCCGACGTCTTTCTCCCTCCCTCTCTCTCTTTCTTTCCCTTTGTATCTGACTCTCTCTCTCTTTCTCTCTCTCTCTCTCTCCCTAACTCTCTCTCAATCTCTCCCTCCCTCTCTCTCAAAATATCAGCCTGTCTGTCTGTCTCTCCCTCTCTCTCTTTGTCTATCTGTCTGTCGTTCTGTCTGTCTGTCTCTCTCTCGCTGCCCCTGTTTCGCCGGGTCGACTTTCTAACATACGATTAATTTTGTCGCATTGAATTCCACACAAGCAAAGAAAACACAATGAAAACATTTAACGCGACGACCTCAGCTTTTCCATCGCCGGCAAGATAACTTCCTGTCATTTCTTTCGAGGAAAGATTCCTTTTGCTTTTAACCTGTGGCGTAGATCTGCCTGAGCATCTCACCCACTTCCGGTCCCGATCTCGTTATGTTATATTTCATCTTACAAGGATAGGAATCTGCTCGCCTATGTATACATGTTTTTAGGGTAACCTAAACCTTGGAGGAAAGGAACAATTTTCAGTCATTTATGAATACATATCGGATATGTTTTTGACACTTAAAGCGTTGTGAATCTTTGGACTTTCCTGCCACAGAAAGCAGCAGATTTCTTGGTCACTGAGTGTAAACAGGGCCTGGTTTAATCCAATTTATGGATGTGATTGGGGTGAAAGGCTTCATGGAAAGTGTCAGCGTTTGGAAATAAGTAAATGATTCGGTACAAATAATTGAAAGGGGCTGCAAGCTGAGGTGACAAAATAAGCTCCTGATGCGGTAAAGTTATGTACTGGTGATAAGATGCGTTCAATGTGTTTCACTCTATTCATCTTCTGTGCTTTGTACCCTTATTTTTCACAGCCTGTCTCTGTAACGGGAGTGATTACGTCCGTTTCCATTTTTTATTCAATTCTAAAATAATTGGCATGTGAATGATTCCTACTTTAATACGTATTTCCATGTTGGAGACAGGCCGCTCGACCAAGATCAGAGGCAGTTTAAATAATGTGAAATACATTCTGCAGCACAACTAATCTTGGAGCAAATTTAAAGTGAGGAATTGCACGGGTACTACCGGGCGCAATGCTGATCCCGTAGACGGGAAATCCACCATCTAAGAGGTCATAAATCCAGACTTTGAAAAATCACAGAAACAGGTATCATACATCCTTTTAGCGTGGGATAGGGGAACCACCAATCAGAATATAATTAGATAATTTTGGTAAACATTGTTAAATAGGTAAGGGGAAAAAAAAACTGCCAAAATAAAACTAGGCAGTAAGGAGCTGATATTGTGGCAAGGAAAATGCAAATTTGTGCTTATAAACTGGAGTCGATTATTAATTATATAAAGAGAGAATAACGGCGGGAAATATATATTTATACGTAATGAATAGGCATCTCGAATAGTATGTTCCATTAAAACAACCAAAAAAATAGCTTTTAATCAACGTTCCTGTGTGAATAAATGGATAGGATCAAGAAATAGAAATTTAAGTGAATCACATGCAATAAACAGAATGAGAATAAAGGAGAAGACGATGAAAAGAAAGCACAGCGTTAGGGAAGAATTCGAAAGAAGGAAGGCAAATAAAAGCTTCGAAATTAAATGATGAATGGATAAATGAAAGAAGTAATATAATATCTTTAAAGTCAAAATTAACAAAGGGTAAATCAGTGTGTGAACCGAGATAAATAGGATGCATTCGGTGAATATCAGCTCGAAAGCAATGACATAGTCTCTCTCTCTCTCTCTCTCTCTCTTCTCGCTCTCTCTAGATCTCTCTCTCTCTCTCTCTCTCTCTCCGTCTCCCTCTACCCCTCCATTCTGGTGAGTTTTTAAAGGTATAACTTCATGACAGCTTTCTCATCCATGGGGTAAGCATTGCGTCCTGTCCTACACAGTAAATACCTCACCGCATTTCCCCCTTTCCTTTCCCGCCTTTCACAGATCCATTGTGTAATCCAATCTCCTGCTGTACTCATCGCATAATCTTTACTCTGTTTATAACTTTTCTCCCGGATTTTCCTCGGAGCCCCTTCCATTATTTGGTGGTCTCTTGACCTGCCCTTCCCCTGATATTCAAATTTGCCCTGACACATCCTGCCTCTGCACATCTGTCCTCGAAGATAATAATATGGTCAGTAGTTCAGCAGCATTTGCTTACAACATATTCAAATAATTAAGGTACTTTTGCACGTTGACGAGACAGCGTCAGTTGCATGGTCAAACTGCCAGGGATAAGGAGAATAATAAAAAAAAATACAGCGTCCAGGTAAATTACTGAGCAAAGTACATCACATGCACATGGACACCAGAAACCGAAACAACAGAAGCCATTCAGCCCTTATTGTCCATTGCCATTTAAGAAGACAATTCCATATCTATTACTAAGCTTTAACCTCCTTCAGTGTCAATTTTGTTTCAAAGCGTGCATTTTCCCCAAGGCATTCTGGTACAATACACCTGTTCTTGTTCCTGTTTAATTCCCCAGAACATTCAATATTCTGATGCCAATTGTTCAAGTTGTAAAAAATGTTCACACTGGTTTCCTCGCGGTTTGCAGGCTATTATCCAGAGTGACCCTTCATTTTGATATTCTTATTTTTGTTCCCCCACTATCGACCTATTCATTACGCCGAAAAGAATCACCGAGAAGTGTGTGATGAAGATGGAATATACTTCAATGCAATATGACATGTGAGAAAATATATTTAGTAATAGGCATGGGTGACAAATGGAAATAAGCATCCAGCAGAGATTGGAACCACAAAAACAGAGTGAGGGAAATAGTCAGGGAGAGTTACACGCTCCTGGATGGGTTATTACCACATCCAGTAAAAAGATTTTTGCTTAAAAAGACCACCGTTCAAACGCAATGACATTCCTGTCCTACCGAGTGAAATTGTTCCTCTCGTCCTGACCATATTGTTCACTCACTGAAAGGTTTGGTCACCACTATCCCTTTACTCAGCCACTGAAACTCCTCCCCTCCCCGGTTCCTGCCTCCCGATTCAATGAAAACCTGTCGCTCCCTAAACCCCGCCTCCACACCCACTGAAACTCTTCCCCTCCCCTGCCCCCTCCTCCAAACCCACTGAATAATTCCACCTACCGTAAGCCCCTCTGGCCACGGAATGCAACTCCGCCCCTCGCTGAACTTATTCCACATCTCCTGAGATGCTCCTTCCCCTCAGCGACTTCCCAAAAATCTCTTATTCATCCCTTGATTTTATTATTCCCAGCACCTAAGCAGCTGTCCCAATCTTTCAACAACTTGCACATTTTGTGTACCCTTTCCTGATCTCCAGGCCCCTTCCCCAGCAACTTGATAGATTCACTCTGCTCCTGACACCCTTTCCCATCCACTGCGCTGTATTTAATGAAGACGAGGGAGGTCTGAGCTGATACACGGAGAGCAGGTGTGAGCCCTGCGTCACCGCCTTGAGTGAAGTCCCACTGAATTTAGGGCCACTCAGGCACTTAACGTAATTATGTCGGGGTTTCCCCGTGTTCAGGGATTTCAGCGAAGGAAACCGAGCCCAACCGAGAGCTGCCGGCCAATCAGTTACTGGCAGCTCCTGGACGGCAGAACCACTACGGATACCACAACCAGCTTCGTCCTCTGGTCATCGCTAAATCCCAGGCCAGAGGTGACTGATGGTGGGAGAGAAAATGAATTTATCACTCCCATGTATAACTTTGACACGTACAGAATTAATCCCGAACATACAAATCCACCACTGACAAGTATAGATTGAATCTCAAACATTCACACAACACAAGAGACTGACAAATACATATAATCCCATAAGTGACAACCAAATCGTGGAACTAGGATACATCAGAGAGATATATAATGAATATCAAACACCAGGCAAAGATAGAAAATTCCAATACACAATGAAATATAGATAACGATTCTGATATCCAAATACTATCTTAGTGAAACGACTATCAATATGATGCACGGTTCCAGGGATTTTTTGCTGCAGACTGAAAACGAGGCTCGCACGCAAAACCACAGACATTCAGAATCAGAATGACGCCCCACACCCTTATCCAGTTGTAAGGAATGATAAAGATCTAATCACACATTGACAATTACACAAAAAACTAGACATGGTTCGAGGAACTGATTGAGATTGGATATAATACTCGCTTACGGCAACAAGATAGTGACCGATGCGGAATGAATGAGACAACAGCTTGCAGTACCAGAGAATGGCAGATAGCGAATGAAACCAAGACGTGCTTACAGTAACAGAAACTGACTGATAGAGAAAAATACTTCCACAACTGCAGTGCAAACGGCAGCTTCACAATGCGGACAAAATTGTTAACTATATCGGGAAATGACCGACAGAAATACAATAGAACACATATACACTGCTCCCGAGAGTAACAAATACTGAATAACCAAACACTCACCTACAATTCCGCTGATAATCAATCCAAACTCACCATCTTGCAATATGGGTTAAATAGGCTGCTTTCGCAGTTCAATCTGCGTCATCACGTAGAAAGATCCAAATTCACGGCCCCGACTTCGCTCACTAAATACAAGAGCCTTTTCAGCAGGTTTTAGGAATTCGGAAATTGAAATACTGATAGTCTACCCACTCAATTATTACAGTGACAGGCCCCTTGCCCTTTAAAATACTGACAGTCTTATCACTCAATTACTACAGTGACAGGCGCCTGGTCCTGTAAAATACTGACAATCTACCCACTCAAATATTATAGTAAGTGGCCCCTAGCCCTGTAAAATACTGACAGTCTACCCACTCAATTGCTATACTGACAGGTCCCTGGCCCTGTAAAATACTGACAGTCTACCCACTCAATTACTATAGTGACAGGTCCCTGGCCCTGTAAAATACTGACAGTTTACCCACTCAATTACTATAGTGACAGGTCCCTGGCCCTGTAAAATACTGACAGTCTACCCACTCAATTACTATAGTGACAGGTCCATGGCCCCGTAAAATACTGACAGTTTACCCACTCAATTACTATAGTGACAGGCCCCTGGCCCTGTTAAATTCTGACAGTCAAACCACTCAATTAGTAATGTGACAGGCCCCTGGCCCTGTTAAATACTGAAAGTCTACCCACTGAATTACTGCAGTGACAGGCCCCTGGTCCTGTAAAATACTGACAGTCTACCCACTGAATTACTACAGTGACAGGCCTCTGGCCCTGTAAAATACTGACAGTCTACTGATACAATTACTATCGTGACAGGCCCCTGGCCCTGTAAAATACTGACAGCCTACCCAAACAATTTCTATATAGAAAGGCCCCTGTTCCTGTAAAATACTGGAAATCCACCCACTGAATTACTATATTCACAGGCCACTGGTTCTGTAAAATACTGACAGTCTACCCATTTAATTAATATATGGACAGACCCCTGTTCCTGTAAAATACTGACAGTTTCCCACTCAATTAATACATTAACAGCTCCCTGGCCCTGTAAATTACTGAGAGTCTCAACAATCTATTCTTACAGAAATATATCCCAGGTACTATAAATATTTTGACAATTCCCCTATGCTACTGTTTTTTTTTAAAATCGTTCATGGGATATGGGCGTTCTTGGCTGTGCCAGCATTTATTGCCCATCCTTAATTTCCCTTATACAGATGGTATTTAAGAGTCAGCCACATTTCTGTTGGCCTGGATTCATATATAGTCCGGATGAGGAAAGAACAGCAGGGCCTTCATTAAAGGACATTAGCTAAGCAGATGGTTTTTTTTCCCAACAATTGGCATTGGTTTGATGTTCATCATTAGAGATTTTAATTCTGCTTATTTTTTTAATTGATGATTTTAATTGAAATTGAATTTTGCCACACACCGTAGTGAGATTCGAACCCGGATCCCCAAAGAATTATTTTGTGTCTCTGGATTACTCACCCTAGCCCAGTGACAGATCACCGGCTCTGTCAACATGCTGCCAGCCTATACATTCTATTGTTGTAGTGACAGCCCCCAGGCCAAGTCAACATTCTGACAGTCTCCCCACTCCATTACTATAGTAACAGGCCCCCAGCTCTGTTAACATATCGACAGTCTCCCCACGATATTACATTTGTTATAGGCGCCCAGCCCTTCATACGTAGAGCAAGTAACCACAAATTGTTACTATAGTGTACAGGCCCAGGGTTCTTTATGCATTCTGACATGCTACCCACTCTATTGCTATAATGACAGAATGACAGAACCCCCAGCTCTGTAACCATATAGACAGCCTATGACAGTCTGTGACTATTGTGATAGGCCCCCAGCTCTGTCATAATGCTGAAGTCTACTCACTCTATTACTATATTGATAGAACCCCCCGCTCTGTAAACATGCTGACAGCCTGCACACTCAGTTACTATAGTGACAGGCCCCCGGCTCTGCAATTATAAAGACAGTCTACCCACTCTATTAATTTAATCACAGAACCCCCTGCTCTATACACATACTAACAGTCTACCCAATCTATTACTATAGAGACTGAACCCCCAGCTCTCTAAACATAATGACAGCCTACGCAGTCTTGCATTGTAGTTACAGGCCACCGGCTCTGTAATCATGCTGACAGAATATTCACTCTATTACACTAGTGACAGGGTCCCGACCTCTGTAAACATACAGGCAGTCTCCTCAATCTAATACTATGGTGACAAAACCCGGTCTGTAAAGCTGCTGACATTCTCTCCACTATATTACTGTTGTGAAAAGCTGCCGAGCGGGAAATATACTGACAGCTCCAAATCCACTTACAGGCCCCTGGCTCTGTAAACATCCTGATAGTCTCCCCACTCAATTACTCTGGTAACAAGACCCTGGTTCTGTAAAACACTGACAGTCTAGATTCTCTCTTACTGCAGTGGTTGGCCCCGCTTCTTCAAGCATGCTGACAGTCTAATCAATCTATTCCTACACTGACAGGTGCCCGGGTCTGCAAACATACCGAGAGTCTTCCCAATTTATTACTACAGTGACAGGTCACCAGGTCTGTACATTTTATGTCATTCTCTCCACGATACTAGCTAAGTGAAAGGTCCACGTCTCTATAAAATTACTGACCAACTGCCCACACTATTGTTATAGTGACAGCTCCCAGGCTCTGTAAATATAGAGACAGTTTCCTCACTCCAGTACTATAGCAACAGGCTCCGGGCTAATTTAACATACCAACAGTCTCCCTACTCTCCTAATATAGTAGCAGGCCCACAGCTCTTTAAACATTCAGTCTCCTCGCACTATTAATATAGTAACAGGCCATAGGCAATGAAAACATACTGACAGTTACCCCTTCTATAACTATATTGTGAGGCCACCTGCTCTTTAAACCTGCTGAATGTCTCTCCACTCTATCACGATAGTGAGAGATCCCCGGCTCTGTAAACATTCAGACAGTTCATCACCATATTCGTATGGTGACAGTCCCCCGCCCTTTAAACACACTATTAGTATCGTCACATTCCTCAGGCTCTGTAACAAGACTGACACTCTCCTTAGTGTAAATTATTCTCCTGGCTCTGTGAGGACAGTGACAATCTCTCCGCTCTATTATTATTATTAAGAAAGCCCCCGCTTCCGCACTCCATTAATGTGAAGTTAGGCCCCGGCTCTGTAAACATATCCAGAGCCTCCCCTCCATATAATTATTAAAAAAACAGGCGCTGGCTCTCCAAACATGCCCGCAGTCTCCCCAATTATTTACTTTAGTGACAGCGCCCGGCTCTGTAAGCAAACTTAGAGTCTCCGCACTTAATTTCTATATTGACAAGACGCTGGTTCTGTCAAGATTTACTACTTAAGGGACAGAACACGGGTTATGTAATACTAGGGAAATTCTAGGCTCTCATTACTTCATTGACAGTATCCCAGCTCTTTAATCATACAGTGAAACTTTCTACTCTATGAGTTATCTGACAAGCCCCCAAGTCCATAAAGATGCTTACAGTCTCAATTCCGATTGCTATTGTGACAGGCCGCCGAATCTGTAAACAGAAAGAGAATCGCCCCAGGCTTTTACTACAGTGACAGACCCCTGGCTTTGAAAACATACTGACAGAATAACATTATGTACCTTTAGTGATAGGTCCCCTGCTCTGTAAAGAAGCAGGCACAATACCACTGCATTCATATAGTGGTAGTCCCTCGGCTCTGTAACTCAATTAACAGTCTATGCACGATAATACAACAATGAAAGGCTCTAGGCTTTAAAAACATACTGACAATCCCCCACCCTATTAGAATTGTGACAGGCCCCCGGCTCTGTCAAATAACTGAAAATCCATGCACTCTATTACAAATAGTGACAGTCCCCTGGCTCTGTAAGCATACTGGCAGTCTATGCACTATATTAATAAATTGACAGCACACCGGCTCCGTCAACGTGCTGACAGTGTATGCCCTGTATTATTACAGTGACAAACCACCGTCTATGTCGACATATTGACAGACTATGCACACTATTACTATAGTGACAGCCAAACGGCTCTGCCAACATACGGGCAGCGTAGGCACTCTAATAAGCTACTGACAGCCCCCCGCCTCTGTAAACATGCTGACAGTCTTTGCATTTTATTGTTATAGTGACAGTCTCCGGAATCTTTCAAATTGCTGACAGTCTATGCACTCTCATACTAGAGTGACAACGCCCAGGCTCTGTCAACATGCTGCCACTCTATGAACTCTTAGTATAGTGACAGACAACTGGATATGTCGAAATGCTGACAGTCTATGCAATCTAATACAATAGTGAAAGCCCCCCGGCTATGTCATCATAATTACAGTGCATGCACTCTATTACTATAGTGACAGCCCCCCGCCTCTGTCAACATGCTGACAGTCTATGTGCTATATTACAATAGAGACAGCCCCCTGGCTTTATCAACATGCTGACAGTCTATGTGCTATATTACAATAGAGACAGCCCCCTGGCTTTATCAACATGCTGACAGTCTGTGCACTCTATTACTATATTCACAACCCCCCGGCTCACACAACCTGCTGACAGTCTATGGACACTATCACTATATTGAAAGCCACCCGGGCAAGTCAAAGTTCTGACGTCTATGCAGTCTACTAATATACCGACAGTCCCATGGCTCTGTCCACATATGGACAGTATAGGCACTCTAATAAGATAGTGGCAGACACCAGACTCTGTCAAGATATGGACAGTCTAAGCACTCTAATACTATAGTGACAGACCCCCGGCTCTGTCAACAAGATACCAGTCTATGCTCTCTGGTATTATAGTGACAGAGCCCCGGCTATGTCAACATGCTGACAGTCTATGCTCTCTATTACTATAAGGACAGAACCCCAGCTCTATTGTAATGCTGACAATCTATGCGCTCTATTAATATACTGACAGACCGCCGGCTCTGTCAACAAGATACCAGTCTCTACTCTCTATTGACATAGTGACAGTCGCCCGGCCCAGTCAACATGCTGACAGTCTATGCACTCTATTAATATAGTGGCAGACACCCGGCTCTGTCAACATGCTGACAGTCTATGCATTCAATTGCAATAGTGAAACCCCCCCGGCCCAGTCAACATGCTGCCAGTCTAAGCACTCTATTATTTGAGTCAGTGGCCCGCCATTCTTTCAAAATGCTGACAGTATGCAATCTAATTCTTTAGTAAAAGCCCCAGTCTATAGAACAAAGAACAAGAATAAAGAGAAGTACAGCACAGTAACAGGTCCTTCTGCCCTCCAAGCCTGCGCCAATCATGTTGCCCGTGAACTAAAACATTTGCACTTCCAGTGTCCTAATCCCTCTATTCCCATCCTATTCATGTACATGTCATGTTGCCTCTTATACAACACTGTCGCATCAGCTTCCACCACCTCCTTTGGCAGCGAATTCCAGACACTCACTACCCTCTGCATAAAAAAAACTTGTCCCGCATATCTCCTCTATAGTTTTCTACTCTCACCTTAATTCTATGCCCCCTTGTCATTGACTCTTCCAAGCTGGGAAAAAGCATCTGACTATCTACTCTTGCGATGCCACTCATAATTTTGTAAACTTCTATCAAGTCGCCCCATAATCCACGGCGCTCTGGTGAGAACAATCCGAGTTTCTCAAAACACTTCTCATAGCTAATGAACCCCAGACCAGGCAGCATTCTGGTAAACATCCTCTCCACCCTCTCCAACGCCTCCATATCCTTCTGGTAATGTGGCGACCAGAATTGCACGCAATATTCCAAGTGTGGCCAAACCAAAATTCTATACAGCTGCAGCATGACTTCCCAGCTTTTATATTCAATGCCCCTGCCAATAAAGGCAAGCATGCCATGTATCCTGATCCTCTAACAGTGCAACACATCCTGAGCACTGACCCTCCGAGAGTGCGGCACTGCCTCAGAACTGAGTTTCCAAATGCGTGGCACCCCCTCAGAACTTACCCTCCTACAGTACAACGCTCCCTCCATACTGACTCACCGACAGTGCGGCGCTGCCTCCATACTGGCATTCTGACAGTTTGGCGCTCCCTCCGTACTGACCCTCCAGCAATGCAGCGCTCCCTCAGCACTGACCGTCCGACAGTGCAGCGCTATCTCAGCCCTGATCCTCCGACAGTGCGACACTTTTACAGTACTGACCCTCTGTCAGTATGGCACTCCTTCAATAATAATCCACTGACAGTGCGGCACACCCCAAGTATATACGCTTCAACAGTACGCACTCTCTGACGGGTTATTAAACTAAATAATGATTAAATGTATCAATGAAAATAAATGAAAATAATTAATGCAATGTTAATAACAGATTAAGAGTAACTAATTGTTTCTGCTGTTGATAAACATTTGAGATTACTTTATAATAACACATTTTAAAGGTGGACCTTTTAATTATAAAGAAGATGCACAAATCATAACGCATTTATATTAAATCATCATTAGGTATACTAGAGGTGGAAAAAGATTATTGAATAATTGGATTTTTATGTATAATATTTTGTTGCATTTGATTAATAATTAGTCCAATAATATATAATATAAGTTTAGAAATTAATTGATAATTAGATGTTCAATTTATAATGAATATTTACACTTTTAAATTCTTAATGTAATGTAATAAATTAGATGACAATTCATAATATGCTGTTGGAATTAATTAATAATTAGGTGTATAATTTGATATTACATGTTTAACTTAATTAATATTTAGACCAATAATAAATAATATGCTAATGATAAAGTTAAGAATTGGATGCTTTAACGCATAATATATTGTAGTTTACTAATAATTCAACATATTAATTAAAAATATATTGTTGAAATTGATTAATAGCTATACCTACGAACAGATCGATTAAGAGCAGGAGTGGGCGACTAGGCCCCTCAATCCACTCCGCCATTCAATAAGATCATGTCTGATCTGAAATATTCCTCAACCCCACATGCCCACAGCACCTCAATAACCTTTCGCAACCTTGTTAAGCGAGATTCTATCTCGCTTGGTCTTAAATATATTCAAAGGCTGTGCTCCCACAACATTCTGTGGAAGACAGTTCCAAAGACCCCCGACGCTCTGTGAGAAAATGCTCTACTTCATCTCTGAATGAATTGTGAATGTTGAGATGTTTGCACTGTTTATTCTGATCATAATTTGAATACAGCATGATCCGCAGCTGGGAAATAAGGCTGCTGGTGTTCATGGTGCATTACTGAGGGAGTGCACCATTGTTGGAGGGTCATTGATGAAGGCGAACCTCCCTGTTGGATGGTGAGTGCTAAGGGCGTGCTGCACAGCCGGAGGGTGAGTAATGAGGTTCTGCCGTACAATTAGAGGGTCAGTACTAAGAGTTTGCCGCAGCAGCGGAGGGTCAGTACAAACGGAGTGCAACACTGTCGGATGGTCAGTATTGAGGGAGAGCTGCACTGTGGGAGGGTCACGACTGCTGGAGTGTCGCACTGTCAGAGGGTCAGTTCTGAGGAAGCACCCCAATGTCGGATGGTCTGCTCTGAGGTAGTGCCGCACTTTCTGAAGGTCTGTACTGAGGGACAGCTGCACCGTCGGATGTTCAGTACAGAAAAAGCGCCTCAGTGTCGAAGGGTCTGCTTTCGAGAAGCAAAGCACTGTTGCAGGGTCAGTACTGTGGGAGCGCCACACTGCCGTTGGCTCCGTTCTGAGCGATTGTCGCACTGTCGGAGAGTCAGAACTGAAGTAGTGCCACACGCTTGGTGAGTCCGACTTGAAGGTGTGCTGCATTATCGGATAGTCAGCACTGAGGGCCGGCCGCACCTTCAACGTGTCAGTATTCAGGGGGCGACTGACTGCCACAGGCTCAAGATTCAGGAAGCGCCGCACTGTCGGAGGGTCAGTGCTGAGAGAGTGCTGCACTGTCAGAACATCATTACTGAGGGAGTAATGCGCTGTCGCCTGGTCATTACTTAGGGTCTGGTTCCTTGTTGGAGAGCCACTACTAAGGGTGTACCTCTCTGACTGAGAGAGCGCTGCACATTCGGAAGGTTAGTACTGAGGAAGCACCTCGCTGTCCGATGGTAAGTAATGAGGAAGTGTCGCTCTGTCGGAGGTTCAGTTCTGAGGGACTGCCACACTGTCAGAGTTTCAGTTTTTAGGAAGTGCCACACTGTCAGAGGATCAGTACTGGGGAGCAACAAACTATCGGAGGTTCAGTACTGGGGTATGACTGCACTTTTGCAGCGTATGTGCCACAGGAGTCCCGCATTGGTGGAGGGTCAGTACTGAGTGATTGTGGCACTGTCAGAGGATCACTAATGAGGGAGCGTCGCACAGTTTGTTGGGCAGTTCCTAAGGAGCGCCGCACTGTCAGAGGGCCAGTACAGAGGGAGTGTCGCAGAGCCGGAGGGTCATTGCAGACTAAGTGCATTACTGTCAGATGGGATCTCCTGACGAAGTGCCACACTGTTGGATGGTCTTTATTGAGAGGGTGCAAAACTATCGGAGTCTCAGTGCTGATGTTGTGCCACCCTGTCGGAGGGTCAATAATGAGGGAGTGCTGCCCTGTCCGATGGTCAGTGTTCAGGGCGTACCGAGCCTTCAGACATTCAGTACTGAGGGTGTGCTGCACTGTCCGAGTAACTTCACAGATGGAGCCCCACACTTCTGGATTGTAATAACTGAAGGAGCGCCGCAATGTTGATGTATCTAATTTGATGAAGTACCGCACTGTCTAAGAGTCAGCACAGAGGGAGTGCCACACTGTCGGAGTTGAAGAACTGCGGTAGCCCCGCACTAAGTGGGATCGGTATTGGCAGCAATTCTAACATGCAGAAATAACCTTTTGGCCATGAATTGAGATCACAGAATTGTATGCTCCGTAGGGACATAAGCTTAAAATTAGATTTAGGCCATTCAGGGTTAATGTCAGGAAGCAGACAGAAAGATACATGCCCGTAGGACGTTGTTTGATGTTTCAATTGCGAAAGTCAAGTCATAAATTAATGGGTCTGTGTTATGTAAGAATATTAAAGTTTCTGTGTGCCAGCTGGGTCACTGTTGTAATAACACAGATGTGCTGTAGATTCCCTGAATCTTGGAACAAGGCTAAGGGAATGTTTTACCTTCTCCTGTTCACATGTTTGAAACAGCTCTCTGTTCCCTTGCTCCTGTTTGTACATGTTCCTGGGTGTGTGGTATCTGAGAGATCTTACCTGCGCCTCTGTTGCATACAATTGCTTGCCAAACACATTAACGTCATAAATCTATATAGGCTGACATTTTCTTGTTCCTGAAACACGGTGTGCAGATTCAAATCTGCTCGGCTCAGAGCATCTCTCCATCAAGCTACCTCAGTATTGACAATGCCCCCATAATGTTGGCAGACTCTGAGCTGGAAAACTACCCAGCAACCTCGAGTTAGCTAACTGAACAAGAACATTAGAAATAGGGGCAGGAGGAGGTTAATTTCACCCTGTACAGTTAAATTTGCTTTGATCAATTAGATTTCACTAAACTTAGCAGTAGGATTACTGGAACCTGAATTAAACCTTCAAAATGACTTAGCTCGACAGAGACAGAACCATCAGGCAGAGTCTCGGATATTGAATTAACGAATAATACTGACGTTTATTGAACAGAATCAAAATAAAACTGCAATGCCCTTATAAAACAATCAAAGATTCATCAACCTACTTGCAGAATTATTTATAATCTATGAAATATCTAATCAGAGGAGACAAAAAGAAAAGTGTATTTTTCAAAGTAATGCTGCCAGGCTCACACTTGAAACGTTTCCACATTGGTGTTAATGATCTGCTGGAACTCAGTTCCAATCAGTCAAAATGGTGACAACGTGTCCATCTTTCTGCGTCACGCTCGAGAATCGGCCTGTTCATCCACATGAATACCCACGGCAGGAAGTGACAACCCCGAGTAGTCATCATTCTCGAATCGACGGACAGCCGAATGTGAGTTCAATTTGCTATCCGGCTTGGTGATGCGACCAAGGTTGGGCACAGAACACTACGTCCCTACGTAGAATATAGATTCGAAATTTGGTGAGAATGTGGATTGATGAAAATTACTGGGGGCCAGGCGAAGGACAAGGGCCGGGGGGGGTGGGGAGGGGGGGGGGGGGGGGGAGGGCGGGGGGGAGGGGGGGTGGTGGGGGGGTTTGGTGTATGAGTGAGATTTAAATTCAATACGTCGAATGGCTACTAATCCAGAGAGTTTGACTTGAAATTGCATCCCGGAGGTTTGATAATTTTAATTTAAATTAATTCTGTGGACAAACAGGTCAGTTATAGCACGAAGCTAGATACAAAATAAAGATCTCTCTAAAATGTCACCATCAAACAATCCCAGGACAGCTGCAGCATGAGGGTTGGATTCAGATTAAATCTCCCTCTACACTGCCCACATCAAACACTCCCAGGACAGGTACAGCACGGGATTAGATACAGAGCAAAGATCCCTCAGCTCTGTCCCTATCAAACACTACCAGGATAGATACAACACGGGATTAGATACAGAGTGAAGCTCCTCGAGTAGGTTGCCCTCCCCGCTGGCCCTCCCTGGCTTTTTATCCTTTCACTGGTGATCATGCTTCTCTCGGTTTCGCCCGATGAGTCCGTGGTCTCCCCGGCACTCATCTGCTCATCATTGCATTCCGAACGCCTCTGTTCACTGATTATTAGAGATTCAGCCATGGTTATTGTTTACATTTTAAAGTTGAATCATTCAATGAAAATGATACATTATTTATTGAATATTCGGTCATTAGCATGTTGAAAATGTCTGGTTAGATGAACTGAATGTGATTATTTAAATGCTATAAGATATTCTAAATACAAATTTAAGGACGTTAAACTTTATTTTACTAAATATTGGTACTAACATCCAAGGGAAAGTTTAAGTGGCATATGGTTTTTAAATCACATAATTAATAATTTGCAGAGAGAAAGCCAGTGAGCAAAGCAATGAGGAATATAAATGTATAAGAGCAAGAGCGAGAGACAACAACCCAGTGTGCAAATACAGGGGGAATGTAATTAATAAATTAGAGAGGGCAAGAGAGCAACCCAATGTGCAAATAGAGGAGGTATACATTTAATAAATGAGAGAGTGAGAGAGAGAGTAACCCAGTGTGAAAATCGAGGAATGTAATGAACAAATTAAAGGAAGTGCAATGCAGAGTGCCAATAGAGGAGGAATGTAATTAATAAATAAGAGAGACAGAGCAGCAAACTGTGCAAATGGAGGAGGAATGTAATTAATCAGTTAGAGAACGAGAGACAGAGAGGAACCCAGTGTGCAAATAAAGGAAAAATGTAATTGATTAATTAGAGAGAGAGAGAGAGAGAGAGCAAGAGAGAGAAACCCAGTGTGCAAATAGAGGAGAAATGCAATAACTAAACTAGAGACAGAGAGAGAAAGAGGGCAGTCAGTGCGAAAGTGGATGACGAATTAAACTAATTAATTGGAGGTAGGGTAACCCAATGTGCAAATAGAGCAGGAGCACGATTACCAAATTAGAAATGGAGAGAGCAACACAGTGTGCACATGTAATTAATACATGAGCGAGAGAGAGAGAGAGAGAGAGAGATAGAGAGCCACCCAAAGTGCAAATATTGGAGGAGTGTAAAAAGTTAGAGTGAGATAGAGAGAGAGAGAGAGAGAGAGAGAGAGAGAGAGAAAGAGAGAGAGAGAGTGGGAGAGAGATAGAACAACACAGTGTGCACATAGAGGAGGATTGTAATTAGTAAGAGTGAGATAGAGAGAGAGAGAAAGAGCAATCCAGTGTGCGCAATGCGGCGGAATGGCATTAATAAATGAAAGATAGAAAGCAACCCACTTGGTAAATAGAGTAGGGCTGTAAATAATTTGTTAGAGAGAGAGAGCGAGAGGGAGAGAGAGAGAGAGAAATCCATTATGCAAAAAAAAGGAGGAATGAAATTAAAGAACTATGGAGAGAGAGAGAGAGAGCAGCCCAGATCCACTACTGAGGGAGCACCTCACTGTCGGAGATTAAGTACAGACTGAGCGCTGCACTGACGGAGGGTTACTACTGAGGATGCACATTGCTGTCTGATGGTCAGTAATGAGGAAGTGCCTCTCTGTCGGAGGGTCAGTTCTGAGGGAATGCCACACTGTCAGAATTTCAGTTATGAGAATGTGCAACACTGTCAGATGGTCAGTACTGGGGAGCAACAAACTAGCGGAGGGTCAGTACTGGGGGATTACTGCACTTTTGCAGGGTAGGTCCTGCAGGAGTGCCGCAAATTCGGAGGGTCAGTACTGAGCGAGTGCCGCCTTGGCGGAGGGCCAGTACTGAGGGAGAGTGGCACTGACAGAGAATGATTAATTAGGATGCATCACGCAGTTGGAGGGTCAGTTTCGAGGGAGCGGCGCACTGTCAGAGGGCCAGTACAGAGGAATTGCCGCACTGCCGGTGGGTCAGTGCTGACGAAGTGCATTAATGTCAGATGGGATATGCTGAGGTAGTGCCACACTGTCGGATGTTCTGTATGGAGAGGGTACCGCACTGTCGGAGGCTTAGTGCTGATGGATTGACTCACTGTCGGTGGGCCATTACTGAGGGAGTGCCGCCCTGTCCGAGGGTCAGTATTCATGGCGTACAGCGCTTTCAGAGATTAAGTAGAGAGGGAGTGTTGCACTGTCCGAGTAACAGCACTCAAGGAGCGCCACACTGCTGGATAGTCAGGACTGAGGGAGAGCTGCAATGTCGGAGTATCTAATTTGAGGAAGTACTGCACTGTCAGAGAGTCAGTACAGTAGGAGTGCTGCACTGTCGTAGTGGCAGCAGTGAGGGAGCCCCGCACAAAGAGGGATCTGCTTTGGCAGTAATTCTTACATGCAGAAATAACCTGTTGGCCATGTATTGGGATCACGGAATTGTCTGCTCCGTAGAGACATAAGCTTAAAATTTGATTTGAGCCATTGAGGGTTTATGTGAGGAAGCAGACAGAAAGACACAAGCTGTAGGACGTTGTTTGATGTGCCAATTCCGGAAGTCAAAAAATGATTTGAAGGATCTGTGTTACATAAGGATATTAAAGGTTCTGTGTGCCAGCTGCGTCACTGCTGTAATAACACAGATGTGCTGAGAATCACTGAATCTTAGAACAAGGCTAGGGGAATGTTTTACCTTCTCCTGTTCTCATATTTGAGACAGCTCACTGTTGCCTTGCTCTTGTTTGTACATGTTTCAGGATGTGTGGTATCTGAGAGATTTTATCTCCACCTCTTTTGTAAACAATTGCTGCCAAACACAATAACGTCATAAATATATATAGGCTGACATTTTCTTGTTCCTGAAACACGGTGTGCAGATTCAACTCTGCTTGGCATAGAGCCTCTCTCCATCAGGCAATCTCAGTATTGACAATGCCCCATAGTGTGGGCGGAGGGTGAGCTGAAAAACTGCTCAGCACCCAGAAGTTAGCTCACTGAACATGAACATTAGAAAAATGGGTAGGAGGAGGTTAATTTCACACCGTACAATTGAAAGGGGCGGTTTGCTCTGATCAATTAGATTTCAATTAATTTAGCAGTCTGATCACTGGAACCTGAATTAAACCTTCAATATGACTTAGCACAACAGAGACAGAATCATCAGGCAGAGTCTCACATACTGAATTAACGAATAATACTGTCGTTTATTGAACAGAAGCACAATCAAAATACAATGCCCTTATAAGAGAATCAAAGATTCATCAACCAACTTGCAGAATTATTTATAATCTATGAAACATCTAATAAGGGGAGACAAAAAGAAAAGTGTATTTTTCAAAGTAATGCTGCCAGGCTCACACTTGAGACGTTAACACATTGGTGTTAATGATCTGAATGAGCTCACCACCAATCAGTCAAAATGGTGACAACGTGTCCATCTTTCTGCATCACGCTCGAGAATCATCCACATGAATACCCAGGGCAGGAAGTGACAACCCCGAGTAGACGTCATTCTCGAATCGAGGGACAGCCGAATGTGAGGTCAATTTGCTATCCAGCTTGGTGATGTGACCAAGCTTGGGAACAGAACACTCCGTCCCCTCATTAATTCATTAATATAGATTGTAAATTTGGTGAGAATGTGAATTTATGAAGATTACTGGGCGCCAGGCAATGGACAAATGGGGGAGTGTGAGTGAGATTTAAAATCAGTCCGTCAAATGGCTACTAATCGACAGAGTTTGACTTCAAATTGCTTCCCTGAAGTTTGAGCATTTTAATTTAAATTATGTCTGTGGACAAACAGGACAGTTATAGCACGAAGCTAGGAACAAAATAGAGATCTCTCTCAAATGTCACCATCAAACAATCCCAGGACAGCTGCTGCATGAGGGTTAGATGCAGATTAAATCTCCCTCTACACTGTCCCCATCAAACATTCCCAGGACAGGTACAGCACGTGGTTAGATACAGAGTAAATCTCACTCTACACCGCGCCCAGCAAACACTCCCAGGACAGGTGCAACACGGGGTTAGATACAGAGTAAATCTCTCTCTACACTGTCCAAATCAAACATTCCCAAGACAGGTACAGCACGTGAGTTAGATACAGAGTAAATCTCCCTCTACACTGGCCCCATCAAAAACTCCCAGGACTGTTACAGCACGGGAGTTAGATAGAGAATAAAACTGCCTCTACACTCTCCCCATCAAACAATTCCAGGACAGGTACATCACGGGGTTGAGATAAAGACAAAAGCTCCCTCGACATTATCCCCATCAAACACTCCCAAGACAGGTAAAGCCCGGGGTTCGACATCGAGTAAAGCTCCCTATGCACTGTCCCCAACAAACACTCCAAGGACAGGTACAGCACGGGTTTAGATACAGAGTAAAGCTCATTTTGCACTGTCCCAATCAAACACTCCAAGGACATGTAAAACATGGTGTTAGATAGAGAGTGAAGCTCCCTCGAGTTGCCAGCCCTCCCCGCAGGCTCTCCCTGGCCTCATGTCCTTTAACTGGTCTTTGTACTTGTCTCGGTTTCGCCCGGTGAGGCCGTGGTCTCCCCGGCACTCAACTGCTCATTCCGAACGCCACTTTTACTGATTATTAGTGATTCACCCATGGTCATTGTTTCGAGCTTAAAGTTGAATAATTCAATGAAAGTGATTCAATATTTATTCAAGATTCGGTCATTAAAATGTTGCAAATGTAAGGTTAGATTAACTAAAAGTGATTATTTAAATGTTATTTGATATTCAAAATACAGATTTAAGTACTTCAATCTTTTTTTTACTAATATTGTTAATAACAGCCAAGGGTATGTTTAAGTGGCATATGGTTTTTAAATCACATAATTAATAAATTGCAGAGAGAAAAAGCCATTGAGCAAAGCAGTGAGGAATATAAATGTATAAGAGAGGGAGCGAGAGACAGCAACCCAGTGTGCAAAAACAGGGGGATTGTAATGAATAAATTAGAGAGAGAGAGAGCAACCCAGTGTGCAAATAGAGGAGGAATACAATTAACAAATGAGAGAGTGAAAGAGAGAGTAAACCAGTGTGAAAATCGAGGAATGTAATGAGCAAATTAAAAAGTGAGAGAGAGCAATGCAGAGTGCCAATAGAGGAGGAATGTAATTAATAAATTAGAGAGACAGAGCACCACAATGTGCAAATGGAGGAGGAATGTAATTAATCAGTTAGAGAATGAGAGACATACGGGAACCCAGTGTGAAAATAGAGGGGGTAAGTCATTATTTAATTAGAGAGAGAGTGAGAGAGAGAGATAGAGAGAGAGAGAGAAATAGAGAGATAAACCCACTGTGCAAATAGAGGAGGAATGCAATAACTAAATTAGAGAGAGAGAGAGAGAGAGAGAGCATCCCAGTGCGAAAGTGGAAGAGGAATGAAACTAATGAATTGGAGATAGGCTAACCCAGTGTGCAAATAGATGAGGAGCGTGATTACCAATTTAGAGAGGGAGAGAGCAACACGGTGCACTTAGAGGAGGACTGTAATTAGTTAGAGAGAGATAGAGAGAGAGAAAGCAAGAGCAACCCAGTGTGCAGATCGAGGCGGAATGTCTTTAATAAATGAGAGAGAGAGAGAAAGCAACCCAGTGTGGATATAGAGGAGGAATGTAATTAATACGTTAGAGAGAGAGAGAGAGAGAGATAAATCCCGTATGGAAAAAGAGAAGGAATGAAATTAAAGAATTATGGAGAAAGAGAGAGCAACCCTGTGTGCAAATAATGCAGTAATGCAATTTACAAATATATATAGAGAGAGAGCAACCCAGTGCAAAAATATAACACGAATATAATTAGTCAATTAGAGAGGGGGATAAAGAGAAAACTAGAGTGCAAATAGAGGAGTAACGTAATTAATCAATTAGATAGCGAGCCCAGTCTGCAAATAGAGGATGAATGTGATCGTTTAAAGATAGATAGAACAACCCAGTGTGCCAATAGAGAAGGAATGTAATTAATAAATTAGAGAGAAAGAGAGAGAGAGAGAGAGAGAGCAACCCATTGTGCAAACAGAGGAATGCATTTTATACATTGGAGAGAGAGCAACCTATTTTGCAAATGGAGGAGGAATGTGATTAGTACATTAGAGAGAGCGAGAGACAGCAACCCATTTTGCTCATAGAGGAGCAATGTAATTAATGAACGATATGTAGCAACCCAGAGCCCAAACAGAGGATGAATGAAATTAATGAATTAGAGAAAGAGAGCAACCCTCTGCGAAAATAGAGGAGGAATCTAATTAATAATTTAGAGTGATAGAGAAACCTAGTGTGCAAAGAGAGGAGGACTGTAATTCATATATGAGAGAGAGGGAGCAACGCAGTCTGCAAATACACGAGGAGTTCAGTTCATAAATGAATGGGAGAGGGGTCGAGAGCAAGCATATTAACGGAGAGGGGAGTCATAGAGTCACAGAGGTCTTCAGCACGGAAAAAGACCATTCGGTCCATCGAGCCTGTGCCGGTCAAACTATTACCTAAGAATGCTAATCCCATTTTCCAGCACTGGCATTGCAAGTGCACATCCAAATACTTCTTAAATGTTCTGAGGGTTTCTGACTCTTCCACCATTTCAAGCTTTGAGTTCCAGATTTCCACCACTCTCTGGGTGAAAAAAATCTTCTTCACATCCCCTCTAAACCTTCTGCCCCTTACGTTAAATCTATT
The DNA here is from genome assembly GCF_964194155.1 of Cetorhinus maximus. Taxonomy (NCBI): domain Eukaryota; kingdom Metazoa; phylum Chordata; class Chondrichthyes; order Lamniformes; family Cetorhinidae; genus Cetorhinus; species Cetorhinus maximus. The sequence continues at coordinate 1,240,843 of NW_027596103.1, read as the reverse complement.
CACCCTGGTTATTGATCCCTCCACCGAGGAGAACAGTTCCTTTCTGTCTACACTATTAATGCCCCTGACAATATTATGCACCTCAATCATTGCCTTCTTAACCACCTTATCTCCCTTTCCCACTACCATAAGGGGGCGGTGGAACATGAACACCAAGATCGGTCTGAACCTTAGTGCTTCCAAGGGTCCTATCATTCATCGTGTGTTCCCGGGCCTTGTATGCCCTGCACAAGTGTCTCATCTCACACTTATTTAGATTAAATTCCATTAGCCATCTGAACATCCCGTCTACATCTTACTGTAATCTGAGTCTATCCTTCCAAATGTTTACCATCCCACCAATTCTCGTGTGATATGCAAGCATACTGATCACCCCACGACATTCAAGTCTAAATCGCTTATATATACAACAAACAGCAAGGGGCTCAACGTCGATTCCTGTGGACACCACTGTACGCAGGCATCCTCTCACAAAACCACCTCTCGACCGTCAAGCTCTGCTTCTTGCCATTCAGCAAATTGTGAATCCAATTTGCCAAATAGTCTTGGATCCCATGGACTCTTACCTTTGTTAACAGTCACCCATGCGGGACCTTATCAAAAGTCTTGCTGAAGTACAAGTGGGCTACATCAAATGTATTATCCTCTATAAACTAGGTCAAACTTTCGAAAAAATCAATCAAAATGATCAGACATGATCTCTCCTTAACAATTCCATGTTGACTCTCCTTGATTAATCCCTGCCTGTCCAAGCGTAGATTAATTCTGTCCATCAGAATTGCTTCCAATGGTTTCCCCACCACTGAGGTTAGACAGGTTGGTCTGTATTTACCTGCTTTATTCCCCCCTCCCTTCTTGAATAACGGTACCACATTTTCTGCACTCCAGTACTTTGGTAACTTTCCTGTGGCCAGAGGCGTATTGAAATTGATTGCCAGCGCCCCTCCCAACTCCTCACTTGCCTCACGCAACAGGCTGGGATACATTTCATCCGAGCGTGGAGATTTATCTACTAGAAGCCTGCCAGGCCACTTTGAACCTACTTCATTTCAATGCTAATTTCATTAATTATATCACAGGACTTCTGCTTGATTTCCGCACCCATGTCGATCCTCTCACTTGTGGACAACGACACAAAGTACTCACTTAAAACCCGACTTACGTCTTCCGGCTCCACACACAAATTAACTCTATGATTCTTAATGGGCCCGATTCTTTCCCTCGTTATCGTCTTACACTTAATGTAATTTTAAAATAACTTTTTATTTTCCTTTATTTTTCCAGCCAATGTTTTCTCAGGCCCCCTTTATGCTATCCTAATTTTCTTTTTAAGTGCCCCCTCTACATGCCCTATTCTCCTCTAGGGCTTCCGCTGCTTTGAGCCCTTTGTAACTGCGATAAGCCTCCCCTTATCTCATTATCCAATCCAGTATATCCCTTGACGTAGAGGTTTCCCTGGATTTGTTGGTTCAACTCTTTGTCTTTCTTGGAATATGTTTGCACTGCACTCTCCCTATTTCCCTATTGAATGAGCCCCACTGCTCTGACGCAGATTTACCTGAAAGTAGCTGCTCCCAAATCAAGCTGGCCAAATCATATCTGACCGTATTAAAATCGGCCATCCCCCAAGTTCGAACTCTGATTCCTGATCTTGTCCTTTTCCATAACAACCTTGAATCTAACGTAGTTATGGTTACTATTTGCTAAATGTTCCCCACTGATACCTCTGTTAATTGATTTGCTTCATTCCCTAATATTATGTCCAGGAACGCTCCTTCTCTTGTAGGACCCTCTACATGCTGGCTTAAAAATTTCTCTTGGAAGCATTTGAAGAATTCTACTAACTATAATCGTAGCACAATATGATCAAACCAGTTAATGTTGGGAAATTTTAAATCCCTTAAAAGTAGTGCCCTATTATTTTTACAGTTCTTTGAAATGTGCCTAAACATCTGCTCTTCTCTCTGGCTATTTGGCGGCATAAAGGACAGTCCCAACAATGTTATTTCTCCTTTCTTGTTATTCAGTTATACCTATATGGCTTCTCTTGAGGAGTCTTCAAAGGTGTCATCAATCCTTACTGCTGTAATTGATTCCTTGTTCAATATTGCGAAAATCCCTCCTCATTTAACTCCTTCTCTGTCTCGCCTGAAGTCCCGATATCCTGGAACATTGAGCTGCTAATGCTGCCCCTCTCTCAACCATGTCTCTGTGACAGCAAATACTTCATAATTGCATGTGTTTATTTGTGCCCTCAACTCGTGTGCCTAATTCGTCAGTCTCCATGCATTGAAATAAAAACCATCCAACCCTGCCAATCTCCCCTGTGCTTTAACTGCCCCATAATTTATATGCCTTTCAAACTCACTTGCCCTCTCTTCTAACTTTTGTTGTGCATCTCCCCCTGCTGAACCTTCTTTCATGATCCCATCCCCCTGCCAATTTAGTTTAAATTCTACCCAAAGGAAGAATGCAGTGGATAAATTAGGAAGAGAGACTACGCAGACCACTGGGCAAATGGGGTAGACGTATAACTTAGAAATTAGTGAGAGAGCAATCCAGTGTGAAAATAGAGAGCGAATGTAAGTAATTAATCACAGAGAGAGCAACCTATTGTCCAAATACAGGTTGAATGCAATTAAATAAATACAAGGGAATAGAGAACAATGCCGTGTGCAAATAGATAACGAATGCAGTTTATAAATTGATGAGAGAGATGGCAACCCAGTGTGCAAATAGAGGAGAAATTCAATTAATATGACCCCATGGGTTTTCCAGAATGGCTTACTCGCCTCAGTATTGGTCAGTACTGAGGGAGCACTGCACTGTGAGTTCGTGATTGCTGAGGAGGTTGTGCAATGCCTGAGGTTTAATAATGAGGGAGCACCGCAATGTCTGAGGATCGGCACTGAGGAGGTGCCGCAATGTCGGAGGGTCAGTACTGAGCGAGTGCTGCACTTTTGGGGGGGTCACTACTGAGGGGGCGCGGCACTGTCAGTGGACAGTAATGAGTGAGTGCCGGAATGTGAGAGGATCAGTGCTGTGGGAGTGGTGCACTGTCAGAGAGTAAGTCCAGAATTACTCCTCGACTGTCGGGTGGTATGTACTGAGGGAGTTCTCTACTGTCGGCTGAATATACTGAAGCAGCGATCGTAACATGGAGGCATAATCTGTTGCCCTTCTATTGACATCACTGAGTGACCTACTCCCGACGGAAACATACTTCAAATTAGATTTGGGCCATTTAGGGTTAAAGTCAGGAATCACAGAATCACACACTAAACAGTGGAAAGCTGTTTGGTGTGTCAATTAGGAAAGTCAAGACATAGATTGATGGGTTTCTGTTGTGTAAGTTTATTACATGTTCTGGGTGAAAGCTGTTTCACTGTTGCAATAATACACGTGAAGGCAGCGGTAGGCAGCCTGAACCCTGGAACAAGGCTAAGGGAAAGTATGACCTTCTCCTGTTCTTACATTACAAACAGCTCTCTGTCCCCTTGTTCCAGTTTGTATAGTTCAGCGTGGGCTCCGTGTTCAGCGTGAGCTCTGTGTTCAGTGTCGGCCCTGTGTTCAGTTTGGGCTCTGTTTTCAGCGTGAGCTCTAAGTTCAGAGCGGGCTCTGTGTTCAGTGTGGATCCTTTGTTCAGTGTGGGCCCATTGTTCAGTGGGTCTCTGTGTACAGTGCGGGCTCTGTGTTCAATGTGGGCTCTGTGCTCAGTGTGGTCACAGTGTTCAGTGTGGGCCCTCTGTTCAGTGTCTGCTCTGTGTACATTGTGGGCACTGTTTTCAGTGTGGGCTCTGTGTTCAGTGCGGACTCTGTGTTCAGTGTGGGTCCTGTGCTCAGAGCGTGACCTGTGTTCAGTGTGGGCTGTGTGGTCAGTGTGGGCCATGTGTTCAGTGTCAGCTCTGTGTTCAGCTTTGGGCTCTTTGTTCACTGTAGGCTATGCATTCAGTGCTGGCTGCGTGTTCAGTGTGGGCTCTGTGTTCATTGTGGGTCCTCTGTTCTGTGTGTGTTGTGTGTTCAGTGTGGACTCTACGTTCAGTGTGAGCTTTGTGTTCAGACCGGCACCTGCGTTCAGAGTGGGCTCTGCGTTCAGCGTTCGCTCTGTGTTCAGTGTGGGCTCTGCGTTCAGCGTTGGCTCTGTTTTCAGTGTGGTCTCTGTGTTCAGTGTTGGCCCTGTGTTCTGTGTGGGATCTGTATTCATTGTAGTCCCTGTGTTCAGAGCGAACCCTATGTTCAGAGTTGGCCCCGTGTTCAGAGTGGGCTCTATGTTTAGTGTAAACTCTGTGTGCAGTTGGGTCTCTGTGTTCAGTGTTGGCACTGGGTTCACTGTGGGCTGTGTTTTCATAGTGGACTCTGTGTTCACTGTGTTGTCAGTGTTCACTGTGGGCCCTGGAGTCAGTGTGGGCCCTGTATTCAGAGAGGGCTCTGTGTTCACATTGGGCCCTGTGTTCAGAGAACGCCTTGCCTTCAGAGTGGGCCCGGTGTTCAATCTGGGCACTGTGTTCAAAATGGTCCCGGTGTTCCGATTGCGCCCTCTGTTTAGTGTTGGCCCTGAGTTCGGTGAGAGTTCTGTGTTTAGTTTGGGTCCTGGGTTCAGCTTCGGCTCTGTATTCAGTGCGGATTCTGTGTTCAGTTTGGGCCTGAGTTCAGTGTGGGTCCTCTGTTCAGTGTGGGCTCTGTGTGCAGTGTGGGCCATGTTTTCTGTGTGATCTCTTTGTTCCGTTTTGAGTTTTCTGTTCACTGTTCACTCTGTGTTCAGTCTGGTGCCTGTTCTCTGTCTGGGCTCGGTGTTCAGTTTGGAGTTCTGTCTTCAGTGCTGGCCCTGTTTTCAGAGATGGCCCTGTGTTCAGAGCAGGCCCTTTGTTCAATGTGGGCACTGTGTCTAGAATGGGCTCAGTGTTCATTGTGAGCTCTGTGTCCAGTGAGGGCTCTTTGTTCAGTGTTGGCTCTGTGTTCAGTGAGGGCTCCGTATTCTTAGCGGTCTCTGTGTTCAGTGTGTGGTCAGCTTTCAGTGTGGTCCCTGGAATCAGTGTGGGCCCTGTGTTGATAGTGGTCCCTGTGATCAGATTGTGCCCTGTGTTTAGTGTGGGCCCGGAATTCGGCATGAACTTTTTGTTTAGTTTGGGCCGTCTGTTCAGATTGCGCACTAGCTTAATTGTGGCTACTGTGTTCAGTGTGGGCTCTCTCTTCAGTGTGGTTTCTATGTTCAGTGTGGGTCTGTGTGCAGGATGAGCTCAGTGTTCAGTGTGGGTTGTGTGTGTAATTAGGTCTCTGTGTACAGTGTTGGTTCTGTGTTCAGTATGGGCTCCGTATTCATGGTGAGCTCTGTGTTCAGTGTTTGTCAGCGTTCAGTGTGGGCACTGGAGTCAGTGTGGGCCCTGTGTTCCGAGTCGGCCGGTGTTATGAGTGTGACCTGTGTTCAGATTGGAACCTGAGTTCAGAGAAGGCCCTGTCTCCACAGTGGGCCCTGCTTTCAGTTTGGGCCCTGTGTTCAGAGTGGGCCTGGGGTTCAGTATGGACCCTGTGTTCAGAGTATTCACTGTGTTCACATTCGGCTTTCTGTTTCAGTGTGTGCGCTGTGTTCAGTGCGGGCCTTTGTGTTCAGTCTGGTCTCTGTGTTCAGTGAGGGCCCTGTTGTTCTGAGTGGGCTCCGGGATCAGTGTGAACTCCCTGTTCAGTGTTCAGTGTGGGCCCTGTGGTCTGTGTGGGCCCTGGGTTCATGGTGGGCCCTGTGTTCAGTCTGGGCGCTGTTTTAAGCGTGGGCCCTGTGTTCAGAGTGTGTCCAGTATTCAGAGCTGGCCCTGCGTACATTGCGGGCCCTGAGTTCAGTGCCAGCCCTTTGTTCAGTGCGGGCCCTGTGTGCAGTGTGAGCTTTGTGTTCAGTGTGAACCCTGGGTTCATTGTGCGCCCTCTGTACATAGTGGGCCCTGCGTTCAGAGGGCGCTATTATTCACAGTGGGACTTGTGTTCAGTGTGGGCCCTGTGTTCAGAGTGGGCCCTGTGATCAGAGTGGGCTCGGTGTTCAGGTTGGGCCCTGTGTTCAGTGTGGGCTCTGTGATCAGTGTGGGCTCGTTGTTCAGAGTGGGCCCTGTGTTCCGAGTGAGCTCCGTGCTCAGTTTGGCCCTGTGTTATGTGTGGGCGCTGTGTTCATAGCGGGCTCTGTGTTCAGTTTGGGCTCCGTGTTCAGTGTGGACTCTGTGTTCAGTTTGGGCTCTGTGGTCAGAGTGGGCTCTGTGTTCAGTGTGGGCTCCTTCTTCGGTGTGGGCACTGTGTTCAGTGTGAGCTCCATGTTCAGTATGAGCTCAATATTCAGATTGGGCACTGTGTTTAGAGTGGGCCCTGTGTTCAGTGTGTGCCGTGTGTTTAGACTGTGCTCTTTGTGCAGAGTGGGCTCTGTGTTCAGTGGGGTCCCTGAGTTCAGTGTGGGCTCTCTGTTCAGTGCGGGGTCTGTGTTCAGTGTGGACTCCTTATTCAGTGTTTTCTGCGTGTTCAGAGCAGGCAACCAGTTCAGAATAGGCCCTGTGTTCAGGGCGGGCCCTGTGTTCAGAGTGAGCTCTGTGTTCAGAGTGTGCTCTGCGTTCAGAGTGAGCTCTGTGTTCATTGTGAGCTCTGTGTGCTTTTAGGGCTCTCTATTCAGTGTTGGCTCCGTGTTCAGTGTGGGCACTGTGATCATAGTGGGCTTTGTTTTCAGTGTTTTGACAGTGTTCAGGGTGGGCCCTGGAGTGAGGGTTGGGCCTGTGTTCAGATGGGGCCATGTGTTCAGAGAAGGCCTTGTCTTCAGGATGGGACATGTGATCAGTGTGGGCCCTCTCTTCAGAGTGGGCCCGGTCCTCATTGTGTGCCCTTTGTTCAGAGAAAGGCTTTCTAGTGAATGTTGAGTTGCCCACTGGAAAATTAACTTATTGACCAAGGAACCAGCTTTATCCTTGCCCAAAAGTCCTGGTACCTGTTCGCTGGGGCCCGCCCTGGACCTGTAAATGGATTGCTAGGATAGAAGGGATAGCGAGAGTTTGAAACAATTCTTCCGGTGTTTCTGTGTTGAAACCTTCCCAAGACTTTTGTTGTCCAGTGTAATATGGTCATGATTATTGTCAATTATTTTTGTGTTACAAAGGCAAAGCAGGCTCCTGTGAACCTGTTTGACTAAGCAACCTTCACGCATTAAAAATGAACAGTTTTTAATATAGCTCATCAAGGAAAGCTCCATTCTGAATTGTGGTTCCAGGGTTTCTCCCTCTCTGCTATTATAAACAGCTTGGATCACTTACAACCTTCCAACCCTCAGATACCACCCTAAGGTGGATTTACATATAGTTGTCAGTCCGGCCACTATTCGCATTGTTCCTTCTTTCAGCAACCCGCATATTCCCCATCCAGACCAGGTAAATTTTGTAACTTATAGTGGTATAATAACTTTTGGATTGAAAGGAGTAGACTGAATCAATTTGTTCAGTCTGTAATTAATGTCAGTCTCTAAGGATGCTAATTGTGTCACTGGAGGATACCCCTCTTCTATTAATGCGGGCCTCATTACAATGTGTTATCCCGTAGCGTTAGCGGGAGAATCTCATCCAGCGGTCAGAAGGATTAGCAGCCCCTGAGAGAGCGAGAGCAGAGATCAGAATCTGAGAACAATAGATTGTAATGTTACAACAATGGACCAGAATCTAAGAACAATAGATTGTAATGTTACAACAATGGATCAGATTCTGAGGACAATATATTGGGATGTGACAACAATGGAAAGGAGTTTATCCTCAGGACTTTACTATCTTTCTCAAGATTGGCTATCGTTAGCTGATTGGATCCATGGTGTTCCTGCGGTGATTCAAGTGGGTTACTATCCCATCCTATCCATTGTTGGTGTCCCAGGTAAGACGCTCCATTCAGCAATCCAATTCCTAAACCACATTTAACTGCATTACCGTTATTGTCTTTTACATTTCTGCAACACCGCAGCCACTTTTAACTATTACCATCATAAAGTGTGTTCCCTATCAAGAGTCTCCACTCCCCTCTGGCGCCACTGTATAAGCCTGAACCAAACTGTCTCCCACCTCCGTGCTCTGTTTAATACTGATCTGATTTCTGAGCCCAGATCCTCTCCATTCTATATTGTGTCTCCTAAAAGCTCCTTTCCATCAACCACCATCGCCTCTGCCTCAGCCCAACAGCAGAGTAACCCTCGGCTGTGCCTTTGTTAAAGCCAGACTCGACTAATCAAATGTTAATCTGGCCCCACAATTCCATTTACAAACCTTCAAGAACCACTGCCCGTCCAAAGCTCGGCCTTCTGTAAGGTAACGTAGACAAAATCCCATTTCGCCATGATCCCTGTGCTCACGGACCAACATTGGTCTTGGTTCTGCAAGCTCCTCAATTTAAATAATCCTAATTCTGTGATTATATCACTGAATAACTTCACTCCTCCAAATAATCCCATTGCCAGGACCTGGTGCTCCATGATTGACAGGGGGTTCCCGCAGGTTTGACACATGCCTTTCAATCTCAGCTTTTATCTGTCCACTGAAAGCCTGTGTTACCCATTCCCAGCTAAATAGGTGTTTAACAACATTAGAAATCCTCTGGAGTGTCATTTAAATGGACAAGGCTGATCGGTTTTAACTGTTTAATATCATTGGAAAGTTCATTGCGGTTCTGTGGATGGTTCCTGGGTTGTGTTGTGAGGGGCTGTGTACATTCAGGGAGGAAAACTGATTTGCCTCGAAGAGGCGTGGGGGCTGCCGTTGCTGTGCATCTGGTTCTGCACAATGACCAGCAAATGTAGCAGATGCCACATAGAGGGAAATATCTGTGAACATGGGGGAGGAGGAGGGGTATCCTGCCCTACGCCGCCCGGGTTTTCCAGGAACATTAAGAAATCAACAACTAACACAGGCGCAGTGGCTGATGTTAGCCTGATGCAGCGAGGAGGTGGCCGCATTTCTGTGTCACCTCTGGCAATAGGAGCTCGGGCCTCACATCAGGGTGAGGTGGTGCAGTCTGTGGCCGTTCAGGTCAGAGGATCATGGAAAGATTCAAACAGGAACAGGTGACATATTCATTTTCCCGCAGTATTTTGTCTAACAAAGTATCCAATAGATGAGAGGGAACATAAATGCTGGGAGAAGCGTTTGCACTGTTTGCTCCCTCAACAGGGAGAAGCAGAAAGTGTGGTGCCATGGTTTCACAGGATAGCCGGATTCCCGGCGTTGTGCGTGGCTCTGTCGTGTCTCTATTTGAAGGGGGAGTGTTACGTGATATGAAAGGTTTCTCAGTCCATTGAGGTGCAGCTGATGTGCGGCTATGCACAGTGCGTCATGCTGGTGAATATCCTTTATCCTGGCTGCAGACACGATACCTTCCTTCTGAAGCAGTCTGCCATTTCCAACACATTCAGCTCTGCTTAGAGAACCATAATGTGGCTCTTTGGAGATGAAGGTTGCCCCGCAGATAAATGTATCAGAAAAAGCACGCTCCCAATATCCCCTGACGTCAACCAATCATGTAAACACAACACCTGAATAGTGGGAGCAACGGAGCTGCCCTGAACATCGTGGATCAAGCCATGACTCTGATGAAGCAATGCTTCGGATGCTGGAGCCGTGCAGATTGAGCCCTCAGGTACACGCTGGAGCAGGTGGTCTATTTAATAATGTTCTGCTGCTCCATTCATATCATCACCATCATGAGGATATAGTGTTTGGCACCAGGAACCCGAGAAACATCACGGGAGGAGGAGGAGAGTGCAAGTAAGGTATTCCCTGGATGCCTTTGACTATGACAGGTTGTCTGGATGCGCTTCCAAAGACTCCAGTTCCGATAACATCGTATTCTGAGGTTGTTCGCAACGGGGATGTCAATGTGTGGGACATTGGGAATCCGACACCATGGTCAAAGGACAGGGAGACTATTGATGATGAAAGAAACACTTCAAAATAACATTCCTTGGGAAACAGTTTTTAGGTAATCGGGCAGTACAAGGGGCTAATGCGTGTTACATGTTATTACATTTATTCAAACCAGAGGTTCAACCACACTGTGTAATAAAAGGTAGAATTTCCCAAACTCCATTTATCTTGAAGCACCGAGTAGAGAACCCTTCGTGCCTGCAACGCTTTCAACCAACAGCTAAATCTTTGTAAGTAATCTACCTGTGTATGTTATACTCTCGTATTAATCTAATTGCATGTTACATATCTGGAAATAATTTTTCTTATGCGTTTGTTTGCGAATTTGAATGTCAATTGTTCGTTATGTTTTTTTTATTATTTCCGACTTTGTAATATATGAATGTGTACCATTTCATTTGATTTTATTATTCACAAGGAAGCATGTTCCGTGACAAATCTTGAAATTACATGAGCTGTGTGTGGAAACTCTCTGTCTCAGTATTACATAATCTTCCATTGTGCAGATAGGTTGGGACCAAAGAGGAATCATCCCATACCTCTTCTCTGTCATTTACACAACCATCACCATTGATTCCTCCCTGTCAGCACCAGCTCCCTTGTCACTCCTGAGTTTTTCTCCCCAAAATTCTGTCTCCCCCGCCACGCCTTGCTCCCCTGCTCCTACACCTCTGTTCTTCTGTTATTCAAGCTATCCTCCCTTCCACAGTGTCACAGACCTTCTTTTTCCTTCTTTCGGGACCATTATTTTCAGTACAATAGAGATTGCTGTAAGACATCTCAATAACACCTCGATCTTGTTGGCAACTTTGATACCAGTGTGATGCATATTCTCATTGTTTATTTCCCTGCTTTGCAGTGAACCGAGTGGCGATTATAATACTCAAGCGCAAGAGTTGTGGTCTCTCCGATTGTGTTACCCGTTACCTGGTGGCCATGGCAGTGGCTGATCTACTGATCATTATCCTGGACCTGACCTTGAGGCATATCTCAATTGTGTTTGATAAGTATTTTGGTTTCCTGAAATCAATCCCCGTGTGTAATATCCACGCTGTCCTGCTTTATGCAGCCACTGACTGTTCGGTCTGTTTTACTGTTGCTTTCACCTTTGATCGATTTGTGGCCATTTGTTGCCCAAAGCTGAAAAGAAAATATTGCAGTGAAAAAACGGCAGCTGTGGTTCTGGGCGCCGTGACTGTGCTGAGCTGTTCAAAGAACATTTCCTGGTATTTTATGCTCACAGGTCAGTATTGGCTCATAAACTTCCCCTGGTTTTGTGGTTACACAAAAGAAGTTCTGTTCTCACCGTTCTGGGGAAGTATCGAGTTCACCCATCACATTCTAACACCGTGTATCCCATTTGTGCTGATTGTTCTGCTCAATATGTTGACGGTCAGGAACATTTTAGTGGCCAGCCGGGGCCGCCGGCGACTCCAAACTCGCAACAGTGGGAAGTTTCTCAGAGACCCAGAGATGGAGAGTCGAAAGAAATCGATCATTTTACTGTTTGTGATCTCAGCCAATTTCATACTGTTATGGGCAACGTTAATGGTTTATTCTATATTTACCAGGATGAACGATCTTGGCTACAATTCTCTCTATCTACATTATTTTGTTCTAGATTTGGGTTTCATGCTGCAGCTCCTGAGTTGCTGCACAAACACTGCGATTTACGCTGTGACCCAGACGAAGTTCAGGGAACAGTTGTGGAGTATGTTAAAATATCCCTTTACTCAAATTCTTCAATTAGTTCAATGATTAGACCATCCGAAACATTAGAATTTCCACAATTATTCCATGTAATTTCTCATTTCAAGCACGGGGATGGGTCTTTCACTGGAGGGGATGGAACACTGGGAGTTTCCTGATTTTTCACATTGAATTCCAAATTTCCAACGGGGGCAGTGTGACGTTACAGGGCTGGGAATGAACCTCTGGGGGTTTCCGGAATGTTCACCTTGAATTTCACATTTCCAGTGGGGGGAGGGGTCTGTTACAAAGCACAATTTCAAATCAAGGGGCTGCTCCCAGTAATATGTCTACCAGAAATTGACTAGGAGCTCGCAGCATCTGGACACGTTATTTTTTTAATCCCGATATTTAAATTCAAGTAAATTCAAGTAAGCTCTCAGTTGCCTCGCTGTGGAATTAGCTGAAGACATGTAACTCATTCGAACAGGCAGTTATCTCACAGTCCAAACTGAAATTATAACCTCTAAATTAAACAGGTACATTCCCTAGAAAGTGTCCAAATAATTCAATGTTCTTCAATTTTTCAAAAATTTCAAAAGTATGGCTCTTGATGTTATGTATCCCGAACTGTTGGAAACGAGCAAAAGTAACCACAATTTAAAAGAAAATATGGAGAGTGAAAGATTTCTGTGGATGTGTCAGCGTAACATCAGTATCAGGGAGAATGTTAGAACCTATTGCAAAGGTCTTAGTACCTGATTTAAAAAAAAAAATAGTGGAGGCATGGGGCAGAGTAAAATTGAGAAGAATGTGTGAAGTTATCCACTTTGGTTAGACTATCAGAAACGCAGGGTAGTTAATAGATTGTGAGTGTTGATGTGGAAGTTGAGCTGCACATTTGTCTTCATCAGTCACTAATAAACTATGAGTTGAAGGAAGCAATTAGAAATTTAAATGGTGTCTTGGCATTTCATGCAAGTGAATTTGATTGCACAAGTAACTATGGCTTGCTGCAATTGCATTAAATATTGGTGAGATAGCAGCAGGATATTTTGCACAGTTTTAGCCACTTTAACTAAGGAAGTACATACGTGTCATCGAGGGATTGCAACGAAAGTTCACCAGGTTGATCCCCTATGGGGAGATTTTGAGAGTTATGTTCTCTAGAGTGCAGAAGAGTGAGAGATTATCTCATTGAAACATAGAGAATTCTTACCTTGCTCAGCCGGTTAGACACGTAAATATTCTTACCCCGGTTTAGGTGTTCGAGAGTAAGGGCTCAGCCTTAGAGTATGAGGTAGAACATTTTGGACTGGGGTGCGGAGGAATACCCTCACTTATAGGATGGTGAATCTCTGGAATTCTCTACGCCAGTGGGCTGTGATATTCGAGTCATTGAGCATGTTTAAAACAGAAATCGATAAATTTCTTGTTATTAAAGAATGCAAGGGTTTGTGTATGGTACTGTGAAAAGGTGGTGATGTAGATGATCCGTCAATATCTTGTTTAATGTTGGAGCAGGCTCAACGGGCCGAATGACCTAGTCCTCTTGTTTCCAAATTCCATTGCTCCTTGCAGCATGTGGAATCCCATTCAGGTATATATATTTATTAATTCAACATTCAAATCTTGCTGAAGAGTGAAGGGCTCTCTTCGAAGTCGTTTATTAAATGATGAGTTTTCAGAATGGGGAAATCTTCACTTCAAGTACTGTTAGGCCAACAGAATTCAAATAAAGTACAGGACAAAATAGAAGCTCCTGGAGGCCAATACAGGGAAACAACATTTCACTCTAAGGATTCAATTGATTTTAAGGCCATCAGAGGCAAATTTGGTAAACTTGCTTCATTCTGCATTGAGTTGTACAAATGAAAGAGTTTTCTAAATAGCTGCAATGGCTGCCAGCTAAACTGCCCCACCTGTGGCTCATAGTTACTCAATGGTGTTGAGTGCCTGAGCAAATATAAATGATAAGATGTTTTAATTCTTAACTGAAGTGCAATGGAATAAATCAAATTTGTATAATGACATTATTCCAACTGTGATCTTTTAGACCAGTGCCGTCTATTGGAAATCTCCTAACTATCACATATGGCTGCAGATCACAGATGGCAAATATCACAGATGGCTACACGATTTTATTCCCGTCTTTATTTTCAGTAAACACTTCATGGTGTTACCCTATTAACAAAAGCACTGTCTGGGTGGATGGAAGAATCAGCTTGGAATGATGTGTCTCAGAAATTACTTACACGTGGCATGTGAAGCTTGTTATTTTGAATGGCTTTCTGAAGTAAATTCATTCAGCGCACCCACTGCATTCCCATGAGTACACGGAGGGTCTGCCCAGGGCATGTTAAAATTCAGTCGGATTTCCTTTAGTGAATTTTTGAAATGACATCAAAATGCAGCGTTCAAATAACTTATTAATAAATCAGTTGCAGAGCTGGACTGTTGTGCTGGCGTTGAATTGAAGATGCTCATTGTTGTGCTTTGTGCCAATCATTATTTTCCACTCAACTCTCAACGTGTTGTAAATCTCTCCTCAACATTGAAGAGGACACTCTAGCCCTTCTTCACACTGTTGGAAAGGATCAATGAGATTCTTAACCCTCCTTCTCGAACCGGCAAAACGCACTCCCAGCCTACCCCAACACATACAAACACACACACACACACACACACACAACTCCAATTAAAAGGGTTACCATGACAGAGTCCGGATTGTCCATCAGTGATAAGGCTGATCTGCTGGCAGGTGAACGTGATAAAATAACATTCCGTTCCTATATAGCATCATTTTTCAGGTCGGAACTCGCTGTCCCAGGTGAGGGACACAGCTAGCAGCGATGGCAGACATGAGGGGTCATGGCGAGGTACATAAATACTCCATCTGATGTCAGTAGCACCCAGCTCTTCCCATGAGATCAAGCAGGCTCCAGTGAATGTAGTTAAGGGTCGTTTTTCCTATAATTCATTCGTGGGATGTGGGAATCATGTGAATAGTTATTGGGATTAGAGTTTGCTGTGATCCTAGCTGATGTTGTCACATGACAATTCAGATTGCAGAATGCAACATGGATTGATAGGCCATTAGATATCTTTTGTAACCCTTGGCAGGTACTTACTTAAACAGATTCACAGGGGTCTGGCCTTGCTGTGTTATTTTTTAAACAAAAGATTTTTTAAAAGATACTTTACAACAAGCATTCACCATTTTGCATTCGGCATTAGGGAGCTTGAACAGATTTCAACAGACGCGCCAACAATTAAATGGCCCAAAATCAGCCTAACCCTTTTATCACTGCAACAGTTACAGACCGAATACTCGAGTGAGGAGGTGCCACTATTTCCACATCCAGGGTAAAGCTGGTTCAGTTGAAAATAAGGCTCTTTGCTCGTGGAGTTCTGAAGATTCACTCGAAGACATTCGGCCATTGATGTCTCCATTGGGATGTCCATAACCTAACTTTAAATTCACTATTGTTTCAACTTTAGAGCAATGTATATGAGCTCCTTAACAATCTGGCAAAATTTCCAGCAAGACAGAGGCGGAGACATTTTTCCTGCAATCATTCTGTTGTATCCACTTTACAACTAACCAAAACTGCATCTCTCCTTGTCTCTATGTCACTGTGCGTCTCCCTCTGATACCCTGTTGCTAAAAAATAGTACAGTTTATATTCATCTACCATTTATTTTTGTTTTAACTTCACTAAATTACAAACCCTTGGTAACCAAGCTCTTCGATTCAAGAAATATATAAACGCATTATAAATGTTTATATGCAAAAAGGGCCCTATGACTGCCAACTCAGTTTCACAGAACCTTAAACTGAAATCAAAACGAGGCTTCACATATTCTTAACGCACAGGTGTAAAAAAATAATATAAATTAAACTTAAAGATATATTCCGTTGCAGAATCCACAAATACAAACACAAATAACTTAAACTGATGCTTGTTTCAACCATAGATGTTAAACATTTTCATTCAAATCTCAAAGTTGGAATGTTAAATTTTTAACAATGAGCCCTCGGCTGTGCCTGACTTAACACATAAAAATGGCTGTCATTGATTAGTTAAGTGGAATTCCTTAAGTGTGATGGTAAACCGACGTAACTGGGATCAGAGAAGGAAGCTTGGAACTGTCCTATTATTCAACGGCCTCGGATTACTCGAATGCTGACAGCAAAGTGAAGTCTTTCTCCTTTTTTAGAAGTGAAGTTTAGCTGCATCTCCGAACCATGACACCACTGACGCAATTGTCAAACTGTACCAATTTACACCTGAGTCTCCAAATTGCATTTCTAGTTTTATTCCCACTTTGGTCCGTGACTCGGAAATAGACCGAATTATCTAATCCCATTGGTTATTGCTGAGGCCTCACCACTTTTGTGGCTCCTCGCATGTGGGGTATAATCTGAGACAAATGTTTATTACTTCCTCAGTCCTGAAAATATTACATTGTTTTTTTAAATGATATATTTCGTTTAGATACGGATTACAGGTGTACATGCAAGCCACATCTCCTTATCAATAATTCAAAGTATCTCAAATGACTGGCATAAACATACTACATTTTTTCCATGGATACTAAAGCAATTAGCATCACATGTTGATAACGGTTCCTACCAAAATGTCAGGCAAAGTATTGTTTCCTTTTAAAATATAGCTCTTCAGATCTACAGATATGGTAAATAAATTGTAAGCAGTTATTAATCCAAAAACAAATAATAAATATAGTTTAGTGAGCGATAAGATTTTATACTAAATTCAAGCAGCTGAATTTAACATTTTGTTTTCTTTATCTTCCAAATCATAGAAACAAATAACAACCACTTAAGCACAGGTCTCTTGGCACCTCAAAGGAAATTTGAAAAATACTTTGAAGAAGCTACATTGCTGTTCTCAGACGGCCTCAGTTGTTAACAGTCTCACTGGCAGAAATTCAACCTGAACTATTTAAAAGGTGGTTCCCTTACAATTCATCAATATTAGCTGAAACAAAATGCAAAGCACCTAAGAATTTAACATTATTATTCAATCTATAAAGATGAGCCTGAAACTGCATCCAACGATCCAGGTGAGGTCTCACCAAGGCTCTATGCAATTATAGGATAGTTCTGTATTCCTTTGGAAAAATACCCCTGCAATAAAATTCAATGTACCATTTGCTTCCTGATTTCTTGCTGCAAATGCATGTTAGTTTTCAATGACTTAAGAAAAACGACGCCCAGGTCAATTTGGACATCAACAGTTCCCAATATCTGATCATCTAAGAAATAGTCTTCATTTTGCTTCATACCAATCGGGGTAAATTTACCTATTCCACATTATGTTCCGTTTGCCATGTTCTTACCCTCTCACGTTGGCTGCATTAGTCCCTTGAAGATTCTTTGTATCTTCCTCACACCTCACACTCTAAGCAGGATTTGTGTCTTCCGCAAAATTTGAAATGTTACATCCAGTGCCCATATTCAAATCACTGATGCAGATTGTGAATAGCAGGGGCCACAAGTGCTGCTCCTTGTACCTCCCCACTAGCGACATAAAGCCAAGCAGACAATGGCACGTTTTTTACCTCCTCTCGGCTTTCTGTTCGTTAACCAATTCGCAATGTTTCAATAAAGGCCAGTATTTGCCCCCAATTCCATATTATCTAATATTGCTTCATATATTCCTGTGCCTCCTCAATGTTCAAATGCACGACATGCAATATTCACCATTTTTATTAAGGTTCTTAAATCCTTGGTAACACTTCCCAATCCAGTTTTCATTTTCTAATTGTCCAGCTGCAACATATTTTGCAGTCGATTCTTACATTTTCCGCACCGCTGATGTCAGGCTAACTGCTCTCCAGTTCCTCATTTTCGTTCTAGCTACTTCCATAATCACTGGGATTATACTCCTTCCTCTTCAATCAGCGGAGGCCATTGCAGAGCCCATATAATTTTGCGAGTGAACTTTAATCCATGTATTAAATCTAAAGCCATCTTTTCGAACACTCTGGGATGTATGATCGGGTCCTGGGCTTTTGTTAACTTTCTGTCCCGTTGCGTTCTTCAGTATTGCTCTTTTCACGTTCTGTTTTCTTCAGTTGCTCATTCTCGCCAATACCTTGTTGTCTCCTCTTTCTGAAATTTATTCTTTCTTTCGTCCTTCCTCCATGAAGAGAGACAAAAATTATGGCTATTTTCCCTTCTATTTCCTTTCTCCCCGTTATAAATTATTATTTCACTTCCTGCAATGGGCCCACATTTCTCACTGCTGTTATTTTCCTTTTCTAAGTAACTATCGAAGTGTCTTCATTGTTCTCGACAACGTAGCTTCAAATTTAATTTTCTCTTTTTTTCCTTGTTTTTTTAAGCCCTTGATTCTCCTTTGCTGAGTTCTAAATGTCTTCCAATCCTCAGGGTTATTACTTATTTCTCAACTTTATGGTCCTCTTCCTTTTATGTAAAATAATCAATAAGATATTTTATTTGCCTTGAATGGATGTGATTTATCGTTGCGTTTTTCTGTGCCTCAAATGAATGTTTTGTTTTTGTAAACAATTTATTCATTCTTTAAATCAATCTTAAAATCATGTCTACAGTCATATATTTTAATATAATTTCCCATATTCCAACGCAAATTGCCCCTTATACCTTAATAGTTACCTTTGTTTAGATTTAGGACCCTAGTTCGGGTTGAAATACTTCATTGTACAAGCAAGTATAAAATTATTTTCTATAATGTCACGCTCCCTTAATGATATTTACTAACGATAATATTAATTAGCCCATTCTCAATGCACAATACTAGATGAGAACTGTCCGTTCCATAGTTAGTTCCAAAAAGCGCCGTTCCATAATTTCATATGGGAGCCACAGTGCAATGCTATTGTGGCATGGTTAAGTAGTAGCATTGTTTGCCAAATAAATCCTTAAATTGACTTCGCTCCTTATTTCTGCATTCTGTTGTTCCGTTCATCACTATTTTTCTTTCCGATACCTCACCCTCCATTAACAATACTGTTTGGTGCCTCCCATTCCCACCATGCTTCGTCCCCCGTTCTCTTTCTTAGCTGCACCCAAATTGTTTCTGCCTCCTGATCTTAAGATCTAAGATCGACTCATTCTTTATTAACAGCGCTAACCCACCTCCTTATTCCTTTTCCTCATCCTTACAAAGTGTTGAAAACCCATAAGCAATCAATTCCAAGCCTTGATCACCTGCAGCTAGAACTCTGAAAAGGCAAAGAAAAATATCATACCAGTTTACTTCTATTTGCAATGTCATTCATTTACCTTGTTGCAAATGTTGTTTGCATTCATGTAGAGTGCATTTAGTTATTTTAAAAAAAAAATCACAACCTATTGCCATATCATCTTGTGCGCTCTAAATTTTGTGCGCCCTGTCCCTCCCTCCGACACTCAGAATGTACTTTGCCTTATTGCTGCTGGGAGTCATTTTGAACCATTACAATACTGAGCATCGAAACGTTAAATATTAAAACTCACACTATTTGAACCATTCGAAAAAGGACATTTCGTCTTGGAATTAATAACAGACTTTCCATCCAACATCTAAAGTCTGACATGTATAAAACATTTTATAACTGATATTTCTTTAAAAACTCTAAAAGTGAATTCTTTTAAAATAGTCTAAAAGTGACATTTCTTAAATGTTGCGTCACTGAAATTTTTGAAACTCAAGGTGAGTGCTGTTTCTGAAACATTTCATAAATGGAATTTTCCGAAAAAAGCTTTTACTGACTATTTTGTTCCAAAGACTTATTGACTTATTTGTGAAAAGAACCACATTATTGGCTGTTTGAAAAATTAAGTAACTGATATTTTTGTAACAGTCTTTAAATGGCGTTTTCAGAAATGCCACATAATTGTTTTTTATCAAATAAACTATAACTCATTTTTTGTAAAACAATCCATTACTATTTTTTAAAACAATCTCAAATTGACATTTTTGGAAATAATATGAGCTCCTTGAAGCATTAAACAGCCGATATTTCTGAAGTATTCCATGACTGACATTGTCTAACTGAAATTTCTGAAGCATCGTAACACTGACCTTTATTCAAACATCCTGAAACTGATATAATTTAAAACAAAAACAAAAATAAAAATACCTGGTAAAGCTCAGCAGGTTTGGCAGCATCTGCGGAGAGGAAAACAGGTAATTTTTCGATTCTGTTCGATTCTTCATCAGATCTAAGTAAAAGTAGAAAAGAGGTGAAATATAAGCTGGTAAGAAGGGGGGCGGGGAAGAGCTGGATAGAGGGAAAGTGATAGGTGGAGATAGCCAAAAAATTGCATCGTCAAAAGGACAAAGAGGTGTTGAAGGTAGTGATAGTATTTAAGTTAATTGCAAATTAAGGATAGAAAGCAGGACAAGCAAGCAACAGGTAGCCCTAGTGGGGGTGGGGTGGGGTGAAGGGAAGGGATAGAAATAGGCTAAAAGTTAGAGGTAAAACCATGGATGGAAATACATTTTAAAATAATGGAAAAAAGTGGGAGAATAAAATTCTATTTTAATTATTGGGAAAAAAGGGAGGATTGGAAAGGTGGTGAGGATGGAGGAGAGAGTTTGCGATTTAAAATTGTTGAAAAGAGCATTCAGTCTGGAAGGCTGTAAAGTCCCTAGTCGGAAGATGAGCTGCTGTTCCTCCAGTTTGCGTTGAGCTTCACTGGAACAATGCAGCAGGCCAAGGACTGACATCTGGGCATGAGAGCAGGGTGGAGTGGTGAAATGTCAAGTGACAGGCAACTCTGGGCCATGCTTGCGGACAGACCGAAGGTGTTCTGCAAAACGGTCACCCAGTCTGCGTTTGTCTATCCAATGTAGAGGACCCTGCACTGGGAGCAACAAATGCAGTAGACTAATGCTGTAGGCGGCATTCCACAGGGATCGTTCCCTCCTGGACACCCTGGTGCACTCCTCCATCACCCTCTACACCTCAACCCCCTCCCACGGCACATTCCCATGCTACCGCAGAAGGTGCAGCACCTGCCCCAATACTTCCCCTCCCCTCACCGCCCAAGGGCCAAAACAATCCTTTCAATTGAAAGAGCATTTCACTTGCACTTCCGTCAATTTAGACTACTGCATTCGTTGCTCCCAAGGCCATTTTTTTCGAGGCTCTGGTAAGAGGAAATTAAAAGCGGTGCGGGTTGTTGAGGAAATTGGGAAGAATTTCGTCCGGTCAAGAACCTCCAGTGTTGGGAGTCAAATAGGG